>NW_025999574.1:670850-1341700 GCF_019419815.1 Pyrus x bretschneideri | reverse complement strand
TGTTTTTTAGAAAAATCTGTTTAGCTTGTAGGTCTTAGAATAACACAGTAAAAAAATTTAAAAATTTAAATATAGAAGCGGTGAGTTTTTTGGAAATAACTTAGATTTGTTCGAAGAGCGTAGTTATTAACAGTACTTATTAATGTACTTTGGCACGGATGAGAGGGTTGACTCTTAGGAAAACCTAACGAAAACACCAACCACACCAAGCACACCAACCAAGCAAAGTAACTAAGGTTTGAAGAGTGGTTTGGAAGATTCCAAACGCGACAAAGAAAGAAAGCAATTGACAAAAAAAAAACATATAAAATGGCTAACAACATTCGATTAAGAATTAGGAACACTCGGTTAAAGCAAAATCATAGATGACACCAATGTACCTTTGAACAATAATAGAATGGTTGAGACTAAGTTAAAACCAACAAAAACAAAGAAACCAATGAACTTGTGAAGTATCCAAAGATCACAGAGATAACGAAGAATGAAAACAAAGCAGGTAGCAAACGAATGACATAAGCTGATAAAACCAAACAATCGACTGAAACATGATAAATCTGCATTAACTCAACCAGAAAGCACGGGGAAACAATGTATCTTAGTTTAGGTGACATACCAAAGCCTTGATTCAGATGCAATAGGTGCGGATCCCTAGATGAAAGGCAGCAAGAAGAGCAGATCACAACGTTGCAATAACACGTTGATCTAAACTACAACAAATCAATGAGATTGAGAGTTAGAATTTGAAGCGCAAACAAATGGATACAGGAAAAGTAACTCAATTTGTGACAGTGCAACGGACTCTAACTGGGACAGTTCAATGGACTTAATGTATGACAAATTCACATTTAACGAAAGAAAAGTTGATTATAATGGGAATGCATCTTCTGTCACCATATTAATTTAAAGGCCTAAAGTAAGGATGAGGTATCGTAATCGGTTTTGAATTAGTACAGGGGTTAGAGCTTGAGAACTTTGGTTTTAGAAGGAATAGGCTAAATTGAGCCAATAATGGTTCACGACCTAGCATCCATACCACATTACACTTCATGTACAACCTAAACTAATAGAAAATATCAAAAATTGTCGAAAACAAACACTAATTTTTTAGAGCCTGAACTGATACAAATTAGAAACACCTCAATTCGCTTGCCTTCATTATTCACTTTATATCTTAAGAATAATGACTAAATAGTTTTAAATATTAAACATTCCACAATCAAAAAGATTAAACACTTGAATCAGTACTAATAGTCATTTCACCCAAATTCATGATTGCAAGATCCTTAATATAGTATGTCTTGACAACAGATTCAATGATCATATTATATGCATGGATGTAAAAAAACAGATGCATATATAGTTATATACACATCTATGCATGCATACCTATAGAAGTATGTACATACACACACAGATGCATACATACACATGTATATATGCATACATATACATATAGCTATGCAGATGCTTATACATATATTTAGACATATTCTTAGGTATATATTGATAAATATACTATTTTGGCTAAACCGAAGTTGAGCAGACATAATACAAATAAGGAAATTATGGATTTTAGAACAACAAATAAATTTTGGCCAGCATCTGTCCAGAATAAATTAAAATACAGAACATGCATGAGGAATTATGTTTTACATTATCTCACTTGATATGATATTCAAAGGAAAAATAATTTTGACAGGAGTGCGAAATATTTGAGAAAAGATAAAAAAAGATTGGATCTTAAATAACATTGATTAGTCTAAATTAATACCTTCCACTATATGAGAAAAATTAGATTGTTTCTCCATTTCTTAAAGACAGAAACCTCACTTTAACATTGTACGAAACAGTGCACTCAACAGCCTAATCTCCCCAACACCCAACTAAACAGCCTATAAACATCCATTAGAATTTTAAAGAAAACAAAGGGTAAATCTCAGAAGGGTTTAACTGACGACCAGTCATTTATGCTTGATAATGTTCTGAATTTTTAAAAACTGTTAACTGATTGAAAAACCACACCATTTAAAGAACCGGTGGAAATCAGAATAAGTATGAAATACTACATAGATAAATGAACAGCCATTAATAAATTTTTTTTCTCAGCATGGCAGCAACAATCAGAAAAAGAAAAGGAGAAAATCTATGGGATAAATTTAAAGTCTATTTGAAAGGTTCAATATATTTGTTTGTCAAACCCAGTGATCAAACTTCATACTCATGCTTTCCAAAAAGAAAAGAAAACGAAAAACTGAAATCATTGACAAATCCAAGCAATATAGTAGCTACTATTAAGATCCAAAACGAATTGTGGAAAGTATGGGGACCAAACACTATTAGAAGTTGGAAAGATATGATGATGCAGCAGTTTGACAACACAGTTTGGGAAACTTTGGGTAGGAAATATGCTCGCAAGGAAAACCAACAATGAGTGAGTATGACTCTCAAAGCTGGTTATGTCTAAATTACTAAATTACCATGATCGTTGTTGGTTCGTTTTCACCGATGGTCTACTTTGTATTCAAGTTCTTGTAAAGAAAATTGGTCTTTTAACATGCTCTTTTCTAAATTTAAAAAAGATCGTAATTTATTAATAAATTCAATTCCCAAATTGAAATTGCAAAGAAAATAGATCCGTTAGATGCTCATGTCTTTCTTGGTACAGATACTCATATTGTTTTTAATTAGCATCACACATCATGATATTAAAGTTCTAATCATGTTAAACCTATGCCATGTAGCATATGCATTCAACTCAATACCCTAAAATTACAGCCAAAATTAATTGATATTATGAAGAAGTTGAGACTTTACCAAAGCAGCAAGGTAGCAGTTGCAAAATTCAGAGTCAAAAGCTTTCACTTTGTTTCGATCTGCAAAATACCAAAAAGACATTTACGATTGAGGAAAGAAAACACATTTGATTAAAGAATGCACTACAGCCATTATCAAATTGTCAACCGAGCGTAATGTATAAAACTATACAAATTTACACAACCAAACTTTATACTTTTTATCAGCGAAAAAAACAGCAATTTACCTAACAATAAACATGAAATTACATATTCAAATTGATTCGACAGTTTTTAAAGATTCAAAAACTGAACCAACAGACATTTTTTTTAATATCAAACTCATTGTGTCATCTGAATTCACTTGTATACATAAGCTACCAATGCAATCACTCTGCTACCACATTTGGTAAGCTATTAATAGCAGAGGAAAAAAAAATTTACAGAACAAATTCGCAATCAAAATGAGTTACGATCTGAAATAAGAGCATAGCGATCAAACTATTCGATAAGAAACGATGAATCAAAGCAATTTTCTATCAAACAACTAAGGACCTAAATTGTAACGTCTATAGGGTAACCTACACTTAAAAGAATTAACCATGCCAAAAGCACGGTATAAATGAACTAAATTACGAACTCGAGAAATAAAAAGCGTAAACGTTAAACAATTTAAAAGAAAAGAAAACAGCCTTTACTTCGGCTCTTGTTTCCTTCCCCTTTTCTTTTCCCAGATACTTCCTAGTGGGAAATATAAACCTTTAATTAAGTGAACACGTCAGCCAAAAAATTGACAGGATTAGAGCAAAAGAAAGCAACTAAGAGGTCTAACTTATGTGGTTGAGCACTCTGGGTTACCAAAGATATAATATACATACACATACATATATACGCATATACATGTATATATACGTACGTATATATACATACATACGTATATATGTATATATGCATACATACATACGTATATATATGTATATATGCATACATACATACGTATATATATATTTATGTATATGTACATATATATATATATATATATATGTATATATAAGCATTCGTTAAACTTCAGACGTATGCAAAAGTTTTGATAATGTTAAACCAATGAGACCTTAAATAGATATTCCATACATAGAAAAATTACCATATTTGCTTACAACATTAATATCCATAAGCCAAATTATTCATATGTGAACATAGGCATCTGTAAAGTCTGAAAAACATTGGCTTGTTCATGACTTATAATCAAATACTGCATGAAAGTAATAAGAAATGTAAATCTATACTAACAACATGCCTGAGTCATCTTCTACACGAACCTCAATTAAATGACAGAAGTAATAATTAGCAAATAGTAATTGTATAGCTTCAGTCTTATCAGAATGCAATCATGCTGAACTCTAATTGAAGGTCTAATAGCCATGCATCTTTGCAAATATACAATTATAAACCATCAGAAAAGAACATGACAGATTCAAACCATTATGCAAAAACAGCAACCAATGCAAACCATTAAGCACAGATTCCAACCTGAGCTTCAAACAAAATTATATAGTGTTAATCTACGTTTGATTAGCTTTACAAATTTGTGAGATTTCTACTTGGTAGTTCCATGAAGACTTTCTGGTTTTAATTTTTTCAAAACTGAAGTGTGATTCGTGAAAACATGAAAATACAAAGTTCCTAAAAACCTACTTAGCAGTTAACAAAACACACAAAAAGCGCTGTTTGAGCAGGTAAGTCGTCAAGCACAGATGATTTCACTACCTGTTAACAATACACCAGTAAGCTTATCACACTAAAAACTGATATTAGCAAATACAATGATGAATGATGTGAAACTGAAGATGTAATGAAAGCTTATATTAAGTAAGAATGAAAAGCCGTATTTCTATAACTTGAAAACAAAATTTAAGTGAATGCCCCTGTAACTAAGGTTATTGAACATGATTAACTATCCGCAACCCTCAACCTTGTAACCTGAATCAAATTGGTTTGACACATACCAATAGAAAATCAAATTGATTATGACATACTTCCAAAAGTATATAAACGATATAATATAGGTTAGAATCGTTGGATATTAATCTACAGTGAAGGAAGCTGTTAAACATATATGCTTAGGTAAATGATTTTCAGGCACCCTTATTTTTTCTTGCCACTGGACTGAATAAAAAAAAATGAGAATGAAGGGCTAAATCACTTCCAGTTAGTCTTCTTATTAGGCTGTGAGCAATCTACAGTACATGTAACATCATATTTGAAATCGAATTAACAGTTTTGAATCCTATTTGGATCACCAAATCTTATTTATTGATTCAGAATCGATTAACATCATATTTGGATAGATCAAAGTTAATTTAAAACCTAGAAAATATTAAAATATAATGAATGAGTAACCTCATTGTTATTATATTTTTCGATTTTAATTAAACTACCACTACAGAAAACCATAAGTAATATAAAGATCAAAGGATATGTTATATTAAGTCATACTATATCAAGTTGGACTGAATTAGCCTTGATTTATATAGATCCATTTATAATCGGATTATCAAATTGAGATCCTAGCAATTGGATATCCTTTATTCATGGTACTATAAAAATGGGTATATACTAAGTTGGAATCACTACAGCAAAAAAAAAAAAAAAAAAAAAAAAAAAAAAAAAAAAAAAAAAAACAGAGAATGCAGCATTTTCTCATATTTTTGAATCAATTGTAAACCCTAAAATCGTTACGGCTAGACCTTTCATTCACACCTCAGTTGTTGCTGTATCCCTACATCTATGAAACCAATTTCATTCAAGAAATAATGCAGAGGATAAAATCGAAAAAGAAGTATGTACCCATGATTAGTTGTCTCGTTTATTCTTTATAAACTAATCACATATTTAAAATCTAAGTACAAAAGCCTTGCAAAGGTAATAAAAAAAAATGGTGTATAACTAATTAGGCTTTTGAACATGTAATCAGTGTGCAGAATTGTATACCTAAAGATGGCAATGCAGTGTATTCTTCGTCCTAGAATCAGGGTTCCTGAAATTTCCAAAGAAAGTAAATCCGTTAGGAAATCTGAGAAATTGGAGGAGCAAATATCATTAAATTTGAGTTAAATGAGGTAACATAGAACAATTAAATGAGATAGTAAACAGATTTCAAATCTAGGAAATGTAATGGTTGAAATCCAACCAAATCTAATCGTTCAACCTAATGCGTTTAATCCGAAATCTAATGGTTGAAATCCAACCAAACCTAGTCCTTAAACCTATTGAAATTAAAACCATATGCCAATTGGCAAATTGGCAGATCAGAGTTGAGTGGAAAATGGTTGACTTGACTAATAAGTGAGTGATGAGTTTAAAACTCATCACATTTTCTCACATGCATTCTCCTTGGTCTTGGGATGGCGCAAAAACAAAACCATCCCACCACCTCCACCTCCACCTCCACACTCACCTCTACACTCACATAGAGTTGCTAATACAACCCAACCCATGTGGCAGACACACATTTCAGACTCCCAATTTATTCACTCATAACTTCATAATTCAAATTACCAATGTGAAACCAAAGATGGTTACATCCTTGGCCTTGACAAATTTTGGTTAGAACTATAACGTTGTTTCAATTTTTAAAATTTGATAACAGCAAGCAACAGAGCAGATAGTATTAAGATCGAAAAAGCATTCAAGAAACCGTGGGAAAATTGTAAAAGCTAAAAAAACTGTGATGGTGGAACGGATTAAATTTGTGAGAGTGAAACAAACAAAGGGTATATCTCAGAAGGGTTTAACTGACGACCAATCATTTAGACTTGATAATGTTCTGAATTATCAGCCGGATAAAGCTGTTAAGATGTATTTTGGAATCAGTCCTCTCACAGATCAATTAATTCAAATCGTAGTTAAATACTAATAGTGGCTTTAAAGAATGTAGGCTTGGTTTTAAAATAAAATAAATAAATAAATAAACCCAGAGCTTTCAGTTTAAGCACCACCCTCCAATGCCAACAGAAAACACACACAAACAGGACATGATTAACATGAAAATGAAGCTGAAACGAAAGTAAAGTTCAGCCTAAGTTGAAATGGATTAAAAGGATGATTTTTGCAGCTGAAGAACAACATTGTTACCAAATAATACGAAATGATTCTCTCCAAGTTAGAAAAAGGACACCATATACTGTATCAACAAAAAAATAGAAGGAAAAAGTTTTCATGAATAAGGAGATGATAACGAAAGGTTTAGGATATACCTGCTGCTATGAATTACAGATTCCTGTGGATGAGGCTCTTTGTTTCTCAAAAACTTGCAGGTGGTTGAGCTGCAAGTATACATGACATGGCAAAAAATTAGAGGGAAAAAGAGTTTGTATCCAAACACAGTAAGGAGAATTATATTAGAAATTAGTTTGTATAAAAGTTAACAAAAGTTAACAAAAAATTTTTAAATGGATTGAGAAATACCTCAGTAATGGTCTCTTTGGTGGCTGTTGTGTGAATGAGGGGTTTGATGTGTATGCTTTTGCTGGATCTACATGCATATGAAAAATAAAATTTATAAGTGCATCCCAAAAATACAGAAGCAACCAAGAAATGGAAAAACAACCTAGGAACATAGAGATATTCGAATGATGTGAAGTGGAAAAGGAACCTGAAGGTGATTTGGTGAGAAGCAAATAGTAGGAAAGTATGAAGAAACACACAAATGAGCAGAGTGTAACCCCATTATTTATAAAGACAGAAAGCTAAAAAGCCTAAACTCCCTAATTAAAAAACAATAAAGTTAAAAAGGAGACTGAATTTTGTTTACACATAACATAAGCAAAGGAAAAAAAATTTCTGAAAAACACAAATATCAACATACTGCAGTCCCCTAATTTAGAAAAACAAAGAGTAAACTGTAATAGTTAGCTAAACAATTATAAATATCTATGACCAGCTATCATGAAGGGAAAATTAGCCGTGACAATTTAACAGTGTAGCCCCCTTATTTACAAAGACAAAGAGCAAGCTGTAAACTTAACTAAACAACTTTAAAATATGTATGACAACTTTAATGAAGGAAAAATGAGCTATCACAATTTTAATAAAGGGAATGGCAAATCAAACAGTCAACAGCAAATTGAAAACAATAAACTGTGTAAACTTATATATGTTTTACGAAATTTTTTTTTTATTTGTTAAGCTTTCATGTTGCTGTAAATTTAGGTGTTTTCTCTCTGTTGGTGTATCTGCTTAAACTTGTCAAACGTTGGTTAATCTTATGGAATATTTGATATACTTCACAGCTTACTGCGTATGTGCAATGGAGCAGCACAAATTTATCTACATTATGGTTGTCAGCACAATGGATTAGGTTGTAGGAAAAATGTGGACATATAGCTAATCCTAGAGGTGATCTAAACAACCTGCTAAAGACTAAGAGCAAGCCCTAATAGTTAAGTAAACAATATAAAATATCTATGATAGCATTAATGAGAGAAAAAATATCTATGACAATTTTAATAAATGAAATGGCTAATCAAACAGTAAACAACAATTAAAAACAATAAACTGAAAAAAGTTAAATCCTAAGGTGGGCTAAACAATCTATAAAGATCTATGACAATTTTAATGGAGGAACAAAATATCCCTAACAATTCTAAAACAGAAAAAGATCAATCACACAAAAAGTAATCAAGAAAAAAACAAATTAAATCAGTGGAAGATCCTAATTGACAAAAACAGAGACATAATCTAGCACCCAATTGAACAATTTATAGACATTCGTTAGAATTTGAATGAAAGAACAAAATATAAAAGAAAATTTTAACAAATCAAATGGCAATTAGGCACCAAACAATGAAAACAAAAGCAGTGCAATACCTTTTGAATCAAGGGAGAAAAATGAAAACCCAGACGCTGCCATTCGTCCCTGAGGCATGCCCTCCTCACCGACTCTGTGCGTAACCCGTCAACCCTAAAGAATACACACACCCATGCTTTCCGCTGTGTATCTCTCTCCCTGTCCATCTCTCTCTCTAAAATGGGAGAAAATCCCATAGATTCTGGCAGAGGAGCTAGCAAAATCTTTCTCTCACTCAGTCCAAATCCCTAGCTCCCATCCGTCTCCAATCTGTCAGGCCCTATGTCTCCTCTTCTGTAGTCGCTCTGTCCCCTCTCTTCCCTCGCCACGGCGACACCCAGCTATCTCCGAGTCAAAAATGGGAGCCACTGTCTCTCTCAAATTCGTCAGCCGTGATGTCCCCTTCCCCTCTCTCCCCGAGTCTGTGTCCCCCTTTCTCTCCGCTCGACACAGCGACACCCAGCTGGAGTCATCGTCTCTCTCCAATCTGTCAGCCATGATATCCCCTCCCCTCTCTCCCCGAGTCGAAAGCTGCGAACGGTCGAAAATCAGTTCTTAGGCCTGAGTGGCAATTGTGTAAATAAAACGAAAGTGTGTTAAAAGCAACCGAGTGGCAATCCTGTAAATAAACTGAAATGTGGTGCAAAACACTGTTCATTTCTACAGTGCAATTTTGCCAGCTTCTTTAGACTAAAGTAATTTCCTTGTTTCAAGAACCTAATGCAAAAAATCTCATATGCATAAGCCAAGGGAACAAACAAGATGTGAAGTTAAGATAGAACTTCAAGTCACTACAGCTGGACTGTATCCACAAGTATCGGTACAATTCCTCCTCATTGGAGATCGTAGATTTAAACGTTCATAACTTCTTCAATACTTAACAAAATCAAGCGATTAAAAAACAAAAATCATACTTCTCGACGGGATGAAGAGAATGGTACCTTTTTAAACGGCTAAATCGCCGTGGTTTGGCCAGAAAACGGCTCGAAAGTAGCGGTCTTGGTCTCGAGTTAGCCACTTTCGAGCCGTTTTCTGGCCAAACCACGGAAAGTTAGCCTTTTAAAAAGGTATCATTCTCTTCATCTTGTCAAGAAATATGATTTTCGTTTTTGAATCACTTGATTTAGTTGAGTATTGATTTAGTCGAGAAGCTACGTAGTTTTCGTAGCTTTGCAACTCCAACTTTTGACCCAAATGTAATGGGATGGATTGGAATTTTATTGAGATGGTGTGGATTTGATTCAAATTGCCAAGCCAATAGTGCATAACGGGGTTTGTTTTAAAATACATAATTGTATTGAGATATATACATTGCAAATTAAAATAACATAAATTATAAAGTATTAGAACATACTGAAAACATAGTGAGCAACCATATGATAAATGTTCATCGAAGTATTCAAAAGTCCCTTCCATTTTATTAAAAAAATGAAATACAAAATAAAAATTATTCTTTTTTTTTTTTTTTTTTTCGCGAGCTCCATAGGGTAGGCATACGCCTATTTAACTCCCACTACTACTACAACCAAGGTTCTAAAAAACGATAGATGCTAGTTGGGTGGTGGATTAGAACCTAGCGCCCAGGCGGCTAGGGGGGCACCTAAGCGAACTAGACGGATTTAAGTAAATCTATTATATTTCGTGTAAATAAATGTTTGCTTATACTTAAAATATATATTATTTCATCATAAACTACAAAATAGAATGACATATATATGATGAAGTATTGGAATATAATGAAAACATAGGAAACAAGGATATAATGTGTGTTAATTTTAAGTATGCAGCAAGTCTGTTACAATTTATTCAAATAAAACGTCAAAAAAACCGTGGCGTACGGCGATGCGGACCCAACATACTACGAAGATGATGAAATCCAAAGCGACTAGGAATTTGCAAACTATTTCAAACTTCTTCTGCAAACCAGTCTTCCAGCTTATCTGAGGTTCCTTCTGCCCGAAATCTTGTGCCTCTATTCCAACCGGATACTTTGCCACATTCAAATGGGCACTATCAAAAACTTGGACCGAAATATCTTCAACAATTTTTTGAATAAATTTATATTCAGGCCTACAAGTTTAAAAGCATAAAAAAGAACATTATTATAATTAAACTAGAAGAAATCCGTGGATGTTCCATGTAATAAATATTTCAAGTGCAGATAGACAACTCTACTTAAGAAAAAGAAGGTCAAACATTTGGACTAAATGATTAATATTAGACTATGCTAGAAGAAACCCCTGGATATTCCACGTAATAATAAAATACTAATCATAAAAAAAACAATAAAAAAAATTCTTCTTATGACAAAATTGCCTCTGCACTATTTTATGCATTTGTTTTGGCTGGTTTTGAACTTTTTTGTTTGGAAGGGGGGGGGTGCATTTGTGTTCCATTCTTTTTGGTGAAGTCCGTGACCCCAAATGGGTTGTTGGCATTATATATTAAGTATAGATGAATGACGTTTAGCTATGTGTTGATAAATTTTATAGGCCAAACATGATTTACCATCAAGATTACCAACAGTGTCTTAATTTAATCTCCTACTACTCGGTATTAGATTTTACTACAAAATTTCTCTATTAGGAGTGCAAACTCTCATATATTTGTTGTATATTATTTTATAATATGACCGATGTGGGATTATATTCTCCAATATGTGTTTGCTTCACATACCAATAATGAATAACTTAAACAAGTTTTCCTATAATATTGTGAGGGAATAATATCAAAATATTATGAAAAATGATAAGGATAATTTCTCAAAAGTGATACTTTCTATGAACTTTTTGCCACCTCATTTTTTGCCACAATATTTTATAATGTTGGCAATGGAACTAAAATTAAACTATGAGGCGTGAGAGAGTTCATGAAGAGAGTTCCACTTTGAGAGGGTTTCCTTAACATTTCTCAAATATTATATATTTATGTTAGTCTTTGTAAATAAAATAGTTGTTGAAATTGTTATAACTTTTTATTTTGGTGAAATTTAAAATCGGTTCTTGAGAGTGTCCACCGTTAATCATTTTGGTCATTCTATGAGAAATCTCAGCTAAACTAGAGAAACCACCGGTTCAAGTGGAGTGATTGATTTGACAAAAAAATACACTCAATTTAACAGACATTTTTTTTTCACGGAATAACAAAAAAATGATTGATGATGGACAATCTCAAAAACCACTTCTATTTATTTTAAATCTTAAATAACAAAGTAAAGAGTTATGCTCATCTAATAAACTATTTTGGCTAAAAAGCCTTCATATTATGCTTATGAATTGAAGCTTATTAGTACATAGAGGTCAGAAAAATACCCGTTAGCCAGGAATGACCAGCCAGACAAATTTGCTGCTTTTGTAAGAGTTTCTCTCCATCTCAACACCTTGTCCATGTTATCCTTGAGTTTGCCTTCATGGTGGGCAAGTGCCTTACCGAAACTCTTTCTTTGTTTCCTCACATCCGATGGATCCACTTTGTAAAAAACTGGAAAAACCATCTGCTGCAGTTGTTCTTTACAGTGAAAGATGTGAACGAGTTCATCTAAGCACCACTGCGAGGAAGCGTAGTTTTCGGAGAAGACAACAACAGAAATCCTCGACTGCTCGATTGCTTTGAGAAGCCCCAACGATATTTCCTCTCCTCTTTTAAGCGCCTCGTCGTCTATGAAGGTTTTGATTCCCTTCTGAACCAAATTGTTGTACAGATGACCTACAAAATTGTAGCGGGTATCCTCTCCTCTAAAACTGAGGAAGACATCATATGTCCATGAATGGGTGCAAGAAGACGAAGAGGAAGAGGCTCCTTCATTGGTCGTTGAATCCATGATCGTTCGATTACTAAAAAGGATGAGATGCTGAGAGATTAAATGTCAAGTTCTGATCCATCTCTTGTGTTATGAACTTATGATACGCAAGGAAATTATGATACGCCTCTTTTCTCGACTTCACAATATGCGAAGCAGTTTCCTTGCCATCTTCCACGCCGACCATAAGTCAAGGAAATTATAATATGCATTAGCATGTTCTGGGAAAAGCCTGAATTGAAATTTAAAACTTTGACCGTTCTTCCTACAGCCATAATTAGGCGACACACGCAAGCCATTGGCATGTTCTAGGAAAAATCCTGAACAGAAATTTAAAACTTTGACCATTCTTTTTAGTCAGATGATAGTTTCAGTTATTTTTTATTTTTTATTTCTTATCTATTTTACCTTTCTCAACAATTATGCATAACCACCATATGCATGAAGAGGTCAAGAGCTTGTGAAGTCATTTAAATCTCTAGTCCTTGTGAAGTCATTCTGTTGCATTCTTTCCGTGATCTGGTGAACCAAGGCCACATGTGTTCATGTCAATCCGTAATCTGAGGCCGCAAACGACAAAAACCTGTGGTCGCTTGAAACCGCAGAATTCCGAGTATAATTCATGACGTAAAAGTATACCATGTATAGTGTGTATGCACATTGGTAGTCCTGTATCGAGACTTTTCAATCTAAATCATACGCATGCGGCCACAGATAGCACCAAACGAATTGGAACCAACTCAAGCTAACCCACAGATAATATATCAAAATAAAATGCAAGAACAGAATATAAAAAAAAACTAAGATTTTAACGAGGTTCCTCAGCAATTAGTGTAATTGAAGTACATTCTCGGAGCAGTAGAAGCTCATTCAATAATCCACTATCAACCAAATGGGAGTTTACAACGTATTGGCAATCTCACAGCCCAAAACTCATTACATCCAATAACTCTCACACACCAAAGAAACAAATAGAGAAGAAAATATAATGAATAATTTCCTCTCTATACATAACCAAAACTGTAACAACAACAACTACTTTGATGGATAATTGCTAACCAAGGAGAGGAGCACTTTCTTCTTTTCTTCAACTGAGGGCTGCGACACGCCTTTTACTTTTTCTCCGCTGCTCTTAAACACGGGCAGCTGCTGTTGCCAATTAAAACCCCAGCCACAACCGTGGCTTTTCAAATGGACCAAAATAAAAAGGCCCCTTTATACGGGCTGTTGGGCTTCCACATAGAAGGCCACTCCAATTTGGTAGTTAAGTGAATCAAAACCTAAATTGAAAGCGTTAACTCATTCACTTGGTCTTCCTTATCAATCTTTATAAGATTGCCTTATGCTTCCTAAGAAACTAATAAACTGCAGAACCAACTTACTTTTGTGTCTAACAAAATTGATGACACAAAACTTTTGCAGTTTAAGACTTTCGCTGCTACTTTATGTGTTCTGAAATACAAAACCTAAATACAAAACTCAATCCTCCTAGTACTTAGAACGCAACTAAAAATACATTTTTGTTACTCTATGGAATTCACAACATAAACTAAAGATTAAATCAATACCTTAATGCAACTAGTAAGTTTTGTTGCTCCCTTATTTTCATGAATTACAAACTAAACTAACTAACGGCTGCATAAAAACCTTCACAACTTAGTAATGTTGGGATGGCACATCAGCCAGCCATATTAGCACAGCCATGTCAGCAGTGTTTGTTAGAATTGTTAGAAGGTTGTTGAAGAATTAGTTAACCTTGTAGCCGACGGACTTGGGATATAAAAGAACATATTGTAATTCATTTTGTGTGTTCTAAAGATAATACAAAGATTAGATTCTTCAAACACCAACCCCCCACACCCCCCCCCCCCCCCCCCCCCCACCAACCCCTCCCTCTCTCTCTCTCTCTCTCTCTCTCTCTCTCTCTCTCTCTCTCTCTCTCTCTTGAACATTCATCTTTCTCTGCTTACTTCTCTGTAATCTTAGTACTTCATTTCAATTCCTTTGGTTTGGTTATCATGGTATCAGAGCCAGGTTGATCCTTGGTGCCGTTTTTCTTCCGCTGAAGCATAAAGACTGAAGATCCTTGTTTGGGTTTCTTGATTTGGGTTTTCTTCATCTACGGTTATTGATTCAAGATTGGGGTTTCGATTCATGGTTGCTGATTTCTCAGGTGATTCTTGAACTTTTATGCACCGTTGGTGTTTGATAAATTGCTGTAGGGAGTTTCCGTAAAAAATTTCTGAGAAATTGTGTGAAAGTCGATGAAATTTCATAAGGTCTGTGGATTAAAGATTGTGAATTGAAGATTGTGAAATGAAAATTGTAATAGACAACAGGGATAAATCCAAGATTCACAAATACTAGATTAAAACAGATAAGTCAAAGTGGATGTCATGGTACTTAGGGGATTTCAGATTCACAGTAGTATAGTTCAAATGTTAATGCAGTATTTCCAGAATTACAACAGCATATCACTCATTCCATCATCACTCTGGTACATCATCAATGTTGCCTATCCATTCACCCACACAACTTGAGGTAAGTCTTCCCATCTTTATGCAATCTGATCCATCTACAGACAATGGGCCATCTACACACTTTATGACAACCAGATTAAAGAGTGGTACTATGCCTAGAAAGAATTATGCAGCATTAATTGCATCTTGCCCTGAACTAAATTCTCTTCAATTAACTGAGGATGAACCATTTGTTGGGGGCTTTTCCTTTCTGTCTGAGATTGTTGATGCTTCAGAGCCCTCATCATTTAGTATAGCTGCAACATTGCCTCAATGGCAGGCAGCAATGCAAGAGGAATATGATTCACTTAGAGGACAAGGAACTTGGACTTTAGTACCACCTCCAGAAAATAGGGCAATAGTTGGGAGTAAATGGGTATACAAGGTTAAAAAGAATCCAGATGGGAGTATTGCAAGATATAAGGCACGATTAGTGGTTTTCATCTCCCTTGGTTATTAAAACAGTGTTGTTGGCTAGGGATACGTCAATTTCTCTAAAAGATTTTCGAGCATAGCTTCTTGGTGCTGAGGCTTACATAGAATCCAAGATTACAAGTCTGTCATCCACTGTGTCAGCTATGTGTGTTCAAGATGAGTCTAACAATTCACGATATCAAGAAGGCTCTCAAGGGTATGAACACGGAGAGAGCACTAATTCTAACATATCACAGGGAGAAGTATACTTTGATGGAGGATCTGGTTATGTTGGAAATGGGGGAAAATCATTTCAGCCACAGCAGCGAAATAATTACGACAACTACAATAATAGAGGGTACTGTGGACATCACAACAACAATTTCCGTTCTAATTTTGGGGATAAGACAGGAAGTTCTACTTTTGACAGAGGAGATAATTCAAATACTAGAGGCTCTCAAACCAGTTTTGGTGGGAATGGTTCAAATGGATCTTTTTCTGGAAATGGTTCAAGACACGGTAGTAGTTGGCAGGGTAATACAAATTACAGGTCACCAGTGTCACCAGAATGTTAGATATGTTCTAGAAGAGGGCACATTGCCTTTAATTGCTATTACAGAAGTACTCAACATCAGAATCAATCATTTGGAAATGGGAATGTGTGTCAAATTTGTGGAAAAAAATGGGCACATAGCACTGGATTGCTACCACAGAAACAACCACTCATATCAAGGGAATCCCCTATCACCGTCATCACTTGCTGGTATGACTGCTCACGGATCGAATGGTATTGGTCCCAATTCAACTGTTCATGATTTTTCTACAGATGATATATGGGTAGTGGACACAGGAGCCACTTACCACATGACAGCTAATCTTGATATCATCAATCAGGCTACTCCTTATAATGGTGATGCTAAGATCACTGTTGGTAATGGTGAAGGTTTGCAAGTTCAACATATTGGATCTTCGATTATACGAACATCATCTAATGATCGTATTCTGCATAATGTATTACATGTTCCCAAAATAACTATGAATTTGTTATTAGTTAAAAAGTTATGTCGAGATAATGGTTATTGGTTTGTCTATGATGATTTGATCTTCTTTATACAGGACAAGGCAACAAGAGTGATTTTGTACCAGGGAAAGAGTGATGATGGTGAGCTGTTCAAGATACCAGTCAGTGTGTTTTCTCATTCATTTGCTGCAAAGTTGGGAAAGTGTGCTGCGTTCTTAGGGAAGAAAATAAAGACATCAGTATGGCATAGGAGACTGGGACATCCTGCAGAAGAAGTATTAAGCGTCATGTTACAGAGTGCACAATTACCAGTTAGTGTTGATTTATCTCCTTCTATATGTTCAGCATGTATTCAAAGCAAGATGAGCAAACTGCCTTTCCATGTAAACCAAGAGAGATCAAAATCTGCATTTCAAAAGATACATTCAGATGTCTGAGGTCCTTCACCTCAGAAATCTATAGAAGGCTATAGGTATTACATTAGCTTTATAGATGATTTCTCTAGGATTGTATGGATTTACCCTATGACGAATAAATCAGATACCTTCTCAGTATTTGTCAAGTTCTACAATTTTGTGTTTAATCAGTTTAATACCACTATTAAATGTCTGCAATCTGATGGTGGAGGGGAATATATGAGTAACATGTTCAAGAATTTTCTGCCAGATCAAGGAATTACTCATCAAGTGTCATGTCCTCATACCTCTCAGCAAAATGAGGTTGCTGAAAGGAAACATAGACACTTAGTTGAGATAGCTTTGACTTTGATGATAGAAGCAAACATTCCAATCTCTTTCTGGTACCACTCATGTTCACATGCAGCTTTTCTAATTAATAGAATGCCCTGTAAAGGTTTAGAGTTGAAATCACCTTATCAGGTTCTTTTTGGACAGAATCCAGAAGTGCATAATCTCAAAATTTTTGGAACTGCTGTGTATCCATTATTGAGGCCCTTTAATGCAAATAAACTACAACCTAGAGCCATTCAATGTGTGTTTATAGGTTTTGTTATGGGATATAAGGGGGTCATCTGTTATGATATTAAATCCAAAATGTTTGTTGTCTCTAGGCATGTAATACATGATGAAAAGGTATATCCTTTACATGTTTTATATCAGTCTGTTTCCAGGAGTATATCAAATCATAAATCAGCACATCAGTTTCATGTTGTAATTCGCTTACCTGATACACTTGGAAACTCGGCAAGCACTAACCAAAGTTCACAGGTGGTTTATACAGTGGCCACTACTGATTCAAGCAATACAACTGTGTGTTCCAATGGTACTGAAGGGATTTCAGATTCACAGCAGTATAATTCAAATGTTAATGCAAAATTACAACAGCATCATCACTCTGGTACATCATTAATGTTGCATGTCCATTCACCCACACAACTCGAGGTAATTCTTCATATCTCTATGCAATCTGATTCATCTACAGACAATGGGTTATCTACACACTCTATGACAACCAGATTAAAGAGTGGTACTATGCCTAGAAAGAATTATGCAACATTACTTGCATCTTGTCCTAAACTAAATTCTCTTCAATTAACTGAGGATGAACCATTTGTTAGGGGCTTTTCCTTTCTGTCTGAGATTGTTAATGCTTCAGAGCCCTCATCGTTTAGAAAAGCTGCAACATTGCCTCAATGGCAGGCAGCAATGCAAGAGGAATATGATTCACTTAGAGAACAAGGAATTTGGACTTTGGTACCACCTCCAAAAGATAGGGCAATAGTTGTTAGTAAATGGGTATACAAGGTTAAAAAGAATCCAGATGGGAGTATTGCAAGATATAAGGCACGATTAGTGGCTCAAAGGTTCTCACATGAGCATGGTATTGATTATTTAGACACTTTTAGCCCCGTGGTAAGGCATACAACTGTTTGAATGATTCTAGCTTTGGCAGGAATAAAGCATTGGGATCTTAGACAACTTGATATCAAAAATGCATTTCTACATGGTGATTTACAAGAGGAGGTGTTTATGAAACAACCTAAGGGATTTGTAGATGCATCTCATCCTACATATGTGTGCAAGTTAATTAAATCCTTGTATGGATTAAAGCAAGCCCCACGGGCATGGAATTCTAAGTTCACTAGTTATTTGACAGCTCTACAGTTTGTTGCTTCATCATCTAATACAAGTTTATTTGTTAAAACAGATGGCCTAGATATGACAATTCTATTACTCTATGTGGATGACATCATTCTCACAGATAAACTTCATCATCTGTTGTGTTTGAGCTTAAAGTTATAGACAAACTGACCTATTTCTTGGGATTGCAAGTTCACTACAAAACCAGTGGGGACATATTTGTGAATCAGTCCAAATAAATTAAAGATTTGATTCACAAGGCAGGAATGGATTCTTGTAAATCTGCAACAACTCCATGTAAGCCACATCAGCAGTTACTTGATGCAGAATGTATTATTTTGACCGATCCCACAATGTATAGAAGCCTGGTTGGTTCATTGCAGTATTTGACCTTCACAAGGTTGGATATTGCATATGCAGTTAACTCAGTCTATCAGTTTATCTCTTCACCAACAGAAGTACATTTTGCATTTGTCAAACGAATACTGCGATATCTTCAGGGTACAATTCACCATGGCGTTCTATATTCCTCAGACATGGTGCTTGATCTTAATGCATTTTTAGACTCGGACTGGGCAGCTGATCTCAATACTAGACGATCAGTTACTGGTTATGCTGTATTCTTGGGAAACAATCCGATATCTTGGCAGTCAAAACGACAGAATTCAGTTTCCAAAAGCTCTACAGAAGTTGAGTATAAAGCATTAGCTCACACTATAGCGAATGTTGCTTGGGTACGAAATATTTTGAAAGATTTTGGTGTTGGTTTGCTTACACCTCCATGTCAATTCTTTCAATCATTACTTCCAAATAGTATGTACCAAACAACTGAAAAGGCAATTGTCTTTACAAGAACTTAACCAAATACTATTAATCATGTATGGCACGAGTGTTAAAACATGAGAATACTGTCATGCATACAAATTCGAAAACAACCATGGAACAATTATAGGATTGAAAACTGGACAATCCCAATAAAATCTAGAAAATTTCAATTATGCATCTTTTTTTTTCACAAACTTGATTTTAAAATTCTAGGGAGAAACTTAAAACACTAACTTGAAAGAATCCATAAATTATGCTCAATTGATAAAGTACTCAAATATGGCATGTAGGAAAGATGAACCATCTTTATGCGGAATAGGCTGAACCATGTACTTCTCCTTATTGTGGAAATCGTATTGGAATCCTGCGCAATAATATGTTAGTTGACCAAAGTTTTCTGCACACTCAACACTCCTTCATACTCGAACTAATGGGGCATTCATATATGTTTCTCTGTGTTGTGAGTAGAGACCTTAGCCTTGTATTTGTATGGACTTAACCTTGACGAATCTTCCCATAATAATATCATTAGGAATCCTTGCAGTCCAAGAATAATGGATACACCAAATCTCATTCCAAATAGGATAGAATTATGAGCCCTTATTCCCCAAGAAAATCCGGAATATATTAACTTTATTTGGGGTACAAGCTATTACTATTAACTAAATCCTAATCTTATTTATTTTCCAAACAATCCTTAAATTAATTGTGTATACCTATTAACCGTTGGATTATGATCCTACACCCTACAATATTAACCTTGGTTGAGGTCCCGTTAGCCTCAATTGATTGCCATTAAATGATGCTTATATGTTCTAGACCTTGTGTTCTTGCCAGAGCTACAGAGTTTGAAATGTCAACCTTAAATCTGGTCCATCGAATGCAGAAGATGGACAAAAACAAAAATTACTCAACCCACTACTGTCAATGTTGGTGCTGATGAAGAAGCATCTGAAGGTCCTCAGGGTAGTCCCGGCAGTTTCTAACACGACACGAAAATAACGTGTTTCGGGTCAACACGATAACTAATCGGGTCATTATCGGGTGACCCGTTAAGAACCCGTTAATAACAGGTTCTTAACGGGTATACATGCGGATAACCCGTTTCGACCTATTAAGAAAAAAATTATTATAATAATTTTAAAGGTTAATTACTAAAAGATTTATTATAAAATACAATAGCCATATTAATATATACAATATATTCTATATTAAATATATAGTTTTGTATTATTATTCTATATAAGTTGAAAAAAAAAAAAGTTTTAGTCGTTATTTATTTTTATATGAGAGTTCTTTATACTAGGATAAATTTTACTTAACATGTTGCTGTCCAAAATTAAAATAAACTAGTATAGTATTTGTATAGGCAAGAACTAAGAAAACATACATACAAGTATGAAAAATGTGAAAGAATATATAAACACTCGTGATTCATCATTATTCCTCTACAAGTAGATAATGGTTACACTTATATTATCGTTTAGATTTTTAAAATCCTCCAAACCCTCATGAATAATGTTTTTTATTTGAGGGTAAAATTAATAAAATTAATAATAATTATTGTAGAAGTGTAAAAAATGAAAAAAAAAAAAAGAAAAGGTTATACAATCACTCATAGTGAGTGACAAGCTTTACAACTTTTATGAAGAGGTCAGCTTCGAAATCCAACATTATAATCCATAAACCTGAAATTTATATTTAACCGTCTATTGTCATTTACATTTTATTTTTCTTACTGAATTTCATTTTTAAAATTTTCTTTTTTGAAAACATGATCATCTGGCGGATGTAAGAAGATGAACGGTTCAAATCTTTGATATCACGTTTCGATATTTACGGTTAATTGAAAAATGAGTCGATGTCATATAGTTTGTAGAAACTTTATAAGCATCAAGCAATATTTTCACCAACCATAACACTCTTAACATAATATCAACGATCTAAACCATTCATCTTCATGCATCCTCTAATAGATCATGTTTTCAAAAATGAAAATCCGAAAAAACAAAATTTGATGAGAAAAATGAAGCGTAAATGTAAACAACAATCAACAGTTAAATTTTGATCTATGATTTATATGATTATAGTGGCAAATTTCGAAGTTAAGCTCTTCACGAACGTTGTAAAGCTTGTCATTACGAGCGTTTATATTTTTTTTCTATATTTTTTACACTTCTACATTAATTAAAAAATAATTAAAGACTCTACTTAAATAACAGCCGTAAGATAAATGAAAATAAATATGTACCGTTGAATTCTATTTCACTTATATTATTAGAACTTTTCTAGACGAAAAACCTCTTCTCTATTCCATTATTATCCAATTTAACTATTTGGTCAAAACTAAAGCGCTAATCCCTTTCGAGAAAGGAGGGTTCAGCGTGCGTGCGAAAGGCGCCGCGTGCGCGACAAGGCCTGTGGAGGTCTCAAGTCCCAACGACGACCGACGACGAGCAACGGCGAGCTGCTCTCACTGAGAAACGGCGACCACCGGTGACCTGAGCTTCTCCAGTGGTGACCAAGGAGGGGCTGCGCGACAAGGCCAGAATAAGTTTCAGTCCCAACGACGACCAAAAGTAGCAGTGAGCTTCTCTAACCAAGCAATGATGAACGCTGGTGAGTGTAGGAGAGATTCTTGACTGCCGCTGCGTGACTGCCCGAGCTTATCCAACGGTGACTAACGGTGGGGCTCTGTCGTTATGCCAGGTACGTGTGGGTTTTGGCTGGATATCTGGGATATACAATGGCAAAAACTGGGGAAAAAATTGATGGTGTCGGATCTACAAGCGGAGGAGACTGAGACCAACCCTGTGGGGTCTTCAAAGTTTTGTTTAGGTTTGATTAGCCTCTCCGCCCCTATTTCCAATTCCATGTTCTCTCAGAAGCCCACATACTCTTAACCCCTTCCCTTCTTCTCTGCCATTAGTTGTTAAGCAATCTCTTTGCAGGTTTCAATATCATATTTTAATCATGTTATTGGCATTGTTCTACAGGGTCCTTTGCAGGTTTCAATATCATATTTTAATCGGAGTTTCTTAGAAAGCTTTATAATCAGTGTAATGTATTATCTAATAATATGATGTTGATTTTGTCATCGGAGTTTCTTAGAAAGCTCGCAGGTTGGTTACTTTTCTGACTAGGGGATTTACTTTTATTTGTATTTTTTAGGAAATTGCAGAAAAATCACATTGAGATTTGGTTCTTACCTCATGATTGAAGACTGAATTATTGTAAGTTTGTTTTATTTTGCTTTTGTTTTGACAAGCGAAATCTCAATTATGCTCCACTATTGTTTTATAGTGTTTTTGTTGATGTTGGTACACTCAATAAAATGAGCTCTTTATCCTTGTTTGTTATAATTTTAACTACTCTAATTGATATGCCCAAGTTACAAATGAGGATTATTAGGGAAAAAAATTAGTTGTATAATTCCAGGAAAGGTGTAAATGAGAACTATCAGGGAAAAGAATCATAGTAGGATGTGACAATATGATATGTATATATTTATTTAGTATTATGTTTTTCATTTGATATTTATTGGTTTAAAATATATTTTCCTTAACGGGTAAATGGTCGGGTCATATTACCTGTTAATATTATTGGGTCGATTTACTCGTTTATTTTAATGGGTGTTACACGACACGATCCGTTGAGATATCGGATATGACACGAAAACGACATGAACACGGAAAACACGACAGGAATGCCAGGTCTACCTCAGGGATGTTCCCTGTGTGATGATTTGCTTATCGTTTTTATCACTTTCTATTAATTATATGCACAATTGATTGTATACTATCTTATTGTGTATGTAATTATTGGAATGGAAAGTGAACAAAGTAGTAAACCAAAAGTAAGTAGAAGAGTTTGGAAACAATACGAAGAAGATGCATTGCTGTCCATACTTAAGGAGGCAGTTGTTAAGAATTTACGATGTGATAATGGTTGTTTCAAACCCGGAACAATGGCTCAATTTGAAACAGCTATTAATTTGAAATGTAATGACTGTAGTTGTGTTTTGTGAACCTTCTTTTATGTTATTGGAAAATATTTTGAATTTGATGTATGGAATTTATTATTTTTCTTTGTTATTTGAAAATTTGTGTGGTTTTCAATACGTATAAATATGAGAAAAGTTCATCAAACAAACAAAGATTTGTCAAATTTTTTTCCTTCCATTTTCTTATCCGGTTCAGTACCAAACACAGTATAAATAATACGATGATGTGAGCCTAAAATAACCAAAGCTAAGACCATCTCCCACCGAGCTGATCAAAAGGTTATAAATCAAAACATAACTCGTTTTTGACACAAAATTCATTTCCAATAGAAGGCTAGGCTAAAAACATTTGAGACCCACATGGCCAAAATATAGTCTTTGCTGTCCTTTGCAACTCCAACTTTTGACCCAAATGTATTGACATGGATTGGAATTTTTTTGAGATGGTGTGGATTTGATTTAAATTACCAAGCCAATAGTACATAACGGGCCTGTTTCAAAATACATAATTGTATTGAGATACATATATTGCAAATTAAAATGATATAAATTTTAAAGTATTAAACATACGGAAAACATAGTGAACAACCATATAATAAATGTTCATTGAAGTATTCAAAAGTCCCTTCCATTTCATTAAAAAAATGAAATGCAAAATAAAAATTATTCTTTTTTTTTTTCAAACAATACTTGACTACTCAAAGATGAGTAGAAGATTATAAAGTGATTTATAATTTGAATAATTCTAATTATAAACATGAAATTCTATAAATTAACAATGAATAATTTTGAAAAAATTTAAATAGAAATTCCTACTCATATTTTAAGTAGTTAAGTATTGTTATTTTTTGGCGACCTCCATAGCCTAAGCGGGCGCGTATCTACTTCTCACCACTACTATAAATAGTACGATGATGAGAAACAAAGCGGTGAATCCCAAAACTATCAGATTCTTCTTCTTCCCGTTCTGCAACCACACCTTCCTCCTCATCTGAGTTTCCAGCTGCCTGCAATCTTGTGCCTGCATCGCCAAACCAATCAGTAACACAGCATACATAAAAAAGCGAATCCTACAAATCTTCCAGCTAAGAAAGCAAGGGCGGAAGCAGCACCATTGAAGGACTGCGATCTCGATCTCGGTCTTGATCAGAATTGGCGGTGGTTGCGGGCGGTGCGGCGTCAGAGGAACGGTTTGAGGGGGAGAGACTGGAGAGGAAATGGTGCTGGTGGCGCTTTTGATCTTCGGTTTGTCCTTGACGGCGTTGGAGGGCTAATTGCTTGCGATCGAGGACAGGAGGATCCAAAAAAACCGAACTGGATTGTTTGACACGTGACTCTATTCCAACTGGGTACTTTGCCACATTCAAATGGGTACTCTCTAAAACCTGGACCGAAATCTCTTCAACAATTTTTTGAATAAATTTATATTCATGCCTACAAGTTTAAAAGCATAAAAAAAGAATATTATTATAATTAAACTGAAGAAATCCGTGGATGTTCCATGTAATCAATATTTCAAGTGACAACTCTACTCAAGAAAAAGAAAGTCAAACATTTGGACTAAATTAATAATATTAGACTATGCTAGAAGAAACATTTGAATATTCTACGTCATAAAAAAAACTGAAAATATGACTTTAGCCCCTGAAACTCAAGTTTCTTTACATAAAACCCGACATAGTCTTTTTATCTGAATAAAACCCAATGACTAGGCTCCACATAAGTAAATTCATTAATTTTGTTTGCCTTTACACATTTTTCATTTTTAGATGCCTAAAATACCCCTAATTACCGTTTTGATGTAGACATTTAATTCTATGCAGATTTGAAGGGAGAAATTAATAAAAAGAAATGTATTAATGTAATCATTGCATTAATATATCAAAACAAATTGTATGTTAAGGAAAAAAAGAACTAACAATGTTATACTTTCCTTAAGAGTTTGTAATTGTTTTTTAAATTTGCATAAATTTAGACAATTTTAATTTAATCTTTTCATTTTCTTACCAAATGAAAATTTGGAAGAGCACTATAAAATAATTTACCTATATTTAAAAAATATAAGTAAATTATTTGGACATGTGCATTAGTAATAAATTTGCCCTATATATATAATGATACATGCAAAATAATTTACTCCAGGGTACCCTCTTGCATTATTGTATGTCGTCTTCTTGACATTAATAAAGTCGCTATCATTTCAACTCAAAAAAAAAAAAAATTAAATTAATTATAGAATAAAAAATGTTATTTGATTCAAAATAAATTTATCTATATTTTATATGATAATATAGGTAAAATTTTCCACACATATATATATTAGTAGTAAAATATGCCCAATATATATAATAATGCATGAAAATAATTCACCAACAAATAAAGGAAATTTGATTAAAAATTAATATATCTACTACTTTTTGTTTATGAATTTCAATTCTTTTTTTATATTACAAACATAATGTACCTACAATATAATTTACCTATTGTTTAATCTTATAAGAAAATAATGTATCTACTATTTTATTTTATTTATTTATTTATTTATTTTTGTTTTTGTCGAATATGTACTGTTTTATTTTAATGGAGATAATTTGTCTTGGTTTAATTTTTACGAAATTATTTATGCACTGTTTAACTTTCCCAAAATAATGGAACTGCTATTTTAATTTACCTACAAAATAAATACTATTTGATTCAAAATTAATTTAGTTATATTTTAAATATAAATATAGATAAATTATTTTTAACAAGCATATATGATAACAAACAAAAAATGCCTAATGTATGTAATAATCTAGGTAAAATAATTTACCTACAACATAAAAGAATATTAATTGGTTTTTTGTTGTTTTATAAAACAATATTATTATTTGATGCAAAATAACTGATTGTACAAAGGACTTTTCTTTCCAAACAAAAAATGTGCCCATAAATTGTTTATGAACATAGCTAAATATATATATATATATATATATATATATATTTCTAATATTTATCATACAAGAAAGGTAAAATTTTCATATGGGGTTAATTGCTAATCATAATTAGGGTGGGTGATAATATTTATTGACATAACTAGAGTTTTGTGGCATAAGTTGTAAATATGTGATGATAATTGGTTACATATTTGTCTACATGGTACTCTATTTGAAATTTGGGTTTTATTTGGAAGTTTAATATTATGTGGATTTTTGTTTGGAAAATAAGAGTTTCAAGGGCCTTTTTCTAAAGACCCCTAAAAAAATTAAATATTTTTTTTATGACAAAATTACTCCTGAACTATTTTATGCATTCATTTCAGCTGGTTTTGAACTTTTTTATTTGGGGGGTCATTTGTGTCCCATTCTTTTTGGTGAAGCCCATGACCTCAAATTGGTTGTTGGCATTATATATTAAGTATAGATGAATGGCATTTAGCTATGTGTTGATAAATTTTATAGGCTGAACATGATTCACCATTAGCATTACCGATATTGTCTCAATTTAATCTCCTATTACTCGGTATTAGATTTTACCACAAAAATTCTCGCTAATATTAAGAGTACAAACTCTCATATATTTGTTGTATATTATTTTATCATATTACTGATGTGGGATCATATTCTCCAATATGTGTTTGCTTCATATACTAATAATGAATAACTTAAACAAGTTTTCCTATAATATTGTGATGGAATAATATCAAAATATTATGAAAGATGCTAAGGATAATATTTCAAAAGCGAGATTCTCCATGAACTTTTTGCCACCTGATTTTTGCTACAATGTTTTTTAATGTTGGCAAAGGAACTAACACTAAACTATGAGGTGTGAGAGAGCTCATGGAAAGTTCCACTTTGAGAGGTTCTCCTTAGCATTTCTCAAATGTTATATATTTATGTTAGTCTTTTTAACTAAAATAGTTGCTAAAATTGTTATAACTCTTCAGTGTACCAAAATTTAAAATTGATAGAAGTGGTTGATGAGAGTGTCCATCATCAATCATTTTGATCATTCTGTGAAAAATCTCAGCTAAATTGAAGAAACCACCAATTCAAGTGGAGTGATTGATTTGACAAAAATACACTCAATTTAACAAAGATTTTTTTTACTACGTAATAACCAACATGATTGATGATGGACAATCTCAAGAACCACTTCTATCGATTTTAAATTTAAGAACCAAATAAAGAATTATGCTCATCTTAAAAAAACCATTTTGGCTAAAAAGCCTTGATATTATGCTTATGAATTGAAGCAAATAATAAGCTTATTTTACATTTGAATGATAGGTTTGCAAGTACATAGAGATCAGAAAAATACCCGTCGGCCAGGAATGACCAGCCAGACAAATTTGCTGCTTTTGTAAGAGTTTCTCTCCATCTCAACACCTTGTCCATGTTATCTTTGAGTTTGCTTTCATGGTCAGCAAGTGCCTTACCGAAACTCTCTCTTTGGTTCCTCACATCCGATGGATCCAACTTGTAAAAAACTGGAAAAACCATCTGCTGCAGTTGTTCTTTACAGTGAAAGATGTGAACGAGTTCATCTAAGCACCACTGCGAGGAAGCGTAGTTTTCAGAGAAGACAACAACAGAAATCCTCGAATCCTCAATTGCTTTGAGAAGCCCCAACGATATTTCCTCTCCTCTTTTAAGCGCCTCATCGTCCATGAAGGTTTTGATTCCCTTCTGAACCAAATTGTTGAACAGATGACCTACAAAATTGTAGCGGGTATCCTCTCCTCTAAAACTGAGGAAGACATCATATGTCCATGAATGGGTGTAAGAAGTAGACGAAGAGGAAGAGGAAGAGGCTCCTTCACTGGTCGTTGAATCCATGATCGTTCAATTACTAAAAAGGATGAGATGCTGAGAGATTAAATGTCAAAGACTGATCCACCTCGTGTGTTATGAACTTACGACAAGGCCTCTTTTCTCGACTTCACAATATGCAAAGCAGCTTCCTTGCATTCCACGCTGACCTGAAGTCAAGGAAATTATAATAATGTGGCCGGCTTTCACAATATGCGCTTCCTTGACGTCTTTCACAATATGCGAAACTTTAGGAAAAAGATCAAATAAAAATTCATTGAAGCAATTGATAGAAAAATTTAAAAAAAAAGAAGGAAAATTAAAAATAGCAGAAATCTCTATTTTTAAAGAGCTAAAAATTCGAAGAAATTTTAAACCCATAGAACCGTAGATCTTCCAGCTCTCAAAATGACATTAAGTTGTAAGAATTCAAAATTTTCAAGGAGGACCTTTTGAAGTTCTGTTGTGGGTTTGATTTCTGAAATAATTTGGGGTTGCCTTGCCTGTAAATGCAGATATTGGGCATGAGGCAGTGCTACATGGATAGGTTCTGCAAAATTGAAGGTAGAGAGAGGTTGTAAGGGTTTAAAGAGAAATTCGATTCATAGATAGCGAGTTTGATCCACATTATTATGCATTCAATTGTGTGGCTTAGCCTAACTTGGTTTTTATCATAGTCTTTACTGAACTATTATTTATAGTTGTTTTAATACAAGCGAATTACTTGCCAGGACTGGGCCGTGGGCAATTAGGGAAGTCAAGGATAAACTTACAACTATTTTGGATCAACCGTTTATCGAAGATCGATTGAGCAAAAGAAGGAGCTAATTGGAAGACTAAATAATTTTCTTGAGCAAGAGGAGCTATTTTGGAGACAGAGCAAAAGAAAATTGGGTCAAACTTGGCAATTGCAACACCAAATATTTCCACCAAAATTCAAATAGAAGACAAAAGAGGAATTGGCTGCATAGTCTTATGGATGATGGTTGGGTATGGCATGAAGACCGTAAGGAAATGGAAGATGTGGTGGTATCCTATTTTTCCACCTTATTTACTTCCAATGGTGCTGCTAATTTCGAAGATATTTTATGTAATATCACACCTTCGGTAATAGAGGAGATGAACAACGACCTTGGGAGGCCTATCACGGATGAGAAATATGCAGTCTTCCAAATGCATTCCACCAAAGCACCTGAACTCGATGGTATGTCTCCCGGGTTTTATCAAAAACACTGGGGGATTGTAGGTCCTGATGTGTGCAATGGAATCCGTGCTATGGTTTTATTAGGGCAAATCCTAAGGAAGTTGACACAACCCTATAAGCCTGTGTAATGTTCTTTATAAAATTATGGCGAAGGTATTAACAAATAGACTGAAGCTAATTCTTCCCCATATCATATCTCCCACCCAGATTGCTTTTATTCCGGAGCGGTTGATTTCTGATAATTATTTAGTTGCTGCGAAATTTGCTCATTAAATGATTAAACGGTCATCGGGGTTGAATGGGCTTATGGCATTGAAGGTGGACATTAGGTAATTCACCAACATGTATGAGCACGTTTATCAACATTTAGGTAATAAACCAATTAACAACTTTCATGTCCTTTAGTTTCTAAAACTTTATCTATAAATTTAGTCTCTCTAGCATTACTCAAAGTAATGCTAGGGAGACTAAATTTATAGATTAAAATTTGCAAACTAAATGATGTGTCATCAATAGGAAATAAGCACGTTTATCAACGTTTAAGTAATACTCCAATCATTAACTTTCATGTCATTTAGTTTATAACATTTAGTCTAAAAATTTAGTCTCCCTAAAGTTGAATGGCGATCTGGTAGGGTATGTGCATCCCATAAGGGGAATTCGACAAGGGGATCCTTTATGCCCCTATTTATTTGTTACATGTGCCGAGGTCCTCTCGGCTCTCCTTACGTAGGCAAAATCCAATGGGGATCTGCAAGGTATCAAGGTGTGTTGCCCAGCTCCGAGTATTCATCATCTGTTCTTTGCAAATGACAGCTTTCTTTTCGCTCGGGGGTACGCTCAATGAGTGCTAGAATATTAGGAAGGTATTGCGTACGTATGAATTAGCATCCGGACAAGCAGTGAACTTTGAAAAGAGTTGTGTCTCTTTTAGTCCCAATCTCACAAATTATGAAAGCAACTACTTTCTGACTGTCTTGGTGTGAGGAGATTGGACCTTCATGATAAGTATTTGGGATTACCAGTGCTAGTCAGGAAGTCAAGAAGGAAACTTTATCGTATGTGAAGATCGGCTTTGGAAAAAAACTACAAACTTGGTGTGGTGGCTTATTGAGTTGCGTGGGACGAGAATTGTTAGTGAAAATAGTGGCACAAGCCTTGCCTATGTATTCTATGCAATGTTTTCTTCTTCCCAAATTCTTATGTGAAGAATTAAACATGATGATTGCAAAATTTTGGTAGAGCGGTGATCCGGGCAAGCGGAAAATCCATTAGCTCAATTGGCGTCACTTATGCAAGCCTAAACACGAAAGAGGTCTTGGTTTAAGGGATTTCTATGCTTTTAACCTTGCCTTTGTTGAATTATAAGTCTCTAGCTGATTAAGTATTAGAAATAAGATGAATTTTAATGTGTGTATTCACTTGAGCATATCTGCCAAGTGTAAGGTTAAATGATGTAAGGCCATGAGTGCCATGTGGTATTTGATCCATGTATTTAGGTTGATGAGTGACTAAGATTAAAAGTAGTGTTTTGTGTGGTCCTAAAGCTAAGGCCATAAATTAAATGTAAAGCAGTGTGAGTGCACATTGTGTGTGCTGTAAAAAGATTATTCCTCTGCAATACTTTTGCAAGAGAGAACAGAAAGAAAACTTTTTCGGTTCAGCTTCCTCTGTCTTTTGTTCTTGCTTCTGTTCAGCCTTCTAGAAAATTAAACCCAGCTAAAATCAAGTAACACTAACATGGCCTCAGAGCCTTGTTTCGATTAGATCTGGGCGTGTTTTCTGTGAGCTCAAACATCACCGTTTCTGGACTCGGTGAAGTTTGCCGGAGCTTATCTGTAATCTAAGAACTACGTGTTTCTGGATTCACACAAGCTCACGATGGCTGGATCTGGGAGTGCTGAAGTGAGGACCCCGATCTTCTCCGGTGAGAACTACGAGTTCTGGAGAATCAAAATGGTTACAATTTTCAAGTCATATGGACTGTGGAATCTGGTGGAAAATGGGATTCCGGTTTCTGATTCGAAGAAGAAGAAAGCTAAGACTGATGAAGATACAGATGTTGATGCTGACGATGATGAGAAAATGGCTGCAATCTTCATGAAAGATGCAAAAGCTCTCGGAATCATTCAAAACGCAGTCTCTGACCAGATTTTCCCTCGAATCGCAAACGCAGACTCAGCAAAAATGGCATGGGATCTGTTATATGGCGAATATCACGGTGGGGATCAGGTAAGATCTGTGAAACTCCAGAACCTTAGACGAGAGTTTGAATACACTAGAATGCGTGATGATGAATCCTTGACTGGGTATCTTACTCGTTTAAATGATTTGATAAATCAAATGAAGACGTTTGGTGAAATTCTGTCAAATGAGAGATTAGTTCAGAAGGTGTTAATCAGTCTCACTAAGATATATGATCCTATATGCTTAGTGATAGAAAACACCAAATGTTTAGAATCTGTTGAACTGCAAGAGGTACTAGCTATATTGAAGAGTCAAGAGCAGAGGTTTGATTTGCATTCCTCAGATGTAGCTGAGAGAGCATTTTCTTCTCTTACTGTTAGTTCAAAAGGGCAGAATCGAAGTTATGCTCAGTCTAGTACTTTTAAACCACATAAAAATTGGAATCAAAAAGGTAAGAAATGGGATTCGAAACCAAAGTTTCAGCAGAAATCATTCACAAATGTTGCACAGAATAGTACTTCCTCACAGATTATGGGTCAAGAGGGTGTAAAACCTCAGTGTAAGGTCTGTTCAAAGTTTCATTATGGTGAATGTAGATATAAGGGGAAATCCAGGTGCCATAACTGTGATAGATTTGGTCATTGGGCCAGAGAGTGTACTGTTGGAAAGTCTGTTCCAAAGGCAAACTGTGCAAGCCAAATGGAAGTAACAGGAAACTTATTTTTTGTAAATTCTGCAGTTGCTGAGACTAAGGTTAATGGAGATTGGTACATAGATAGTGGCTGCAGTAATCATATGACAGGAAATGTTGATCTTCTTGTTGATGTGAATACAAATGTTGCAGGGAAAGTTCAAATGCCAACAGGAGGGTTAGTTAATGTGGCAGGAATGGGATCACTGGAAATTGAGACTAACAGAGGAAGAAAATACATTCGAGAAGTCATGTACCTACCTGGTTTGAAAGAGAATCTATTAAGTGTAGGACAAATGGATGAGCATGGATATTATCTTGTGTTTGGTGGACATATGTGTACTGTTTTTGATGGTCCTTCTCTGAAATGTCAAATTATCTGTGTAAAAATGAAAGAAAACAGGTGCTATCCTCTATCTCTAAGGCCTGAGAAACAACTTGTGTTGAAGACCAGTTTTGCTCATTGTTCTCTGACTTGGCACAGAAGATTAGGCCACCTACACTTTGGTGGAATCAAGAAATTGAAGGATAATGACATGGTTCATGGATTACCATATCTAGATGAGTATGACAAAGTGTGTGAAGGCTGTCAATATGGTAAGCAACACAGAGAAAGGTTTCCTAGTGGTCAAGCACAAAGAGCTAGTGCTCCACTTGAATTGGTTCATGTAGATCTGTGTGGACCGATGAGAATCGAGTCTACTGGAGGAAACAAGTATTTCATGTTGCTTGTAGATGATGCAACCAGGATGATATGGGTATATTTCCTTAGATTCAAATCTGAAGCTTTTGCTTGTTTTCAGAAATTCAAGGCTATGACTGAGTTGCAAAGTGGAATGAAGATAAAATGTGTAAGAAGTGATAGAGGAGGGGAGTTCTTATCAAATGAATTCAAGCAATACTGTGACTCAGAGGGAATCCAAAGACAACTGTCTCTCTCTTACACTCCACAGCAAAATGGAGTGGTTGAAAGAAAAAACAGAACAGTGATTGAAATGGCCAAGTCCATGCTTCATGATAAAGGAATGCCTTACTATATGTGGGCAGAAGCTGTGCACACTGCTGTCTATCTGTTAAACAGATGTCCTACAAAATCACTGGATAGTATAACACCTTTTGAAGCTTACAGCAAAAGGAAACCTGGTATTGCACATTTGAAAGTCTTTGGCTCGGTTTGTTATGTTCATACTCCATCCGAGTTAAGACACAAACTAGAACCCAAGAGTATAAAAGGAGTCTTTGTTGGATATGCAAAATGTGAGAAAGGTTATAGAGTATTTGTTCCACTCTCTAAGAGACTGATTCTGTCAAGAGATGTTGTGTTCGATGAAAACTCAGCTTGGGATTGGGAAAGAAGCACAGAAAGATATATGTCACTGCCTACTTATGAGTTTGACACTGTGGATACACCAAGAAGTGGGAATACAGAAAATGACACTCAAGGTTCAAGTGGTTTATCACCTGGCATATTGGAAGAAGCTGCAAGTGGTATTGATGATACACAAGTCAATTCTCAGTCAAGTGCAGGTGTGAGTGACACTCAGGCATTTGATCATACTCCATTAAAATGGAGAAAGCTGGATGATGTACTTGCTCAATGCAATCTGTGCATTATAGAACCAGAGAAATTTGAAGATGCAGTTAAGGATGAATCTTGGATGAATGCTATGAAGGATGAGCTCTCCATGATTGAAAAGAATGCAACCTGGGAGTTAGTAGACAGGCCAAGTAACAAGCCTGTAATTGGAGTAAAATGGGTGTTTAAAACCAAGCTCAATCTGGATGGAACTGTGCAAAAGAACAAGGCAAGGCTTGTTGCAAAGGGATATGCCCAGAAACCAGGAATAGACTACAATGAGACTTTTGCTCCTGTTGCTCGATTAGATACAATCAGAACCCTTATAGCTTTGGCTGCACAAAAGAGTTGGAAACTCTATCAACTTGATGTCAAATCGGCTTTTCTAAATGGTGTTCTAGAGGAGGAGGTTTATGTGGAGCAGCCTGATGGTTTTGTAGCTAAAGGGGAGGAAGACAGGGTATATAGACTTCACAAAGCCTTGTATGGTCTAAAACAGGCACCACGGGCCTGGTATGGAGAGATCAATACATACTTCTTACAATGTGGTTTCACAAGAAGTTTAAGTGAACCAACACTATACATCAAGGCAGAAGAGAAAGACATTTTGATTGTGTCGATCTATGTGGATGACATAATCTATACTGGGAGCAACAAACAAATGCTTGAAGAATTCAAGAAAGACATGACACGAAAGTATGAGATGACTGATTTGGGTCTTCTCCATCATTTCCTTGGAATGGGAATAATTCAATCAACTTCAAGCATTTTCATCCACCAAAAGAAATATGCAAGCTCCTTGTTAGACAAATTTGGTCTAAAAGAGTGCAAACCTGTGCTTACTCCATTGGTTGCAACTGAGAAGTTAACCATGGATGATGGAAGTGGTGCAGCAAGTGAAGAGTTATACAGAAGCATGGTGGGGAGTCTCTTATATCTCACTGCAACCAGGCCCGATATTATGTATGCATCCAGTCTGTTAGCCAGATTTATGCACTGCCCTACCAGTAAGCATGTTGGAACTGCTAAAAGAGTGTTAAGATACATTAAGGGCACACTTGATTATGGTCTGGAATATGTGAAAGGTAAGAACTCAATGTTAATTGGGTTCTGTGACAGTGACTGGAGTGGATCAATTGAGGACAGTAAAAGTACATCTGGTTATGCTTTCTCTTTTGGCAGTGGAGTATTCTCTTGGGCATCTGTGAAGCAAAATTGTGTTGCTCTTTCCACTGCAGAAGCAGAGTACATCAGTGCTTCAGAAGCAACTACTCAAGCCATTTGGTTGAGATTTGTTCTTGAAGACTTTGGAGAATTTCAAACCGAAGCCACTCCAGTGCACTGTGACAACACCTCAGCAATTGCAATCACCAAGAACTCTGTGTTCCATCAAAAGACCAAACACATTAACAGAAGATACCATTTCATCAAGGATGCACTGAAGGATGGCATCATTGATCTGGTGTACTGTCCAACTAATGAGCAACTTGCTGATATCTTCACAAAACCTTTGCCTAAAGATCGGTTTAATTATCTCAGGAGCATGCTAGGAGTGAAATCAGCTCAAGACTTAAAGGGGAGTGTTGAATTATAAGTCTCTAGCTGATTAAGTATTAGAAATAAGATGAATTTTAATGTGTGTATTCACTTGAGCATATCTGCCAAGTGTAAGGTTAAATGATGTAAGGCCATGAGTGCCATGTGGTATTTGATCCATGTATTTAGGTTGATGAGTGACTAAGATTAAAAGTAGTGTTTTGTGTGGTCCTAAAGCTAAGGCCATAAATTAAATGTAAAGCAGTGTGAGTGCACATTGTGTGTGCTGTAAAAAGATTATTCCTCTGCAATACTTTTGCAAGAGAGAACAGAAAGAAAACTTTTTCGGTTCAGCTTCCTCTGTCTTTTGTTCTTGCTTCTGTTCAGCCTTCTAGAAAATTAAACCCAGCTAAAATCAAGTAACACTAACAGCCTTATTTTCGAAACAAGGATGGCGTTTCTCTCAACAACCTGACTTTTTTGCCTATTATGTTTTCAAACCCGCTACTTTCCTATAACCGACTTTCTGGGTGCTCAGGTCAATGCCATTGGATCGTATGTTTGGAAGAGTATTGTTGCTGAGCGGCCGGTGATACATAAAGGGCATCGGTGGCAGCTGGGTGATATGAAGAATATCAGAATTGGGCAAGATAATTGGTTGCCAAAAAACTCCTACTTTCGAATGTGAGTCCACCGTTGGAGTACTAGGATTCTGAGGCCACAGTGGATAATCTCTTCCTTGCTGACTTGTGACAATGAGATTTTGAGCTGCTGCATGATATATTTTCTGAGGAGGAAATGGAACTAATTGTCAACCTTCCCCTCAGTATGCGTTCGGTTGTGGATTGTCGAATTTGGCATTATGAACGCAATGGGAAGTTCTAAGTCCGAAGTGCCTACCATGTGGCACGTGGAGTCATTCCTTCAGTTGGGGATGGCGCATGTGCTTCTTCTTATTCGTCTGATGATGGAAGGGAATAGTTATGGAAGAAATTATGGAATGCATGTGTTTCCGGGAAGGTCAAGATTTGTGTTTGGCGTGCATGTTTGGATTCTCTTCCCATAAGATCGAACCTTACAAAGAGGTGAGTGGCTGTGGATAATTTATGTGGTTTTTGTGGTTCACATGGTGAATCGACAGAACATTTACTAAGGTATTGCAGCATGGCGAAGGTTGTTTAGTTTGGTGGTTTGGAACTCAGGCTTGAGGATGGCAACACTCAACAACTTATGCAATGGTTACTACAAATTGATATGCACTTTCCACCTCGGTCTTTGACTTTTGTTTGATGACCTTACGGATGCTGTGGAAGAATAGAAATGATGCTATTTGACATGGATCTTTTTTTTTTTCGCCACAGGAGATGGTGTTTCTAGCAGAGCGTTGGCTGCAGAAGTATAAAAAATGGCATAATCTGTTGCGAGGAAGTCAAACCGTACCCCCAGAAGCGGAGAAAAGCTGATGTAGATTGGGTTAAATGTAACTTTGATGGGGCATGGATTCAAAAAGGTTTACGGGGCCGCTTTGGTGTTGTTCTTCGGGATCACATGGGGGAGTTCATCGCTGCTGCTGCTGGTACCATTGGAAGGATACTCTACTTTCCACGCTAAGCTCTTTGCTGCCCGTCAAGCTGTTTTGTTGGCCCAGGCTTATTGCCCAGTTGGTAAGAGTGTAGTATTCGAAGGAGACTCAATTATGGTATTGGCTGCCATGAAGGGTCAGGATGAAGATTGTTCACCTTTTGGTCCTATTATCAACGACCTTTGCTATTTACTCAAAACCTTGCCTCAGTTGTTGTTAAACCACGTTCAACAGGAAAGTAGCTCGGCAGCGCATGGCCTTGCTCGAGTGGGAATTGGCAGTAATCAACAGTGTATGTGGTTTGAAGAACCCTGATTTGCTTAGGGATATTTTGCCTATATATTGTCATATGAGGATAGGTTTTCTTATTGTGCAGGACACTCTTTTTTTTTTTAATTGGGTTGAAAGCTTTGGTAAGATTTTATCGAGGCCCATAATGCACACTATCTTCAATTTTTATGTTTTCTAATTTGCTCAATGAATATCATACTTTCTTAAAAAAAAAAAAAAAAAAAAAAAAAAATATATATATATATATATATATATATATATATATATATATATATAGAAGCGAATTACTACTTTTAACTTAGACTAGGACCTGGCAGGACCGGGAAGGGAAAAAGTTTAAACCCAAAACAAAATAGATTGTTGGAAATGGAGGCCCAACAGTAATAATTAGGCGATACACACCCACAAGGCATTGGCATGTTTTAGGAAAAATCCTGAATTCAAATTTAAAACTTCGACCACTCTTCCACATAACCAGACTTTCCATTTTAGAGGTGATTAGTCATTTTACCTTTCTCAACAATTATGCATAACCACCATATGCATGAAGAAGTCATTTAAATCTCTAGTCCTTATGAAGTCATTCTAAATGATAAAGAGGTCAAGAGCTTCGTGGCAATCGAAATGATAAGGAGACTCAATTGTATGGCTTAGCGCAATTTGGTTTTTTATCATAAATAACTAATCAACTATTGTACGCAAGAGCACACAAAAATATGTTTAGAAATACATATATACATATGTGTGTGCGTGTGTGTGTGTGCATATCATCAGGTGTCACCAAGGCACAAAGCGATCCATAAGCAAACACACAGTGTCCTCTGAACGCGAAGAAGAGTCCAAGTCCCTCTGGGTCTGAACCATCCTGCAGCTGTTCTCCTTTCGTGCTTCCTTAAACTCTCGTTGTTCTTGCTGCTGTTGTTCGGCGTGTTCGGCTTTCGATGACAACACCAATCGCTTCTTAGCACCTACCTTCTCTTTCAGTTTACTCAGCTCGCTCATCCATGCCTCTACCACTGCAGCCATACTTTTGAATTACTTGAATGCTTGAAATATGCTGCCTACTTTGCTGTATTGGTTTTCTGGTTTATTAAAGCTAATGGGGAGAGCTGGCTGTATGCCTCTAGGGTTTATATACAAGAAGAAGTCGTGGCCTTCCTGTGGTTTGGAAGAAAAATCACTGTGTGCCACGGCCGTTGGATATACGGTCGCACACAGGGTATAAATTTACGGATATACGATGGGGGTAGAGACAGAGCGGAGACGTGGGGTATAGGGGTTCAACGAGTGAATGAAAAGCCAAAAGCCATCCCAGTGGGCGCACAGAACTTGCTGTCGATTAGATTGTGGGCGACTTCGTAATTGACATATTATTAAATGTAATGTTAGGAATACTGAATTTGTAAATAAAACTTTAGAAACTAAATGATTGGAAGTTGATGATTGAATAGTTATTTAAGCGTTGATGAATGTGCTCATTCCTATTGGTAATACATCATTCATAAAATTTTGTTTCTCTAGCATTATCCTATTACTATTCATCAACTCTTAGGTTTGATTCTCGTCAAAGATGAATTTGAACCACATTACTACTAGTTTATTGTTAGGCTAGTCCACCTCATTATCTCTTAGTGTAGAAAATATCGTTTGGTTAAAAAAAAAAAAAAATTCTTTTAGGGCAACTCTAATGGTTGGGGGTTAAAACCTAACTTTCTAGTTCAGAAAATTTATGTTCTAACCCAAAAATATATTTATTTTCCAGTGATTTTAGCTTAAAATTTTAGTTCGAAATTATTAAAAAATGAATTTGGCCTAAATTTTTTTCCGGTAACTTCTAAAAAAAATTAAATGTCATATAGATTATCCTAATTTATTTTTATAAACATTTTAACCTAAAAATATTTAGATTCCAATATATTATGAAAAATAACTGAACTGCATGAAACATGAAAGTGATGGAACAACCATTCATAAACACTACCACCTCCTTTTCGATTGGTGTTGGAGTTGGAAATGAACTTCTCAATGATTTTAACCCATAAGACCTTTTTATTTTGATTTGTACCGATGATACCATCTTCATTAATAGAAACTCATGTCAATCACAACACAGTATCTTTATCATAAGATTTTATTATTATTTTGAATTGTGCTGTTCTCCACTGAAACTTCCAAGTTATTCCATGTATGAAACTCATGGAAAATATGTGCGTGAATTGATGTGTGTACCACAAGTGTTGTAAACAAAAGTGCATTGCCTGCTAATTTGTGTCCTTATTTTTATCTACTACACGGACAACACATGCTTCTTGTTTATTTATTTATTTTTTTTCTTTTTCTTTTCTGTGGTAAATCAAACTTCGGGGGTTATTTTGATTAATTTTTGAAAGACAATGATCAAAACGTAAAACTAAAGAGTAAAGAGGGTGCAAGATGTAATTAACGTTTTCCAATTGTTGGTGGCACCAAATAATGATTCCTGACGCGCACCGTATATAAGAATATACCTTCTCCTCCCGGTTCTCCTAAGAACAGAAGGCCCTCCGTCCTCCGTCCTGCGTCCTCCGTCACAGTCACAGTCACAGCAGAAAACTAATTCATCGGTCTACTTAATTCTGAGAAGAATGGAAGCTACGAAGCCATGGATAAACGCTTTCAGAGCAAAATCAAAGCAAGCCACGCTGCTTTGGCTCGAGGGCTTCCGAGAGGCCTGCTGCCTTCATCGCGTCCTCATCCTCTGCCACCGGTCTCTCTCTCTCTCTCTCTCTCTCTCTCCCCTCTCTCCTCTATCTCCAATAATTACTTCAATCGCACGCTTTAATTATTTTGATTAATTTCGGTTCAATTGCCTTTACTTTTTGTTTGGTTGCCGAGAAAACGGAACAAGCAAGAGAAGAAACTTCGCTTTGTTTTGCATAATTAACATTTGATTTATTATCTTTAATTTTTTTATGGCAGGTCGAGAAAGCTTATGATACGAACAGGACAGTGTTTTCTATTAAACGGCTTCATTTTCTTAGGAAGGTCACTCTCTCTCTCTCTCTCTCCCTCCCTCCCTCCCTCCCTCTGATGAGTCATGAAGACATTGCAATGACACAAGGATTGGCTATAAATCTGCAAAATTTTGTTGTGCTTTGCTCGTATTTTTCGACAGTTCAATTTTTTTCTGTTGATTATGATGTTCTAGAGTAGTCGTATAGTATATTTTCATATACATCTTCCAATTTTTCTTGTTTTTTTGTGCCCCCTTCCGAGTGGTTTTTAGACCGTAGAAGTTCACGTTGATTGTTTTGGCGAAGTTTTTTGGGTGCTCAATATAAGATGCAAATCGGGTTTTGTTGATCTTTCTGTGAGGTGTGAAAAATGTGAAGAACTACTTAAAATGACCACCGTTAAATGATTATATTAAGGTTGAGAAAGTTTGTAGCAATCCCTCGAAGTATTCTACAAAGATGAGCAACTAGTATTCAAATTTGGATCTTGCATTCTTTCTATTTCATCTGGTAAGGATGTAAAGATGTGAATTTAGGATGGACAAAGGGAAGAAAATCGAGGTTCCTTGTACTAAGATGGACTTAGGTCTAGGGAAAATAATTGTATGTAGAAGCTATGAATAATGTTGATCAAACTTCAAAGTAGAGGGATTAGAATGATAGAAGAAAGGGTGCGCTTTATCTAATTGTTTGTTTATAACTCTGACGCTTTTGTCTTTCATACTAAGAACAGCTTAAGAGAAGTTTGGTGTTCAATGTTTTATACACCCATTGTTAATCGTCCCTTCTTTGATAATGGACTGTGGATAATCAAGTTTGGTATAATCAAGGGAATGGTGTTTTCAAGCAGTTTATGTTTTTTTCACCCGTTGGACCCACAAAATTTTAAAAATGCCTGATTTTTTTATTTTTAATTGAACACTGGACATAAATCATTACAATAATCAACTACCTTCCCGTCCCAACTGTTGTGGAAATGACGTGTGGTATATTTTCTGATTCTAGAAGAACTACTCTAAACAAGAAAATTTAAAAAACACTAAACAATAAAACATACTCAATTTGGATGGTAAATGATTAATTTTGGTTCTTAAGAAATTTTATAATGCTTTTAGGTAATGTTATTTTCTTTTATGATTCTGGTTGATTACTTGTCCACTTTCCTCTCTCTTGTTTCACAACTTTTAATTCTTCTAGTAATCCCCTTTAGGGCTTATTTGACCCTCTGAGTTAGTTTCTTTGTGTTGCTGCATTCAAGAAATCAACATTTTAGCTTTCCTATGTTTTCCAAGACCACATTGGTGAAGAGAGTGCTTTTGACATCAAAGTGAACTAGACTGAATGAACTTGATTAACGTGTTGATATAGCCAATTTCTTTTGCCTAATATTATTGAGGTTTAAATGAATCAGTTAAATTAATGATTTTATAGTTTGGCTCAACTTTTCTATCTATATAGGCCTAGTTATTTCCTTTCCTGCTGAAGTTGGACTCTTATTACTATTACTCTCGATGCTGTCAAGCTTTTAGATGCTTATATCTGGTTATCTTAGTTTCCATTTCCCAGTATTACCTCTACATAGACATCACATAACGTAGAAGCTACATATAAAAGTGCTTTCAGTGTCTTGCTGGACAAAGTGCATTCTAAATCTGCATGCGTTAGTATTGACATTCAAATTCCTTATTCTGTCTCTTTGCAGTATAATTATCCTTAACTCAGTCATCATCCCAACTCTACACTGGATATTACCTGATAGATGCCCAGAATATAGTTCTCAAGAACTCTGCTCATTTGTTGGTACATTGAAATTTTATTCCGTCTTGCGGCATGGACTCGTACAACTCTTTTATGTAAGTATACAGCCAATTTAAGATCCTCACTTTGTGCATGGATGGCATTCTATTGAATATTTCGTAGTGGCAAAATGGATGAATATGCATTTTTTGTGTAATGTTTTGCCTCATTAAGTTTTGTAATCTTCGTGATATGGCTAAAGAAAGTGTATGCGTCATGTAATATTGGATGTTTAATTCTCTGTTTCTGATTATTGTACTGGTATGTAATATTGGTTTGTTTGTTATCTTACAAAATATTTCTTTATCACTATAGATGCCTGAATTACTGAAGGGATTCAATTCCTTTCTCAATTCACGGAATACATAATTTTCATTTATTTATTTTTGCTTTGCAGGTAACTTGGTTCTACCCACTGTACGTATTCAGCATTATCCTGAGCAACCTCTGGTACTACCAAATTATCCCCTTTTGCTTAATTGTTTTACCCCTACGTTATTTACTTGATTCTGTTTTAACTACCATAGGTATGAACTGAGCCCAGGTAAGGTATACATCTTTTTCTTGCAATGCAGAATGTTTAAAGTTCTGGAGGTCACTATGATCCTTTGGTGGTTATCAGGATTGGAGTGACAATAGTTCTTAATTTATGATATTTTGTTTAAAGTTCTGCATGTCTTGACATTTCCACTTCCCGATGCCTTTCTTTTTCCAATTTCTACTATGTGATTATCCAAATCTACTACAATTTTATTTTAACTAAAGGTACAATGACATTGCTAAGTATGGATTTTCTGCAATGGGGAGATCCACACCAACCACATTGGATCCTGTCAGACAAAATGATGTTGGTTTGGAAAGACCTGCTGGCGTAGAAGGGTAATTAACTTATTCTTAAATAGAGGTTAAGTTTTTTATTATTGTTATTGTTTTATATATTTATTATTTCAGACATTTCTTGTTGAATAGATATTTATGTATCTCATGAGTCGTGTATGCATCTGTTTAATCTGCAGGGTCATGATTGGTATAGGAGAGCAGGTGTATTCATTACTTCTTTTGACCTGTTTCTTCCTAGAGGTATAGATATCTTTTATTCTTTATTTATTTGGGTGTATGGATTCATAAAGGGAGGAACAGGATTTAGATTTCATACTTATTAGACTTAGAGAACGATAGAGAGAGAGAGAGGAGTTTATATTCAAATTGCAATATGCTCCATGGCTTATGTGCCACTTTTTGGATGACAGAATTGATGGCTTCTGCAGGTATATGTGACTGGATATATACCATATGTGGGGAAGGCAGTAAATTTTCTGCTTCTGTCCTGGATGTATGCCTATTACTGTTTCGAGTACGTGGTGCATATATCTTTTTGGCTTAATATGTTGCACTCACTAATTGCCTAGATAAGTGTGTGCTAATGCACCTTTTGAACTCTTTTAGGTACAAATGGAATTTTTCGGAAGTTCGTCTTGAAAAAAGGCTGGACTTCTTTGAATCTAATTGGGCATTCTTTGCTGGTTTTGGTAAATATACTTCCATTCTGGGGTCATTTTTCAGTTCATACTTCATATGCATTTTTTCCCCTTCAAGTGAACGATTGTTTATCATGTACAGTTTCCTGGGCCACATTATACGCTGATTATTTCCACATGGAAAACTATACACCGATATAGATCTTCACTTAGAATTTTACTTTTGCAGCTACCTCATGACCCATGCTTGTGTAATCATAATTACCAAAGCTGACACCTTTATCATGCCTTCAATTTTTTGTATGCGGACAGTTCTGTTTTCACTTATTTGAAAATCAACATGTGATCAACTGTATTCAATGCTTGATTTTGTTTGGTTTGAAAGAAAAAAAGGGATAATGGTTAAAGTACTAATTGTGTATTAATTTTTGGTAAATTAGGTTGCAAGCAAGACTAAAAGCAAAATAAATAAATAAAAACCGAGCACAAAGACAGTTATCTAATGGTGCCTCAAATTCCCTCTTGAAGTGCAATATTTTGACTTCAAGAGCATATCACATGGGAATATGTTCTAGATGTTTTTAGGTGCTTAAACACATTTGTTTACATGTTTGGAGTTATTAACATCCTCAGTGGTTGTACAGGGAGCCCTTGCGTTCTGCCTGTACTCTTTTTCTCACCTCTTGTGAGCTATGGATTTATGGCAATACTCTTTCCATTGGTATACTTTTCTTTTTATTTTGTTAGCAATTGACTCTTTACATAAAAGTTGACTGTGTTCTTGTTATTCACATATGTCGTAACCGTAGATGTTTCCAGTTTGTTTTGACAGCAACAGGTTCAGAGGCTGAGCAAGTTATTTCTTCTCAAAGGACAAAATGGGGAGGTGCTGGTTTGCGAAAGCTTCCAATATTTAATGCTGCAGATAAATTATCGTAAGCCCCTCATTGAATATGAAACTATGATCTCTGTGCTTAAAATGTGTTAATTCAAACTTGATTAAAAAAATAAAAATCCTAATTTCGTTATCATATATTGGATGGATATTGGAACATTTTCTGTTGAGCATATGCATTGAAAATGGATATTATGCATTGAACTCCAAAAAATACGAACAGTTTGTCATCTTTCATGTGTCATGAGGCAGTGTTTGACATTTGTAGGACAGACTCAGTTACGCTTTAATGGCAAAATGGGGGGGGGGGGGGGGGGGGGGTGTAGGTCCTCAAACTTTAAAACTGCTATTGTGATGAAATTATTGACAATATGTTCAATATTATATGGTTGGTCCTGAATTTGAGGAAGTAGCATTATTTGAGTTCTTATAGGGTCATGGAAAGCGACATTTCTATCTGTTTTGACGCTCGATTGATCCTGTACAGGATGCGGATTTTGTCTCTGTTTCCCCTGGAATCTCAGGAATTGCTTCAAAAAAAGAAAGACCGCTAAGAAGTTTGGCTTAAAGTTTCTATTGTGCTCTCATCTGTATGAGATGGTCCTAGTTCTTGAATTTTCCATTCAATCAACGAAGTCATCGATGCGTTGCGTTGCAGTTTTTATCTTATTGATATGATAATAATTTCTTAAGTCATATGTGGTGTTTGGTGCCATCGGATGATCCATCTCCACGCAAATTTGTACATGATTTAAATGCAATGCTATTGCATCAAGATCGAGCCTCATTGGAAGTGTTTGACCGTTTCGTTCTGTATATTGTACATAGAAAGTAGATGTCGACCGAAGTTTATCAAATGTACAGAAATGGTATTTCATCAAAGACCAATTTCAGTGGTCAAATTTGATCAACTTATTATGCAAACATGTCTCAGAAGTACTGCTACAACTTTTGTTACAACATGTCGCTTTCACAATTTGTTTATCGTGATTTCACCCGTTGTTATGGAACTTTCATATGCAGTGCCCAATGGTAGGATTTGAGTTTGGATCCAATATTTAGGGTAGTGCTATTCACGCATTCCTATCAATTTTTTGCCGCCGGATTGAATGAATTCATGGTAAAACAAGGGTTTGTAGGAGTTAAAAATAAGTGTAAATAGTATTATCCTAAATATAAGTTCCTCCACTCAAGTTCCCAATGAACAAATTTGATTATTTTATCATTATTGCTTTCATGAGTATGATAGTGTCATACCAGCTATGGTGGGGAGGGAAGACTTAAACTCAGAGCTTCAGGTGCAAGGTTAAATGGTCTTATAGCCTACTAAAACTACAAGCCTCTTGCTTTAGTTAATATAGCTTAAATTGTGGAGATGAGAAGTCGAACTTGAGTGCACAAATGAGATCAAACTCGATTACCAATGTTATTTTTATAGTATTAATTTTGAAATATTCATTTTTTTATTTATTACAAAACGATATTATAACTCTGATAGTGTTAAGGGAAGTGAGGAGGATTTAAACTCGAGATAAACTAGGTTGAAAAAGAACACCCAATTTACCAACATGCATCATTAATTTGAAACATTACTTTTCCTTCCATATATATGCCAAGATTTTTTATCGTAAATAAGATGATCTAGAGTAAAGAATTCTCTGAATTTTTTAACCGTTAACTCTTTATTTAAAAATATGATAATTAAAATAAAACAATTGAAAATATCATGCATGCAATTATGCAAGAGATTTTTCAATATGTTTAGAACACAGGGTTGTACGCCATATGTTAGGGTTAATTACACAAACACCCCCAGACGTTTTTTGTGTTTTCACAAAACCCCCTTAGGTTCTCAACATATCACAAGCACCCCTTAACGTTTTAAAATTATTTCATCAACCTCCCTCCATGACAAAAAAAAACCCTAGCAGTCATGACATAAGTTATGAAAATAGAAAAATACCCTTACGAAGTTAAACTAGTGTTTGGCTACAAGTTTTAGTTAGACCTATCATTATTTAAAATAAATAAATAAATAAATAACCCTAATAGTTCTACCTTATGAAAACCTTTTTTCACAGCAGCGTGAACACAAATATCTCTCGTTGGTTGGTTTCTCCAACCCTTGTTGTTCTGATTGCTTGGCCTAAACCTAATTAAGCTTCATTAATCAAGGTTGCTGAAATAAAGCAAAGAGCTATATTTGGCATGCAATTGAAGGTTGGTTTCATTAGGACATGCTTTTATTCGTTATTTTTCCATAGTCTTGTTATAGTGTGGTTTCATTATTCTATTCTTCCCTCACCCAATGAAATCAGAAATGTCCTTTTAGAATTTTCATGTCATTGTATCAGAGTTTGTGTGGTGTAATTTTTATTGTCTTGCAGTTCATGCTTTTGTGATGGTGTAATTTTGTATCTGATGTTGTATTTATTCTACTTTTTAAAGTGAGATTAGTTTAACAATATGGTAATGTTTGATATTGAGCTTCACTTTCAAAGCAACCCTACTCGAAAAAGCGTTAACGTTGACGGCGATAAGTATTCCCTTATTGATTTGTATGATCATGTTTTCTCATTGTGCATTAATAAAGAGGATGATGGGCAGTATATGGAATTTTTGGTTCAGTTTAGGCACCCAAGTATTAGTGTGCTACAAGCTATAAAATTAAACAATGATATTAAAAGCATGTTTCAGTTATTTGAATTGCACATGAAGTTTGTGGTTGATTTGTATTTTGACATAGTTAATGAGGATGAGAACGAGGGTGAAGATAGTGATAGCAGTGGTGACGAGGGTCGAGTACCTGGAGATGTTGGTGAAGGAGAAAACGAGTTGTTCCCATTCACGGATGATGAGGATGACGATTTGGAACCTAATATAAATAGTGAAGATGTGGTTAATGGTAACGAATATGAGGATTACACATCCAAGGCTACCAATGATTATAGCATTGATGATTATGGACAAGATTTGGACAATGATGATGGGCTTTCTAATTATAATGCGTACTCCGATCACGACAAGGTAGTTAGTTCTGAGGATGAGGAAGAGGTTGACTATATGAGGGGTTTGAGTAAGAGGCTATACAGGGATTGCTCGTCAGGAAAGGTGGAGTTGAAGGATGGTCAAGTGTTTAATGATATTAAGCATTTCCGGAATACACTTCAAGACTAGGTTATACAAGAAGGATTCGAAATTCATCAAAAGAAGAATGAAAGAACTCGAGTTACTGCTGTTTGTAAGGTATGATTCATTTTCATACTATTTATAGTATACATGTTTAATATTATTGCTTTGCTCATGTTTTATTTTTTAATTTTTTTTTATTTTTAACTCAGGCTGTTGGTTGTCCATGGCGTATTCATGCCTCTCCTACACCCACAATGTCCTCAATAACTTATATGATTAAGTCATACAACAATGAGCATATTTGCACTAGGGTTAAGAAGAACTCTAATGCAACTTCGACTTGGATAGCTAGAAAATTGGGTGATAGGTTAATCTCAGACCCAAACATGAAATCGGATGCTATGAAGAGTGAGCTAAAAGAAAATTATGGGGTTAAAGCTCGCTACATATGGTTATGGAGAGCAAGACATAAGGCTAAAGAGGCCGTGGAAGGGAAGCATGCTGCATGTTATGGTAAGTTAAGAAGATATGGGAATGAGGTTCTCAAATCAAATCCAGGGAGCATTGTGAAGATTCAGGTTGATATAAACTTGGGGCATACTATCTTCAAGCGTTTCTTCATTTGCTTTGCATCAATGAGAGATGGTTGTGTAAATGGATTCATGCCTTTTATTGGAGTTGATGGGTGCTTCTTGAAAGGGCCTTTTGGAGGCCAACTATTAACAGCAGTTAGTCTAGACGGTAGTTCTGGGGTGTTTCCAATAGCTATGGCAATAGATGAATTAGAGTGCACAGAAAGCTGGACATTCTTCATGACTCACTGGGAAACAATGATTGGTGATCACAACTTAGGCAACATTCCATGGACCTTCATGTTAGATAGACAAAAGGTAGCATTATTCTTATTTTGTGTTTTTAACGCACTTTGACTAAATGAATTTTGCTAACAATGTTGTGTATTTCAAGGGTGTTATTGACGTGGTAGCAAACATATTTCCACACTATCCACATAGACATTGTTGTAGACACATCTATAGCAATATGAGAAAAAAGGAACCCTGGGTTACTTCTTCAAAGTAACTTTTGGAAAGCGGCTAGAGCATGTGGTGTTGTGAGTTTTACTGAGGCAATGGAAGAAATAAAGAAACTTGATGAAGACGTATGGAATAGGCTAAATAAAATTCACCCTTCGTAATGGAGCAAGCTTGCCTTTGATCGTCATGTAAAGAATGATCATATTACGAACAATATGTCATAATCATTTAATTTGACGGTAAACAAGTGGAGAGGAAAACCAATATTAATGCTCATTGATACAATTAGGAAAAAAATGATGAGACGATATCCAAAGAGATGTGCAAGAGGGATGGAATGGCCAACTAGGCTAACTAAAGGCGCAAGAAAGAAGTTAAATACGAATTTGCAAGAATGTTGGAACATTACAGTAGCTCATGTAGGTAATAATTATCAAATTGTTTTTATTTATTCCATAGTACCTATATCTTTCTTTCTTTTTTTTTCTTTTCTGAAACACTTAGTATGACCTTTTTTTTTCATTGGACCAGGTGAAGACGAGTTTGAAGTGCATGACATTTCCCAAAAGCAGGTTGTGCGATTGCCTACAAGCCACTGCAGTTGTATGGAATGGAAAATTAGTGGGATTCCATGTAACCATTTTGAAGAAGTTGCTACAACTGGATTATGACTTTTATTTTATATTTTGGGTATAATATGATAATATTATGTTTGGTTGTGCATTGTTTTTAAATTTATAATGTTAAGTTTTATTTTGAATTGTTGCAACCTTTTGAAAATATTAGATTGTTGAATGTTAAAATGTTCTTAAATCTATCGTGTTAAGTCTTATTTTGATTGTATATTGATTTAATGCTTGAAGCGCGCAGTCATAGGGTAGGCTGCACTCAATGAATTGGTTGTTAGTATAGGGGAATAGTATTTTGAACAAGAAAAAGATGATCAAGAAACACAGAGGGGAATTTTTTGTATCGTGAAAGACAAAGCCACTTGGCTAGTCTAATTGGAATAATATGATAAATATTATGTTTAAGGTGTTTGGTTGAAAGTGCATCACATTCCTAACTGGAATATCATATTTCTCATTGGAATATAAACAAGGTTAGTTTTATCATTTAAATTTTATTTTTGTTGATGTCAGCATAGAACTAACAGCTCTAACTAAAGGGGTTTTGTGAAATGATTTTAAAACGTGAGGGGGTGTTTGTGATATGTTGAGAACCTGAGGGGATTTTGTGAAAACACAAAAAGCCTCAAGGAGTTTTTGTGCAATTAACCCCCATATGTTATTATAGAAGTGGTGGGAAGTTTTTTTCTTTTCAAATATCCCTCTATTGTTATGATGATATATAACGTATGTGCTCGTGTTCTGAGCATACTGAAAAATCCTTTCATCAATTTTGCATAATCGGGTAATATGCTCATTCTTCGGCCACGCGCCGTATTCCAATCTTATCAAAACCGCACTTACGACACACATGATTGGAGCACGTGAAAGCGCGTGGAAGCATAATTGAAAGACGATCTTATTCCCTCGACAAACAGATAAACTAGTACGACCAGACTGGTGGCTCCGTGACCATTGATGATGATCGAGGAGACCAACCAGACCCCATCCTGACCGTCCATCCACTTCAAGCAAACAGTCATTTGGATAAGTTTCAAGCTTAGCGTGTTGGGATTAAGTTAATCATTTTTTCCTAACTTTTTGTGAGCATACAAGTCAAACTAGTATCCATAACTTAATCACTTTATTATGCTTAATCCTTACAGCATTGGGTTAAGTTATTTAATCCCAATTTCTTAACCTTTTCCCGCGTAAATTGCGCCATCAGAGGAGCTCCTAACGATGCTAATTGCACCTAAATTTTAATCAAGTGAATATGCTCAGAATACGTATTTTTTTTACATTTTCTTATGAATTGGGTGAAAGTTGAGTTTTGTCTCCTGTGTCAATTACAAATCCTAAGGCTTCAAATGCATTGCTAAAGGGTTCGTTTGGAAGTGTTTTTAAAATAATTGAAAACGCTTTTAGGGAAAATATTTGAGTTCTAAAAACACTTAAAATACTTCTTACAAGAATCACCAGTTATGTGCTTCTTGCATAAAACACTTTAAGTGTTTTTTAAGGATTTACTTGCATTTTAACTAAGGATTGGTTCAAGAACATTTTCAACAGAAAAGCTTTTATCAAATTTAAAAGCACTTTTAAACAAGCTCAAAAGTTGGTTGGTAGAGTTGAGATTACACTTGCATTTGATTCTTTTTCTTCAAAATAATGAAATTAATAAAAGCTATGTTTAATGTTTTAGGAAATTGCATTAGTATTTTGGTGAATAATTACCAAAGGAGAAGGAGTACCTTTATACTTCCTCCGCGATTACTAACACATAATGAATAAATAAATATTCCAATTCTTTGTTTACGGGTATGCCCAATTGTATCTTCTACATTACTAACACATAATGAATAAATAAATATTCCAATCACCATCTTGATGGTTAAATTGTAATTGTAATACATACAATATGAGCTTTAATTATGCATGACTGTCATATGATGATTATATTAAGGCCTGGTTTGGTATTGAGGTGATTCTGAAAAAGTTGGTATTAAAAAAAGCTGGGAGCTGTTTTTGTGTTTGGTAAACATTCAGCTTCAGTTTTTTTTCACAGTTTTGGGTGAAAAAAAGCCAAAAACAAGAAGCTGCAAAACCTAGCGTTGAAAAACCGTCTTTTTTTTCACATCTGTTTTACATAAAAGTTTACCAAACACTATAATACTGCTTTTTTTTTTTTCAAAATCACTTTTACAAAAAAGTTTACCAAACACTCTGCTGCTTTATTTCACAGCTGCTTATTCTCACAGCACAGCAGAAGCAGCTTTTTTTCAAAGCACAGCAATACCAAACCAGCCCTTATACATACAAATATTGTATCTAGTCTTTATAATTTGGCAAGTTGTTTGGGATTTAGCTTTCTTAGTCCATAGGGGTATGGACTGATGTGGTACATGCCAAAGCGTGCATGCACATTTGTTGGTCTTCGAAAGGATGACAAGAGCTTTCGGTACTATTTGTACCTGCTTTTGTACGAACTTAACCGATATGTTCTAAGTAGTTGGATGACAGAAATATTAAGGATCAGATTGGTTTCCGGATAAATGATGAGTCAATTGCATCATCAATGTAGGTTCAGAGTCCTAGTCAAAGATGGTGAGACTTGGCGGCGATAGAGTTTTAGGCGAGAGTAATTCCGAGTATATTCAAAGAAGACGTCGAAGAATTGGCCATCACGAAATTCGATAGACTTGGCCATCACGAAATTCATCCATATAAATACAAGAGGATTTGTAACATAGAGATTTATTCCAACTCAAAACGCTTTATGCAAAAATCCTCACTCTACGCGAAACCCTTCTCACAACTTTGAGAAAACACTAATTATCCTTACTCTCTCGTCAACACATCTTTAGTTTGGATAAGTAAACAACATTGTGCTGACAACCTGTGACATCTTCAGCTTGGATTAAATGTGAAATCCCATTCCTGGATTTCACTATTGAAAACTACGTATTTGTATTAACGAGATTTTATATTATTTTTGAAAATTTATATTAACTTTATTAAATTTAGATTTTAATTAAACTAATTACAAAGTTTCCATTGTGGTCAATAATCATTAAAAATCTGTAGACCTTACAATATCACACTAAGAATAATGGAACAAAGCTCGATCCTACGAGTATGCAAGTGAAAATCATTCGCTGAATGGAGTTATAACGAATGAGATATAAATGAACAAAGATAAAGGCATTTTGATCATTTGACCCTCTATTTCTAGAAGACTCCAGCTTTGCTAGAGCAGGGACCATTGAGGTTAAGCCACGTGTGTGGCTGTAACAGGGAGAAGAGAGGAGAAATGAGGGAAATGAGAGAGACTGCCGAATAGGAAAGAGAAGAAAAGATGGAAGGGAAAGAGAGGAGAGGAGCACCAGATCCCTTTTTACCCGCCGACTTGACTCGGTTCCCTTCGACTCCTCCGATGGTTTTAATGAACCACATCAAACAACCACCTGGAAAAAACTTCACAACCCTCATTTTTTCCAATTCCACCCCACAACTGATGAAATTGGGCTCGGCAGTGATCCGAATCCTAAAGTTAACTCCATCGATTACCACCACCAATCTACTCCCCTCAACCTCAGGAACAAAGCCTAAGTAGTAGTTGAGGCATAAGAGTTCGTTTTGAGGTTGAATCGAGAACACCCACTTGTAGGTTTTCGACGGATCATGGGCCATTTCAGGTGTTTCCAGGCCAAATTAGGCTTTGTCTTAGGTATGAATAATGTTCCCTCATTGAGATCTACATGTCTATAAAATTTGGTAAATTTTGGAGTTAGTCGGAAAATTGGGTTTCTGTTCGTCGGAAACTGCCGCATGCGGTGACGGGTGGCCAATGGGCCAACTTTGTCTTTGTAAGCTAAATTTGATAATCTAATTTCATATTTGACGTCCATTTGATGAAATTTCACCATTGAACCTAGTTCCGCTAGGGTCCGCCATTTGACTAATGTAGCAAATGAGGATCCAATCGTTAAATCGTCACTGAATTTTAATATGTTATCATACATATTATTTAAGGACACTAGAAATTTACAGATCAGAAAGCTGGCTAGCAGATCTTCCTGATTGAAGTACTAGGGTTAGCTTTGATCCAAATGTTTGTAATCATTTTCAAGTTCTAAAATTAGTATTACTAGAGACTCAGTGAAGCTTTGCGGGCCTATCTCGGTGAGTGACTTTAATATATGTGATATGGTTATTAGCTTGATTTCGTATGTAGTATCCATGGTGGATATGACTTGGTTTTATAAAGTTGATTTCTATTAAAGTGATTTTTAAAATTTGGTCATCGCTCTATTATTATGAAATGTCATTTGACTTGTGTATTGGACATATTTGTGAAATGTGATTTGAAATGCATGTTGAATTGTTTGTGAAATGTGAGGGCTAGTAGCAGACCGTGAACCCATTGTCATGGGGATTTATTGCTTTGGTCTTATTTCAGTTCTCGCTTCGTTGAGTCATTCTGAATAGAGTAACTTGATTCATGTCTTGTTTCTTTGAGCCGTTGTTATGTTTCTTGGACTTCCGCTTGATTCCGTTGAGTGGTCCGATTCTCTAATCCATCTGGATTCCATTGAGTGGTCCAGAATCTTTCCTGCTCTGTGATATTGTTGAGTGGTTTGATATCTATTGAACTCCGCGATTCCGTTACATGGTCCGGAATCGTATCCACTCGAATTTCATTGAGAGGTCAAAAATCCATTCAACTCTGTGATTTTGTTGAGTGGTCCGAAATCACATCTTGGTTTGGATTCTGTTGAGTGGTCTGGAATCCCTCATTGTATTTTGGTTTCATTTAGTGGTCTAGAAACTGATATTGTTGGATTTCGTTGAGTGGTCTGAAATTGCATTCTTTGATTCGTTGGATTCAGTCTAAATTGAGAAAGCTTTAGAGATGTAGGCTTCGGCCAAATTGTGTCGCTCTATCCCTGCATTTTGGTGTAGTGTTGGAATATGTGTGTGTGAATGGCAAGATGACAACTCTTGTTTGGCTTATGGTTGATGTGTAGTCTGGTACTCTATGTTTTCGGCTAGGAAATGTTTTACGAAAAGTTCAGAGTTTAACAAATGATGAACTACGAATGGCTTGATCTTGTCCAAGGGTACATAGGTAGTTTAACGAGGAGGTTAGATGCATCCATGAAATAAAAGAAAGTTACTACGCGGTTGAATCATTGATTATTTTTGGTCTTGTCTCAGAGACAAGACATGATAAAGAAACAAGGATGTGCTGAAGTCACGTGTCGATCTTAGACGTATTCGGGATCGAGGTGTGACATTAACAACATTGGAGCTGTAAAAATAGGCAATTTAGAAGCATCTTCAGTTTGGATAAGTAAACAACATTGCTCCAGGTTGGTTGGTTTCTTTAGCTTTCTTGGCAAACTGAGGTGTTAGTCTCAGAGTCCGGCACATTGAAAGCTAAACTTTTTATTGAACTTCATAGTAAAGGCAACCTTGTCTTCAAGTTTCTAAAACCCTAGGCTAAAATTGTGTTCCTTCATCAACCATAGTCACTCAAGTGCAGAAGTCAGTGGCGCATTTGCCACCGCTATTACATCTATTCTACTCGACTGACCAAGCTCGGTCGCGAGTTGACACACCTGGATTCATAAGAATGACATAGTTAGCTCGTAATTACTCAACATGCAGACCACGTAAACTTTGTAATTTTTAGGGTCAATAGACACACATAAAATTTTCTCCTTATCCTCATTGGTTTCATCACCTCCAAGCTGGTTGTGGGAGCCTCCAAATTTGATCAATAGTTCTCTATCGTTTTCATTCTTTTTTAAACAATGCACATATTGAATTTAGGTCAAGCTTCTATTAGCATTATTTAGCATTACGCTTTTTATACACTTTGGTGGCAAATCGCATAACAATGTGCCTAAACTTGATTAAGATCTCTAACACGTGCTTCATGATCTCTTTGCCTAGTTGATAGCTTGATGCAATGCCAACGAAATCCTTGTGCCTTTTTTTTTTTTTTTTTTTTTTTTTTTTTTTTGGATAATGTTGTCTAATTCTTGCCCACTAAATAAAGGGAGGAAGATCGATCAAGGAGGGATCAACTAGTAAAACATCACATTAGTGTGGACAGATATAGATAGTAAAAAATCTATGAGACCCCATATGCAAAATTCCAACCGCACCAGAATACATGTTTTCTGCTATTACGGTAAAGCATCGTTTGTCACGTAAAATTATATAAGATTATGGAAGAAAATGATTAAGCAATGAAAACGGGAAAGTAATTAGAATTGAGTGTCAAGTCAACACAAAAGTCACCCTCAAAATTCAAATTGTCTGTCACTCTTGCTGGTGGCTGGCTTCTACCATAAGGGTATTTATTTATCCTTTTTTGTTTGTTGTTCTTTCTTTTTCTTAATTGCCTTTTTCTTTTCCTCTCCAGATATCTCCCGAAAAGATAATTTACAGCATTTTGTTTTCTTCTCTACTTTTAGAAGCTTGTAAAATGTGATTAATTATAGTATGTTCTTATTAAAATTGTTAAAGTAAATATGTTGCAAATATTTCAAGGGAATGTTATGCAAAATGAAAACGAAGAATATTATGCATTTTTATGATCAGAAAAATGTGTGTACTATTGTAGACATCAAAATTTCGGTGAAATGAATGTTGACCAATAATTAAAATTTCAACACTCACGTATCACATAAATTTTACATGTAGCGTGTGCCTCAACGAAAAATCGAAATAAATTGGAAAAGTCATCAAATATGACACGTGTCAATACCTGGCAGAAATGATTTATTTCATCTGATTATTTAAATCCAAAAATCAAGTTTTGGAATTCTATAAATAGGAAGCCAAGGCATTCATTTTGGAGGAGAAAGAAGGGAGAAAGAAGGGAGAAAGAAGGAAGGAAAGAAAGGAAGAAAGGAAAAAGCCTTGAAACTCTAAAGCTCTCAAGCAAATCCCGAAGGATCAAGAAAGCACTCTTCGTTCTTCGTCCAATCGTTCTTCAAGATCAAGCCCCGACGGCCCTTGAAGAACTTCCACCAACTCAAGATCAAGCCCCAATGGCCCTTGAAGAAAGTGTTCATCGTTCATCATCCACCAATTCAAGATCAAGCCCCGACGGCCCTTGAAGAACTTCCACCAACTCAAGATCAAGCCCCGACGGCCCTTGAGGAAAGTGTTCATTGTTCATCATCCGTTCATCCTAAGTTCAAGCCCCAACGGCCCTTTGGATCAACAACCTCAACAAATCCACACATCCAATCGTTCTTCAAGATTAAGCCCAAAAGCCCTTGAAGATCCGCTCATCTATCAACCTTCAAGATCAAGCCCCAACGGCCCTTGAAGAACTCCCACTAACTCAAGATCAAGCCCCGACGGCCCCTTGAAGAAAGTGTTCATCATTCATCATCCGTTCATCCTAAGATCAAGCCCCAACGGCCCTTTGGATCAACAACCTCAACAAACTCATACACCCATTCTTCAAGATCAAGCCCAACGCCCCTTGAAGATTCATTCATCAACTGTGCATCCTTAGATCAAGCCCCGACGGCCCTTTGGATCAACAACTCATCCACCAACCAACATCCTACGAAGATAGAATCAGAGGACCAAATTACAAAGAGATTGTAACCCCAAAATCATTAATACAAAAAATATATTTTGTACACGTATTCTTGTCGCTTGTTTCAGGAATCTCTCGTGTTTACAACTATAGTATAATTTGAGAAAGAAGACAATGAAAACATGATTGTATTTAGTAGTAATGTTTTTATAATATAAATTTTAAGATGGTATCGGTGATTGTGATGAGAATGGTAGCTGCGGCGAAAGTTGCAATGGTGATAGTGGCATTAGTGATGACAACGGTAATGGCGGCGGCGTCGGTGGGGTATGTGGTGACAATGTGTGTACATGTACGTTGTGTGGATAGGAGAAGGGGGGGGGTTGTTGGTGGAGGGGGTGGTGGTGATAGGTGGAGTTGGTGGTAGTAGAGATGATGGCTGTTATGGTGACGATGGTAGTGGGTGTGGGGTACCAGTTGTGATGATCATGGTGTGGTGGTGGCGGCGTACTAGAATATTTTATTTCTCTTCAAAATTCTAACTCTATTTTATTTGTATTTGTGCTTTCTATTTTTTTTTTTAAATTTAATTTATTGAAAACAACAGACATTAACATGCATGTTTTATAAAATTTAAACTAAATATTATTTTTCTGTGTTTTTTTATTTTACCAAATGCATTTTACACTCGTTTTTGCATATGTAAAACGAAAAACTTTGGACAAAATGTTACAAAACATGCCCATAGTTTACCCTGACTCCCTACCAAATAATTATAAAAGAAGGGGGAAAGTGGTGGTAATAACAGAAATGTTTAGTAATAACAGAAATGCCACATGGTGCTATTTCAGTAGTGGAGTTTGTTAGTATAGCTAGAAGGATATTATTGTAATTAGGATATATGGCTATATAAGGGATTGTATAACCATCATTTTCTCAAGTTCATTTGTCGACATTTTCTCAAAACAATCAATACAATCTCTGTTGTTTCTCTCTACCAATCCTACCTCTTCCTCTGTACCAATTTCATCTTTTGCAATGTAGTTAATATGGTATCAGAACCACCAGGCTCACACCATGGATTCTGGTGGTTTCTCTTCGTGTTAGTTTACATTGTTTTTTTCCCCTAGTTTAGTTTCTCTTCATTTTTCATTAGATTTTAGGTGCTTCCGCGATTATTCTGGTTGAGTGTTCTTGTTGGGTTGATCGTTCTTGGGAAAGTCGTGTAGCGGCCTTGTTGACGACAACCTTGATGTCAAGCCACTCGGTCTTGGCGGTGCAGATCAAGAACTGTGATTTGTTGGTTTATACGTGGCGAAGTCCAATGGGTAATGGGCAGTCGGTGTTTGATTTTGCTGCGAAGTCCAATGGGTAATGGGCAGTCGATGTCGGTGTCTGATGTTGTTGCTCTTCGACACTACTGGTCAATTTGATTGCTGGGTTTCTTGAAGATTTTGCGCTTGGAGTTTATGCAAACGTTCGATCTCTGGTGTAAATTAGGTGATTTTGTTCTTGGTACCCATATGCAAATCTATAATGTTGTCTGAGAAGTTTATTGCGATTGAGAATTTGGAGCTCTCTGATATGAGAAATTTGTGCAATATCTACAATTTTTGTGAATTGGACTTTCTATGATTTCGTTTTGTGTGCAAAATGAAGAAGGTTGTTTGATTAGTATACTGATGAGCATTATATTTGCGATTTGTGTATTTTGAGAAATGCAACGGAGTGTCAATCTCTAGTGAAAAGTGAAAAGGAGTATCAATCTCCTATGACAAGAAAGTGTCAGTCTTTCTTGGTAGAAATCAGTATAATTATTTGTCAAGTTTCATGTCAACGAAGTGAAAAGGGGTATCAATCTCCTTGGTTGATTTGATTTCTTGGTGTCATTCTCCTTGGTTGATTTGGTTTCTTGGAGTGTCATTCTCCTTAGTTGATTTGGTGCTTGTCTCTATAAAGTTTTAGTTAGTTCAAGATATTTTTTTGCTCAAACTCCTATGTAGATGACAAAGACTTCAACAAATTAGGATTAGAAACTGTATTGTGCAGAGCATTTTTCAGCAGCAACATACATTTCAGCAAGCCTCATGGGTTGATCAATTGAGCTTTCAAGGATAAAAGCATGCATGTATGGCTTTCAAGAAGTGGTTTCCTCGCTTCTTACAACGTCTGCCAAAGCCCACGGTTGGAGAATATGCTATCTCCTCTCTGAAAAGTGATTTCAGGGTTTCTGTTGGCTTAGAACTGGATCATTCGCTCATTGGCTTTTCTAAGCTCAGTGACTTCATCAAATCTTTCTCCAACTTATGTACCATTAAGCATGTCCTTATTGGAAAACTCAGACTCTTAGTCACATAGTCGTCCTACCAAATCCCAAGCTTCACCATAACCTTTGTCATGCATTCAAAACGTCTTGCAATTCTAGATCAGTTTTAGAGCTCTAGCTAGTTCAAACTTGACTTGGCTACACCAAGTTCAGTTTGAGGGGGGAGTAATAACAGAAATGCCACATGGTACTATTTCAGTAGTGGAGTTTGTTAGTATAGTTAGAAGGATATTATTGTAATTAGGATATATGGCTATATAAAGGATTGTATAGCCATCATTTTCTCAAGTTCATTTGTATACATTTTCTCAAAACAATCAATACAATCTCTGTTATTTCTCTCTACCAATTTCATCTTTTGCAATGTAGTTAATAGGTGGAAGGTAAAAGGCAACAGACTTGCCTTCTCAGGTTTGTTTATTTAATCTCTCTCTTGTGCTCTTCCGTCTTTGGATTGATTTCATTTGATATGATATTGGAGGAATGCCAATGGACTTTCTCAAAAGTGAAACTCTTTATGAATTCTCTGTCGTTTCACAATTTAGCATCAATTTTTTAGTCAACGTTATAAAATCTTATGCTAAAACATGAGGTGGCAAAGTCTGTGAAGAATTTGTCAAGATTTATACAATGTATGTCTGTGTGTGTCAAAGCTGAAAATAGAAGAGATTGTCAAGATTTTAGAGAACGTCCATCGACTTGCTATTAATGAGTCATGTACCGATAGGGCTGGGTTCAGTTGGCAAACCGTGTCAAATTCCTTGTGCCACCTGCCAGCCACATATACATAATTACTGAAAATCAGTTACCACTAGCCAACCGTCTTCTTGTGGTTGCCAAAAATTAGTTCAGCCAAAATTATTGGCTGGTTCGGTTGGTAAATGGCACAACCGGTTTTGCTTAAAAAGATAAAATACAGTTCAACTTTTCTACATGATCAATCGATTGGTGTTAGGGCTTATGATATATGCGTACATCTTCTAACTCAAAATAAGGGGATACAACAGAAAAAATTCATTTAAAAATAACACTGGAATGCAACAGTACTATGAATACATAAGATATGCATAAAGCATCGCAATACAATAAATCCCCAAGAGAAGGGTTTCACAAATATTTACCTAAATTTGAAAGCTGATGAAGAAGAAGAAGATTTCTGGCAAAGATAGCAGTTGGGCGGATAACAGGGACTCAAGGAGGTGTGCTTTGAAGAGAAGAAGAAAACTGAGAGGAGGCTGCTAGAAGTCGAGCATATATTTTTTAAACCCTAAAACTAAGGAATCGTTTATTTTCTAAACCCTAAAATTGAGGAATCAGCATGTAAAAAATACCCAAAATATCTAAATAGAAAAAAAAAATTATATATATATTGGTAGGTATGGCATACCACCAACATATAAAATCAATTACCAAAGCCATGTCATTAATTGTTGGTTCGGTAAAATGCCAACCGATTATGAAAAAATGCCAAAACTATACCATACCATTATGAGCCGACCAATATGGTTTGGTCGGTAAATCGGTTTATGGCAAAATTTCCCACCCCTAGGTACCGAAATTATACCCAATTTAAACTAACCTAGCAGATAACATAGTTTTATCACCAAAAAAAAAAAAAACGATGCATTTAAAATAAGAACCGCTTAATACAAGTTACATTTTATTTTGTCACGTTTTCGAGGTAAGATTTTTTACATTTTTCAACATAGATAGAAAATAAATAAAATACACCCTTCTGTACAATCTCACAAACTTTTCTTGTTCCTTTTAGCCCCTTCGGACAAAACTAAGAAATTACTATTATAAATAGGAAAATGTTAGAAAGATAACCTTTACTAGGGACAGGAGAGAAACGAGTGCTAGATATCACACTGTTTAGTTTTGTAACTATAACACAAAAAATTGCCGGAAAAAAAGGAAGGGAGGGCTACTGATATTATTGCTTTACTTTTTTTCTTTCCTGTGTATTGTAGTCACACACAAAGCGCTCTTTATATAGAGCCACATCTATGACAAACCAAAAAGTGTAATGTTGAAAACTTTACATAATAACAATCATACTACTGTGGCCTTTTTGAAAACTTCACGTAATAACAAATGCATTACTGTGGGCATTCATTCTCATAATTTTACAACACTCCCCCTTGGATGCCCACATATCAACATTAATTGCCTCGTTAAAACCTTGCTTGGAAAAACCCAATGGGAAAAAACAGTAGCGAAGGCAAAAAGAGTACAACTTTGCATGGATTGTTGATATAGTGTTAAGTATGCTTATGTTGCCTTGTTAAAACCTTGATAGAAAAAAACCAATGGGAAAAATCATAGTCGAAGGAAAAAGAGTACAACAGGCATGTATAATGGATGCTCCTCCTGATATGTATCTCCTCCGAATTCTTCAAGTTTAACTGATTGGTAAGTAGACATAATCCGATACCATGCACTAGCTTCTGAAACATGCACTTTGGTAGAGATTTGGTGAATAAGGTTGCCAGATTTTCGTTGGAATGGATTTGTCTGACTTCAATAACTTTAGCCTTCTAAAGCTCATGTGCACTGAAAAACTTTAGAGATATGTGTTTAGTCTTATTGCCCTTGATGAATCATTCCTTCATTTGGGCAACACATGTTGCATTATCTACATGAATGACAGTTGGAGTGTCTATCTTTGAAGGTAGACCACATGAATTCCGGATATGATGGATCATTGATCTTAACCAAGAACATTCACGACTTGCTTCATGTCAAACAAGTATTTCCGAGTGATTGGAAGATGTAGCAACTAATGTTTGCTTTGTTGAGCACCATGAGATTGTTGTATCTCCATTAGTGAACAGTTTGTGAGTGGGCTTTATGTGGATTGAAGAGAAAACCAACATCTGCATATTCTACAAAGATCTGGTCATTTGTGGATTTCCCTAAGTAGAAGAGACCCATGTCTATTGTCCCACGAAGGTATCGTAAAACATCTTTGACTCCCTTCCAGTGACGAATTGTTGGAGCAAATCTATATCTTCCTAACAAGTTGACTAAAAGAACTATATCTGGTCTAGTACATTGTGCTAAACACAATAAAGCACCAATTGCACTTAGATATGGTACTTCTGGACCAAGGACCATTTCATCATCTTGTTTTGGACGGAATGGATCTTTCTTAATGTACAGAGAACGAACGACCATTGGCGTGCTGAGTGGATAAGCCTTGTCCATGCCAAATCGCTTCAGAATTTTTTTCAATGTAAGTTGATTGATGGATCAAAATTGCATTAGCACAATGCTCGATCTACTAGCCGAGACAATATTTTGTTTTTTCCAAGGTCTTTCATTTCAAATTCGCTTTTCAGATATTCAACAGTTTTATTGAGCTCTTCAGGGGTTCCAACTAAATTCATATCATCGACATATAATGCCACTATAGCAAATCCATAATTTGATTTCTTAATGAACACACAAGGGCAAATGACATTGTTGGTACATCATTCATTGATCAAATACTCACTGAAACGATTATACCACATTCATCCAGATTGTTTCAACCCATATAATGATCACCTTAATTTGATTGAGAGCATACCTCATGGTGTGTTAGTCATTTTAGGCAACTTAAGTCGTTCCAGGACCTTCATATATATATATATATATATATATATATATATATATATATATATATATGTCAATATCTAATTCTCCATATAGATACACGGTGATGACATCCATAAGTCGCATGTCAATTTTTTCTGAAACCACTAAACTTATTAAGTAACGGAACATAATTACATCCATTACATGAGAGTATGTCTCCTCATAATCAATTCCAGGTCTTTATGAAAAACCTTGTGCAACGAGTCGTGCCTTATATCTTGCAATCTCTTTTTTCTCATTGCGCTTTCTTGTAAATACCCATTTGTAACCCATGGGGTTTACACCAGGCGGGGTTTGGACTACCGGTCCAAAAACACTTCGCCATTCTAACGAATTTAATTCAACCTAGCTTGCATATTTCCACTTAGGCCAATCTTATCTCTATTTGCATTCATCAACAGAGCGAGGCTCGATATCATCGCTTAACATGATTTTAGTGGCTACTGTGAATGCAAATATGTCGTCGATGATTATTTCATTTCGATCCCACAATTCATTAGTACATGCATAATTTATGGAGATTTTTTTGCTTTCATATACTTCCATCTCTTTAGGGATATGTGTCTCATCAATGACATTTTCTTTTTCAAAATCATGAATTGTGGATTTGTCATTCATTGTCATTTTCTGAATGATTTCATTTGGACTAATTTGTGCCCTCATCTTTCTCTTTCGAGGGGCTGAATCTTTTGAACCTTGGGGTCTACCACGCTTCAGGCGTGCATCGGAAGAATCATTCGCTGCCACTTTATTTTGTCTCATAGGAACATCAATTCTTATAGGCGTATTTGCCGCTGGTATATGTGAGTTTGTCACTTTTGTGGCATTGTTAAATGTATCTGACATTTGATTAGCAATACTTTGAAGATGAACGATCATCTTCACTTCATTTTCACGTTGAGTGCTTCGTGGGTCAAAATGAGATAAGGTGGGTACAACCCATATCAACTCTTGCCGTTCTTCTGGAACAATCTTTTCTCCTCCTAATGACGGGAAGACTGTCTCATTAAAGTGACAATCCGTTAAATGATCTGTAATCATATCACATGTCAAGGGTTCCAAATATCTAATGATAAATGGTGAATCAAAACCCACATAAATTCCCAGTCTGTGCTGATGTTCCATTTTAGTATGTTGTGACGGTACAATAGGCACATAAACAACACGACCAAAAACTCGTAAAAGTGAAATGTTTGGCTGATGCCCAAACACGAGTTGTACTGGGGAGTATTGATGGTTGGCTATAGGTCTCAATTAAACCAATGATGCAACATGTAAGATGACATGTCCCCATGCAAAAACTAGCAATTTTGTTTTCATGCGCAGAGTGCGAGTTATTAATTGAAGCCACTTGATAAATGCTTCTGCTAAACCATTTTAAGTATGGACATGAGGAACATGTGTTTAACATCAATGTCTTGGGTCATGTAGTAATCATCAAAGGTTTAAGACATAAATTCACCAGCATTATCAAATCGGATTGACTTCATAGGGTAATCCGGGAACTTTGCTTGCAACTTAATTATCTGAGCACGAAGTCTTGCAAAAGCAACATTTCGAGTAGATAAGAGGCAAACATATGACCATTGGGTAGATGCATCAACCAAAACCATAAATATCGAAATGCTCCATAAGGTGGTTGAACGGGCCCACAAATATCCCCTTGAATTCTTTGCAAAAATGATGGGGATTCAGCATCAATCTTTAGTTGTAATGGTCTAATTACCAACGTCGCTTGATAACAAGCCTTGGCTTGTTATCAAGGGAAGTTGGTAATTAGACTAGCACAACTAAGATTGATGCTGAATCCCCATCATTTTTGCAAAGAATTCAAGGGTATATTTATGGGCCCGTTCAACCACCTTGTGGACCATTTTGATATTTTATGGTTTTGGTTGATGCATCTACCTGATGGTTACATGTTTGCCTCTTGTCTACTCGAAAAGTTGCTTTTGCAAGACTTCTTGCTTAGATAATTAAGTTGTGAGCACAGTTCCCAGATTACCCTCTTAAGTCAATCCGACTTGATAATGCTGGTGAATTTATGTCTCAAACCTTTGATGATTACTACATGACACAAGGCATTGATGTTGAAAACATGTTCCTCATGTCCATACTCAAAATGGTTTAGCAGAAGCATTTATCAAGCGGCTTTGATTAATAGCTCGCATTTTGTGCATGAAAACAGAATTGCCAGTTTCTGCATGAGGACATGCCATCTTACATGCTGCATCATTAGATCGATTGAGACCTATAACCATCCACTAATAGTCCCCAGTACAACTCGTGTTTGGGCATCAGCCAAACATTTCACATTTACAAGTTTTTGGTTGTGTTATTTATGTGCCTATTGTACTGCCACAACGCACTAAAATGGGACCTCATGGTAGATTGTAATTTATATGGGTTTTGATTCACCATCTATCATTAGATATTTGGAACCCTTCACAGGTGATATGTTTACAACTCAATTTGTGGATTGTCACTTTTATGAGACAGTCTTCCCGTCTTTAGGGGGAGAAAATACCGTTATAGAAGAACGGCAAGAGCTGACATAGATTATACCCACCTTATCTCATTTTGACCCACGAAGCACTCAATGTGAAAATGATCGTTCATCTTCAAAGTATTGCTAATCAAATGCCAAATGCATTTAATAATGCTACGAAAGTAACAAAATCACATATACCAGCTGCAAATGCGCCTACAAGAATTGATGTCCTTGTGGGACAAAATAAAGTGGCAGGGAATGATTCTTCTGATGTATTCTTGAAGCGTGGTAGGCCCCCAAGTTCAAAAGATTCAGCCCCTCGAAAAAGAAAGATGAAGGCACAAATGAATCCAAATGAAATCATTCAGAAAAAGAAAATGAATGACAAATCCACAATTCATGATTCTGAAAAGGAAAATGTCCTTGATGAGACACATGTCCCTGAAACGATAGAAGCACATGAATTATGCATGTACTAAGGAATTGTGGGATCGAAATACAATAATCATCGACGACATGTTCGCATTCGCAGTAGCCACTGAAATCATATTAAGCAATGATATTGAGCCCATCTCTATTGATGAATGCATATAGAGACAAGATTGGCCTAAGTGAAAAAATGCAATCCAGGCATAATTAAATTCCTTAGAAAGGCGAAGTGCTTTTGGACCAGTAGTCTAAACCCCGACTGATGTAAACCCAGTGGGTTACAAATGGGTATTCATAAGAAAGCACAATGAGAAAAACGAGATTGTAAGATATAAAGCACGAATCTTGCACAAGGTTTTTCACAAAGACTTGGAGTTAATTATGAGGAGACATACTCTCCTGTAATGGATGCAATTATGTTCTGTTAGTTAATAAGTTTGGTGGTTTTAGAAAAACTTGACATGCGACTTATGAATGTCATCACCACGTATCTATATGCAGAATTAGAAACTGACATATATATAAAGGTCCCAGAAGGACTTAAGTTGCCTTAAATGACTAACAAACCACGAGGTACGCTCTCAATCAAATTAAGACGATCATTATATGGGCTGAAACAATTTGGACGAATGTGGTATAATCGTCTTAGTGAGTATTTGATCAAAGAAGGATATACCAACAATGTCATTTGCCATTGTGTGTTCATTAAGAAATCAAATTCTGGATTTGCTATAGTGGCAGTATATGTCAATGATATGAACTTAGTTAGAACCCTTGAAGAACTCAATAAAATTGTTGAATATCTGAAAAGCGAATTTGAAATGAAGAACCATGGAAAACAAAATATTGTCTCTGCCTACAAATCAAGCATTGTGCTAATGGAATTTTAGTCCTTCAATCATCTTACATTGGAAAAATCCTTAAGCGATTTGGCATGGACAAGGCTTATCCACTAAGCATGTCAATGGTCGTTCGTTCTCTGGACATGAAAAAATATCCATTCCGTCCAAAAGAAGAAGGTGAAATGGCCTTTGGTCCAAAAGTACCATATATGAGTACAATAGGTGCTTTATTGTATTTAGCACAATGCACTAGACCAAATATAGCTTTTTTAGTCAACTAGTTAGCAAGGTATAACTCTACTCCAACAATTTGTCACTGGAAGGGAGTTAAAGATGTTTTACGATACCTTCATGGGACAACAAACATGGGTCTCTTCTACTCAGAGAAATCCACAAATGACCAGATCCTTGTTGGATATGCAGATGCTGGTTTTCTCTTTGATCCACATAAAGTCTGCTCACAAACTGGATATGTGTTCACTAATGAAGATACAACAATTTCATGGTGCTCAACAAAGCAAACATTAGTTGCTACATCTTCCAATCACTCGAAAATACTTGCTTTACATGAAGCACGTCGTGAACGTTCTTGGTTAAGATCAATGATCCATCATATCCAGAATTCATGTGGTATACCTTCAAAGATAGACACTCCAACTGTCATTCATGAAGATAATGCAGTCTGCGTTGCCTAAATGAAGGAATGATTCATCTAGGACGATAAGACTAAACACATATTTTCAAAGTTTTTTAGCGCACACAAGCTTCAGAAGGCTATAGTTATTGAAGTCAGACAAATCTGTTCCAATGAAAATTTGGCAGACCTATTCACTAAATCTCTATCAAAGTGCACGTTTCAGAAGTTAGTGCATGGTATCGGATTACGTCGACTTACCAATCAGTTAAACTTGAAGAATGAGAAATCAGGGGAAGATACATATTAGGGGGAGCATCCATGATACATGCATGTTGTACTTGTTTTCCTTCGACTAGGATTTTTCCCACTGGGTTTTTCCTATCAAGGTTTTAACAAGGCAAAATAAGCATACTTAACACTATATGAACAATCCAAGCAAAGTTGTACTTTTTTTTCTTCGCTACGGTTTTTTCCCACTGGGTTTTTCCGAGCAAAGTTTTAACTAGGCAACTGATGTTGATATATGGGCATCCAAGGGGGCGTGTTGTGAAATTATGAGAATGAATGCCCACAGTAGTGTATTTGTTATTATGTGAAGTTTTCAAAAAGGCCACATTAGTATGATTATTATTATGTGAAGTTTTCAACATTTTATTTTTTGGTTTGTCATGGCTGTGGCTTTATATAAAGAGTACTCCGTGTGTGATTACAATGCACATAAAAGAAAAGTAAATCAATAATATTAGTATCCCTCCCTTTCTCTTTTTCTTACAATCTTTTGTGTTATAGTTACGAAACTAAACAATGTGATATCTTAACACCGACTGCTCTTATGTCCCTAGTAAAGGTTCTCTCTAACTTTTTTCTATTTATAACACCAACAAATGCTACAAATGAAACCTATCTTTTCATCAGACAGACCATCCATGCACTCATCTCATTACAAATTCAACTTCCAAATCTGCAAAAACACAAACCCAACAAATCTCTAGTGTTCCTGCCCATCCTCTAATTAATATTTATTAATTAATTAAATGGAAAATTGGAAGGAGGACTTCAATAGCCAAGCTGCATGCCAATGCCATCATGTAAATTACACAAAAATAAAAATAAAAATAAAAAACTGACCAAATATTATTCATGTCATTGAGAACTGTTTGGGCCTTCATCTCCACTATCTGTAGTTTGATGCTGGTGGTGTTGTTGTTGATGATGATCCAACGGATGATGATGACTCTGCTGGTGATCGGAATTCATATTTAAACCTCCTCTAGAGTAAGCATTAAGCGCTGCCAGCATGCCTAAATTCGACTCGGAAAGTCCGAGGCCAAGATGCTGAGACGGTTGTTGTTGCATTAGCATGGAGCCCAACTGGAGGGGACTCCCTCGGCTGCCGGCTGCTGCTTGCTGGAATTCAAGACTGCCTGGAAGATTGAACCTCGGCATGAAATGCAATGGCGCTTGCAAGGTGCTCACGTGACTCGCGGTTGCGGACGGAAATGTCCACATTTGGGCTGCTTCTGAAGGACCTGCCCCAGATGTTCCGGTGGCCATAGAAGGTACAGCGGAACCAGCGGTTACTGGCAACATCCAGAATGTGCTGCCAGCACCACTTGTTGGGGCTGGTGCCACTGCCCACATCGCAGTGGCGGGTAAGATGTTTGAAGGCCTCAAAACCCCGGAAGAATAAGATCCTAGCTCCGCTCCCTGCTGCTGCTGTTTCGGCAATTGTAACCCGCAACTACTCCCGCCCTTAAATGCCTTGTTCCTGGACGGCGATCCTCCTCCGCCACCACTGCCGCTTTCTCCTCGCTCTTGATTGTCATCCTTGAACAAATCTTCTCTAAAGCGTTTTCTCATATAATTCTCAGTCGATTCTCCACCTCCGCCTCCGCCACTGTCTCGGCCGCCGCTTGGAAGCGCTTCTGCAATTTGATCTGCTGTCATGAGAGGAGACTGATGCGGCTGATGATGATGCTGTGGATGCTGTTGCTGTTGAAGTTGTTGATGAAACCCCATCAGACCCGAATGGGCACAACCCTCGTCGTAGTGAGGGTGGTGGGCGAGAGCCAAGGCGCCGTGAAAGGAGTGAGGGGCGGACTTGGAAGGCGGAAAGGAGAGACTTGACCCACTGCTGCGCAGGGAGATGTTCAAGGTTGAGAAATTGGCTGGGATGGTGCCGGTTCCGGTGGCGGCGATGATGGAAGGCTCAGCTTGCTGGAGGAGCCACTCAATGGTCTCGCCGTCAGACTTATGTCCCAGTTCTCTTGTCAACTGGAAGACTCTGGCCGCGCAGGTTGCCGGCATTCGTATGCGGCGGCCTCTGCCTTCAACTTTTGTGTGTCGGTCCTTGGTGGATCGTTTGGCCACTGGAGTGGTTGTTGCTGCTGCTGCTGGAGGCGGAGTGGTGGCGGGTGAAATAGTCAGTTGCTGTTGAATTTGGTTGTTTTTGGCGGAGTCGAGAAGGGAGCCGGGTCTGGTGGGTGGGTGGGGATCGGATCTGGTGGCCATGGCGAGGGAGGCGTCGACTAGTTGGGGAGGGGCGGTGGAGGTGGAAGTGGAGGAGGGGGAGGAGGTGGAGGAGGAAGAGGAGAAAGATGAGGAGGAAGGAGCAGAAGTTGTTGGTGGTGGTGGGGTAGATTGGGAAGTGGCGGTGAGGCCAGCTTGAATTGAGATGGAGCTCATGGAACGGGGTCCTCCTCCTCCTCCCCCTCCTCCTGAAGAAGATCTGATGCCATCAAAGGGGCGCACAAAAGAAGAAGAGTAAGAGGAAGAGGAGGAGGGGTGTTGTTGTTGGTGGTGGTGTTGGAATTTTTGTTGAAGATGAGGAAGAAGATGGTGGTGGTGGAGACTTGTGGTGGTGTTGTTAGAAGTGGAAGTGGAAGTGTTGTTGTTTTGCTGCTGCTGCTGCTGCTGCTTCTTGTTGTTGTTGGGTTGGAAATTTGATAAGTCCATTTGGTAGGGAAGGGTTTGGACTTGGAGGAAGAGAGAGAGAGATGATATCTTTATTTTTATGTGTTTTTTTGTTTCTTGGGTTTTAAGTTGCTGTTGGCTGATTGATCTTGATCAACTCCATCTCTCTCTCACTCATCAGTCATCCACAATAGTACTTTTCTTTTTCTTCTCTCTTGTCTTTCTCTCTCTTGAGCTGGGTTGGACTTTGGACTTTAGAGAGAGAGAGAGAGAGAGGGGCTGGGGTGGAGTGAGAATCTCTTTAAAAATATTGCAGGGATTGGATTGGAGTTGGACCAAGCTAAGACCGACTAAGATTGAGTTTGTGGGGTTCTTACTTTCTTGGTCTATGATTAACTCTTGTCCTTCCCCTGCGCAGCACCAGAAGTGGCACTTACTCTTTAGAGAGAGAAATTAGGTCAAGCAGGTGAGGGACCTTTGTGGTGGAGCTACTAGCTATGAGGAAGGAAGTAAGACGAGAGAGAGAAAGAGAAAACCTCTCCGCCCTCCGCCCTCCGCCCTCCACTCGTGGGGTCTGGTAAAAGGAATGATAAGAATCCACCTCTCTTTTTTACACTCACATTTATGCCTGCCTGAACCCCTCCTCGTCCCCAGTAATTTTATTCATATTTTTTTGGTTTTACATCCAACAGTCTCTCTCTCTCTCTCTCTATAAGCATTCTCCTTAATTTTCCATCTTTTTTTTTCTGTGCTTTGAAAACCCAAAGTCACCCACCCACCCAACACTGTTCTAGGGGCAACTTGGTCTTCTCAACAGTCCTCCAGCGGCCCTTTTAACAATAATAGAGGTGCCCACATTCATAAACAAGATAAATATCAGAGTTTTCCACTCATATATTTCTTTTACCATTCTGCAGAATTTCAGAGTCAGACCAGAATATGTTGTGAAATGGTAAATTACAGATATAGGAGGGAGGGAGGGAGTGGGAGGGTGAGTCAAGTTTCTCCCAGTCGAGGGCAGGGAAGCAAGCAGCAAGCAGCTAGACAACGCGCGTAAGCATGCAGATAAAAGCATCTAATGCACTAGCAGGACAGCTCATCCCAACCCATTGATTTCTAATGTATAGAGATCGGTGGAGGGTTGGAAGACGACTGCTTACTTGTTGCTTTAAAAAGAGATGAACTGTTCCTCTTGTTTGTTAGCTAAAATGTAATTAGCAACTTGTATTTAATATGTAAGAGCTTTTGGTTAGTGCAAAGAGGAATGCTTGGCTCCCTCAAATAAACGAGGTGTTTCTGCTCAAGATACTTTGTGATCGATTCACAGATTTTTATGTTTATAATTCAAATTATTTATGTTATAAATTACTCTATGAAGATCACATCCGCCCTTAATCCATCGATTGTACGAAATAGATAGACAATTCATAATGTTTTCATATCCAATCTTTTGTTTTTATACAATTTGATGACTAAATAATCTCATATTTTATTGAATTTTTGCAAAGATGATTTTTACATAGTGATTTATAATATGAACAGTTTTTAACACAAGTATGAAGTTATGTGAATAAGTTATAATTAAAACATCTTGAGGAGGAATTCCTCCTACTCATCCATTGAGGAGCCAAGTTAATTCCTACTGGAAAAGGAACAATGGTTGGCTACTCAAGAATGAGGGAGAATTCCTCCTCAAAATGTTTCGTGACCAATTCACATAACTTCATGCTTTTGATCGGATCCGTTAATATTGTAAATCAATATGTAAAGATCATTTTTGCAAAAAAAATAAATTAAAACAATGGTCATTTAGTCAATCAACTGTAGCAAATAGATAATACTTTTTCAATCCGATCATATATTTTTATACAGTTTAATGATTAAACGATTTCATATTTATTGACTTAGTTAGAGAGTTGATTCCTCCAAATCAGTCTCGTTTGAGGAAGAAAGTTGATCAAACATTAGTTCACAAGTGGTGTGACAAGTAGTACTACTTAGTTGTATTCGTTTTTTAACTTATAATTGAGAGGTCTCTGCGATTGAATTTTCATGAATGACGAATTTAATAAGTATATAATTATAGTTGCTCTGCTGTGTTATTTTTTATTTTTTTATTTTTATTTTTCCAAATCTCTTCCCAATATCGTTGTATGAAAAAAAGACTCTATGATGACTACTAATATATGTATCGAACTAAAAGTTGGGTGAAGAATCTCATTTCGATACGGATTAGTAAGCGAGCATGCATATATCTAACTAAATATTGGATGAGGGTTCTCTTTTTAGCATTGCATGGATGGATATAATAACATTGAGTTTTGGTAACATTTATGCTAATTATCTTGATAATTTTTGGATTAGTGCCTACCATAAAATACCTAAGTAAATGTCCCGGAGTAAAAGTTTGAGAGAATTCTCTTTTCTTACTCATCTAACAGATCAATACAACTTGGCTTAATCACCATTATATTTGATTGGATGCCTAGATTTTTGGGTTGTTGTCTCATACATTTGTTTGTTTAATTTCCCATTAATTATTGAAGCGGTGTGCTTATCTTTAACTGTTGGGTAGCTTACCACTATGTTTATTATCATTGGACTAGGTTAAATTTTGTGATTATCTCTAACTATTGAGTAATGATGCTTACCACCCTACTTATTATCATTTGATTAGGTTAAATTTTGAGATTTGTATACATTATACAGATATTGAAATTTAAACTTATTTAATGATAACAAATATAGTAGTGAGCATCACCATCATTTGAGGATGGTGAAAAGACAAGTTGTAGAAGGGATTGCAACACAGCTAGAGGCGGAGGGAAAATCCAAGGTACCTTATTGATCTGGTACTTTATTGCTTAGTTTGGCTTTTACAGAAGCTTCAATAATTTATGGATTGGTTGTCGCATTAGCTCTTTCCCGTTTGACTAGGGTTTTTAACAAGGTGAAGTTAGCAGAATGATTATAAAGCATCATTACCAACAATGATGATGATAGGGATACAGGATTTTTATAGACAATTTCTTTCAATTCTCAATTTTTTCCCTTTTTTGTCACTTATAAAAATCTACATATAATAGTAATTCAATCCCCATTGTTAACACTTTGTTTAAGATTTTTATGACTACGGTTCTAATCCATGGCAAGCCATTGTAAATGCGGTCGTAAATATTTTACAGAAGATAGATTACTCATATCAGTTATATGATGATGATGATACATCTTCTTCAAGGGAGATCTTATGTTTTACTAATGTAGTAAAAAGTAAAATAAAATTATAAAGCCTAGATCTCTTTTTGGTGTTTTATTAAACACATGACATCTATGAGAGTAAAATTTAGACCCCTGTGAAGACTGAATTCTAAAACTTTACTATACTTCAGATGCAAGAAAAAGATAAAATACAATTAAAATGTTCAAAGTGTAGATAATCTCCCCGGTTGAAGGGTGCAGATGTTACTTGAACCCCATTTTATTTTTTCCCCCATTTTTTGCATCACTCTTTCTACTTTGAACACCTCTTTCCCTTAATTTTGTGCTCATAGTGACCACAAAAATAGGCTCGCGTAGCACAAAGCATTGCACATAACTGTTGATATCTCTTGAAATTTTCATCTGGGTTTACTCGACGCCAACCTTACTATAGTGTAAAGTGGTGAGCGTTTGAATTGTCAATTTCTTTTTTGCTCGTCATCAATGAAATTCGAATATAAGACTTCTCACTTACAAATAACGATAGAGTTGACCATCTAACCTGCCCAACCAGCCCAAATGGCACTCCTCATCATTAATAAGGATGTGCCAAAATTCTACACTTGGTTCGGGCGCGCATATCATTTTCAACTTTCTCATTTAATCATATTTGAAAGGAAACTAGCAACAATTAATTACAATAGACTAATTGCTTGCCACTAATCAGCCAGGCAATCCAACTTGGACCCATTCGCTTTTATAAATTATTTTAATTTGAACAGATAATCATCTAGCTTAATTAATTCTATGTCCAACCCACATCTCTATCTTTACCAGCATAACCATTTTTAATTCAACAACAAATATATAAGCATTTTTGTATTAGACAATAGAAGAAATACAAAACTTAAACCCTAACAATAAATTTTTTTTATTTTATTTTAATGAGGATGATGAAGGATTAAGCAAGTCGAACTACTCATAAGGTTTCTTTGACCAAAAAAACAAAAATTAATAATAATAATACTAAAAAGAAGAAGAAGAAGAAGATAAAATACCTACTCATAATGCTTGGTCATTAAACTACAAAAGTAACCCTACTCTCTAACACGCACAATGCGGTCAGAAAGAATCAATACCCAAGGTTTAAAGCAGACCTTGACCTCTCTCTTCTTTTCCTATGCACATATCAGTTGCGGTTCCAACTTTTTTCTAATTTCAATGAGGATGATGAAGGATTAGGCAAGTCGAACTACTCATAAGACTTGGCCATTGAACTACAAACGTAGCCTTACTCTCTAACACGCACAATGCGGTCAGAAAAACCAATGCCCAAGATTTAAAGTAGACCTTGACCTCTCTCTTCTTTTCCAATGCACGTATCAGTTGCAGTTCCATTTTTTTCATTTGGATTCCGCACTTGGGTTATATTTAGTAGTATGGGATTTGCAAGGCTCAAAACAAAGTTATTTAAAAATAAATTATAAAATGTTAGATAGATGGAATTAAGAATGTCATTCTGGTTCAAGAGTAGATCAAAAGCATTTGAAAGAGATTTGCAAATACTTGACTCCACAAAATTATGAAGGAATTCCTTTTTACTACACTTTGTTGCTGATTCACAGAACCATTTATAAATCACCATGTACAGATCATATTTGTTAAAAACTGATAAAATACGAGATCCTGTAGTCCTTGAACTATATAAAAACTTATGGTTAGAATCAGTGAAAATATTACGAACCGTCTATCTATTTGCCACAAAATTTCTTGAAGAGGAATTTTCTTCATTCTTGAGTAGTCAAGCATTACTTTTTTTTTTTTTCACTAAAAACTAACTTGGTTGATCCTTAATGGATGAGAAGAAGTTCCTTACATTCAAGGGGTCGAAACTCGCTTCATGTAAACCTCATCCGATTTAAAATGTGCTGTCGCATGAGGCATACCTAATCAAAATTTTATCGTAAAGTAGTGATTTAGTTATTTAAATCTCAACCGATTTAATTTCACTGCAGCGCTTGTGAGGTGGGGGGAAAAAACAGTGGTCACAGTGGGGAATTACTGTTGCTGCATTATCCTCCTTTCCTTTGTTCTCCGTACTCGATGGAGACGCATCGCACCCTCTATTTATTTATTTTTTATTTTTATCACTTGAATCCCAATTCCAAGGCTTCCAACTAACAAAGTTAATTAAATTTCCAAATTAATTACATCAAATTCCAAAAATTGTGTTGTCACAGCTCACAGGCAGAGGCCAGACCACCCACATGGGAGGATGACGACTTACCGATTAAAGCCGTTGATTAGTGGTCTGTTTTTTCACATTTTGGGCACCGCTGTCAGCCTAAATTTACCGTAATATCCCATCATTAAATTTTTTCAGTGCTGATCTTCATTTCTTTCTGTTGCCTTTTACTTTCTCCTTTTAGCATTTATCCCCTTACTCATTTACTTTCTTGCCAGGTAAAGTAAGAGGTTAAAAACTGTGATCCTTTATTACTATTGACATCTCATATTTAACGTTAATTTTTGTGTTAATAATATAAAATATTATGCTTAAAATATAAGGTGGTATAGAGTTTATAAAGAATTTTACTTTTGAGAAAGTCTCATTAGCATTTCTCTTCACTCAAAGTCAAGTCAAAGTTGATAACATTTTAGATTCAGCATAGTTCACCAACATTACCGATATTGTCTTAACTTACAACATCTCCAATGAGAAACTCTATTTAGCGACTATTATCACTAACTTTGAGGATCATTTTCAGACTAAGGGAATATTCGGGTCCCTAAAGGAATATTGTTTGCAATGGGAGGTCCTTATATAATACATAAATGTAGGGACTAAAATATTAAAAAAATCATTGTTCATTTCGTTGGAGTATTGGGACCGTTGATGAAAAAAAAAAAAAAAAAAAACCAAACAGAGAAGTTGTGTAGCATTCCCAAAAAGAGAAAATATCCAAAAAGATGCCTTCCACGTGGGTAACAGTGGGTCCACTCTTTGAGTCCTTATATACAGTCCTCACATTTGAGGATTTCTTTGAGGTATCAGGCGAGTCACTATATATTGAGATACTTTGGCGACTTCTATTCCGACCAATTGGAAGTCTTTTGTCCCTATATTTAGAGACTATACGTTTGTAGAGACTCCATTTAGAGTTTCCATTGAAGATGCTCTTAACCACCTATAATTAGTATCGGCTTTATTACAAAATGCTTAAGTGATATTAAGGGCGAAATTTGTCGTATGCTAATTGTATAATTTTTGTCATATATATGATGTAGGATCTTATTCTCCAACGCTACGAAGATAAGAAAATCAAAATACTTCTTGGTATATAATATGAAAATGGCGTTGTTTAGCTCTAATAAAATAGAACTACAAACTAAAATTTCTAGAACAATTTTCACCATCACAAACTAAGAGGATAGGTTCTTAGAAAATAACCTCCGCAAAAATGTGACTTCATGGTATAGAATCAAAATGTCATACTAAGAAGCGTATATCCTTAATAATAGTACGCAATTTTTACGAGATTGAGAATCAATCAAGGATCGCATCAATTACAAGTTTAGAATCTCCTTCCACTTGAACATGAGATATGCTTGATGCTTCATGGGCATGCAAATTTGAGAGCATCTCGAAGAATAATAGCCTCTAATGGGAATTGTGGTAAAGCTAAGTGTTGAGGTCTAAAATTTTGTACAATTTTAAGTAATGCTACTGTCGTGCCAAATAATGAAATATCTCTCGAACCACGTTTTTCATATTTCTTTAAACTCGACACTAAGCTTACAAGCATTAACTGCTTGTTTATTTTAGATGGATCCATAGCAATCCCGATATTTACAGGTAAGTTTTCTACCATGCACCATAGCTAGAATCTTTCATTTGTCCCCATCGACAGGAAGGTTTGGCACCTCGATGTCGGCTCTTCTCCATCTGGAGGAACAAGTAAAAGTTATGTCTTGATCCAAGTGGGCCGGGATAGCATTTATCGGCATTGATAGGGCTCCACATGCATAGCATCTAAATACCCGGTACATGGTACGCTGTGGGTATGCTCTACTCTCTTCTTCTCCAGTCTCTAGTGTAGTGCAGGACCTGCGTCTTTATATATGTAAATAATACACACACACACGCAGTCCCGATGAAAACCTTGTTGTGCCAACTTCATAACTTTCTTTAACGAGTCAGAACTGTTTAAATTTCAATCCACCATTGATAGAGGCTCATTGTAAAAAAAAAAAATTAGAGAAATTTAAAACCATTAAAACATTCAATTTTAGTAAAGAAAATAGGCGACTATGCTTCTTTAGAGAAACATTAAAATAACTAACATTTAATCCGACAATCATATGACTTCGATTTAAGTAAGCTTTAAAAAATTGAATTGCTATTGACACTCTAAAAATCTCATTTTGCACTCCAAGCTTTCTATAATTAAAAAGAAAAGTACACTAATAAGGAGTGTAGAATGAGATTTTTGAAATACTAATAACAATTTTTTAAGAAAAACCTAAAAAGCAGACGATCGAATTGATAAAATACATTGTAGAGTAAGTTGTACAACATATCCATCACATAATTTGATTTCAGAAACATCAATTTCTGAGGCCCCTTTAATTTCGAAGAAGAGCATCTTCAACAGTATGCAGTTTGACGTGTGTGCCAAAACCAAAATGTAATAATAATGTCTCCCTCAAATCATTGAAGGATGTCCTACTTCAAGTGTTAAAATCGATCAGTCTCACAAGTTGTGCCCAATATTTGACAACGAATTACTTCGTCAAAATCATGTCCTTGGATTTGTCGAACTTACAGTAGAGTATTGAGTTATGATTAAGATAAGTTTAGAGTTGAATTTTTTTCCGGTGTAGCCGAAAAAATTATTCTTGAAAAGGAATGTCCTTCACTGAAACAAAAAATTGAACACAAGAACTCCCATATGAATGCATGGTCTAAACATGTCTAGTTAGAATGGTAATGCTGCTTAATGGGGGCATTTTCGCCCACCACCCTATTTATTACTCTTGAATGGGTTTAATTTGGAGATTTACACATATCTCGAAATTTAAATTCATATTCCCGGAACCGGATCACCTCCTGAGCTTAGGAGGTTGATCCTCTTGAGCAAAGGATCTAGGCCGTTGAAATTTGATCCAATGACTGCAATTATTATAACTTTTAAAGAGACCCTCTGTTTGTAGTTGTTGGATTAAACGGCCCAGATCCTTTGTTTAGGAAGCTCAACCTCCTAAGCTTAGGAGGGGATCCAACTTTTCAAGAAAATGCGTATGACAACCAAAAACATGAATCGATGAGTTAAGGCTGTTCGAAAGGAAGGGGTCCAATGGCAAGTATAATGAGTCATCATGGCAAATCCCAATAAAAGCCCAAATAAACGAATTTAGTAACGTAAGCTTGTAACTAAGCAGGACATGACCAAGCACGGCGTAACCTCCACGTCGCATAAAGAGACTAAGGCAAACTGTAAGGGTTGAACGAGCACTGAAGAGGCCCAAATGGCTAATTCATAAGTGGACGGACACTCAAAAGCAAAATCAAAACAAAACACCACTGAGGATCAAGAGGCAACTTAGCCGACGGGCCTAAGTGAACTTCCCCAATGTTGCTTTGACAAAAAATCCAACCCAAAACTTTACTTCCTTTGGTTTCAGGATTCTTGAAACCCTCAGTCCTCTGCATTCTGCATCTTCCATTTTTCTCAGGTACCAACACACAACCTCAACAGGAAAAATGAAAGAAGCCTCGTTGAGTCGGTCTCTGATATCGGTCCCTGATGCCATACGAGCCCCGTCATGGTTGTGGCAACGACAGGGTTGCTTTTGCTTCGGGGACCAAGCACCGTCAGCGGCACTTTTGCTTATGCAACATGATCGTTCTCGCATCTGAAACAGATGATGTTTTGGTCCGATCAAATGGTCATCATCTCTTTCCCTCGCATAAATCCCCTCAATTGTACAATTTTCGCAAGCCTAACGGACTCACGAGCAACAGCCATTTTTATGACATGGACAAGGCTGGGAAGTGAAGGCCGAACGACAGAACCACAACCCAATCATACCACAAATCCACCATTGTTGCCTGAAGTCGAATGGTAAATTGGAACCAAGCTTACGCAAAGTCCATAAAATAAACAAGGTTATAACACTAAGATTCAACATTCCATCTTTCTGGTGTTTACTACGACAAGTTAAGGAGAAGACTGAGATATACATAAGCAATCTAGTTCCAGGTTGGAAACCCTGTGTGCACAGACGGTGTAAACAGAGAGCATTACCGAAAAAACAGATGAAAAGAAAACCCATAATGGGATTTCTCTAACATAATAAAATTTAACTTTAGACGATTCTCATAACACCGTGAAGATCACTTCTAAGATAAGATAACCTCATATATCGGAAGTATCCTCCTACTAATGGAAAAAGAATACATCCTCATAGAAAATCAGAGTATTTTAATGAAAGCAAGCCTACAAACCCAATTGCACTTTCAAAAATGGGGGCGATATCCAGCGTTCCTCAATGATCACCAGGTAGAGTCTTTATGATATCCGAATCACCTGAAAATTATTATAACATGTGACAAGTCAGCTAAATTGGTTATCATATCAGTAGTTTGTGCAACAAATCGTGCAAAATGGTAATACAACTTTTGAGTACCTGCATCGATGATGCTAAGGCACGAAACGCGGAAATACTTGCCGCAGGCTGTACCGAGCTCAACATTGTCTGAAAACAGAACAAATATGACCAACCAAATGAAAAGGTAATAGTAATGCAAACTCAATTATATACTAGTTGACAAACTTTACCAAAAGAAAACGAATAGAGTAAGTATAATCAACTTTATTATTTCAACTTCATTCCATCATCAAAGAGATACGACACAGCAGAAAGAAAATATAACAAAACAACACGGAAAATGTCTCACATTACTCCTACTGTGAACAAAATGGAGATATATGCGTGTAACACGAGGGGTGAATACAACATTGGTTCTCCATGTTGAAGCAAGAAATGGATTAAATATAGTGAATTATCCAACACAAGCCACCAAACGAGGCGAGATAAACTCTCGAGTTTAACTAAAATTGTCATAGATAGCGCTAAGAAAACGACCCAACAAGAAAAGCATCGATAAATTCCACAACATCCAAGTCCATAACATTCATAAACAATTACATTAGTTCTGTTTTATCGATGTATCGGGCGAAAAGCAAAGTATACAACAAAGACACCGACCAAACATCGATGCCAATTCTACAAACTTGTAATATCATAAGTTCACGAAAAAATCTACCTAAAGCAAGCAAACCCAGATTGATTATACAGAGATCCACTTACTTCCGTTGTAATGGTGAACCCCAATCTTCGCAAGCATCGCATAGTATTCGATTTCCGACTTCCGAAGAGGCGGGCAATTGTTGGAGATAATGATCAACTTGCCTGCAAAAACAATTTCCACAGCAACACAATCAAATCCCATTTAAAAAAACTTGAAACGAACCCAGTACTTAGAATTCAAAAACCAAAGAATTAAAAAGATGAAGAAATCGGGTGCCTTTGGAGCTGCGTAGGGAATCGATGACGGTTTTGTAACCGAGAGTGTATTTGCCGCTCTTCATGACGAGAGCGAGCCTGGTGTTGATGCTCTCATGGGTCTTCTTCGTCTTCTTCGGCGCCACCATTTTCGATTCCAACCCCTCTCTCTCGAGCTGCGCGGAGGCCGACACCCAGAAGAACCGCGAGAGGTTTCAGAAGGAGGCGGATGGTCCGTTAAGGGTTTAAGTATTAAATATCAGGGACGATGAAGGTATCGCACGTGCAGATCACGTGACTTTATTAGGGTTTTTTTTTACTTGCTTTTCGGTTTGGGCCGGCCCATATTCTAATGATGATACTAAAGCCCACAAACGGCAAGCTAAGTTTTGTCGTTTAAAAGTTTGCAACTTCTGCAACTCTCTGCGTGCTTCTTCCTTCAGTTCAGCCGAACAGAGCCTTACAGGTATGCTTATTTAGGGCTAATTTCAAATTTATGAAGGAGTTTAATTTGGTTTGAAATTTGGGAAGTGGATTTTGCAGAAGTTGTTGGCTTACCTGGTTTAGGTAAATTTGAAATTTCTAGGGTTTTTATTTTTTTAATTCTTCCATGTCCTTTTTTTTCTTGAAATTTCACGAGGGTTAGGATTCTTCTGTGTTTTATTAGGATTAATCCTGTTCCTGTTTGTTTTAGGGTTTCAATTTTCCATTAGGGTTAAGTGTTTATGTATACCATTGTAATTCAATAGTTAAGATAGTTGATAAATTAAACTTTCCGAGTTTATAATCTTGCAATCGTAGTAGCTTTGGGTGAAACCAAGAACGAGCGTGAGGCCGCTGGAGCGATTCCAGTTTATCTTGTTCATTGGTTAGTTTTTCAGTAGTGTTAATCTGCGATGGACAGGCCTTCGGCTTTGTGATGCAAATGTCGATAAGTTTCTTCTGTTGTTTCTTTTTCTCCTCGACAGGATCACAGCAATGAGCAAACGGAAACAACCTGACTCTAGTTCCCCGGCGGACTCTTTGAGCCAGAACGAGCGAATTCTATACAATGTGATCCATAGCAAGCAAGATATGGGAATTTGGACACGAGACATGAAGAAAGAGACAAACCTACCTGACAAGGTGTTTAACGCAGCCTTAAAAACACTTCAAGCAAAGAAACTGATACAAGAGGTTGTAAATGTCCAAAGCAAGGGGAGAAAGCATTACATTGCTACAGAATTTGAGCCCTCCAAGGAGTTAACCGGTGGGGCTTGGTACTCGGAGGGGAAACTCGACAAAGATTATATAAACCTTGTAAAAGATCAGTTTGCGAAGATGATATATCAGCAGAAGGTTGCTACATTGGAGGGAATTGCGGATGCAATCAGAAAAACTAAAATATTCAAGACCGAGTTTACAAAACAGCAAACGGAGGAGATTGTGAGGGATTTGGTTTTGGACAATCGAGTCATGGAGGTGAAGAGCACCGGGATGGGGGAGTTTGCTTCTATTCAAATTGGAAAAGTTTGCTATAAATGCAAAGGCAAGGGAGGTACTAGAGGAGAAACCAAAGTTGGCGCAATGGCTTCTATTCCATGTGGAGTTTGTCCGCGGATAAGTCAATGTACACCGGATGGGATTATTTCCCCATCAACCTGTGTCTACTTCGCAAAATGGTTGGACTTCTGAATCGAAGTAATATCTTTTTTGCTCAACTTATACCGTCCTGCTGTATTTTTCCAGGTTATTTTCCTCCCTGCCTAAATATAACTTGTTGCAAATCTTTTGGTTGCTTGATTACTTGTGGAAGTAATGCTACATTGGGTTGTCAAATTTCTGAAAGCAATTCATGTTGTACTACCACTACTTTCGATTCAGCAGCTGAGCTATATTACCAAAGTCAATCGATATGAATAATACAGTTTTCTCAAAATCTTCTGCGGGAATAAGAGCTCTCAAAATCTATCAATGTCTTAATCATGTCTAGGGTTCTCAAAATCTTCTGCAGGAATAAGAGTCGTCTCAAAATCGATCAATGTTATAATCATGTCTAGGGGTGAACGAGGTCCGGGAATGTTAAGTTTTGCTGTAAAACCGTAACCAAACCAAGTTACTACAAAACCAAACCGTTTGATTCGGTTCGATTCAAATCGTTCTCATATATTGCAGTCGTATAGCTTAAGGTAAACATCAGAGGAAAAAATGCTTTCCACAATGCGACGAAGCATTTAATACCCCAAAAAAAGAACGGTCACAACAAAACTTGGAGATCTGAACGTAACAAAAAAAAAAATCGAAACAACCGGCTTTGTAAAAAGGGCAAAAAAACAAAAAAAAAAAAAAAAAAAACAGAAAGGAAAGAGAGTTTTGTTCTTTGTTCGAGACGGCGGTATTTGAGCATCGTTGAACACCTTGCAGGCAAGAAGATTGAAACCCAGACGACCACAGGGTCATTGAAAGCGCTCTTCAGCCAGATTTCCGGCTCCACAGGGTCAATTGGCCCAGTTTGACCCATTGTGGATCAGCCCACGCGACTACTTTTCTAGGTTATTCAGGCGTTTTAGCTCCCCACTCCACTTGAAGATTGTTTCGGACATTTCAACTCTTTTTTTTATCGATATGATTGACCGCGTTGAATTCTCAAAAATTGAAATTAAGATGAACACAACATGTTTTTTTAGTAGCCCAAATTCTCAAGTTCGTACCATAGGGAACTTGTGAAACAAAGGTCAAAAGTCTGAAACCAATTTATTCTCTCGTTCCTTAAATAGATGTTTGTATAAATAATAAAATATAGGAAGGTTTAACAAAACACTCCCGGTACTGTTCACTTTTAATGAAAAATCACATTTATACATTTCCCTAATACTATTCACTATTCCTTTTAAAAGGGTTTTTCATTAAAAGGAAAAAAAGTTTGGACTTTTCGTTAGTTTTCCTTAAAAAATAAACATATTAAAAAGAGGTAAAAAGTCCAAAATAACCTTGAACACAACTTATTTGGATGGAAAACATAACGAAGTTAGGGTGAGTTGATAATGATTTTGAAATCTTGGGCTAATCTTAAGTCTACCTACAACGTGATAGATCATACGGGTAGATATCCTGGGTATTCATGAAAAATGATTTTGAAATCTTCAGCTAATTTTAAGTCTACTTACAACGTGATAGATCATACGGGTAGATATCTTGGGTATTCATGAAAAATGACCTCTGTATTGTGAGACGGGGTGTCGGAAAATATAAAGAAAATTATTTTAGAGATTTGATTTAGGTTTTCTATGGACAAAGATTTGATTTGATTTTTTTTCTAGTATTGCTCTATCTTATAAATACTTCATTATGAAAAAGTATTTGATTGTGACATCATCAAAGTTGTATTTGAGAATTGTGAATTTGGAGGAATTCTTATAGATCCTTAACTCAATATTTTCAACTGAATATATATATATATATATATATATATATATATATATATATAGAGGACCCACAGTACCACAACAACTCGCTTTATTTCGTCAGTGTTAAAAAACTCAGCGTATTCGTCCGAGAAGCTCGTCGTCTTCACCACGAACGAAGAAACACTCAGGTATGGAACGAAATATTTACTGCTAATCTCCATTCAATTTTCATATCAGTAGCCTAAGTACTTCTTCAAATTTTCTGCACATCTAGGTTTCTATTGATTCGAGGGTTTAGGATTTCTATCTATTTGACTACATATCCAAAGTACGTAGTACAGGGTTTGGCGTTTAGGGTTTGGACAGTATGCTATCCACACATCCTTTTAACTTTTGGCCTTTGATCAAATTAATTAAAGAATATTAAAGTACATAAAGGTGCTTGAGAAATAAAGAGGTGTGTAGGGTTTCTTGAATTGCAAACCAACGAATGAGGGGAATCAACCAAGTACCATGAAACATCTGCTATATTTTAATCACTTGATAAATATAACTTAGGGTTTTATCAGTTATCTACATCTCTATCAATTTCTCAATCGGTTTTCTTCATGTATAAAAATGTGTATAAATATATGTATATGTGTGTGTGCATGTGTGTTGTATGTATGATGTATAAAAGTGTAGTTTTTAAAGGATACATGGCAATACGGCCATGAGTGTGTTTTAGGGTTTGATCAATTTATATCTAAATCTCTCCAATTACCTGCAGCTAGTGTCTCCTCCTCCCGTAAGTTAACGATCGATATGGATCCCAAAGAGTATTCCACCAGCAGCCTAACCGATGTCGCACTCAAAATCACCAAGCATCTTCTCATGACTGAAGGCAAAGGGAAGAACATTGTGTACTCGCCGCTGTCCATCCAGGTCGTGTTGTTCTTGATAACAGCCGGTTCAAAGGGTCTCACTAAGGACCAGTTGCTCTCTTTCCTCAAGTCCGAGTCCTCCGACCAACTCAACTCCCTTGCCGCCCCTCTTGTAACTTTGGTCTTAGCAGACGGATCCGCTAGAGGCGGTCCTTGCCTCAACTTTGCCAATGCCCTCTGGGTTGAGGAGTCTCTCTCTATCAAACCATCTTTCAAGGAGGTTGTGGACACTGTTTACAAGGCAGCGATTAAACAAGTCAGTGTCAAGACTGACCCTGACAAAGCGAGAGTTGAAGTGAATTCATGGGTTGAATAGGAGACGAACGGCCTCATCACTGAGGTTCTTCTTCCTGGGACAGTTAAAAGTGACTCCAAGCTTATAATTGTAAATGCCTTGTACTTCAAAGGAGTTTGGAAGGACCGGTTTGATGCATCAATGACATTCAAGCAAAACTTTTACCTTCTCGATGGTACTAAAGTCCTGGCGCCGTTCATGTGCAGAAGCTACGAGGACCAGTATGTAAGAGCCTTTGACAGCTTCAAGGTCGCAAAGCTTGAGTATGAACCAGGAAAAGACAAGGAGCGGCAGTTTTCGATGTACTTTTTACTTCCTAATGAAAGAGATGGGCTCCCAGCTTTGGTCGACAGAGTTTGCTCCGAGCCTGGTTTCTTAGATCGCCATCTCCCCAAAACAAGAGTCGAAGTTGGTGCCTTCAAAATCCCAAGGTTTAAGTTTACCTCTGGCTTTAAAGCTTCCAAAATCCTCGAGGATTTAGGACTGGTGCTGCCTTTCAATGGGAATGGTGATTTGAGTGAGATGGTGGACTCACCTCTTCACGAGGCCAATATAATTCACAAATCCTTCATTGAGGTTGATGAAGAAGGCACAAAAGCTGCGGCTGTTTCTGTTTTTGCCGAGGAGTGTGGTTGTGCTGAGCCATTTGAACCGATTAAACGGATACACTTTGTGGCTGATCACCCATTCCTGTTTTTGATCAGAGAGGAAATGACTGGAACGGTTCAGTTGATTGGTCACGTGCTCAATCCGTTCGAAGAATGATTTTATCATAGATCGAGGGTCAGAAACGGTCTTTTCTTAGTTCTCTTGGTAGTCCATGCGACTCTTTGTTTTTATGTGATAACTTCTATTTCTTTTTAATCTTTTAAGATATTGGTTTTGATAGCCAATTGGATGCGCGTGATGATGATTGTTCTCACATTAGTACTATCTTTACTTTTTATTTGTTGTTGACTTTTGAAAATATTGTTTCTCATGTCTATTAAGAAAGTGTGAACCCAAAGTCTTACATTCATGTCATAATCTTGAATGCTTATGTTGCCAAAACTTTGGTGGAGAGATAGTTGCATTATTTCCCCGTCGATCTGTGTCCACTTTACGAAATGGTTGGATTTCTGAACCGAGTGTATGGGGGAGACCCAAGCCAATAAGGTTACTCGCTTTGTGAGGGTCGAAAAACGTTTATCGTATACAGCTTTATCCTTACTTTAAAAAAATGTTGTTTCTACGACTCGAATCCGTAACCTTTTGGTTACAAACGAAACAACCTTAGATACGTTATTTACACGTAGTGGAATATGTGCACTTTCATCGTTAGAGATGCAAGTATTATTCCCTAAAAAAATAGATTCAAATTCAAATTAGATATAACAAAGGAGTATGATTCTCTCTCCTCTAAATTTCACTCGCATTTTCTCCTTCTCTCTCCTCTAAATTTCACTCGCCTTTTCTCTTCTCCTATTTGAACGGTTACGATTGAGTCACATTAACATCTTGTGATACTTCTTTATAAGGAGAGAGACAAAAAAAGAAAATGAGAGAGGAGGGCAGGGAAGGGAATTAGAGGATGGAGAATTTTACGTTGGTCTTAGCAGACGGATCCGCTAGAGGCGGTCCTTGCCTCAAATTTGCCAATGCCCTCTGGGTTGAGGAGTCTCTCTCTATCAAACCATCTTTCAAGGAGGTTGTGGACACTGTTTACAAGGCAGCGATTAAACAAGTCAGTATCAAGACTGACCCTGACAAAGCGAGAGTTGAAGTGAATTCATGGGTTGAAAAGGAGACGAACGGCCTCATCACTGAGGTTCTTCTTCCTGGGACAGTTAAAAGCGACTCCAAGCTTATAATTGTAAATGCCTTGTACTTCAAAGGAGTTTGGAACGACCGGTTTAATGCATCAATGACATTCAAGCAGAACTTTTACCTTCTCGATGGTACTACAGTCCTGGCGCCGTTCATGTGCAGAAGCTACGAGGACCAGTATGTAAGAGCCTTTGACAGCTTCAAGGTCGCAAAGCTTGAGTATGAACCAGGAAAAGACAAGGAGCGGCAGTTTTCGATGTACTTTTTACTTCCTAATGAAAGAGATGGGCTCCCAGCTTTGGTCGACAGAGTTTGCTCCGAGCCTGGTTTCTTAGATCGCCATCTCCCCAAAACAAGAGTCGAAGTTGGTGCCTTCAAAATCCCAAGGTTTAAGTTTACCTCTGGCTTTAAAGCTTCCAAAATCCTCGAGGATTTAGGACTGGTGCTGCCTTTCAATGGGAATGGTGATTTGAGTGAGATGGTGGACTCACCTCTTCGCGAGGCCAATATAATTCATAAATCCTTCATTGAGGTTGATGAAGAAGGCACAAAAGCTGCGGCTGTTTCTGTTTTTGCCGAGGAGTGTGGTTGTGCTGAGCCATTTGAACCGATTAAACGGATACACTTTGTGGCTGATCACCCATTCCTGTTTTTGATCAGAGAGGAAATGACTGGAACGGTTCAGTTCATTGGTCACGTGCTCAATCCGCTCGAAGAATGATTTTATCATAGATCGAGGGTCAGAAACGGTCTCTTCTTAGTTCACTTGGTAGTCCATGCAACTCTTTATTTTTATGTGATGACTTTTATTTCTTTTTAATCTTTTAAGATATTGGTTTTGATAGCCAATTGGATGCGCGTGATGATGGATTGTTCTCAGAATAGTACTATCTTTACCTTTTATTTGTTGTTAACTTTTGAAAATATTGTTTCTCATATCTATTAAGAAAGTATGAACCCAAAGTCTTACATTCATGTCAGAATCTTGCATACTTATGTTGCCAAAACTTTGGTGGAGAGATAGTTGCATTATTTCCCCGTCGATCTGTGTCCACTTTACGAAATGGTTGGATTTCTGAACCGAGTATATGGGGGAGACCCAAGCCAATAAGGTTACTTACTTTGTGAGGGTCGAAAAACATCCATCGTATACCGCTTTATTCTTACTTTAAAAAGTGTTGTTTCTACGACTCTAACCTGTAATCTTTTGATTACAAACAAAACAACCTTAGATATGTTATTTACACATAGTGGAATATGTGCACTTTCGTCATTAGGGATGCAAGTATTATTCCCTAAAAAAATAGATTCAAATTCAAATTAGATATATCAAAGGAGTATGATTATCTCCCCTCTAAATTTCACTCGCCTTTTCTCATTCTCTCCCCTCTAAATTTCACTCGCCTTTTCTCTTCTCCTATTTGAACGGTTACGGTTGAGTCACGTTAACATCTTGTGATGACTTCTTTATAAGGAGAGAGACAAAAAAAAGAAAACGAGAGAGGAGGGCAGGGAAGGGAATTAGAGGAGGGAGAATTTTACTCGAATATCAAAACGGTGTTAAGGGGGGGGGGGGGACCCCAAAAACGACCGGGCAAGCCAACCAGCATCTAAAATTCTAAAAATTTCAAATGGAGCATCGATATCTCATATCCCTCGTCAGAATCCCTTTTCTTTTTCTCAGTAGCACTACTTACTACCTTTTCCTTTTCTCAATTACTCTTTCTTTTCTATTTACTAGTTCTTCTTTTGACGTCTCCCCACAGCCGCTTTATTTGCTGGCATCTCCAAAAGCACTTCCAGTTTTTCCTCCGACCAACTCTCACCAATATACACCTTCAATCCCCCATCAACTTCATCATCATCAAACAATAAAACCCTATATTTTGCAGGGTACCAGATTTCTTGGTTAAATGGTGAACTTTGATTATGATGAGCTTGTGAACGCAACAGGAAGCTTCTCTCCGACTTGGCTGGTCGGCAAAGGCAGCCATGGAATGGTCTACAAAGCCATGCTACTCAACAAAATTGTTGCCCTAAAGAAGCCATTGCAACATCGTGACAACTGCTCCAAGCTCGAAAACGAAATATGTGTGTTATCGTCCTTACCCAAGAACCGGCATGTTATAAGCCTTCTTGGAACAAGCCAAGTTCACTCGAACAGCATCAACAAGCTCATTGTCATGGAGTTCATGCCCAATGGCTCTCTCCATGACCTACTTCATGTTGCACCTACACCGCCTTCGTGGCCTAAACGTGTAGAAATCGCCATCCAAGTTGCCCGGGCGGTCCAATTTCTTCACGAAGGGAAGCCTACGGTGATCCACAGGGACATCAAGTCTGAAAATATTTTGTTCGATTCAGATTGGAATGCCAAGTTGGCGGATTTTGGACTTGCCGTGCTGTTTGATTTGCCGAGTCAAGTGAGTCAACCCGCTGCAGGAACTATTGGATATTTGGACCCTTGTTACACCACTCCTAGCAAATTAAGCACCAAAAGTGATATGTTTAGTTTTGGTGTTGTGTTGCTTGAGATCATTAGCTGCAGAAAAGTCATCGATGTTTATAAGTCACCCGCTTCGATAGTGGACTGGGCAGTTGCATTAATCGAAGAAGAGCGAATCGATGAGATTTGTGATGCAAGGATAGGGGTTCCCGTATACATGTCAAGCACAATAAGGCACATTTTATATGTTGCAGCAAGTTGTGTATCGTCCAATGTAGAAAATCGTCCGACGATCGGAGAGATTGTTAGGGAGATGGAAAATTCTGTTATCGAACGAGTTAGGTTACCGATTTGGATCAATATGTTGAGGAACTTGGTACTCATGAGGAGGAAGAAAAAGTTGGCAAAAAATTTGCAGCAGGAAAAATGTGCAACAGTACTAGAACAAAGTGATGATGGTGTTCGTGTCCCAAGTGGAAAGCTATTGCTGTGGCAGGTATTGGCTGATGCTGAGATGGAATAGGAGGAAAGGTTGACATGGTTTACCGGGTGAGTTGACTCGCTCCCACTCGTTGAGTAAGCAACTCGGGCGGGTGAGTCTTTCCATGTGTGTATGTATTGAAGGTTTAGAAAACCTGCCGGGCATGCACTCCAATGTAAAGTGCAAATAGAAGATTCCCAAACATTCGGTGGGCAGAGAATATCACGATGTTCTTTTCTCGGTGCCTGTCATTCCATGCTGATGGCAAATTGGCAATGCTCTTCTTTTTATTTTTCTCCTTTCTTTTAAAATAATATATTGCCAATTATATATTAATTTTGAGTAATAATAGGGAGATTAAATTTGTAAACATGTGTCACTTATAGGAATGAACATATTTATCAACGTTTAAGTAATAATTCAATTATCAACTTTCATGTAATTTAGTTTACAAAGTTTTGTCTTCGAATTTCGTCTTCCTAGCATTACCCATCAGTTTTGTTTGGTGCAGATCGGCATTTGTGCTGAGTGAATTCTGATGTTGTGTTGCAGTGTCTAATTTTGTATTTTACATTTGGATTTAGACGTTGTGTTGTAGTGTTCGTTTATGGTTTATCTTCTATATTTGAATTTAGACTCTGTGTTTCAGTCTCCATTTCTAGTTCTGCTTTTGTATTTGGATTCAGACTATCTTATCTTTGTAGTTCTATTTTCCTATTAATTGTCTTCTAAGTTTCCAAGAGATGCAAGCATTGTCTTCCACCATTCCAAACACAAATTCAGTTACAAAATTAAATAACAAAAAAGGGCCTAAAATTCGAAGCATGAATTTCGCATATTTGATCAACCGCTCAAGTTCTTCCTCGAGCTCTTTACATGGCTTCTTCTAAACCTCATCGATACCTGGGTTCAACTTCTGCAACTTTAACCTCGACAAGCTTTCTTCTACAAACTCTCTCCAACAACTAATGTGGACCACTCTTGTCGAACCCTATTGTTAGATCTGGCATTTTGGATCCGACTTGTTAATATTTGTATTTTGATGGATGCTTAACGTGTTGGGTCGCTAACGGATGAACCTGTTAAATAACGGGTCACTTTGGATCAATCCGTTAGCACCCGTTAGTTGAGAATGTTTTAGTAATTTCAGTCAAGTCTTAACAACAAAAAAATAAACTCTATGCAAAAAATAATAATAATAATTGTTAACAGGTGAAACAAGTGACCTGTTAACTTAACTGGTCGGGTTTGGATGACCCGTTAACTTAACGGTTCAGATTACCCAATAAATCCGACCCGTTTACAGATCTATCTGTCGTCACCACCGCTCCACGATCTTGTAGAGGTCGTTGATAATTCTAGAAGCAATTTTATACGGACCTGTTAAGACAAAAAAAGAAAGAAAAAAAAGGAGATGGAGGAAGGTCTTAGCAGCAAATCACCATTCTCCCCAGAAAAGTGCGTTGGAAGATGAGCATAATTAGAATTGTATATATGTGACAATTCAAATTCAAAGTCTAAGCAAGCTGGATGCTGCTTTTGGACCCCATTATGGCAGCAATGATACTGGGGAACAACGATGCTTAATTAGATTCTAGTTTTAGGTGTAATTAGGTTTTAACTTTGAGGGTATTTCGGTTTATTTAAGTGGATTTTAAGCTATATTTGAATTGTTTTATAAAAATAAATATTTATGATTTGTTTGTTAAAATTTGGTTATAAATGATAAAAACTCAGCAATGATATCCGATTTTGGTTTTAGGTGTAATTAGGTTTAATTGAGGCTAGTTCGGTCTATTTAAATAAATTTTTAGCTATGTTTGTATTGTTTGTAAAAATTAATATTTGTGAATTTGTGTACTAAATTTTGACTATAAATAATAAAAACTCAGTGATGAAATGATTAATTAGATTTCACTTTTGAGTGCAATTAGGTTTTAATTTTAAGGCTAGCTCGGTCTATTTGAGTGAATTTGTTTCCTACATTTACATTGTTTTATAAAAAATAATAATATTTATGAATTTGTTAAAGAATTTGAGTGAATTTTCAGCTATAAATTAAAAAATTCCTAAATTTTGGCAACTCCCGCCAAACAGACGTCAAGTGATGAACCGACAGAACCGGAGCTGCTAAAACCTGAACCTTAATTTCCGTAACGATCTCTCCCTATTACCAAACCCTAATTCTTGCCCTAACCCTAACCCCCAATTCCTAAGCGTGGAATCCTAATAAAGACGACGAATAGAAGAAGAAGAAGAAGAATGAGATGGAGTCCCAATTCCATCACAATTCCTCCGAGAGGCGCCCAACCTTCCGATCCAAGACTCTCCCTGTCAAATGGTTCAAAGAATGGTATCTATTTTCCCTTTTCTTTCATTTCTAATTTGATGATTTAACTTTCATCTCCGATTAATTTAGACGACGAATTGCAAGCACAATCTTTTCGACTTCCTGGGTTTTGAATGTTAGTGCAATTTCAGTTTTCATAGTCTCTGAATTGTCCCTTCGATTCTTGCGTTTATGGTTTCGATTTACAGTCGAAGTAAAGTTAGGTACTTTTATGGGACTCAGTTGCAGGTGTTGATTGTTGGTAAGAAGTGAGAAGGGTGCATTGGTTTCTTTGATAATTTGAAAGTCAAGTTTTTGTTTAGCAATTTCAAAACGAAAGAGAACATAATATGTCAGTTTGAAGATTTGGTTACTGCACAGCTGAGTTAAATGGCCTAATTTTATGTTCATTTAATGTTTAGGAACACGAAAGTGAAGAAAAAAAAACGACCAATTTTATCGTATCTGAAGATTTTCTCTTTTATGTGGTGATTAAGATTCAAGAACTATTCGCCTAAAAAAAAAGATTGAAGAACTATTTGTCTAGAAATAAGCTTCCAGCAACAGTGTCAGGGTCTTGTAGGACCTTATGTACGAAGCATTACTCTCATAACAAAAGAAAGAAGATAGCTGCACTTTGATAATTTGAAAGTATTTGACCTACCTTTGGCTAATGGCTTGATACAAACTCGTGGTCAGGGTTCCACAAGATGTCATAGCAACAGGTGGAGAGTGCTCTCTAATGAAGTGGGTGAAAGGTACTTCTTCCCTACCATGTTCTGTACGGTGATTCCTGAAAATACTTCTAAACCACTTTATTTTGTAGTATGAGTTATATGAATGAGAAGGATTCTGGATTGGTAAGTGTTTATGAATTTAAAGAAACAGAAAAAAGAAAAAAGAGATAAAGATATGGAATTAGTATTGCCTTCGGTTTGATGTGTGAGTTCTGCATGCTATTCAAGCTATGACTTATGTAATTCATCATGGAAGTCTTATCTACTCAATTTTTTTTTATTTCCTTTGATTTGTAATTTTGTATGTAATATTAGTATTACATGATTAGTAGGCCATTAAAATGTACATCAAGGCCATTTATTTGCATCATGGTATACACTAGTGCTCTTGTTCGGTCAGAGCCAATACTTACGTTAAGCACTGTCACTCGCTTTACTCTCCCAAGTTGATATTTCTTCAAATTCAGTGGGATGTCTTAACTGAGATCCTTCTGCTTTTGTAAGTTTATGGTTTGACTTCTGAAGTGTTTTCTAGGTCGTACTTAAATGCGGAACCAAAGTGGAAGATGCTAATCAAAGGGTTTTTTGTCTCTTATTCTCTGGGGTTTTAGTATTTTGTTTTCCTATTTTATAAGGTTTAATTCTTTCCAATTGTATTTCGGATTAGATTTGGTTTTCTATTGTATTTTTGGATTAGGATTTCTTTCCGCTGCGTTTACTTTCCTGCGTTCTTTAGGTATAAGCCATTAAAAATACCCCCGTTGTAATTCAGATTGAATGAATGAAGAGTTGATGAATAGAAAAGTTTGGTTTTCCAGAGATTGGAATTCTTATCCTGCGATGGGATTGTTTTGGTGAGATGCCAAACTTCTTGGTGAGAGGCCAAGAATGGGTGTGATGCCCCTGGAGAGGCCAAGAATTGTTTAAGTTTATGTTTTCAGTGTTTTTGCTTCCGCGAAGCTATTAAATTCCGCTGCCCAACATCTGATTTAATAGTTATTAAATTCTTGATGTGTCATTTAAGCGATGCATTAGATTTATAAACACATTAGTTTTACAATTAGCCTAAGACTTAATGAATCACTAATGAGTTCAGGCTTAAGAGAGCCATGTTGGATTAACATGATGGGCGAGCATGTTCTGTTGTATGTCTTTGTTCCTATGACATGAGTTTGGACTGATTTTTCTCATTTTCTGTTTTTGTTAGCGGATACATCAGAGGCTTTGGATGAGAAATCAAAGAAAACAATGGCTCCAGAGCCAGAACCAACAAACAAAGTACTTTTTCTTTGCAGCTATGACAGCTGTGGGAAGATCTTTATTGATGCTGGTGCTTTGAGGAAGCATGCTGACATCCATGCGGAGATACAACATGTTTGTCTGTATGAGGGTTGTGGAAAGGTATTGTTTCCAGATAGAGTAAGCTATGGGATTGAGACAGCAAGTTACTATCATGTCAAAAGAAATGGAGAAGAGTCGTCAGTTTCTTAATTTGGTAAAACCAAAAGCAAAAAACGAGAAGAAAGATTTTGTTTATGTCTAATAATTTTTTCCTGGCATTTGTAAGTCTTGTTCAGTCCCAAATGTGCAATTCCTATAGTTTCATGTTGCACTACTGTGGGTACTTTTAAAGCAAGGATATATCTGATATTCCAGCAGAGTTTCTTATTCTTAGTTGACTTTGAAAAATAATATTTTGAATGTTACAGAAATTTTTGGATAGTTCAAAGATGGAAAGACACTTTCTTATTCATTCCGAAGAAAAGGATTATGTATGTCCTCGTGAAGGCTGTGGCAAGGTATCATCTTATCCATTACTAAAATGTTTTCTTTCAAGTTCTCTTGCCATCTAATGTTGAAGTTTTAACGGTTTAGCTGTATTTCAAACCCTCCCACCCAAAACAACACACACAACGAACTATACAATTACAATATCTGTTTGAAGGACGCAATTTATCTTCTTCCCTGCTATGTTAAGTTAGTTTCCTGTGCACACTGGCAAAGTAATTTGAATGTCAAACATATCCTCAACGTACCAATGATATCTGGTGAAACTTCTGTTTATTTTTTATTAGTTCAATATGTGTAGCTCACATTCCGTTTTGGAATGAATCAGAGTTGTATGTCTAATATAGGCTAGACGAGACCCTACAAGTGGGTAGGTTTTGAATTGCCACTCTTCACATTTGATACTGGATTTTAGAACCCTACTTAAAGGAAAATAGAATCTGGTAATGAATTGCAGTTTTGGCCATCCTTAACGAAGGCTGCTTAAGATAATGATTATTGTGATACCAGTATTTAAATTTTACACATCCAATCAAGCCGAAAAACTGCCACTATATCAGTAGTATCATCCTAGCTGTTTACTTGAACCATTCTGTTCTTTTCATAAATTTGATGTCTTTTTCGGGCTTCATAAATTTCCTTTATTTGTGGTTGTTTAACATGCATAACAGATTTTGCTGTGTTATAATCAATTTCGAATATGACTTGTGCAGGCCTTCTCCCAGGAATACTTCCTTTTGTACCACATGAAAACACATTCAGCAGAGAACTATTATAACTGTCCATACCCAAACTGCCTAAGGAGATATCCATATGAGTACAAGCTTAAAAACCACATTGTAGATTACCATGAAACGGTTTGTTATTCCTGCCTCACTTTTATTGTTTATGAAATATTTGAAGTTGTCTTCATTTGTTTTTGGTACAGAATAGCGTGTGAATGTTTTATACCTTTATTATGATAAAGAATAGCGTGTCATACATCTATTTTTCTGGACTTTCTTAACATGGGAAGTATGACTTGATTCTCAATATTGACGCTGATTTTACAGATCGACGAGCCAGTTTGTGTGCCAAAATATGCCACCCTACCTGCAGAGAAGCAAATCAGAACTCCCAAGCCTCCTTGTGGCAAAGCATCATCGGATCTTTCTTATGCTTGCATTTATGACGGGTGTAATAAGACGTACATCCATGAAGACAAGCTTAAGCGGCATTATAGGGCAGTGCATCCTGGCCATGTGTTTGATGTTACTCGCAATGAGATCGATGAAGCCAGTGATCAAGATGCCTATGCCGGAAAACGTGTGAATGTCAAGAGCCTGCAAAACATGCTCAGACCTAACTGGAAGTGAAGAAACAGAAGAGGACAGTGAAGAAATGTTAAGAAAGTGAAGAAACAGAGGAGGACCATGACAATGTTGAAGCTGGTTGGAGGTGTGGTGACAACAATGGCGACGATGATGAGGAAACAGAGGACGAAGCTAGATAGTAGATATGCGCGGAGGCTCTTTTTTCTTTGTTTCCTTGTTCGTCAATTTTCTTCTTCTAAAAATGGAGTTGGAGGCACTTTGTATGTAACCCACCCTACTGCCATTTTTTTTGTTTCGTTTTGTGTTATCTTCCCTTTGGAAGGGGCACTGTGATTACTGATTAGGCATTTGTCCATACATTACTATTCAGTTTGGAAATCAAGTCCATAGATTACTATTTTTGATAAAATAAGCTCTTGAATTCATTATAAACTATAATTTTTCTCCGTAGTATAAGAGTCGAAGTTATTTTATTAAATGTTTTGTAAATTTAAGTCAAGCGACTTGTGCAAGACATTTTGGAGGGTAGATTGACATTTTTTTAATGAATTTAAGGACTTGCTATTTTGGAAAAAACACTCTAAGGAGTTAACTTTAGGGGGGAAATTGATAGAATTTAAAGTCTAATCAATGTTAAGCGCTCGTAGGTGAGTAAATGACAGTAGAACATTTTAAAGTGTGTTACGTTCAAGTAACGTGATTTCAGTTGATGAAAGTTTGAATGTAATACTTGCAAAATGGAGAAAATTGACAGTTATTAATAATTTAAAGATGTTTTTTTTCTTTCTTCAAAAACAATTTAGAGATGTAATTTCACTCAAATAAAAAGGGTTAACTACATTTTACACCTTCAAGTTTGAGGTGATTTTAAAAATGGGCTATGAGATTTCAATTTTCTCATGTTACGTCATGGGATTTTAAAAGTATATCAAATTTTTTTCTTTTGTCTCTTTGAACCTCTAATCATCCAATTCAATTTTCTCATGTTACATCATGGGATTTTAAAAGTATATCAATTTTTTTTCTTTTGTCTCTTTAAACCTCTAATCATCCAATAAATTGATGAGTTTTTTGTCAATGTGTGCAAATGCAACTCACATGTTAGCTTATACAAGAGTTTCAAACTCATCGCGTCATCAATTTAATATTTGCCATACAAATAATCAAATTAAAGACACATATTAATACAATTTTAATATTTTAAGGTGCAATATGAGTAATTTGAGACATGTGCCCCATTTTGAGAATCATTTCAAACTTGAAAGGTGTAAAATGCACTAACCCAATTTAATGACAAATCAACAATTTACATTAATTTCATATCCCTCGTTTTGAAGTGTTTTTAAAAGGTAATGCTAAAGAGACTAAATTTGTAAACTAATTATAAATTAAATGATATGGAAGCTAACGATTGGATTATTACTTAAGCGATGATAAATGTGCTCATCTTTATTGGTGACACATCATTTAGTTTGCAAATTTTGTCTACAAATTCAATCTTTCTAGCATTACCCGCTTTCAAAATGACTGAAAATGTTTTTATGAGAATAATTTTAGAACCAATTCTTAATAAAAATACAAACGAATTATGAAAAAAATATTTATATACTTTATTCCAAAAGCACCAATTTGGAAGGTAAATTTAATATTTCAGTGACACTAAATTCGTTTCATCCATAAATATCGTGAGTTGGGTTGGGCTCAAAATTTGATTGAAAGTCAAGAGAATGAAAATGGAAAATGAAAAAAAATCAGAATATATATAAAAAGAAGAAAAGTAGCTTCTGCTGCTGCCTCTCTCTCTAGACTTAAAACCTCAGGAGAGAGAAAGCAATTTGTTGGTGCAATGGCAGGAGTAGCAGGTGCAGGCGCAGCCTCAACCTCAACGCCATCGTCGCCAGAAGAGGAGATAACGCTGACGGTGAAGTGGAGCGGAAAGGAGTACACCGTTCGAGTGTGCGGCGACGACACGGTGGGCGAGCTGAAACGCCGCATCTGCCAACTCACCACCGTCTTGCCCAAACGTCAAAAGCTTCTCTACCCAAAACTCCTCCCATCCAAGCTCGCCGACGACACCGTTTTGCTCTCCTCTCTTCCCTTCAAGCCCTCCCAAAAGATGACCATGATCGGGTAAGTCTCCGTCTATCATTTGCCCATGTTTAAATGCCTCTATATTTATGCACACCAAGTGTCTGATAAAATGTTTCTGGAATGGAATTGAATCAGTACCATGGAGGATGATATTATAGTGGATCCGGTGGAGTCTCCAGAGATTGTTGACGATTTTGAGATTGCCCAAGATGAAGCTGTTGAGATTAAAGATAAGTTTGCCAATAAGTTGAGGAGGCGTGTCGATCAATATAAGGTTAAGCAGTTTCCGTCTTTCACTTTTGATTGCAGATGAATGTGATTACTGCTTTGTTTTTATGTATTTTTTTATTGTGTGAATTGGATTGTAGATTGAACTTCGAAATCCTTGCCGGGAAGGAAAGAAACTGCTTGTGCTGGATATTGATTATACTCTGTTTGATCACCGGTCCACAGCAGAGAACCCGCTTCAACTTATGCGGCCTTGTCAGTTGTTCCTTCTTCATATGAAATTTCTACTTTTCAAGAGTCTTCATGTGTGTCTTTCATTTGACTTTACACACATTGTGTTTTGTAGTTCTTCACGAGTTTCTTACAGCTGCTTATTCGGAATATGACATCATGATATGGTCTGCAACTAGGTAAGTTGTCAATTACAAAATGCAATGCTAAGAGAATTTTATAACAAAGATATATTCCCCCTTTTGTTTCAGTGTTATTAAGTATCATGCTCATTTTCTAAACGTGCTTAGGCGACTGTTGTATAGCATTGGATGTGCATTGTTTGGATGTTTCCGTATCCTGTAATAAACTCTCATTTATAGTTACTCGCACATAGATTTCCATGGCTTCAATTGAAGCAATTAAACACCTCGATTTCAGCATGGATACTAATATAGCCATTTACCCAAATTCAATCATTATAAAATTGAATTCAATTTTGAAATGGGATCGTTTCGTTTCAATCTTGTTGAATTGATTTTGCCTTTTTCTTTCTATTCTTTTCTGTTCTTTGACAGAAATTTCTTTGAAATTGGTATATTACCTTCCTTTTTTCTATTATCTCTTGTCAGATGAATTGTTTGAATCACGAGTAAAAGAAACTGCATATGTAGAATCAAAGGAAAACTAATGAAAAGGGTTTCAAAACTTTGAGTTTTAATAATAAGGACAAAACAAAGGGTAAAATGAATAGTACCAGGTTTAACTTTTTAGTGTAAAAATGTGGTTTTTCGTTAAAGTGAACAGTACCGTGGGCTTTTCGTTAGAACTCCCTAAAATCAATAATGTGTTAGCATCAAAGTAGATGAGATCTAATCTGTTATAGTAAGGTCTACTATGTTATGTTGCTAGACGTTAAGTTTGGACTACAGATTTTGAAGAGGTTATGCTAAATATGTGTGTTAGAGAAGATGTTTATGTTGAAAAGTGTAATGAATTTGAGAGATCTTCTGTATATTTCTTTTCATTACTCAAGTATCAACTCTTTCAGAAAGTAAATGACTCTTTACAAATTTAGGGTTTTTTTCGCCTTACATACAAAAGAGTTAAGTTCAAGTTGAAGTGAATATGCATCAATCCTTTTGTCTTCTTCCCATCTTTGTTTTGTGTGATGGGCCTGATGGCATATGTGAAAGATTAAGTAGACTAGCAAGTCTAGAGCTTCAAATTTCTTTTTCTGATTGTAGATTACAGGGAATTGTGATGATAATAATAACTATGGGCTTTATATTAAGTTCAGTAAACAAATTGGGTTATGTGCACCTGTGTAGTAATTCATATATGTTTCATTTCTACAGCATGAAATGGGTTGAATTGAAGATGAGTCAGCTTGGAGTGCTCAGCAATCCCAACTACAAAATCACAGCTCTTCTAGACCATATGGCAATGATCACAGTTCAATGCGAGTCTCGTGGAACCTTTGATTGCAAGCCATTAGGCTTGATTTGGGCTAAGTTCCCTGAGGTATGGAACAATGTACTTGTTAACCATCGTTTTTTGCTCATTTTCCCTTTTATTTCTTTATAAATTCTGAATGATGTTGAGAGTTTGCTATCTCCTTTGCATATCATATGAAGATAAATACTATCATTTATAAATTTCCCCATTACGACTTACAGGGGGATTTTTTAAAATTGTTTTCAAATTTTCTGGATGGAATACCATCATTTTAAGAGTCTCAGACATGGTAATGATTTTGTCTTTTTAGTAATAGTAGTTAGTTTGGGACGGGTTAAATTTCAATGTCTGGTATGCATTTCATTTGCTGTCTAACTTTCAGTTGACTGATGACTAGCAATTTCTTGTTATACTCAGTTCTACAGTTCAAAAAACACCATAATGTTTGATGATCTGCGAAGAAACTTTGTGATGAACCCCCAAAATGGTTTGATCATCAAGCCATTCAAGAAGGCCCATTCTAGCCGAGACAGTGATCAGGAGCTCTTGAAGCTCACAACATACTTGCTTGCCATTGCAGAACTTGATGACTTGAGCAACCTTGATCACAATAACTGGCAGTCATTTTCTGAGGACAATGTCAAAAGACGTCGGCATCAATGATCCTTAAAGGTATCATTTCTTTTATCGTTCTTGCAATTTTATTGTTTTGTTTTTTCGTGGATTATCATATTCTCCGTGTTTGCAAGCAATATAATATAATGTAATGTCCCATCTAATACCTTCTGTCAAAACCAGGATTGCCGATATTCGCTCCATCTCAGGGATGAACTGAGTTAACCTGAAGCCCGTGACAGGAATTCATCAAAAACTGAGACTCACTATTTCCATATCTGTATAAATTTCTTCTTAAATTTTTGCACATATTGTTTGTGCTTCCAGGGCACTGTGGGGTTCACTAGATATACCTATATATCTGCGTATAAGCATCGATAACGACGTTAGCGTGTTCTCTTGACATGAGCAACCTTGTCTCTAAAATGGTTGCAAACATGGAATGAACATAGGGATGGTACTTGGATATTTGTTTCTATGCTGATTTTCTCATGAATTTTGTTTTTCTAGTCTCTGAAATCTGGTGAAGCTTATAACCCTTTATGTTATATTTTCGTTAAATTTGAATCTGGAAATTTCTTTTATTTTCAGGCTTATTTTTCATGTGGTTGCCCCCTAAAAAATAATAGAAACAATTTTCATATATTTTTACGAATGTGTTAGTGCGTTGTGTTTTTTGTCCTTGCATCAAACTATGACCTACATCAATTTTGAGAAAGCAATTTACATAAAATAGGTTTACCATTGTATGGCGTCCTAATACATTACTATGTGGAAAAAAAACTTGGGCATGGGAATGTGTTATTGGACAAGAGACATTACATGCCGCTGGGGCATTTCCATGTAAGTCCTCCAATTCTAGACACGAAAAGAAATCTATGTCAACTGACAATTGACATCTGTGGTATGTGCACTGAAGGTCTGTCTGCATCGAGTTTTTTGTTTCATGGTCCAATGGACATACTTAAATGTGAAAGTTCTAATTTGGTTTATTTAGTGTGAACTGGCTACAATTCTTATAAGTATGTTGTACAATCAATATTTGACGGTCAAATTTGGTTATTAGATGTTACTACATCATATCTGACCATCAGATGATGATTATACTGAGTACCAAATTCTTGAGCACGTGAACCGAAGATGATTGTAATCATAATATAGATCATAGTTTTCTTGTCAGAATGACATATTTTCTTTCTAGTTGGTGTGGGCAATAACTTTTAAACTCAAAATTTTTATTTATTTGGACTTTTTTTTAGTGAACGATATTATCTACATTAAGGGGTGAGGGAGTGGACTAAGCCATAGCGGGCCAACAATAATGTGTTTCAAATTTGTTTTTGAGAAGAATCGAATCTAAAACTTTTCACTTACAAGTAAAGAAGAATATCACTCGACCATAGTACTAAGTAACTCAGATGTAACTTTGAATACACCTACAAAACATGGAGCACCAAAAGACACAAGTAAGGATCCTACATATATTCAGGTTCCAATTCCATCATTATTATTTGATAAATTTCTTTTCTTGTCTAAATAATTTTTACCCTAAACCCTAATAAGGTCCCCTAACTAGATAGCCCAATAATGCACTGACTGGTGGAGCATATTTTATATTTGGGTAAAAAATACAAACAAATATGTATAGTGCTGTGTAGCAAGCTTGCTTATTTAGTTCAAGTTTCATCAATTAATTAAAAACATGATGTGTATAAATAGAGGAATCTTACTTAATTATTAATTTTTAATTAATGGGGTCAAAGAGTTAGCTAGCTATACATCGCATGAGAAATTTTTTATTATGCTCAGAACACGGGTAGTAGACCACGTATCATTATATAAGTGGAGGAAAGTATTATTTTTTAAGTTGTTAATTTTTTAACATAAATATCTCATTACTTATATAGTGACACGTGATATACCATCCCGTGTTCCAAACATACTGAAAAATCTCTCTATATCGCAATGAAAGATTTTTCAATGTGCCGAAAACCAAGAATGGTACTTCATATTGCAATATACAGCAGTGATCCAGCACTAGTGACTGTGACTGAGTTACTAATTTAGAAATTGATCATCGTCATCTGCGTTATCTCACACTAATAACAAATTACATACGAAAAAAAAGATTAATTAGCTTTTTGAGAAGGGAATTGTTATTAATACTCCAAAAATCAGTCCACACTCTAAACTTTCTATATTAGGAAAGAAAAATACACTTGTGAGGACTGTAGAATAAAATTTTTAAAGTGCCAATAACAGTTTCCTTTGAGAATATAATCTCTCTCATGTGTCTGGATATATACCAGTGCAGTTCAATTTGGAGATTTTGAATTTGGAGAAAAGATGAACCTGCTCTTGGTTTTCATCTTCTCTCTCATCAACTCCTTCGGATTATCATGTAAGTAACTAGCTACCTCTCTCTCTCTCTCTCTCTCTCTCTCTAAGATTTTTGTTTAATTCCTTTGTTGAAATTTTGGTGATAATATATGATGCAGATGGGTATGATCCATTAGATCCATATGCCAACATAACAGTCAGATGGGATTTTCTGCAGCAAAGTGGAAGCTCATCCGACGTACGTACGTGAGTTTTTGTTATTTCATTTCATTGCACTGCATTGCCAGAAGAGAAAACTTGCAGTCCGTCACTTGAGATATTTGTCTAGATCCTGTATTTTGTGACCTGAATTTCCAAATCGCCCCACAGGACCAGGGAGTTTTTAACATACATATACACTTAATCTCTCGTGAAGTATTCTTGATTAAAAAAAAAAAAAAGAATATATGAAGAAATATTTTATTGCTTTGGATTTTGGTTATTTTTAACAGTTCACACATGAAAAAAAATGTGCGGGTGAGTAAAGCTCCCACTGTTAGTAGGGCTTCCACGACAATTATGTGGCATTTGCGATATGTGGACGTTGACAAAGGTTGCATTTACTGAGATAATTTTAATGACCATTTGTTGTTTCGTCACGATAAATATTTGACATCTTTTCTTGTAGTGAGGGAGGTCTCAAACCGATGTTGGGCAATTAAAAAACCACCTAATTATTGCAGATAATTGCAAAACAGAATCCTTTCTACTGGGTTTGGTTAAGGAGATTTAAACTGAGCATCCGTATGAAGAATATTTACAACATTTTTCTTTTGAAAATTATTATTTCAGATTAAAGTATCGATATACAACTTCCAGCAGTTTCGCCACGTGGACCGGCCCGGTTGGAAGTTGGGTTGGACATGGAAAGGTGATGAAGTGATATGGGACATGTGGGGAGCTGAGGCCACTGAGCAAGGAAACTGCTCCAAGTTCAAAGGTTCACCAGACCTTCCTCATTGCTGTAAAAAGAAGCCGGTGATTATCGATTTGTTGCCCGGAGCCCCTTTCAACAAGCAGTACTTCAATTGCTGCAAGGGAGGAGAGCTCTCTTCCATGATCCAAGACTCTTCCAAGTTCGGATCTTCTTTTGCGATGAGCGTCGGATCCTTTGCCGGGAAAGACATAGTTATGCCCACCAATTTCACCCTTGGACTCCCTGGTTACACCTGCGGCATGCCATTCCAAGTCCAACCGACAAAGTTTAGTCATGATGGCCGTCGATGGAAGCAAGTACTCGGTGAGCATTCAAAACTTTCACTTAGTATATAGCTCTCATATAACTTAGAGCGTTTATTACAAAAGGTTTGCAAGAAGTAGATAAAAGCGTCTGTTAAAATTTTTATGGCTACAAAAGAACGTCTTGGTGTATTAGATAACTAGAATTACTTTCTTACGAAGTTTGGACGCAAAAGTGCTTCTTACAGTGACAGAAGCACTAATTAAAGCATTTCTGGGGTATTGGCTGGATAACTAAAATAAGGTTTCGCAAAGTTTAGGCAAATGTTTTTAGGGTGACGAAAGCACTTTGAAACGCTTCTTGGAGAAGCAATTTTTTTTTTTTTTTCAAAAAGCATTTTCAGTTCCATAATAAACTAGAAGCACTTGGCTATTTGTGAAATGTTTTAGGGTTTAGTGAGAGTTAATTTTATTTGTGTAACATGTTTGATGTGGTTTTATTGCAGAGACATGGAATGTGACCTGTATCTACTCCCTGATCAGAGCATCACCTTCTCCAAAGTGCTGTGTTTCCTTGTCCGCGTTCTACAGTAGCACCATTGTTCCGTGCCCCAAGTGCAGCTGTGGATGCCAAGGACTTCCCGGAGTGAAATGTGTGAGGTAAGAAAGATCTAGGTTATTGATACTCTAACAAAGAAATATGAAACTAAAACATGTTTTGATGATTTAAAGCAAACTTTTCTGAAACATTTACAAAGAACTTAAACAACTTTGGGACATTTTATTCGAGTCTTTGAAGTTTTTATTTGTCTTTGTTGGTAATAGTTGCTTTTAAGAACCTTGTGTCTTATACTTTGTGCTTCAATATTTCTTTGGTATTCTCTACAATGAATCAATTTTTGTGTATACTACAAATCAGCAGGCCAGGTGAAGAATCTCCACCTCTTCTGCAACTTCCGCATGCGCATGAGACTGAAGAACCATCACCTTTGGTGACTTGTTCGCGGCACATGTGCCCAATAAGAGTACATTGGCATGTCAAGCAGAGTTACGAGGAGTACTGGAGGGTCAAGATTACAATCACCAATTACAATTTTGTTAAAAACTATTCTTACTGGACCTTAGTCGTTCAGCACCCGAATCTGCAAAGCTTGACTCAGCTTTTCAGCTTCAACTACCACCCTCTCAATCAGTATGGAACCATAAGTAAGTTAAACGAACCGAAAGCCCCATAATTTGTTCTGTTTAGAATACACAACTTTGCAAATAACATTGAGCTGCATTTGCTTTCTACAGATGATACAGGAATGTTTTGGGGAATCAAATACTACAACGACCTGTTACTCACTACGGGGAAGAATGGGGTCGTGCAGACAGAGATGCTACTGCACAAAGATGCAGGGACTTTCACTTTTAGAGAGGGATGGACTTTTCCTAGGAAAATTTCATTCAACGGGGATGAATGTGTGATGCCCCCTCCGGACGAGTACCCTAGACTTCCAAATGCGGCTCCTAGTGCGACAGCATCAAAGCTTTCCATTGTAGCTTTCATCTCGTTAGGGATCCTTGTAGCTGTGTTCTGACATATTGTCTGAAGAGTTAATGCTGGTGATCTTAGATTCATTACTTGTAGGAAATTCGTTTTTGGTTTTCTAGCACCGTTGAAATTCGAAAAACCATGTCTGCAGTTGTTAAACTTGCGATTAATTAAAGTAGTAATGTTGTAATATTCAATGGTATATATATTTTACCAGACAAGTTTCACTGTATATATATATTTTGACAATGCAATGGCAGACCAGTCTTAAACCAGAATTTATAGGTTGGTGATTGCAGCCATTAAGGGTCACCTTAGCCAAATTCCCTACCCCCAATATCTGTTGAAACCTAAGTTAATTCCATCCTTTCAACTTCATCTTTCTTATTGGTCAAATCAACGGCTAGTTCTAATCTGACTACATTCGATATTATCTACACTAAAGGATGAGTGATAGGCTAAACCTCACAATGGGCTAGCCATAAAAGGGAATTCTATTTTAGTTTTGTAGCAACTTCAGAAATATGAAAACCATGTACCACGTTTGTGTACTTACATTTATTTAATCTCAAAATTAATCTGTTTCCATACATTTTCATTATATATATATATATATATATATGTCAAACCAAATTTATTAGCATTATGCAAATCTAGCCATTTTTTTACAACTGAACACACCTGGCCTCCTATTTTTTTATTCAGCGTAGTGGAGTTTTAGGATTCATACAGTCGATTCCACTTGATGAAATAAAGCTTTGTTGTTTTTGATGTACTCAAAGTACAACTGAACAAAATTATTTGGACAAAAGCATTCGCGATAAATTTATTAGGATGTCATTACCAATCAAAGCTAAAGCAGAATGACCAACTTCCAACAATGAATTAATGGAGCTAAAATTATGAAACAATATATCGCTAATTGATCTCTAAACAAAAACTTAAGGTCAAATTCATTTATTGCCAAAAAGATGAACCAATCAAAATAATTACTATTTTCCAAAAAGAAAAATCAAACTAAACATTGGTAGAAGTTCGATAACCAAGGATTAGATCCATTCATCCACCAGATGATGACGTCCTTAATGAAGTCTTCTGTGATTCTGAGATTGAAATCCATGCACTTGGAAGCATTGGACATTTCACAGACGCCGGAGGCCTTGATTGAGTGGCTGAAGTACTAGTAGTCGTCGTAGTATTTATTGGGTTTTGAGAGGGGGGATTCTGCACGTCATGAGGGTTCTGCTCATCAAAATTCGCAGGCTTCAAATGGTGCGGTGTTTTTCTTGAGCTTGACTCAGGCCGGGATAAATTTCGATTTTGTTTTTCAGCATATAGCTTGTATCTGTCCATGGAGTCAATCCTCAGTGTCGAGGCTTGTATCTTGGCTTCGAGTGAAGCGATGAGTACAGTCAATTCATCTTGTGAAAACTGGTCTATTCGAGGATCCCATGTTGGGTACTTGTCTTCAGAAATCTGTTTATTGCCCGGTTTATGAAGTTCGGGATCAACATGAGCATCATCATCGTCATCACTATCATCACCATCATCATTATCATCGTTGTCACCATTATTGTCATCTTTCTCATCTTTCTTCTTCCTGGCCTCATAAAAATCAGACAAATCGAAGTTTCTCTTGGAAAAACCAGGGGCAGCAGTATCCCTGGAGGCCTTGTACCTGTCGAGAATGCGATTGAATTCAACTGGATCTTGTGGCCACGTCTCCGGTTGAATTGGCCTGATGTCCTTGTTTTGATCAGCTTCGTAGACAATCAAGGCTACATCAATGTCGCAAAGTTTGGAAAGCTCGTCGGCCTTCTTGTATACATTTTTCTTTCGCTTCCGGAAGGCCATCTTTCGAGCACTGTCATTGGGTATGAGTTCCAAGCTTCTTCTTGTAGGAGCCACCATCTTCTTCTGCTCGATCTTCTCCGCGATCTCTCTGAAATTCCAAATTCCGAATTCTAAATTGTAAGTAATACACAATGAGCAAGAAAATAGGGTGGTGATTGAGTTGTATATAGAGGGAGGGAAGTACGGGAAGAGGTGCATGTTGTACAAGGAAACCAAATTCGAATAGGAAACAAAAATTAAACTGAGAAAACTAGTTTCCAAATATATCAGGAGATCATGATTCTATTACTTGATTTACACGTCATCGACATTCTGATCTTTAATTTCCTTTTTTCCCCATGTACAAAACCCTTATTTTAAAGAAAAAAAAAATTAATCTTTTCCTTTTTTTTCCCGAGGGAAGATAATAATGGCATCCGGTTTTTTTTTTTTTTTTGGTAAATTGTAATAATGATCCCTTAACTTGAACTCAATTAGAGTAATGGTCTCTCAATTAAAACTCAATTACCATTGATCCCTCAGCTCATCAAAACGTGCAGCTGTAGTCCCTCAACTAAAAATTCATTACCATTGATCCCTCAACTATAATCCAACTAGAAAAATGGTCCCTCAACTATAATCCAACTTGAAAAATGGTCTCTCAACTTTAATCCAATTAGAGCAATGGTCTCTCAACTTTAACCCAATTGTAGTAATGGTCCTTCAAACATAACTCATTTTGACAAAATCCTAATGAAGTTGACGAAAATGACCATAGCTACACGTTTTGATGAGTTGAGAGACCTCAATTGTAGCAATGGTTCTTCTAACGTAACTTATTTTGACAAAAGTCTAACGAAATTGACGAAAAGGACCATAGCTATACATTTTAATAAGGGATCAATGATAATGAACTTTTCGTTAAGGGACCATTGTTACAATTTACTCTTTTTTTTTATACAACGATATTCAATTTAAGGAGAGGAGGATTGGGTTAGGCCACACAATAGGTCAGCCACTAACTAGATATCGAATTCAACACAAGTATAAGGCATTTTTATTCAAAATTGTCTCTGAGATTGACATATCTTCACTTTGGTTCTTGATATTTGAAATAGGTGTAAGTGATCTTGAGTTTGTCCACCGTCAAACATTTTAGTCATTCCGTGAAAATCTTTATTACAGAAGAACCAAAATGACAAAAATACCCTTAACTCAATAAACAATGGGCCAAATGATTTAACAAAAATTAAGGGTACTTTTATCATTTTGGTCCTTATTTAACATAGATTTTTCACGAAATAAACAAAATGATTGACAGTGGACAAACTTATTGACTACTTCTATTGATTTTAAATTTCATGGACCAAAGTGAGGAGTTATGCCAATCTTAGAGACCATTTGGCTAAAAAGCCAAATATCATATCTCATCGCTATTCATGTGTGATGAACTTGAAACCCCGCAATTACAAGTGAAGAGGAACAGATAAATTTTCATATTTTACCCATACCACCGCACGTCACCACATATTTTTTTTTTTTTTTCCATCTCAAGTAACCATATTTGACCTGGGAGTTGCTTACTGATCAACGTGTTTTATTAGCTATTACAATGTGGTTATTATGGTACGAGTAGAAGGTGGATTGGGTGCAACTTGCCACCCGGGGTGGAATTTTCGCAATTGATGGAGGATTCTTACCTCTTGCTGTTGAGTCGGACTCGATAATGGCTGTTCAAATGAATTTGCAACAGGCCAACATATTGTGTTTAATTTGAACTCACATTATCTGCAGCGAAATACAGTGAAGGTGGATGTCTGTATCGAAGATGAAACAACTACATGCTGAAACCGCCCAGATGTACAAGACGCACTTCATCATGCTCGGCTTACTAGAGTCACAAATTGGACAGTTTGCAGCAACTAATCATCTCATTTTAATTACCAGGATAACTTTATCAAGAACGAAAGCAGAAGCGAAATAACCGACTTCCAACAGTGAATTAATTGAAATAAAATTGCAAAACAATCGCAAATCTCTAAACAAAACTAAACATTAGTAGAAGACTAGAAGTTCGATAACCAAGGATTAGAGATGGTGTCCTTAATTAATCTTCTTGTGTGATTCTGAGCTTGAAAGCTACGCACTTGGCAGCATTGGACGTTTCACAGGCAATGGAGGCTTCGATTCCATGGCTGAAGTACTAGTAGCAGAAGTAGTACTCATCGGATTCTTAGGTTGCAAGGCTGAAGTACTAGTACTAGTAGTAGTAGCATTCACCGAATTCTTATTAAACCACCCCATTGGGCCAATTCGTGAGTAATTTTTTTACCTAATGCGCCATGAATGAATGGCTTTACATGGTCTTGTGAGGGGGGATTCTGCACATAAAAATTCGCAGGCTTCAAGCGTCCAGGTGTTTTGCTTGCGCTTGACTCAGTTTGGGATAAATTTTGATTTTGTTTTGCAGCATAAATCTTATGTCTTTCCATGGAATCAATCTCCAGTGTCGAGGCCTGTATCTTGGATTCGAGTGAAGCAATGAGTTTAATCAATTCATCCTCTGGAAACAGGGCAATCCGAGCATCCTATATTGGGTACTTGTCCTCAGAAATCTGCTTATTGCCTTGTTTTTGAAGCTTGGGATTGACATCATCATCATCATCTCCGTCCTCATCATCGTCACCATCACCATCACCGGCGCCATCATCTTTCTTCTTCTTGGCCTCATAAAAATGGGACAAACTGAAGTTTCTCTTTTGGAAACCGGGGGCAGCAGCATCCTTGGAAGCCTTGTACCTGTAAAGAATGCGATTGAATTCAGCTGGATCTTGTGGTCACTTCTCCGGCTGAATTGGCCTAATCCCCTTCTTCTGATCAGCTTCGTAGACAACTAAGGCTACATCAATGTCACAAAGTTTGGAGAGCTCGTCGGCCTTCTTGTATACACTAGTCTTTCTCTTACGAAAAGCCGTCTTTCGAGCACTGTCGTTGGGTATGAGTTCCAAGCTTCTTCTCGTAGGAGATTATGATTTTGTTACTTGATTTACACGTCAACATTCTAATCAAAACCTTTGAAAAAAACGAAAAGACACTGCACGCAAATGAGACTAGAAACTTGTTAAGCCTGTATGCACCGCCTCCGCCTCAGCCGCTAAACTTGAGCAGCAAGGAGCAATCCCATCCCCTCCCGCAGTGATGAAACATCCCACCCCATCTTCCTCACTATCCATTGTTTACAGCAGACGCACTGCCATATGCACAACCGGCAAACCTCCCTTAAAAACTACATCATTTTGACATGTCCAGATCCTTTATAGACCAAACACCAACTGCTGGACGTTTTCAAATCTTTGTATTTACAAGGTTAATGTCTTCAACATGCGTGCTTGGTTACGGACGAGAAGCATCTGAAAGTATTCACGAAAGCCACTTCACTCCTTGAAAGTCATTTTCTCAAATACAAACGATATTCTACACTATGAGGAGGGAAGGGTTTCCTACTTTTATCTCCTATACTCAAATCCGTCGTCAAATTTTCCGTCCAATATGCTGACATCGCAAACGAGAACTGTACAGAAAAATAACTAAAATTTTGAACAGGTGCGATACGTGCATATCAATAATATCAACAGTGACAACAAAATCAAAGAAACCACAGATTTCATTTGAAACATTTTACAAGTACAGATTTTTTTTGCTACCATCCAATCGGCCCATCGTTTTGTACTATGCTGAACTCTGCAACGGGCAAAAAATGGAACATACAACATTTTATGAATAAATGATTTACTTCAGACATACAATAACGATTGAAATACTGAACCTGCTTTGAGTTACCACCACCGGTAAGTCAACTGCCCCAAGTAGAATTTACTTTGGGAGTTGGCTACCAGGTGCACCGACATTAACTTAACAGACAAGGGCAATAAACAGAAATTAAATCGCACAAAGTGAGAAGAGAGAGACAGAGAGAGAAGGCGCCGGGAGTGGAATAGCTCGGCCTTATCCCGCACAAGGGAAGCAAGAAACTTGGTCAGGCAAGGCATGCAACATCGATCAGTGGAAGAAAAGTGGAGGCAAAACACAACTTTTGGCCACATTGCACATCTAAATGCCAAGTGCGCCTGTTACAGGGTCACGACCTGCATTTGCATCCTTGTGTTTCAAAGACAGGTTTGCAAATTGGGAATCAAGGTCTCTGCTGTTAGAGCGGCTATGGCTAGAAGAAGGTCGCTGCTGTTGATGCTGCTGTTGTTGTTGCTGATACAAGGCTCGTAGCCTCCCAATCTCCCTCTCCAATAATTCTTGTTCCACTGAAAATGGAAACACACATCTTAGTCACCTTATTAAATAATGAATACCAAAAAGGGGTAAAGAAAGTTCTGCTGTTGACATGACAGATACGTCAAAACCGCTTCCAGATACGTGGGCCTTCTAAATCTTCCATGCATTTTTCAGCGTGGTTTAAATCATGTTTATTGTAACTTTCAATATTTTAGGAAGAGCCAAGGCATCCAATTGCAAACCCGTGAAACATTAACATCTACCAAATTCTAAACAAAAACAATTCATCAACCATAGTTGTTTAGCCAAGACCTACCAACCTGTATAAAAGGAACCCTCAGGTGAGAATTTTCGCATTTAAGAAATAATGATTGGAAACATCTTTGACATTGAACTACATTGTGAGGTAGCCCTGGAGAGGGCGTTCACATTCATTTTAAATGCAAATGTTCTGACTTGAATTCTCCCTAAGATGCGTATGAAGGGTAAAATGTACTTTGAGCCTGCTAACTATCGCAAAAATTCCAGGTATTCAGGTAATAAAAGAGTGACGGTAGGTAAAACATCTCTCTTCCAAACCCAAGGCTATTACAATCCACATGGTCCCCACACTCAAATTGTTAAATATTATGCTTAAGTCTAACAACTCCTATGCGTTATCTAATTTTCTCCAGATCTTCATAGCATAATTTCTCATTGTTCTCCATTTGAGTACCAATCATCCTCAAACAGCCATGGGTATGAAGTGTAAAATATACCTTGAGAAAGCTTCAGGCTTAAAACTTTTTCAGCTTCTGATTCAAATAATCCAAAACCTAATACACAGTTCTAATTTTACTCGAAACATATTATCCAAATTCAAGTAACAGATGAAGCCGAAAATGCATAGATTATGAAAACCCGAATGTTCAAGGTAGAAGCTTACAGTATTTGATAAGCTGCTCCTGTGCTATATTTTCTAAGCGCTGCTTGAGGGCTTTGTTCTCCATGCTCAGAATCATATTCTGCTGGTTGAGAAACTCAAGCTCAGCCGAAACTTCAGTCCCTTCTGCCTGTGGAGTAACACATGCAGGAACAATATTGTGAATCATAAAATTATCATAAAACACCTCATAAGAAAACCCAATTCAAACTTAAATAGAGTAGTTCCAGCTTTTGCTGACACTTGCCTGTAAAGCTTGTACATTCCTTTCCAGCTCTGCTATGTATTGAAGTTTCCGAACCCGTGAACGTTGAGCAAATTGCCTACAATAACTAGTATTTCAGTCTACATAAAATATAGTTTAATATTCCAATTCAAGAATACACCAACCAAGTTTCTAGAATTATGACCATTAGTGCTGTTAAAAGGAAATGATTATATCAAACCCAAAATCTGCATCATGATACAGAGCAAGTTGATAATTTTTTTGAGAAAGAAATGATTATATTAAACCCGAGAAAGGGAAAAAAACAAAGGAGAGGTCAAAAAGACCACATCAAACAACCAGAGACACACAAACGAGAAAGAAGAAACAGCAGCAAGACTGAAAACTGAAAATCCAAACAAAACCCTAGAGAAAAATAAATAAATAGCAGCCTTCCAATCAATCCAAATTAGGAATAAAGGGGTATCTCTGAACTCCGAGGAAACAAAAGCCGAAAGCGCTGACTGAAAACAAATTCTGTCCCAAAGCTCCTCAAAACACAATCCGTCGTAAGCTTAAAAATTCTCCTGTTTAGGCAACCCCACATCACCCTGGCCTTCTTGCCCTTGCACGCCAAATAATGATATTCGCTAAGAGGAGATAAGCAGTCCCAAGGAATTATCCAGCTAAGCAGTCACTAAGAGCCAGTTGATAATTATGAATCTAGAGTATCCACAATTTAGTATGTAAAACAATTAGGAAAAACTTCTTGCATCAAAATTTTAATAAGGTTTAAAAAAATTTCTTTCACTCCACCCCAATTTTGAAAAGAAATCTGTGGAAATTTAACTTAAAACTTATGGCGATAGCCGTTAAGTGAATTACTTTTGAGATTTGAACAAGCAGCATTCAAATGCTTAAGAGCAAAGGGACAGTCCTAGTCCAGTCCTTCAACTATCTTCCTCCACTTTCCCAGAAAACTAAACTATATAAATTAAAACTATTAAATTAGCATACGTACTTCTCCACATTAGCTATAAAACAGATGATAGGTAGTATTCCATTTAGCTTCTCATGCTGTATTGTCTTCCCGAATTAGAAGAGTATATGAAGCTACGCCTCATACGTAATCACACATAACATGTATTCCACATAAATAGTCATACCTAATACTCAGGGCCACATACTGGTCAACAACTCAACTTCATGCCTAACACCAGGTGATCTAAAGTAAATAGAGTAAACTTTCTTCATATTCGTAATATATTACAGGTGTATGCTTGCAATTAAGGACAAATTTGTGCAAATACAGCTATTTATATACTTAAATGCTCGCAGTATATTAATGTGATGTGCTTGCATGTAAGTTTTATGCATTTGTGTATGATTGTATGGATGCACTTAAAGTTGCACACTTGCAACATAGGTGTAACAATGCAAATCCCAATGCCATGTAGCCCACTAAGTAACCAAGTTGCAGAGAAGCAACAAAGTACCCCTAACATAACACATACAAAGCATCAAAAGCTCCTGTATCCGTACCATAACTAGAAAAGTACCATAGTCCTTATTTCATCCATTCAAGTGCTCTTTCCAATTATTTACATTCCGTTATTTCATCCATTTAAGGGAACAATTCTTATTTACACAAATTTATATGCATTCTAACTACAGTAAAGACTTTTGTAAAGCAGCCTCAAATTATGTTTTTTGGAATAAATTGAGTGTGAGATAGAGGGTGTATGTTTATTTCATCTGGAAACCTATAAAACAATCTAAAGAAAAGTAGAGACAAATCAAAGAGACAACCTAATATGAAAGAGTAATTTTGCTATGTTGATGTCAGGTAAAATGAATACGGGCGCAAAGAAATACTAAATCAATTCATCTGGAAAATCCGCAGCAACCAGGGGAAAAAAAATAGAGGCAGTAAAAGAGAAAACCAAAATTTATGTAGATTAATGTCACTTTGTTGGTATCAGGTAAAATGAGTAAAAGTATAGGTAAAATACTAAAGAAACTACATACTGTTTAGCACGTTTTGCATCTGTCTCAGATGCATAAGGCTTAGCATTGGAATTGTCCTTTCTCTCAGAAGAAGCCTTTGGATCATGAAGACCAGAATCAAAATGATCCTGCTTTTCACTCGCTGTAGAGGCAATCCCATCAGCTTCTTGTGGTGTAGATAATGATCTTGAACTCTGAAGAATAATGTTATCCCTGGCAGAAGGAAGGCCGCCCAGGTTATTTACACTATTCAAAGAAGACTCCCATGCTTTATTCTTCTGCTTCACCAAGTTCAGTTCTGTGTATAATGAAGCATGTCGTAAATCTTTTCGAGGGTCAAAGTCTTGAGATCCCCAAGAGGGTGCAGAAATCATATTATGATATTTGTACTCGTCTTGAGTGGCATAATCAAGGTTGGAAGCATTAATTGCATCCACATATGCAAAAGAGTCACTTGATGAACGACGATGACCTCCTCTGCGTATAGGTGTGTCTGGCTCATTAAGGAGATCATCAAGCCAAGAAGGTTGTTCCTCCATAAGTAGGCTCTCGGAGGAAGTCCTCTGGTGATGTGCATTTCCCTCTCTAGGCTTCTGAACAATTTTTGATCCAATTGCAGGACTAAGGACATAATCTGCATATGATGGGGCAACACTAGGAAATGGACTTTTAGGAGGAAGTAAAGGATGCTTTCCGGAATACATAAAATTTCTGATATTTGATGTACTCTTGGAGTTTGCCATTGCTGAAGCACAAACCAGTTCCTGTCAAACGATATAGTGTAAGATGACAGAGGCAGAAAAGGTATACAACATGGAAAACAAATGTATAACTAAAGCACAGTGTTGACAAGCCAATTGATAAATATGTCACCATCAACAAAGGAAAATAGGAAAAGAAAAACATGGGATAAAGTCAATAACTTGCCACTAAACAATTGTAAACAGAAAGAAGACATAATAACTATAACTCTGCTATTAATATCCTTCTCCATGTTGACATGAATACACACCTACATCAATGGGCATGAACACGCCTACTGGAAACTTCAAAATTATCAATACGATTCATAAGGCATACGAGTTTGAAACCCATACATACACACGCTTAAAACACAGATATGCCAGCATAGAAATACATTCAAATGGACAACACTACAACTACCCAACTTTCTGAGCAGTATGGTGATCACGAAGAAACCATTTTCATCGCTATAATAACATCGAAACCCAAATTAACACAAAACTAAAGCTTCCATCCAACTGGGTTTTCTGGTTTCTCCCCATTAAATACCACCACGTACAGTTACACTCTAAATGAATCGGAGGGCCCAACCACAAGGCTAACTGTGTTAATGAAAAGCCAAAAATTCCCAATCACGGACGCTACTGACTCAAACCCTCAAATTTGTTCCTGAAGAAAACATGGAAAGAAAAGATAAAAGATGGAAACTTTTGAATTGAATAGAATCTCCTAAACAAATGAGGTCCTAATCACAGTTGGTTGAGGTGAGGGATTCGGTTTTCTCAGCCCCAAACAACAAAAATCTTCAGAGATTCAAACCTGCAAAGCTCATTTCAGTTTCCCACATTTTCTCATCAGACAAACAGACAACGAATCTCACAATTTCCGAAATGAAAAATCACAGATAGAGCCCTCAAAAATCATCATTTGCAACGAAAAGATAATCATCAAGTGATTTATTCGACGAAATGCTGAGAATGTGTGCGATTATCAGCAAAATTAATCACAAACAGCTGCTGATTTGACGAAACACAGAAACGGAGATACACGCGCACGAAGCTAAAAATGCTTCCTTTTGCTTCGAGAAAATACACACAAACATATATATATTTATATATATATGCGTGTGTGTGTGTATTGATTACCTGTAGTGAACGAACAATCGAGATCTTGAAACGCAATGATCGAAGAATCAGAGATGTTTATCTGTCCTAGGGTTTCTGAGATATCAATGATTTAATACCCCTCTTCTCTTCGGAGAAGAAGCTCTCTCTCTCAATCTCTCTCTCCTCTCTCTCTCTATCTCTCTCTACTATTTCTTCTGGTTAATGTCTGGGGTTTGGATTGAAATTATATTTTGTTTTGTCCCTTTTAATTTAATTTATTATTTAAATGTTTTTTGTAAAATTTAATTGTCAACTTTGTATCTTTTGGATGCACAGCCTTGCAAGTTGCAAGTGGCGCCTTTTTATTCTCCCTTTCCAGTTCATTTTTGCCTACCTAAAATCCTATTCTGGGATTAAAGATGGTCAACAAAGTTGAAACCACAGAGAAATTTACATTTCATAACCGAGTTTTTTGTTTCTGAGACCCTTTTTTTTATAATTCTATAATTATAAATAATGTGCGGATTTAGTTCTTGAATCGTTACAGTTATTATTTACTGTGATTCTTTTTAGAATAATGCGTTGGTTTAGTCTCTGAATTATTAATTCAACTTCTAAACTATTTTTTTTCTTCAGAAAAGTAAGCCCTTTAACTCATTAAATTTGCCAATTGCATTTCTACTATAAGACTCAAAGCTATTTTATTCAAATTTTCGTCGAGTCACGTAACTTACATGTAATACATTTTAAAGTATACGTTAATAGTTTTAATGTGTTTAAGAACTTATTTTCTTGAAAAAATAATGTATAGAGTTAAATTTGGAGGGTATGTCAGCAATTTGATTCGTAATATAAATGCAATATTAATTGCTTATTGACAAGATAATAATAGTATTACTCCATAAAGTGTGTTATCTATAAGTAACATGGCTTAAATTGATGAAACATTGGATAGATTGTTTTGAATCTTATAGTAGGGATGAAATTATCAGTTTTAATGATTTTAAGGACTAGTTTAGAAACTTAACTTTCGCTTAAGTAATAATTAGGAACCAAATCGAAATGTCAGTTCACCATTTTTAGGGGTAGAAAACCTAGAGACTGAGATCATCTTGTTCTCTTGGTTATTTTTTAATCAGAAATCTAAGGGTTACAACATATTTTACTATAGTCTTAAACAAAATGGGTGAATTTTTACAGACATTTAATAACCATTTCAGTTTTTAGTTTTTAGGTTTTGGTTTTTTTTTTTTTTAATTTAAAAAAATTATAATTAAAAAATAGTTACCAAACAACCATTTAGATTTATAAATGAACATTTGGATTAAAAGTAAGTATACTAGAGAACTCAATTTCAACACATACTTCGATATTCCCAAAACGAGTTTGACTCTCTTTTTATTTTGTGAAAAGAATTGAAGTGATAATAATATTCTCTTCAATCAATAATTTAGATTATTATAAACCCTAATTCCCGAACCAACAATAATCTAACCCCAATTTAGAATGTTAATAGTGTTAGTAGGGCCATTTTAACTTTTCTTTGTGGACTTATGCAACTTTTTTGCACACAAGCATTTCCTTTGGTTTTATTTTCTTATTACAAACGCAAAGTATAAATGAACAATGTGGAGTGAGTTGTTGACAACGACATTTATCATCTCAACATAATTAATTAGTTAATTAATCAATTAATTGATTAATCAATTAATTAATCAAATTAAATTGATTAATTAATCAATTAATTAATTTAATTAATAGGGTATTGACAAATAGGAAGAGTGAGAGGAGGAGTCGGCACTTAAAAAGTGCATGATGGGAGACAGCCAATTCCTCATCAATAAAGTCAGCAACAAGATAACAAATTCGGTAGAATATAAATCAAACATGTCCACATTTATTCAACCTAATTTGGAAAGAACTTGGCTGCTGAAGTCCTACTTACAACCAATCCAGGATGGACACGTGTCCAAGTTTTGATTAAAAAAATTCAAATTTGAACACGTGTTCATCCCGGATTGGTTGTAAGCAGGATCGGCTGTTGAATTTACAGCAGTCAATCCCAAACCCTAAACGGTTGGATTGTCGAAATTCACTGTAGATTAGGCCCCAGAAGGTGCCTCTTTTTGGGATCCCTATGTATACACGCATACAAATGATATTGAGCAAGGAAAGTTTTGAACTCGAAACATCGACAGCAGAGAGTATGCTCTTAAACAATAACAAAGAGCACCAATTTGAACTCGAAACATCGACTGCAGAGAGTATGCTCTTAAACAATAACAAAGAGCACCAAGCACGACCTAATTACGCCAAACTCACAAAACGTAAGGAAACCATCACCGAAATGACGTTAATTTTGAGCCAAGAAAACTGATTCATCTGTTTAACATGTACAACACTATACTAACCTACATGCCGTGTAATTCGAAATGAATCTGGCAGCATACGAAGTCCTGAAATCCGTAAAAAAACTCCTTGTGCTCATACAACATGTAAACACAAGCTTACTTACAAAGCCACTGGTTAAGGGTTCGTAAATAAGTTTGCGAATCTGAGTACTATCTACAACAGATGACAGGCTCGACTCATGTATCAAGCAGCTTCTTCCACCTGGCATACCCGAATATGAGAAAGAAGAGTAACACAGAAAATGCCGTAATACCCCCAACAAAGGGCTCAAATATCCCTTTCTTGGTGTATAATATACAGGGGATGTTCATACCAAATATACCAGATATCAAGGTCTCCACTGCTATCGCAAATGATGCAATGGTCAATGTCAACTGGAGCTGAATGAGTTCGTTTCGTTGGTTATCAAGTTGTATATTGACATAATCCTCCGTGTCATCAATATACTCCCGCACCTACATCCAATGAACACAATACGAACATGAGCAGTATTCAAGGACGGATTAACACAATAACCAATCATGCTTAACATGCACAACTAACTGGTTTCTAAATTACAATTCTTATATACCAATGACAGTGAAATTAGTTCCAACTGGGAACCCACAAGAGGTCCAAAGCCTCCAAAGTATTCCAGGAGCAAGTGCAACCACAGAACTCTTACAGAAAATCTGCAACATTTAAGAAATCTAACCTAAAATTCATTATCTAGAACTGAATCAAAGTTGATGCAACTGCATTAAAACACAAGCTAACGGTGACAAATGATATTTAATATTGTTTTGTAAAACGTTAAGTTCTCCGGGACAAGATCCTTTAAGAAGCATTTGTGTAAACTGAACTTAATAGTCAAGTTCTATAGTATAAAGTTGTTATAGTAGGTCATAACAATTAGCACTCACAGATAATATTTTGTTACGGGTTCCGTCCAGTTGCATAAAATATGCCTCAAGCAGCATCTCTAGATCTTCTACGTCATCGTAATCCATATTGTTACCGTTTACCAAGCTCCCACTTCTGTTAGAACTAAGCCGACGTAAATAGGGTGCGGATATGCTATTTGAAGCAGAACGCCCCAACAAAGCCTCAGGCTGTTGATTCTGCATCCATTTCCTTGTTAAATATAAATGTGCCATATCTTCATTGTCATCCAACAAATGTTCGAGTTCATCCCTCACCTGAAATCAGACAGACACACGCTTCTAACTCAAAAGGAACTAAAAATATAAATATTAAATAGTGGCATACAGAGAAACATGTATGCTAAGTCCCCATTTTACAGAAACTTTTTCTAGCATATTGTCAAATAGTAAGGAGTATCCACTTCTCTTTGTACTCCTGCACAATCTAGAAACAGCTAAAGCCTCAATCCCATGCACCACACAAATTCAATCCCACGCACCATACAAATTCAATCCCACTCTGACATCTAAGTATAAAAGGATTCTATCAAGTTGCCATGAGAAATGTACATTTTTCAGCTAAACTTGACGCCTCTTCCCTCGCAACAGTCATATAAAGTAAGTTATATGGATGTTGGTTTTGCCACCCCATCAAGTAGAAACAATTTCAAGAGAAGCCCCCTGTCGATCAATTTGCAACACAATAAGACCTAACTCCTGATACGATTCACTTCATATGCACTCAGTTATACAGGCTAACAATGTCAGTACTATAACCAGAACAAGTCTAAAGGAAGCGTGGTAATAAAAATCTCATCAGAAATATCTTATTATTCACCAGAACATGAGGGCCTTCAAAAATTATTCAAACCTTCATGTCACTTACACATAGGAGGATTTAGAAAATGGAACTCTGTCATCTCAAACATCATAATTTCAATTTCCTAAACCCTTTTATATTTACTTGTGCATTAAACTTAGGCTAAGGTTTGATTTAAAGTTTGGGCCTTAGATACCAGAAACCTTTACTATTCTTCATATGGCATGAATGCAGGAAAGGCTATGAATTGACAAACATTTTAACTCCAAGTTGCGTCAGGTTATTAATTCCCGACATAATTGAAATTAGACATGCAGCATAGCAAATCATCTGAAAAAATATAACAAAGAAAATGATGACAAATGATATCCCTCAAGAAGAAGGGTTAAGCAAACATACCTTCTGTACACGTCCAAGCAAACGCGTAAGAATGCTTTTCAAACTCCTCACAAGTTCAAGGTTCTTGGTGCTAACATTTCTAGCCAGTTCATCTAAAACAGGGTAGGCTTCTCTCTCAAGGTCTGCCACACTAGAATTCAAGTATGTACAGACAACTTCTAATGCAATCTCCAGAACCTGAAACTCAAATGGGAGATCACACTGCACACCTTCAACGGCTTCAGGAACAGGTAACCATTGCTTTCCGCTCGAAACAATCATTCCACTAGCTAGTTCATCAAGTGGACTTGCTTCTTCTATCCTGGATTGCCTTTTCTGAGGAAGTTGTTGCCTTAGCTGATCCGCAAACGGAAGAACCTCCTGCCGAAGAGGATCAAGCAACAAAACCTCTTCCGCTGTAACTATAGCCTTTATAAACTCTAAATTAACCACCATGGCCTTCTCCCTAGCTGCAATTGAAATGAGAAAACATATTTCCATTGGTCATCATGGTCTGCTATGGCTACACAATTAAAAAACCAGCAAATAAGGTAACCCTAACCCTAATGAGAATTCACATATAAGATAAAAAAAGGGAGGAGGAGGAGGAGGAGGAGTACCAAGGATGCTGGAGGAATGGGAGAAGACAGGGCCAAGAATCCTCAAGTCCCGGGCGGGAATGGCGGCGCGTCGAATAATAGCATTCTTGTCACACTCGACGAGCTCTGATCCGCCAAAGCGGTCAAACCGCATCCAAAGCCTGGCTCCTCCGGCCTTCTTCTTCCCCTTCACGCCACCGCCGCCAGCAACAACCGCGTTCAGATTATTATTATTGTTGTTGGTATTGGTACTGTTGATATGGACATTGGAGAGGGGAGGAGATCGAAACGGCTGCGGCGGCGAGGGAAAAGGGGAAGGGGGAGGGCCAATGAACTTCTTGGGGGGGCGGCGGCGGATGCTGCTGCTGCGCTTGAAAGAGAAGGGACCCTTCCCCATTTTTGCTTCTCTTTCTCTTCCCGTTCCGTGTGTGTATTTAAGCGAGTCATGGATCTTTTACTTCCCCTTCTTCTCTCCTGCTCCGACTCCGACTCCGACTCCGCCTCCTCATCATCCCCAGCCGCTTGCTTCTTTCACGTTCTCTCTCTCAACTCCCAAACACACTTTATTTAGTTTTTAATTGTTTTTCTATATAATAAGGAACGCAGGAATTTTATTGGCACCGGCTGCCACAGACACCTTTTGTGTGCCGTGGGCCGTGGCGGTGAGGTAAAGTAAGGAGATGTATTTAATTGAGATTACGTGGGTTTTTAATTTTTTTAATGAATTTAGGGATATTTAATTAGGATTTTAAGTGATTTTTTTTTAAATTTAAGGTGTATTTAATTAGAATTTTCAATAGGTTTATAATATTTCATGTATATTCAATTAGAAATTAATTTTAAAGAATTTGAGAAAGTTGAGAAATTAGAAGGAATTAGAGAGATTTCGTAGTTTATTTTAAGCATCCACAAATCACCTCTCCCCATGACAGAATTGAATGAAAATTTTATTTGGAATCTCTACAAATCAATTAAACTCCATAAAAATCCATGGATTTATAAATCCATTAAAATCTCTCAAATTCTCAATTGAATACACCCCCTAAGTGTTATAATACAATTGATTGAAAATTTAAAAATAAATAAACAATTGTATCAGGAAATTTGGAGTATCGGGCCATGTTTTCGATAGCAAGTGTAGCGTGTAATGTAAGTTGTAATCATAGTTAAACTCATCTAACTTAAGAATATATACACACAATCCCTTTAAGGGAAGGAATTTCTATTTTTATTTTTTAAATTGAGATTAGTTATGAGACGCACTTCACATCAAACTTCAACTCTATAAATATAGTTTCTCGTGACTGTATCTGAAATTTCATATTTATAAAGCAAATCTTACAATTTTATTCAGGAAAAGAAAAAAAAAACAAAGCAAAGACAAAATAAATTGGCACAAAGACTCCATCTGTATAGCAGAAAAGTAGAAACAAACCACACAAAACGCCTCTAACGGCTGAAAAATAGTTAATAACATTCAACAATTGCAGCATAGAGCTTCTTCACAATGCGATTTTGGAACTGAGAAAATGCATTGCTCCATGGCACATTAGACAACAATGAACCAAGAACAATCCAAAACCCGAATGCAAATCCAAGCCCCAAGCTCAAATAGAACCCACCATCTTCAAGTAAATAACCTTCTACGTGCTTGTCATCACCTACCGGTGGCATGGCCTCATTTACACTGCAACGCTCTTTCAATGGAGGTCCGCATAGTTTGTTGCCAACATAACTAGACTGATCAAAGCTCTGAAGCTGAGTGCTTATCGGAATCTGCCCTATCAGCTTGTTATAGGACAAATTCAGATAACTGAGAAATGTCAAGTTCGATATGCTTGGAGAAATTTCACCAGAAAGTTGGTTCACGGACAAATCAAGTGACTCTAACATTTTCATATCACCGATTTTGGAAGGGATTCTTCCAGTCAGAAGATTATTGGATAAATTCAATGTTTGCAAGATAATGAGGCTGGTCAGCTCTTCGGGGATTTCTCCAGATATCATGTTGCTTGAAAGGTCCAAGCTAGTTACCAAACGAAGCACTGTGTCATATTTCACTTCTCTGCCTTTGGTCACAAAATCCACATTCTCTATGTAGGCCTTATCAATCATATAATTAAAATAAGACGCATCTTCAATACTGGTACCTCCTTCGCTTGAAAGGGTAGTGGCCATGGACGAAAAATTTTGGAAGCATCTTGGTATCGTTCCCGAGAGATTGTTATAAGCAAGGTCCAAGATTTGGAGATTTGTGAGACTGCAGAGTTCATCTGGAATGAAACCATGGAACTTATTTGAACGAAGACTAAGAACTACCAAGCTTGGACCAAACCATATTGGAATGCCTCCAGCAAACTTGTTTCCAGCAAGGTCAAGAACAAACAACTGCTGACAATTTTGTAAGGACACGGGTAATTCTCCAGATAGGCTATTATTGCGCAAGTGCAATGATCGAAGCGAAAGTAAGTCTCCAATAGAGCTTGGAATTTTCCCTGTCAAATTGTTGTCTTCTAAATTCACAGTTGTCAAGTTTGGCCAGTATGACAGACAATCAGGAATTTCTCCATCGAGGAGATTGTTTTCAAGATGAAGAACTCGAAGTTTTTTAGGTACATCACTCCTATCACAAAAGAAGTGAGAGAGAGTTCCCGAAAATGATGAATTGGAAAGATCTAGAATAGACACTGCCGAAGACACAAGAGGCAATGAACCGTTGAACTGGTTCGATCTTAAGTCAATTACAAAAAGGAAACCCATAGAGGAAGAATTGGAATCCTGTTTTGGTTTTGGCCAGTTGGCAGAAACTATGTTTGGAACCTCCCCGGACAATTTATTACTCGAGAGATCCACATAGTTTGCTGAATCATATGAAATGATGTTCCAGAACCAAGTCGGAATGGTACCTGAAATTCCTGTATTGGACATGTTAAGAGAAAACAACTGATTTTGACTTTGAAGCCATGTAGGCAACTCTGATGGGTCCAGACGCCAAGAACCTAAACTCAAGGTAAAAAGTTGAAAAGGAGGAAACCAGTCATAGTTGGTTTTAAGAGTCAAGGAGTTATCATGTGCAATAAACGTTTTCAATCTTGTAAGATTTGTAAAATGAGCTTCAGAGACAACAGCCTCGAATGAATTATGATCAATGCTCAAGTATTGTAAGCATGATAGATTTCCTAAGGACACCGGAATGAGACCTGATATAGAATTATACGAAAGATCAAGATAACTTAAATTTTTAAAAATTCCTAGCATACCAAATAAATGACCTGAAAAATTATTATTCCGAAAATCTAAAAAATCTATTTGATCAAAACTACACCGAGACAAACTTTCTAAGATTTCTGATACCCTCCCCCTAAAATTGTTCCTCCTTAGACCAACCGAAGTCAACCTACAAAGATTTCCCAATGAGTTTGGGATTTCCCCTTCAAGCTCATTCCCACTTAATTGAAGATCAACTAAGGCTGTCAAGTTTCCTAGGGAACTCGAAATTTCACCATGGAAAGCATTGAAAGAAAGATCGAGGGACTCAAGATTGCCCAAACTGTACAACCATGTAGGTATGGTAGAGTTGACATCATTGAGAAAAAGATCAAGAACTTTAAGATTTGTCAAGTTCGCAATACCACTTGGCATGTGATGAAGTTCGCAGCTAGCAAAATGTAACTCTACCAGCAGAGAAGGGAGTGGGTTTACTTGTAACCAACGAGATGCGTTGGTAAGATCTACACCAGTCATGTCAAGATGTTTCAACAGAGAAAGACCAGAGAGCCATTCAAGATTCTCGACCATCAAATCAGAGGTTCTAGAAAGGTCGAGATAACGTAGACTTGAGAGATTTCCCAACTGATGAGGAATGGTTCCGTTGAACCCTGCAGCCGAGAGATCAAGATATCTTAAACGTTTAAGAGAACCCAAAAAGCTGGGAATCTGCAGTCCTTCAAAATTGTTGAAGCTTAAGTCCAAGTGGCTGAGATGCTTTAAATTCAGTAGAGAAGGATTTACCTTGCCACCCAGCCCACGGTACTCACCATTCACTTCATCATGATAACCAGCAAGGTGGAGCTCACGGACATGACCGGTTAAATTACTGCAGGCAACACCGGTCCAGTTGCAACAATCGCCTTCACCATCCCAAGAGGAAAGCATATTTGAAGAATCATTGAGATCTTTCTTGAACATAAGAAGTGTTTGTCTCTCATTTTCTTTGCAAGGCAAATGGACCAGGTTTCCATTGCATAAGGTAAGTGTAAAAGACGCAATGGATAGAAGAAAGGTGAGTAGGTAAACAAGTCTCATGACTGTCATCGTATAGATATGGAGTAGGTGATGGATGTGAGGAATGAGTAATTTAGAGTAGTGCTATATATACACACGTTAGTAAAGAGTAAAGGTCCAACCTTGGCCCTACTCTTTATATTTACTACAAATCATTTTTCTACATCCCTCCCGGCAAAGACGGAAGCGGGTCAAGAGATTTAAGACAGAAAGGATGGTCCATCCCCAAAACAAATTCTAGGCAGTGATGGATATGGTTCATCCCCAAAGAAACGTCAGGACCATATATAGCAATAATTGATCTACTTAAATTAGTTTTAAAAATCATTTTCCGGAAGAGAATTGAAGTATAGATTGACGAGGCCGAATGCCCTTATTTTACTCTACTACTATTGGATATTTAATTCAGAAAATTATAATTAGATGCGTCATTGTAGACATTTAGAAGTGAGTCAAGTCATTTTTCTACATCCAGACCTACAAAGTCGTTATGGAAAAATTTAGGGGTAAATGAATTTTAATCCTTGTATTAGATTAATTTTTCATTAAAACCTGGTGTAGTATTAGTTATTTGATCTTGGTCCTCCATGTCATCATGATTACTATAACTCATATTTTGTTGTTTTTAAACTCCTTAATGGCTCTTTTTGTTCCCATTGTGCCCCTATAATTAATTATTCGACCTTCTTGGTATGTTCCACAGTATTAGAAACTAATTTTGACTTTGATTAATTGATTTCTTCCATGATTTATATATGGTGCCTGGAAAGATTTTTCATATCATCATGCCTAAATTACAAGATGAAAAAAGTTAAGGTATCAAACGTATAACACACCAACAAAGTGTGTGTATCTAAATATTAGTACCTAGTTGAAAAAACCTAATCATAGTATCTAGTTGAACGCATCTAAATCATAGTACCTAATCGAATGTATCTACGTTATAGTACCTAATCAAATTTATCTAAATTATCGTACGTACCTAATCGAATGTATATAACTTATCGTACTTAATCGAATACAAATGCAATAGATCAAACCCAACTCCAAACTCAACAATTCATACACTAATAAAATGATCAAAACCCAATAATAAAATCAACCGTACTAAATAACAACAAAAAAAAAAAAAAAAAAACCTAATATAATAAGAAATATCACAAGCGCAATGCCACAAAAAAAGTTACTGAAGTTGAACCCATTCTCTTCGTTGCAAATCGTTGGAATCCACCTAGTAACACAAGCCATATGCCCTTCAAAACCAACGGAAAGAAAATAGAGAGAGACCTAATGCAAATGATGAGAAAAAAGGGGAAAATCGTAATTAGCAAATGTATGTGAAGAAATCAGCCAATATATGGATGGTTGCCTCATCTCTTTTTCAATTGCAGAAGCCTAATCTCTTTTTCTAAGGAGAAGCTTAATCTGTCACTCAGTACTACGGTCTGGTGGTATTTATCTTCACTTGGAAGTGAGAGGTCTTAAGTTCGAATATCGTGGATGACGAATTCGATACAAAATTAGGTTACACATTGTGTGGCTTAGCCGAATTCTCCCTCGATGTACTAAAAAAAAAAAAAAAGAAGAAGCCTAATCTCTAATTCATTTGATGTTGCATCTTTAAATGCTCATTTCGAATTTAAAAAAAAAAATTCATTCAATTGTGAAACCATTCTAAAGCAATACTTAGGGGTAATATAGGATAAAACATAGTAAAATTACATAAAAGAAATTAAATATGACGTGTAAAAAAAATGATGATTTGGACACGAGTCAAAGAACTAAAATTAGTTTTTAATCATTCTTACATTATTTATCTAAAAGTAATCATTTTTAAGGACTAAAATTTAGTTTTCTTAAAAATTTATATGTCGGTCAAAAACATGTGGTTGCAAAATTTGATATAACTTTCTTAGAGTTATGATTTTTGAGGAATGACCAGTCCTCAGATCGAAGGATTTATTTGTTGATCAATTAAATTTTATTTTGGTCGATCTGACAATTTTCCTTTTTCTTTTTTAGATGAAAATTAATAACTATTTTTTTCTGGAAAATAAAATAAAATAAAATTCCTTACTTTTTTCATCATTCATCTCTTTTAGTGGTAGACAATGTTCTGCCCTAATTAATTAGGAGGAGAAAAAAAAATAAACAAGATGTTTGGAACTAAAATAAGTTTGGCCCAATGATTTTATTTCACTCAAGTACCAATGGCTATTTAATTTCAACAGAAGAGAACAGTAATCGAGGCCCAGGATTTGAAAGTACTACACACATTGCGTTGTAGGCGACAAACACCCTTCAAGCTATACATTTAACCCAATCGGATTTTACTGAGGAAAAGCTACGTTTCGATGGCATTTTTGTAGTTTTTGAGGAGATGAAAGCTCAAGTTGCAATGTAAGTTCTTATCTTATGTCATTAATCACATCAACAACTGGGAGCATAAAGAATTATTTTGAGAGTAAAAAGCTTAAACTAGATGAAATGTATGTTCTATATAAAGCAGCATAAACAAAGAAGAAAACGACACTCAACTTACAACTAAAAAAGATTTTAAAGCTCTGCAGCCTACTTTCTTTCCAATTCCTTTTGTAATCTTTGTACTTGTATTCATGTTTAAGGCGTTGCTACATTGCATGCAGTATCGATTTCTTTTAAGAAAAATTCTTTTCAAATCACTTCATCAACCTGTACGAACTTCTCGACTAGCAAGAAAGTTTGCCCGAATGGGTCCAAACATGTCTGTGTATCTCTTGTATTTTGCATCTCTTTCAAGTTATTACTTTGTAGTTGGATATTTTCTAAGCATCTAACATTATTTCCCTTCTATTCTTTCATTTTCATAGTCTTCGATGCATTTATGTAAACATATCCATGTGAGAATTGCAAACTGAATTCAACTAAGAGGCAATCAATCTGTGTCTTTCAAGTAATTCGATTCATAACTTAAAAATCACATTATGTGCTTTTCAAGTAATTTGATTCATAACAATTGATAGTTCAACATTAATCTTGCATAATATTCTAGAGCTGATCGTAATTCTTGTCTTAAGATGGTTTTTTTTTTTTTTTTTTTCCAAAGAAACATATGATTGGAGGAGAAGTCTTTGCTCAACCTTGGAATTTTGTGAAAAGAACTTCCTTTTTCTACGTCCATCCCCCACAAAGATGGCAGACAAAGTGGTTGTGGAAAATTTATAAGTCGGTCAGCAGAAAAGTTGTTGTAAGGCATGCAGACGGTAATAGTTGAGCAACTTGAATGGGCAAAGAAAACCCAAACCACAAGAAATGAGAGAAAAAGGAACATGACACGTTCCCGTGTTTCACCTTGTTTGCAAATTGCAAGGCGCACACAGATTTTCTTTACATAGCGGCTCGTAATGCGAGAGACGCGTAGTAACATGAGAAATACAACTCAAAGGTATTAATTTTATTTCATAATAATTTCATTTCATTTCATTCATCGTAATATATTTTGTTGTAAACTAATTTTTGTTATACAATACATTTCGATATACTTTGTCTTCTTCATTTAGGCACATTAAATTAATTATAATGCATTTCGGTGCATACATTTAGGTACACATATTTCGGTACATACATTTCGATACAAACATTTAGGTACACTGGTTCAATATAATACATTTCAGTACATATATTTTGGTACATACATTTCGATGCATTTATTTCGGTACACACATTTAAGTACATTAATTTAATATAATAATTTTGGTGCATACATTTCAGTACTAGCATTTAGGTACATTAATTGAGTCTTTCAAGTTTGAAGAATGTTAAATAAAATTAATAAATTAAAAAAAAAAGAACTTTGGTCAAAAAATAAATTAAAATGTGTTTATTAATAAATTTAATGGGAGAAATTGAATAAAATACACATTAATTATTTTGAATTAAGGTCATATCAAAGGACTATAATCAATATGTAATATAATACCAGATTTATTTTAAATTTTAATATTCTTCAAGGATTAAAGTTAGAAAACCCCTTAAAAAACTATTAAAAACCTTACTTCAAGAATAGCCATATAAGTGAGATTAAATTTTTACTGTTAGATTCTTTGATCTAACTTAGGTTTTTAGTATTACATTTTCATTTTATTATTTATTGATTGAAATTTTTTTTTTCACGGGAATCGGGTCGTGTCATATTATTCGTTAATATTAACTGGTCAGATCATATTACTGTTCATTTTAACGCACGACACTTTAGATATTCAGTATGTCACAAAAAGGACACGAACACAAAAAATACAACACAAATGCCCTACACTTTATTGGTTTTAAAATTTCCCCTTAAACGATTAATCCACTTTATTGGTTATAAAACGTCGGGTCATTTTTCTACATCTAGACCTACAAAGTCGTTATGGAAAATTTTTTGTCGGTCAAAATCATGTCGTTGCAAAAATTCTACTTTGTTGGTTTTATGAAATACATGTCCTTTTTGAGGAATGAGCAGTCCTCAGATCGAAGGATTTATTTATTTATCAATTAAATTTTATATTGGTCGATCTGAATATTTTCCTTTTTTTATAGATGAAAATTAATAACTATTTTTCCTTGAAAATAAAATAAAATTCATCACTTTTTTCATCATTCATCTCTTTTAATGGTAGATAATGTTCTGCCCTAATTAATTAGGAGGAGAAAAAAAAAATAAACAAGATGTTTGGAATTTTACGTAATGAAACATATAATGGTAGATAATATTCTATCGCTCCTATTTCTTTTTTTGTCTTAAGATGGTTTTTTTTCTTTCCAATGAAACATATAATTGGAGTCCAAGTTTTAGCTCAACCTTGGAATTTTACGTAAAGAGCTTCCTATTTCGACATCCAACCCCACAAAAGTGATGGTCCATCCCCAAAACAAATTCCAGGCAGTGATGGTTCAAACTTGATCCACAAAGAAAAGTCATGTAGTTGTAATCAGGCATGCAGATAGCAATAATCTACTTGAGTGGGCAAAGAAACCCAAGCAAGACATGCCTTGATCCAAACCACAAGAAATGAGAGAAAAAGGAGCATGACAAGTTCTTCTTTGGCGGCCTAGCAATGGGCCACATAAGTGTAGCTTTTTCTCAATTTATCATCTTCAATGGTAGACAGTGTCTTTCACTAAGTCATTCAAGAGGGGCCGGGGAAGAAAAATGAAGGAGAAGACATTAATTTGTAGGACTACTGACTGAGAAGTACGAAGGCGACTTTTCTCAACACAACATACGAGTTCGTCGTTTATCCCAAAGGAAGAGTTTGAGATTTTTCTATGTCCAGCCAGGGATCGGGCATATAAGATGAACCACCTCTAATATTCAATGGGGTCTTAAACAAACGAAGACATTGTTGGAATCCATAACAATTGCTGGATTTTTCTTCGGGATAAACTCTAGCAATTTAAGAACTAAAGCATGCTATGTGCCTCGACTCAAAGTGACACAGACAATTTTTCCTGCAATGGGTTCTGTTTTAGGCAGGGAACAATATAAGACTGAAAGCATGTTATGTGTATATGCATCATAAGAGCTAGCGAGAGTATGTAGATGTACGATTGAAGTACAACACGCTATGTATAAGTTTACCATTGATCACATGCTCATTTTGTTCGCGAGTCAACTCAGTCAAGTGGATTTGAGGAGTTGGGTACCATGTATTGGACTCATCCTTTGTGCTGGCTGTTAGTACCTACTATTGGTGGAACACTGTCGCAAATTTGGCCGCTGCCACCCATGCTTGTGGCCTTGAGTTTCGTCCTTTTTTTTGTTCTCGTTGATGTTTCTTTGTTTTTCTCTTCATGGGTATAGGCCTCGCCCCCTGCTTCTTTTCTTTTAATATCACCTTTCTGATTGTTAGAAAGAAGTAGAATAATTTGTAGTCGGTGATCTTGGTTCTTTTAGTGGTAGACAATGTTCTGCCCTAATTAATTAGGAGGAGAAAAAAAAATAAACAAGATGTTTGGAACTAAAATAAGTTTGGCCCAATGATTTTATTTCACTCAAGTACCAATGGCTATTTAATTTCATCAGAAGAGAACAGTAACCGAGGCCAAGGATTTGAAAGTACTACACACGTTGCGTTGTGGGCAGCAAACACCCTTCAAGCTATACATTTAACCCAATCGGATTTTACTCAGGAAAAGCTACCTTTCGATGGCATTTTTGTAGTTTGAGGAGATGAAAGCTCAAGTTGTAATGTAAGTTCTTATTTTCTGTCATTAAGCACATCAACAGCTGGGAGCATAAAGAATTATTTTGAGAGTAAAAAGTTTAAACTAGAAGAAATGTATGTTCTACATAAAGCTGCATAAACAAAGAAGAAAATGACACTCAACTCACAACTCAAAAAGATTTTAAAGCTCTGCAGCCTACTTTCTTTCCAATTCCTTTTGTAATCTTTGGACTTGTATTCATGTTTAAGGCGTTGCTACATTGCATGCAGTATCGATTTCTTTTAAGAAAAACTCTTTTCTTTTCAAATCACTTCATCAACCTGTACGAACTTGCTCGACTTGCAAGAAAGTTTGCCCGAATGGGTCCAAACATGTCTGTGTATCTCTTGTATTTTGCATCTCTTCCAAGTTATTACTTTGTAGGTGGATATTTTCTAAGTATTTAACATTATTTCCCTTCTATTCTTTCATTTTCATAGTGTTCGATGCATTTATGTAAACATATCCATGTGAGAATTGCAAACTGAATTGAACTAAGAGCCAATCAGTTTATGCCATTCAAGTAATTCGATTCATAACTTAAAAATCACGTTATATGCTTTTCAAGTAATTTGATTCATAACAATTGACAGCTCAACATTAGTCTTGCATAATATTCTAGAGCTGATCTTATTTCTGTTTTTGTCTTAAGATTTTTTATTTTTCTTTTCCCCAAAGAAACATATAATTGGAGGAGAAGTCTTTTCTCAACCTTGGAATTTTATGAAAGAGCTTCCTTTTTCTACATCCATCCCCCACAAAGACGGTAGACAAAGTCGTTATGGAAAATTTATTGGTCAACAGAAATAGGACAAAAGTCACATGGTTGTAATCAGGCATGCAGATGGTAATAATTGTTCTACAAGTCAGAGGGCAAAGAAACCTAGACCACAAGAAATGAGAGAAAAAGAAACATGACAAGTTCTTGTGTTTCACCGTGTTTGCAAATTGCAAGCGCATCCAAACTTAGTAACCTGAGAAATACAACTCTTAGAAGGTTATCTGAAATAAACGTTGTGCAATGAATGAGTATAAGTCATTTAGAAGACAAATTATGTATCAGAGTTTACTCTCATTGATCAAGGAAGAAGATTATATCTATCAAGACAATCCACCACTTGCATATATAATTATATATCTCACGATGAATAATATTCTATAGGTCTTATTTCTTTTATTTTTGTCTTAAGGTAGACAAAGTCCTTGTGGAAAGATTTATAAGTCAGTCAAGAGATATACGACAAAAATGATGGCCCATCCCCAATATAATTCCAACTTCATCCCAAAAGAAAAGTCACAAGAGTTCTAGGAAAAAATAAAAAATAGTCATGAGAGACTTATGGCTAGTTTCGAGTTGATGTGTTGTGAAAAAAAAAAAAAAAAAAAAAAGCGCTTAGCCTTAATTCTGTTAATGGTTTACATTATTGGTTGATAGAGAATCAAAGCAAATTTACCGATGAATTGCAATTTCAAAAAGAAAATCTGAAGAATAAAAAAACGAAATACAACGAAAAGAATGAAGCGTAAACATAATCAACAATTAAATTTAAATTTATAGTTCATGGGATTATGGTGACAATCAACGAGCATTTGTAAATTTTTTTTTTTGAGTTTTAACGAAAAACCCACGATATTGATCACTTTAATGAAAAATCACGTTTTTATACTAAAAAGTCAAACCTGAAACTATTCACTTTACCCTTTATGTCTTTCAAGTAATTCGATTCATAACTTAAAAATCACGTTATATGCTTTTCAAGTAATTTAATTCATAACAATTGACAGCTCAACATTAGTCTTGCATAATATTCTAGAGCTGATCTTATTTCTGTTTTTGTCTTAAGATTTTTATTTTTTCTTTTCCAAAGAAAGGTATAATTGGAGGAGAAGTCTTTTCTCAACCTTGAAATTTTATGAAAAGAGCTTCCTTTTTCTACATCCATCCCCCACAAAGACGGTAGACAAAGTCGTTATGGAAAATTTATCGATCAACAGAAATAGGACAAAAGTCACATGGTTGTAATCAGGCATGCAGATGGTACTAATTGTTCTACAATTCAGAGGGCAAAGAAACCCAAACCACAAGAAATGAGAGAAAAAGAAACATGACAAGTTCTTGTGTTTCACCGTGTTTGCAAATTGCAAGCGCATCCAGACTTAGTAACCTGAGAAATACAACTCTTAGAAGGTTCTCTGAAATAAACGTTGTGCAATGAATGAGTATAAGTCATTTAGAAGACAAATTATGTATCAGAGTAAACAGAGTTTACTCTCATTGGTCAAGGAAGAAGATTATATCTATCAAGACAATCCACCACTTGCATATATAATTATATATCTCATGATGAATAATATTTTATAGGTCTTATTTCTTTTATTTTTGTCTTAAGGTAGACAAAGTCCTTGTGGAAAGATTTATAAGTCAGTCAAGAGATATACGACAAAAATGATGGCCCATCCCCAATATAATTCCAACTTCATCCCAAAAGAAAAGTCACAAGAGTTCTAGGAAAAAATAAAAAATAGTCATGAGAGACTTATGGCTAGTTTCGGGTTGAAGTGTTGTGAAGAAAAAAAAAAAAAAAGAAGCGCTTAGCCTTAATTCTTTTAATGGTTTACATTATTGGTTGATAGAGAATCAAAGCAAATTTACCGATGAATTGCAATTTCAAAAAGAAAATCTGAAGAATAAAAAAAACGAAATACAACGAGAAGAATGAAGCGTAAACGTAATCAACAATTAAATTTAAATTTATAGTTCATGGGATTATGGTGACAATCAACGAGCATTTGTAATTTTTTTTTTTTGAGTTTTAACGAAAAACCCACGATATTGATCACTTTAACGAAAAATCACGTTTTTATACTAAAAAGTCAAACATGAAACTATTCACTTTACCCTTTATGCCTTTCAAGTAATTCGATTCATAACTTAAAAATCACGTTATATGCTTTTCAAGTAATTTAATTCATAACAATTGATAGCTCAACATTAGTCTTGCATAATATTCTAGAGCTGATCTTATTTCTGTTTTTGTCTTAAGATTTTTATTTTTTCTTTTCCAAAGAAAGGTATAATTGGAGGAGAAGTCTTTTCTCAACCTTGGAATTTTATGAAAAGAGCTTCTTTTTTCTACATCCATCCCCCACAAAGACAGTAGACAAAGTCGTTATGGAAAATTTATCAGTCAACAAAAATAGGACAAAAGTCACATGGTTGTAATCAGGCATGCAGATGGTACTAATTGTTCTACAATTCAGATGGCAAAGAAACCCAAACCACAAGAAATGAGAGAAAAAGAAACATGACAAGTTCTTGTGTTTCACCGTGTTTGCAAATTGCAAGCGCATCCAGACTTAGTAACCTGAGAAATACAACTCTTAGAAGGCTCTCTGAAATAAACGTTGTGCAATGAATGAGTATAAGTCATTTAGAAGACAAATTATGTATCAGAGTTTACTCTCATTGATCAAGGAAGAAGATTATATCTATCAAGACAATCCACCACTTGCATATATAATTATATATCTCACGATGAATAATATTCTATAGGTCTTATTTCTTTTATTTTTGTCTTAAGGTAGACAAAGTCCTTGTGGAAAGATTTATAAGTCAGTCAAGAGATATACGACAAAAATGATGGCCCATCCCCAATATAATTCCAACTTCATCCCAAAAGAAAAGTCACAAGAGTTCTAGGAAAAAATAAAAAATAGTCATGAGAGACTTATGGCTAGTTTCGGGTTGATGTGTTGTGAAAAAAAAAAAAAAAAAAAAAAGCGCTTAGCCTTAATTCTGTTAATGGTTTACATTATTGGTTGATAGAGAATCAAAGCAAATTTACCGATGAATTGCAATTTCAAAAAGAAAATCTGAAGAATAAAAAAACGAAATACAACGAGAAGAATGAAGCGTAAACGTAATCAACAATTAAATTTAAATTTATAGTTTATGGGATTATGGTGACAATCAACGAGCATTTGTAAACTTTTTTTTTTTTGAGTTTTAACGAAAAACCCACGATATTGATCACTTTAACGAAAAATCACGTTTTTATACTAAAAAGTCAAACCCGAAACTATTCACTTTACCCTTTATGCCTTTCAAGTATTCGATTCATAACTTAAAAATCACGTTATATGCTTTTCAAGTAATTTAATTCATAACAATTGACAGCTCAACATTAGTCTTGCATAATATTCTAGAGCTGATCTTATTTCTGTTTTTGTCTTAAGATTTTTATTTTTTCTTTTCCCAAGAAAGGTATAATTGGAGGAGAAGTCTTTTCTCAACCTTGGAATTTTATGAAAAGAGCTTCCTTTTTCTACACCCATCCCCCACAAAGACGGTAGACAAAGTTGTTATGGAAAATTTATCGGTCAACAGAAATAGGACAAAAGTCACATGGTTGTAATCATGCATGCAGATGGTACTAATTGTTCTACAATTCAGAGGGCAAAGAAACCCAAACCACAAGAAATGAGAGAAAAAGAAACATGACAAGTTCTTGTGTTTCACCATGTTTGCAAATTGCAAGCGCATCCAGACTTAGTAACCTGAGAAATACAACTCTTAGAAGGTTCTCTGAAATAAACGTTGTGCAATGAATGAGTATAAGTCATTTAGAAGACAAATTATGTATCAGAGTAAACAGAGTTTACTCTCATTGGTCAAGGAAGAAGACTATATCCATCAAGACAATCCACCACTTGCATATACAATTATATATCTCACAATGAATAATATTCTACAGGCCTTATTTCTTTTATTTTTGTCTTAAGATGGTTTTTTTTTTTTTTTTTTTTTTTTTTACCGGTGAAAAGTATAATTGGAGGAGATTTTGCTCAACCTGTGAAATTTATGAAAAGAGCTTGATTCTTCTACATCCAGCCCCATAATGATGGTAGACAAAGTCCTTGCGGAAACATTTATAAGTCAGTCAAGAGATATATGACAAAAATGATGTCCCATCCCCAATATAATTCCAACTTCATCCCAAAAGAAAAGTCACAAGAGTTCTAGGAAAAAATAAAAAATATTCATGAGAGACTTAAGGCTAGTTTCGGGTTGATGTGTTGTGAAAAAAAAAAAAAAAAAGCATTTAGCCTTAATTCTGTTAATGGTTTACATTATTGGTTGATAGAGAATCAAAGCAAATTTACCGATGAATTGCAATTTCAAAAAGAAAATCTGAAGAAAAAAAAAATGAAATACAACAAGAAGAATGAGCATTTGTAAATTTAAATTTATAGTTTATGGGATTATGGTGACAATCAACGAGCATTTGTAAATTTTTTTTTTTGGAGTTTTAACGAAAAACCCACGATATTGATCACTTTAACGAAAAATCACGTTTTTATACTAAAAAGTGAAACCTGAAACTATTCACTTTACCCTTTATTTTGTTTTTATCGTTAAAACTCAAAATTTTTAAACTTTTTTCTTTAATTTTCTTTTTTTTTTCCTTCTATATTTTCATGCTTCTACATTAATTAAAAAAATTACTCCAACAACGACCACATAAGTGAATAAAATCCTTACTGTTGGATTCTTTTATCTTACTTACATTTTTAGTATTACACTAGAAATATAGCTCGCGCGTTACTGCGGGATTAGAAACCGTATGATAAAAATATGTTTCGAAGCTATAAGAGATTGTTAAAGAAGGTTAATGTTATTTACAGATATTTGAGCTTTTTGAAAGAATTTTTACATGTGCAGAAATTGGGTGAATGAAGCTCTTGAAATTCTTTAAACCATTATGAATAGCATGACCTGTGAGTGATTGATAGTGTAACAAAAATTAGTAAAAGAGTGAAAGAATATTATACATGAAACTATATTATTGGAACCACTTAATGGAAAGTTGTAGAGCTATGGTATACTCGGCTATAGTTTCAAAACCAACGAAAGAATGCAAGACATAATATATACACAGAAAAGTATAAACTAATAAGTTTGAAAGATACGAACGATTGAGCATGCAGAAAACGTGGAGAGCGATTGAGAAAAGGGAGCACCAATGCATATAACATGCACCAAATAACATGCGCCAATTTTGCGTAGTAGTGTTGTGCTACTCTCTCCATTTTCTTATTTTTGACCCAACAAACAATATCTGCATTTAAATGCATAATGTTTTTCTTTTTTTTTTTAATAAAAAAAATTTCAGTAAGCCCATATCAATTCCAGAACATTTTAAAAACCGCAATTAGGCATAATCAAAGATGGACCATTTCATCAGCATATGCGAAGGGTCTCAAAACATACCAAGAAAAGATGGACTATTTAACTTATTCCCAACTTCATCAAAACAACCAAGAAGTATAAAATAGCAAGGTTAATTCTCACTTTCTTTAATCAAAATGAATTCTACTTCTTCCCATCTATTTGCACATCCCTTCAACACTCTCAATTGATATTAAAACAGAAAACAAATTGTGGCAAGAAAGAAGCGAGAGGAAACATCGAGAAGGGAAGCCGAACAGTGAACAACCTGTGTAATTTTGTGGAAGATTGGCAAAGAGATCCTATAGAGATGGGAGAAAATGACACTGAAATAGGAATCCCAATCCAAATATCATCCCAGAAACAAAACCTCCCCCTTTCCAACTGTGAAAGGAAGATTACAAAAGATCATGGAAAGGACCTGAGCTTGTCTTTCCATGGGTATCCCCATGACCCCCTAATAAACTCGAATAAGTCACGTCGTGCAACATGTATTTACTCCATAGTCCATACAACAAAATTCCACATAGAACTAGTTCCCAAGAGTAGCGAAGAAATTATCAATGTTATTTAGTTATACATTTTCATATATACTAAAGCAATATTACCCTCACCAGTCATTTCCAAGTCAATCCATACCAGTGGCATTTTGTACTCTTCGGTATCTCTGTAATTTGCTTACTCTGCTTCTCATTTACGAGTGACATGTTATCAGAGTCATTGACTTTTTTCTTGCTATTGCCTACCTCAAAAGATGCATAATCAGAACTAAGATACTCATATTTTTCAATCCGCACTCATATTTTTCAATCCGCATACAGGGATTATCAACAAATATTCACCTAAGTAAATCATTTATTATGGTTATTAGTTATTATATATGCCCAATGCCTAGTCTATCATGAATGTGGCTTAAATTTTGAGAAAAAATAGGCTAAGAAATAAGTTTTTTTTTTGTTTATAAATAAAAATTTATACTTCAGCTTCATCAAAATTGCAGGATCCATTCAAACAGTACGAACTTTTTTAGAGAAATATTAAGAAAAATAACCTAAAATGGTAGTTCATAGATTCAGTTGAGTTGTAAATGTTAGTATACAACATCCGAATATATTGGAAAGATAAAAGTAAATAGTAATCAACAAAATTTTCCTAGTAGAACTTAGACCTGGAAATTGTCGAAACCAGCTCAATTTACAGGAATCAAACAGAGGATAAGAGAAAATTGGTCCGAGAAAATACCATGGTTGCGGATGAGCTGACGACGACAAAAGGGAGAGACAGCGGCGAAGGAATTAGGAATAAAGGGGTATCTCTGAACTCTGAGGAAACAAAAGCCCAAAGCGCTGACTGAAAACAAATTCTGTCCCAAAGCTCCTCAAAACACAATCCATCGTAAGCTTAAAAACTCTCCTGTTTAGGCAACCCCCATCACCCTGGCCTTCTTGCCCTTGCACGCCAAATAATGATATTCACTACGAAGAGATAAGCAGTCCCAAGGAATTATCCAGATAAGCAGTCACTAAGAGCCAGTTGATAATTATGAATCTAGAGTGTCCACAATTTAGTATGTAAAACAATTAGGAAAAACTTCTTGCATCAAAATTTTAACAAGGTTTACAAAAATTATTTCACTCCACCCCAATTTTGAAAAGAAATCTGTGGAAATTTAACTTAAAACTTATGGCGATAGCCCTTAAGTGAGTTACTCTTGAGATTTGAACAAGCAGCATTCAAATGCTTAAGAGCAAAGGGACAGTCCTAGTCCAGTCCTTCAACTATCTTCCTCCACTTTCCCAGAAAACTAAACTATATAAATTAAAACTATTAAATTAGCATACGTACTTCTCCACATTAGCTATAAAACAGATGATAGGTGGTATTCCACTTAGCTTCTCATGTTGTATTGTCTTCCCAAATTAGAAGAGTATATGAAGCTACACCTCATACGTAATCACGCGTAATATGTATTCCACATACATAGTCACGCCTCAGGGCCACATACTGGTCAACAACTCAACTTCATGCCTAACACCAGGTGATCTAAAGTAAATAGAGTAAACTTTCTTCATATTTGTAATATATTACAGGTGTATGCTTGCAATTAAGGACAAATTTGTCCAAATACAGCTATTTATATACTTAAATGCTTGCAGTATATTAATGTGATGTGCTTGCATGTAAGTTTTATGCATTTGTGTATGATTGTATGGATGCACTTAAAGTTGCACACTTGCAACATGGATGTAACAATGCAAATCCCAACGCCATGTAGCCCACTAAGTAACCAAGTTGCAGAGAAGCAACAAAGTACCCCTAACATACCACATACAAAGCATTGAAGGCTCCTGTATCCGTACCATAACTAGAAAAGTACCATAGTCCTTATTTCATCTATTCAAGTGCTCCTTCCAATTATTTACATTCCGTTATGCTAGTCATCACATAGATCCATTTAAGGGAACAATTCTTATTCACACAAATTTATATGCATTCTAACTACAGTAAAGACTTTTGTAAAGCAGCCTCAAATTATGTTTTTTGGAATAAATTGAGTGTGAGATAGAGGGTGTATGTTTATTTCATCTGGAAAACCTATAAAACAACCTAAAGAAAAGTAGAGACAGATCAAAGAGACAACCTAATATGTAAGAGTAATTTTGCTATATTGATGTCAGGTAAAATGAGTACGGGCGCAAAGAAATACCAAATCAATTCATCTGGAAAATCCGCAACAGCCAGGAAAAAAAAAATTGAAGTAGAGGCAGTAAAGGAGAAAACCAAAATTTATGTAGATTAATGTCCCTTTGTTGGTATCAGGTAAAATGAGTAAAAGTATATGTAAAATACTAAAGAAACTACATACTGTTTAGCACGTTTTGCATCTGTCTCAGATGCATAAGGCTTAGCATTGGAATTGTCCTTTCTCTCAGAAGAAGCCTTTGGATCATGAAGACCAGAATCAAAATGATCCTGCTTTTCACTCACTGTAGAGGCAATCCCATCAGCTTCTTGTGGTGTAGATAATGATCTTGAACTCTGAAGAATAATGTTATCCCTGGCAGAAGGAAGGCCCCCCAGGTTATTTACACTATTCAAAGAAGACTCCCATGCTTTATTCTTCTGCTTCACCAAGTTCAGTTCTGTGTATAATGAAGCATGTCGTAAATCTTTTCGAGGATCAAAGTCTTGAGATCCCCAAGAGGGTGCAGAAATCATATTATGATATTTGTACTCGTCTTGAGTGGCATAATCAAGGTTGGAAGCATTAATTGCATCCACATATGCAAAAGAGTCACTTGATGAACGACGATGACCTCCTCTGCGTATAGGTGTGTCTGGCTCATTAAGGAGATCATCAAGCCAAGAAGGTTGTTCCTCTATAAGTAGGCTCTCTGAGGAAGTCCTCTGGTGATGTGCATTTCCCTCTCTAGGCTTCTGAACAATTTTTGATCCAATTGCAGGACTAAAGACATAATCTGCATATGATGGGGCAACACTAGGAAATGGACTTTTAGGAGGAAGTAAAGGATGCTTTCCGGAATACATAAAATTTCTGATATTTGATGTACTCTTGGAGTTTGCCATTGCTGAAGCACAAACCAGTCCCTGTCAAACGATATAGTGTAAGATGACAGAGGCAGAAAAGGTATACAACATGGAAAACAAATGTATAACTAAGGCACAGTGTTGACAAGCCAATTGATAAATATGTCACCATCAACAAAGGAAAATAGGAAAAGAAAAACATGGGATAAAGTCAATAACTTGCCACTAAACAATTGAAAACAGAAACAAGACATAATAACTATAACTCTGCTATTAATATCCTTCTCCATGTTGACATGAATACACACCTACATCAATGGGCAAAACACGTCTACTGGAAACTTCAAAATTATCAATACGATTCATAAGGCATACGAGTTTGAAACCCAAACATACACAAGCTTAAAACACAGATATGCCAGCATAGAAATACATTCAAATGGACAACACTACAACTACCCAACTTTCTGAGCAGTATGGTGATCACGAAGAAACCATTTTCATCGCTATAATAACATCGAAACCCAAATTAACACAAAACTAAAGCTTCCATCCAACTGGGTTTTCTGGTTTCTCCCCATTAAATACCACCACGTACGGTTACACTCTAAATGAATCGGAGGGCCCAACCACAAGGCTAACTGTGTTAATGAAAAGCCAAAAATTCCCAATCACGGACGCTACTGACTCAAACCATCAAATTTGTTCCTGAAGAAAACATGGAAAGAAAAGATAAAAGATGGAAACTTTTGAATTGAATAGAATCTCCTAAACAAATGAGGTCCTAATCACAGTTGGTTGAGGTGAGGGATTCGGTTTTCTCAGCCCCAAACAACAAAAATCTTCAGAGATTCAAACCTGCAAAGCTCATTTCACTTTCCCACATTTTCTCATCAGCCAAACAGACAACGAATCTCACAATTTCCGAAATGAAAAATCACAGATAGAGCCCTCAAAAATCATCATTTGCAACGAAAAGATAATCATCAAGTGATTTATTGGACGAAATGCTGAGAATGTGTGCGATTATCAGCAAAATTAATCACAAAAAGCTGCTGATTTGACGAAACACAGAAACGGAGATACACGCGCACGAAGCTAAAAATGCTTCCTTATGCTTCGAGAAAATACACACACAAATATATATATATATATATGTGTGTGTGTGTGTATTGATTACCTGTAGTGAACGAACAATCGAGATCTTGAAACGCAATGATCGAAGAATCAGAGATGTTTATCTGTCCTAGGGTTTCTGAGATATCAATGATTTAATACCCCTCTTCTCTTAGGAGAAGAAGCTCTCTCTCTCTCTCAATCTCTCTCTCCTCTCTCTCTCTCTCTCTCTCTCTCTCTCTCTCTCTCTCTACTATTTCTTCTGGTTAATGTCTGGGGTTTGGATTGAAATTATATTTTGTTTTGTCCCTTTTAATTTAATTTATTATTTAAATGTTTTTGGTAAAATTTAATTGTCAACTTTGTATCTTTTGGATGCACAGCCTTGCAAGTTGCAAGTGGCGCCTTTTTATTCTCCCTTTCCAGTTCATTTTTGCCTACCTAAAATCCTATTCTGGGATTAAAGATGGTCAACAAAGTTGAAACCACAGAGAAAATTTACATTTCATAACCGAGTTTTTTGTTTTTGAGGTTTTTTTTTTTATTTCATAACCGAGTTTTTTGTTTTTGAGGTATTTTTTTTTTATTTCATAACCGAGTTTTTTGTTTTTGAGGTATTTTTTTTTTATTTCTATAATTATTAATAATGTGCGGATTTAGTCCTTAAATCGTTACAGTTATTACTTAGTGTGATTCTTTTTAGAATAATGTGTTGATTTAGTCTCTGAATTATTAATTCAACTTTTAAACTATTTTTTTTCTTCAGAAAAGTAAGCCCTTTAACTCATTAAATTTGCCAATTGCATTTCTACTATAAGACTCAAAGCTATTTCATTCAAATTTTTGTCGAGTCACGTAACTTACATGTAATACATTTTAAAGTATACATTAATAGTTTTAATGCGTTTAAGAACTTATTTTCTTGAAAAAATAATGTATAGAGTTAAATTTGGAGGGTATGTCGGCAATTTGATTCGTAATATATATGCAATATTAATTGCTTATTGACAAGATAATAACAGTATTACTCCATAAAGTGTGTCATCTATAAGTAACATGGCTTAAATTGATGAAACATTGGATAGACTAGCTTTGAATCTTATAGTAGGGATGAAATTGTCAGTTTTAATGATTTTAAGGACTAATTTAGAAACTTAACTTTCACATAAGTACTAACTTAGGAACTAAATCAAAATGTCAGTTCACAATTTTAGGTGTAGAAAACCTAGAGACCGAGATCATCTTGTTCCCTTGGTTATTTTTTCATCAGAAATCTAAGGGTTACGACATATTTTACTATAGTCTTAAACAAAATGGGTGAATTTTTATCGACTTTTAATAATCAATTCGATTTTTAGTTTTTAGGTTTTGGTTTTCCTTTTTTTTTATTTAAAAAAATATAATTATAAAATAGTTACCAAACAACCATTTAGATTTATAAACGAACATTTGGATTAAAAGTAAGTATACAAGAGAACTCAATTTCAACACATACTTCGATATTCCCAAAACGAGTTTGACTCTCTTTTTATTTTGTGAAAAGAATTGAAGTGATAATAATATTCTCTTCAATCAATAATTTAGATTATTATAAACCCTAATTCCCGAACCAACAATAATCTAACCCCAATTTAGAATGTTAATAGTATTAGTAGGGCCATTTTAACTTTTCTTTGTGGAGTTATGCAACTTTTTTGCACACAAGCATTTCCTTTGGTTTTATTTTCTTATTACAAACGCAAAGTATAAATGAACAATGTGGAGTGAGTTGTTGACAACGACATTTATTATCTCAACATAATTAATTAGTTAATCAATTAATTAATTAATTAATTTAATTAATAGGGTATTGACAAATAGGAAGAGTGAGAGGAGGAGTCGGCACTTAAAAAGTGCATGATGGGAGACAGCCAATTCCTCATCAATAAAGTCAGCAACAAGATAACAAATTCGGTACAATATAAATCAAACATGTCCACATTTATTCAACCTAATTTGGAAAGAACTTGGCTGCTGAAGTCCTACTTACAACCAATCCAGGATGGACACGTGTTCAAGTTTTGATTAAAAAAATTCAAATTTGAACACGTGTCCATCCCGGATTGGTTGTAAGCAGGATCGGCTTTTGAATCGCAATCCCAAACCCTAAACAGTTGGATTGTCAAAATTCACTGTAGATTGAACCCCAGAAGGTGCCTCTTTTTGGGATCCCTATGTATACACGCATACAAATGATATTGAGCAAGGTAAGTTTTGAACTCAAAACATCGACTGCAGAGAGTATGCTCTTAAACAATAACAAAGAGCACCAAGCACGACCTAATTACGCCAAACTCACAAATCGTAAGGAAACCATCACCGAAATGACGTTAATTTTGAGCCAAGAAAACTCATTCATCTGTTTAACATATACAACACTATACTAACCTACATGCCGTGTAATTCGAAATGAATCTGGCAGCATACGAAGTCATGTATCAAGCAGCTTCTTCCACCTGGCATACCCGAATATGAGAAAGAAGAGTAACACGGAAAATGCCGTAATACCCCCAACAAAGGGCTCAAATATCCCTTTCTTGGTGTATAATATACAGGGGATGTTCATACCAAATATACCAGATATCAAGGTCTCCACTGCTATCGCAAATGATGCAATGGTCAATGTCAACTGGAGCTGAATGAGTTCGTTTCGTTGGTTATCAAGTTGTATGTTGACATAATCCTCCGTGTCATCAATATACTCCCGCACCTACATCCAATGAACACAACACGAACATGAGCAGTATTCAAGGACGGATTAACACAATAACCAATCATGCTTAACATGCACAACTAACTGGTTTCTAAATTACAATTCTTATATACCAATGACAGTGAAATTAGTTCCAACTGGGAACCCACAAGAGGTCCAAAGCCTCCAAAGTATTCCAGGAGCAAGTGCAACCACAGAACTCTTACAGAAAATATGCAACATTTAAGAAACCTAACCTAAAATTCATTATCTGGAACTGAATCAAAGTTGATGCAACTGCATTAAAACACAAGCTAACGGTGACAAATGATATTTAATATTGTTTTGTAAAACGTTAAGTTCTCCAGGACGAGATCCTTTAAGAAGCATTTGTGTAAACTGAACTTAATAGTCAAGTTCTATAGTATAAAGTTGTTATAGTAGGTCATAACAATTAGCACTCACAGATAATATTTTGTTACGGGTTCCATCCAGTTGCATAAAATATGCCTCAAGCAGCATCTCTAGATCTTCTACGTCATCGTAATCCATATTGTTACTGTTTACCAAGCTCCCACTTCTGTTAGAACTAAGCCGACGTAAATAGGGTGCGGATATGCTATTTGAAGCAGAACGCCCCAACAAAGCCTCAGGCTGTTGATTCTGCATCCATTTCCTTGTTAAATATAAATGTGCCATATCTTCATTGTCATCCAACAAATGTTCGAGTTCATCCCTCACCTGAAATCAGACAGACACACGCTTCTAACTCAAAAGGAACTACAAATATAAATATTAAATAGTGGCATACAGATAAAACATGTATGCTAAGTCCCCATTTTACAGAAACTTTTTCTAGCATATTGTCAAATAGTAAGGAGTATCCACTTCTCTTTGTACTCCTGCACAATCTAGAAACAGCTAAAGCCTCAATCCCATGCACCACACAAATTCAATCCCACGCACCATACAAATTCAATCCCACTCTGACATCTAAGTATAAAAGGATTCTATCAAGTTGCCATGAGAAATGTACATTTTTCAGCTAAACTTGACGCCTCTTCCCTCGCAACAGTCATATAAAGTAAGTTATATGGATGTTGGTTTTGCCACCCCATCAAGTAGAAACAATTTCAAGAGAAGCCCCCTGTCGATCAATTTTCAACACAATAAGACCTAACTCCTGATACGATTCACTTCATATGCACTCAGTTATACAGGCTAACAATGTCAGTACTAAAACCAGAACAAGTCTAAAGGAAGCGTGGTAATAAAAATCTCATCAGAAATATCTTATTATTCACCAGAACATGAGGGCTTTCAAAAATTATTCAAACCTTCATGTCACTTACACATAGGAGGATTTAGAAAATGGAACTCTGTCATCTCAAACATCATAATTTCAATTTCCTAAACCCTTTTATATTTACTTGTGCATTAAACTTAGGCTAAGGTTTGATTTAAAGTTTGGGCCTTAGATGCCAGAAACCTTTGCTATTCTTCATATGGCATGAATGCAGGAAAGGCTATAAAAAGAACAATTGTATTACCATGTGACTTAAAATATGAAACACAGATAAACGTAACTCAACAAAACAAGAGTTGATGACAATGGCTCTCAACTACAATCAAATTATTCAGTGTGTCAAACAACCATAGCATCTAGCCCAGACAACCAACCCGATGCAACTAGGCGACCAGAAATATATGCTGAATAAATGTGAAGATGCTTTTATTAGTGAATTGAATGGCATTTTACGAGCGCACTACCATTACAAATTTCTATCTTTGATATATTGATGTATCTGTTTGTTTCAGTTCCTAATTCATGAAACATTCTTGAAGCAGATTCTGTCGAGACACTTAATTGGGGTTTATTTATGTCAATCTGGGATTTACTGCTTTATATTCATGGGTGATAGTGTTATATTATTTAAGGCGCCAGCGGCTCCAAAAACCTTTTTCAGTTTTCAAAACAAATTGAAATATCACAAAAACTATGAATTGACAAACATTTTAACTCCAGGTTGCGTCAGGTTATTAATTCCCGACATAATTGAAATTAGACATGCAGCATAGCAAATCATCTGAAAAAATATAACAAAGAAAATAATGACAAATGATATCCCTCAAGAAGAAGGGTTAAGCAAACATACCTTCTGTACACGTGCAAGCAAACGCGTAAGAATGCTTTTCAAACTCCTCACAAGTTCAAGGTTTTTGGTGCTAACATTTCTAGCCAGTTCATCTAAAACAGGGTAGGCTTCTCTCTCAAGGTCTGCCACACTAGAATTCAAGTATGTACAGACAACTTCTAATGCAATCTCCAGAACCTGAAACTCAAATGGAAGATCACACTGCACACCTTCAACGGCTTCAGGAACAGGTAACCATTGCTTTCCGCCTGAAACAATCATTCCACTAGCTAGTTCATCAAGTGGACTTGCTTCTTCTATCCTGGATTGCCTTTTCTGAGGAAGTTGTTGCCTTAGCTGATCCGCAAACGGAAGAACCTCCTGCCGAAGAGGATCAAGCAACAAAACCTCTTCAGCTGTAACTATAGCCTTTATAAACTCTAAATTAACCACCATGGCCTTCTCCCTAGCTGCAATTGAAATGAGAAAACATATTTCCATTGGTCATCATGATCTGCTATGGCTACACAATTAAAAAAAACCAGCAAATAAGGTAACCCTAACCCTAACCCTAATGAGAATTCACATATAAGATAAAAAAGGGGAGGAGGAGGAGGAGTACCAAGGATGCTGGAGGAATGGGAGAAGACAGGGCCGAGAATCCTCAAGTCCCGGGCGGGAATGGCGGCGCGTCGAATAATAGCATTCTTGTCACACTCGACGAGCTCTGATCCGCCAAAGCGGTCAAACCGCATCCAAAGCCTGGCTCCTCCGGCCTTCTTCTTCCCCTTCACGCCACCGCCGCCAGCAACAACCGCGTTCAGATTATTATTATTGTTGTTGTTGGTATTGGTACTGTTGATATGGACATTGGAGGGGGGAGGAGATCGAAACGGCTGCGGCGGCGAGGGAAAAGGGGAAGGGGGAGGGCCAATGAACTTCTTGGGGGGCCGGCGGCGGATGCTGCTGCTGCGCTTGAAAGAGAACGGACCCTTCCCCATTTTTGCTTCTCTTTCTCTTCCCGTTCCGTGTGTGTATTTAAGCGAGTCATGGATCTTTCTCTTCCCCTTCTTCTCTCCTGCACCGACTCCGACTCCGACTCCGACTCCGAATCCGCCTCCTCATCATCCCCAGCCGCTTTACTTCTTTCACGTTCTCTCTCTCTCTCTCAACTCCCAAACACACTTTATTTGATTTTTAATTGTTTTTATATATAATAAGGAACGCGAAAATTTTATTGGCACCGGATGCCACCGACACCTTTTGTGTGCCGTGGCGGCCAGGTAAAGTAAGAAGATGTATTCAATAGGGTAACAGTATGTTTGAACGAAGAAAATAAACATAGAATTTTGGTAAAAGTTAAAATTTATAAATTAATAGGCATAAATTTTCTTGTTTGAATTTATAAACATAGAAATTTAGAATTTCCACATGAAAAAAAAACTTGAAATTTGGTACCTCCAAATCCCAAGTTCAAATTCTATGTAAATAGGTGTCATTTCTCAATTTCTATGATTGAGAGTTTAAAAATAACAAATTCCATGTTCAATTTCATTGTTCTTTTAGGTTAACCAAATAAGAAAATTTACAAATTCTAGAAAATAAAATCTCGTCATTTCAATTTCCGTCATTTTTAAATTCCTTAGTAATGTTAAATTTCTTCACCCAAACATTTACAAATTCCTTAGAATCATTTTTAAGTGGTTCTCTAAAATTCAAGGTGTATTCATTTAGGATTCTAAAGAAGCTTATAATATTCCATGTGTATTTAATTAGAAATTGATTTTAAAGAATTTGAGAAAGTTGAGAAATTAGAAGGAATTAGAGAGATTTCGTAGTTTATTTTAAGCATCCACAAATCAACTCTCCCCATTACGGAATTGAATCAAAATTTTATTTAGAATCTCTACAAATCAATTAAACTCCATAAAAATCCATTAAAATCTCTCAATTGAATACACCCCCTAAGTGTTATAATACAAATGATTGAAAATTTAAAAATAAATAAACAATTGTATCAGGAAATTTGGAGTATCGGGCCATGTTTTCGATAGCGAGTGTAGCGTGTAATGTAAGTTGTAATCATAGTTAAACTCATCTAACTTAAGAATATATACACACAATCCCTTTAAGGGAAGGAATTTCTATTTTTATTTTTTAAATTGAGATTAGTTATGCTACGCACTTCACATCGAACTTCAACTCTATAAATATAGTTTCTCATGACCGTATCTGAAATTTCATATTTATAAAGCAAATCTTACAATTTTATTCAGGAAAAGAAAAAAAAACCAAAGAAAAGACAAAATAAATTGGCACAAAGACTGTATAGCAGAAAAGTAGAAACAAACCACACAAAGGCCTCTAACGGCTAAAAAATAGTTAATAACATTCAACAATTGCAGCATAGAGCTTCTTCACAATGCGATTTTGGAACCGAGAAAATGCATTGCTCCATGGCACATTAGACAACAATGAACCAAGAACAATCCAAAACCCGAATGCAAATCCAAGCCCCAAGCTCAAATAGAACCCACCGTCTTCAAGTAAATAACCTTCTACGTGCTTGTCATCACCTACCGGTGGCATGGCCTCATTTACACTGCAACGCTCTTTCAATGGAGGTCCGCATAGTTTGTTGCCAACATAACTAGACTGATCAAAGCTCTGAAGCTAAGTGCTTATCGGAATCCGCCCTATCAGCTTGTTATAAGACAAATTCAGATAACTGAGAAATGTCAAGTTCGATATGCTTGGAGAAATTTCGCCAGAAAGTTGGTTCACAGACAAATCAAGTGACTCGAACATTTTCATATCACCGATTTTGGAAGGGATTCTTCCTATTAGAAGATTATTGGATAAATTCAATGTTTGCAAGATAATGAGGCTGGTCAGCTCTTCAGGGATTTCTCCAGATATCATGTTGCTTGAAAGGTCCAAGCTAGTTACCAAACGAAGCACTGTGTCATATTTCACTTCTCTGCCTTTGGTCACAAAATCCGCTTTCTCTAAGTAGGCGTTACCAATCATAGAAGAACTAGAATCGGAATCTGCAATACTGGTATCTTCTTCGCTTGGAAAGGTAGTGGCCATGGATGAAAAATTTTGGAAGCATCTTGGTATCGTTCCCGAGAGATTGTTATAAGCAAGGTCCAAGATTTGGAGATTTGTGAGACTACAGAGTTCATCTGGAATGAAACCATGGAACTGATTTGAACGAAGACTAAGAACTTCCAAGCTTGGGCCAAAACATATTGGAATGCCTCCAGCAAACTTGTTTCCATCAAGGTCAAGAAGAAACAAGTGCTCACAATTTTGTAGGGACACGGGTAATTCTCCAGATAGGCTATTATTGCGCAAGTACAATGATCGAAGGAAAAGTAACTCTCCAATAGAGCTTGGAATTTTCCCTGTCAAATTGTTGTCTTCTAAATTCACAGTTGTCAAGTTTGGCCAGTATGACAGACAATCAGGAATTTCTCCATCGAGGAGATTGTTTTCAAGATGAAGAACTTGAAGGGTTTTAGGTACATCACTCCTATCACAAAAGAAGTGAGAGAGAGTGCCCGAAAATAATGAATTGGAAAGATCTAGAACAGACACTGCCGAAGACACAAGAGGCAATGAACCGTTGAAATGGTTCGATCTTAAGTCAATTACAAAATTTGAACCCATATAGAAAGAATCGGAATCCTGTTTTGGTTTTGGCCGGTTGGCAGAAACTATGTTTGGAACCTCCCCGGACAATTGATTACTCGAGAGATCCACATACTTTTCTACATCATGTAAAAAGATGTTCCAAAACCAAGTCGGAATGGTACCTGAAATTCCTGTATTGGACATGTTAATAGCAGACAACTGATTTTGACTTTGAAGCCATGTAGGCAACTCTGATGGGTCCAGATGCCAAGAACCTAAACTCAAGATAGAAAGTTGAAAAGGAGGAACCCAGTCATAGTTGGTTTTAAGAGTCAAGGAGTTATCATCTGCAGTAAACATTTTCAATCTTGTAAGATTAGTAAAATGAGCTTCAGAGACAACACCCTCGAATGAATTATGATCAATGCTCAAGTATTGCAAGAGTGATAGATTTCCTAAGGACATCGGAATGAGACCTGATATAGAATTATACGAAAGATAAAGAGAACTTAAATTTTTAAAAATTCCTAGCATACCAAATAAATGACCTGAAAAATTATTACTCGAAAAATCTAAATAATCTATTTGATCAAAACTACACCGAGACAAACTTTCTAAGATTTCTGATACCCTCCCCCTAAAATTATTCATCCTTAGATCAACAGAAGTCAACCTACAAAGATTTCCCAAGGAGTTTGAGATTTCCCCTTCAAGCTCATTCCCACTTAATTGAAGATCAACAAGGGCTGTCAAGTTTCCAAGGGAACTCGAAATTTCACCATGGAAAGCATTGGAAGAAAGATTGAGGGACTCAAGATTGCCCAAACTGTACAACCATGTAGGTATGGTAGAGTTGACATCATTGGCAGCAAGATCAAGAACTTTAAGATTTGTCAAGTTCGCAATACCACTTGGCATGTGATGAAGTTCGCATTGAGGAAAATGCAACTCTGCCAGCAGAGAAGGGAGTGTGTTTACTTGTAACCAACGAGATGCGTTGGTAAGATTTAATCCAGTCATGTCAAGATGTTTCAACAGAGAAAGACCAGAGAGCCATTCAAAATTCTCGACCATCAAATCAAAGTTGTAAGAAAGATCGAGATAACGTAGACTTGAAAGATTTCCCAACTGATGAGGAATGGTTCCGTTGAACCCTGCTTCCGAGAGATCAAGATATCTTAAACGTTTAAGAGAACCCAAAAAGCTGGGAATCTGCAGTCCTTCAAAATTGTTGAAGCTTAAGTCCAAGTGGCTGAGATGCTTTAAATTCAGTAGAGAAGGATTTACCTTGCCACCCAGCCCACGGTACTCACCATTCACTTCATCATGATAACCAGCAAGGTGGAGCTCACGGACATGACCGGTTAAATTACTGCAGGCAACACCGGTCCAGTTGCAACAATCGCCTTCACCATCCCAAGAGGAAAGCATATTTGAAGAATCATCGAGATCTTTCTTGAACATAAGAAGTGTTTGTCTCTCATTTTCTTTGCAAGGCAAATGGATCAGGTTTCCATTGCATAAGGTAAGTGTAAAAGACGCAATGGATAGAAGAAAGGTGAGTAGGTAAACAAGTCTCATGACTGTCATCGTATAGATATGGAGTAGGTGATGGATGTGAGGAATGAGTAATTTAGAGTAGTGCTATATATACACACGTTAGTAAAGAGTAAAGGTCCAACCTCGGCCCTACTCTTTCTATTTACTACAAATCATTTTTCTACATCCCTCCCGGCAAAGACGGAAGCGGGTCAAGAGATTTAAGACAGAAAGAATGGTCCATCCCCAAAACAAATTCCAGGCAGTGATGGATATGGTTCATCCCCAAAGAAACGTCAGGACCATATATAGCAATAATTGATCTACTTAAATTAGTTTTAAAAATCATTTTCCGGAAGAGAATTGAAGTATAGATTGACGAGGCCGAATGCCCTTATTTTACTCTGCTACTATTGGATATTTAATTGAGAAAATTATAATTAGATGCGTCATTGTAGACATTTAGAAGTGAGTCAAGTCATTTTTCTACATCCAGACCTACAAAGTCGTCATGGAAAAATTTAGGGGTAAATGAATTTTAATCCTTGTATTAGATTAATTTTTCATTAAAACCTGGTGTAGTATTAGTTATTTGATCTTGGTCCTCAATGTCATCATGATTACTATAACTCATATTTTGTTGTTTTTAAACTCCTTAATGGCTCTTTTTGTTCCCATTGTGCCCCTATAATTAATTATTCGACCTTCTTGGTATGTTCCACATTATTAGAAACTAATTTTGACTTTGATTAATTGATTTCTTCCATCATTTATATATAGTGCCGGGAAAGATTTTTCATATCATCATGCCTAAATTACAAGATGAAAAAAGTTAAGGCATCAAACGTATAACACACCAACAAAGTGTGTGTATCTAAATATTAGTACCTAGTTGAAAAAAACCTAATCATAGTATCTAGTTGAACGCATCTAAATCATAGTATTTAATCGAATGTATCTACGTTATAGTACCTAATCAAATTTATCTAAATTATCGTACGTACCTAATCGAATGTATATAACTTATCGTACCTAATCGAATACAAATGCAATAGATCAAACCCAACTCCAAACTCAACAATTCATACACTAATAAAATGATCAAAACCTAATAATAAAATCAACCATACTAAATAACAAAAAAAAAAAAAACCTAATATAATAAGAAATATCACAAGCGCAATGCCACAAAAAAAGTTACTGAAGTTGAACCCATTCTCTTCGTTGCAAATCGTTGGAATCCACCTAGTAACACAAGCCATATGCCATTCAAAACCAACGGAAAGAAAATAGAGAGAGACCTAGTGCAAATGATGAGAAAAAAGGGGAAAATCGTAATTAGCAAATGTATGTGAAGAAATCAGCCAATATATGGATGGTTGCCTCATCTCTTTTTCAATTGCAGAAGCCTAATCTCTTTTTCTAAGGAGAAGCTTAATCTGTCACTCAGTACTACGGTATGGTGGTATTTCTCTTCACTTGGAAGTGAGAGGTCTTAAGTTCGAATATCGTGAATGATGAATTCGATACAAAATTAGGCTATCCATTGTGTGGCTTAACCGAATTCTCTCTCGATATACTAAAAAAAAAAGAAGAAGCCTAATCTCTAATTCATTTGATGTTGCATCTTTAAATGCTCATTTCAAATTTTAAAAAAAAAAAAAATCATTCAATTGTGAAACCATTCAAAAGCAATACTTCGGGGTAATATAGGATAAAACATAGTCAAATTACATAAAAGAAATTAAATATGACGTGTAATAAAAATGATGATTTGGACACGAGTCAAAGAACTAAAATTAGTTTTTAATCATTCTTACATTATTTATCTAAAAGTAATCATTTTTAAGGACTAAAATCTAGTTTTCTTAAAAATTTATATGTCGGTCAAAAACATGTGGTTGCAAAATTTGATGTAACTTTCTTAGAATTATGATTTTTGAGGAATGACCAGTCCTCAGATCGAAGGATTTATTTGTTAATCAATTAAATTTTATCTTGGTCGATCTGAAAATTTTCCTTTTTCTTTTTCAGATGAAAATTAATAACTATTTTTTCTGGAAAATAAAATAAAATAAAATTCCTTACTTTTTTTCATCATTCATCTCTTTTAGTGGTAGACAATGTTCTGCCCTAATTAATTAGGAGGAGAAAAAAAAATAAACAAGATGTTTGGAACTAAAATAAGTTTGGCCCAATGATTTTATTTCACTCAAGTACCAATGGCTATTTAATTTTAACAGAAGAGAACAGTAATCGAGGCCCAGGATTTGAAAGTACTACACGCATTGCGTTGTAGGCGACAAACACCCTTCAAGCTATACATTTAACCCAATCGGATTTTACTGAGGAAAAGCTACGTTTCGATGGCATTCTTGTAGTTTTTGAGGAGATGAAAGCTCAAGTTGCAATGTAAGTTCTTATCTTATGTCATTAATCACATCAACAACTGGGAGCATAAAGAATTATTTTGAGAGTAAAAAGCTTAAACTAGGAGAAATGTATGTTCTATATAAAATAGCATAAACAAAGAAGAAAACGACACTCAATTTACAACTTAAAAAGATTTTAAAGCTCTGCAACCTACTTTCTTTCCAATTCCTTTTGTAATCTTTGTACTTGTATTCATGTTTAAGGCGTTGCTACATTGCATGCAGTATCGATTTCTTTTAAGAAAAATTCTTTTCAAATCACTTCATCAACCTGTACGAACTTGTCGACTAGCAAGAAAGTTTGCCCAAATGGGTCCAAACATGTCTGTGTATCTCTTGTATTTTGCATCTCTTTCAAGTTATTACTTTGTAGTTGGATATTTTCTAAGCATCTAACATTATTTCCCTTCTATTCTTTCATTTTCATAGTCTTCGATGCATTTATGTAAACATATCCATGTGAGAATTGCAAACTGAATTCAACTAAGAGCCAATCAATTTGTGTCTTTCAAGTAATTTGATTCATAACTTAAAAATCACATTATGTGCTTTTCAAGTAATTTGATTCATAACAACTGATAGCTCAACATTAATCTTGCATAATATTCTAGAGCTGATCTTAATTCCTTCTTTGTCTTAAGATGGTTTTTTTTTTTTTCCAAAGAAACATATGGTTGGAGGAGAAGTCTTTGCTCAACCTTGGAATTTTGTGAAAAGAGCTTCCTTTTTCTACATCCATCCCCCACAAAGATGGCAGACAAAGTGGTTGTGGAAAATTTATAAGTCGGTCAGCAGAAAAGTTGTTGTAAGGCATGCAGACAGTAATAGTTGAGCAACATGAATGGGCAAAGAAAACCCAAACCACAAGAAATGAGAGAAAAAGGAACATGACACGTTCTCGTGTTTCACCTTGTTTGCAAATTGCAAGGCGCACCCAGATTTTCTTTACATAGCGGCTCGTAATGCGAGAGACGCTTAGTAACATGAGACATACAACTCAAAGGTATTAATTTTATTTCATAATAATTTCATTTCATTTCATTCATCGTAATATATTTTGTTGTAAACTAATTTTTGTTATACAATACATTTCGATATACTTTGTCTTCTTCATTTAGGCACATTAAATTAATTATAATACATTTCGGTGCATATATTTAGGTACACATATTTCGGTACATACATTTTGATACAAACATTTAGGTACACTGGTTCAATATAATACATTTCAGTACATATATTTTGGTACATACATTTCGATGCATTTATTTCGGTACACACATTTAAGTACATTAATTTAATATAATAATTTTGGTGCATACATTTCAGTACTAGCATTTAGGTACATTAATTGAGTCTTTTCAAATTTGAAGAATGTTAAATAAAATTAATAAATTAAAAAAAAGAACTTTGGTCAAAAAATAAATTAAAATGTGTTTATTAATAAATTTAATGGGAGAAATTGAATAAAATACACATTAATTATTTTGAATTAAGGTCATATCAAGGGACTATAATCAATATGTAATATAAAACCAGATTTATTTTAAATTTTAATATTCTTCAAGGATTAAAGTTAGAAAACCCCTTAAAAAACTATTAAAAAACTTACTACAAGTATAGCCATATAAGTGAGATTAAATTTTTACTGTTAGATTCTTTGATCTAACTTACGTTTTTAGTATTACATTTTTCATTTTATTATTTATTGATTTAAAAAATATTTTTTTTCACGGGAATCGGGTCGTGTCATATTATTCGTTAATATTAACAGGTCAGATCATATTACTGTTCATTTTAACGCATGACACTTTAGATATTCAGTATGTCACAAAAAGGACACGAACACAAAAAATACAATACAAATGCCCTACACTTTATTGGTTTTAAAATTTCCCCTTAAACTATTAATCCACTTTATTGGTTATAAAACGTTAGGTCATTTTTCTACATCCAGACCTACAAAGTCGTTATGGAAAAAATTTTGTCGGTCAAAATCATGTCGTTGCAAAAATTCTACTTTGTTGGTTTTATGAAATACATGTCCTTTTTGAGGAATGAGCAGTCCTCAGATCCAAGGATTTATTTGTTTATCAATTAAATTTTATATTGGTCGATTTGAAAATTTTTCTTTTTTTATAGATGAAAATTAATAACTATTTTTCCTTGAAAATAAAATAAAATTCATCACTTTTTTCATCATTCATCTCTTTTAGTGGTAGACAATGTTCTGCCCTAATTAATTAGGAGGTGAAAAAAAAATAAACAAGATGTTTGGAACTAAAATAAGTTTGGCCCAATGATTTTATTTCACTCAAGTACCAATGCCTATTTAATTTCAACAGAAGAGAACAGTAACTGAGGCCAAGGATTTGAAAGTACTACACACGTTACGTTGTGGGCAGCAAACACCCTTCAAGCTATACATTTAACCCAATCGGATTTTACTGAGGAAAAGCTACTTTTCAATGGCATTTTTGTAGTTTTGAGGAGATGAAAGCTCAAGTTGCAATGTAAGTTCTTATTTTCTGTCATTAATCACATCAACAACTGGGAGCATAAAGAATTATTTTGAGAGTAAAAAGCTTAAAACTAGAAGAAAATGACACTCAACTCACAACTCAAAAAGATTTTAAAGCTCTGCAGCTTACTTTCTTTCCAATTCCTTTTGTAATCTTTGTACTTGTATTCATGTTTAAGGCGTTACTACATTGCATGCAGTATCGATTTCTTTTAAGAAATTTTTTTTTCAAATCACTTCATCAACCTGTACGAACTTGCTCGACTAGCAAGAAAGTTTACCCAAATGGGTCCAAACATGTCTGTGTATCTCTTGTATTTTGCATCTCTTTCAAGTTATTACTTTGTAGGTGGATATTTTCTAAGTATTTAACATTATTTCCCTTCTATTCTTTCATTTTCATAGTGTTCGATGCGTTTATGTAAACATATCCATGTGAGAATTGCAAACTGAATTGAACTAAGAGCCAATCAGTTTATGCCATTCAAGTAATTCGATTCATAACTTAAAAATCACGTTATATGCTTTTCAAGTAATTTGATTCATAACAATTGACAGCTCAACATTAGTCTTGCATAATATTCTAAAGCTGATCTTATTTCTGTTTTTGTCTTAAGATTTTTTTTTTCCCAAAGAAACATATAATTGGAGGAGAAGTCTTTTCTCAACCTTGGAATTTTATGAAAAGAGCTTCCTTTTTCTACATCCATCCCCCACAAAGACGATAGACAAAGTCGTTATGGAAAATTTATCGGTCAACAGAAATAGGACAAAAGTCACATGGTTGTAATCAGGCATGTAGATGGTAATAATTGTTTTGCAATTCAAAGGGCAAAGAAACCCAAACCACAAGAAATGAGAGAAAAAGAAACATGACAAGTTCTTGTGTTTCACCATGTTTGCAAATTGCAAGCGCATCCAGACTTAGTAACCTGAGAAATACAACTTTGAGAAGGTTTTCTGAAATAAACATTGTGCAATGAATGAGTATAAGTCATTTAGAAGACAAATTATGTATCAGAGTAAACAGAGTTTACTCTCATTGGTCAAGGAAGAAGACTATATCCATCAAGACAATCCACCACTTGCATATACAATTATATATCTCACGATGAATAATATTCTATAGGCCTTATTTCTTTTTTTTTCTTTTTTTTTTTAACCGGTGAAAAGTATAATTGGAGGAGATTTTGCTCAACCTGTGAAATTTATGAAAAGAGCTTGATTCTTCTACATCTAGCCCCATAATGACGGTAGACAAAGTCCTTGTGGAAACATTTATAAGTCAGTCAAGAGATATACGACAAAAATGATGTCCCATCCCCAATATAATTCCAACTTCATCCCAAAAGAAAAGTCACAAGAGTTCTAGGAAAAAATAAAAAATATTCATGAGACTTATGGCTAGTTTCGGGTTGATGTGTTGTGAAAAAAAAAAAAGCGTTCAGCCTTAATTCTGTTAATGGTTTACATTATTGGTTGACAGAGAATCAAAGCAAATTTACCGATGAATTGCAATTTCAAAAAGAAAATCTGAAGAATAAAAAAACGAAATACAACAAGAAGAATGAGCATTTGTAAATTTAGATTTATAGTTTATGGGATTATGGTGACAATCAATGAGCATTTGTAAATTTTTTTTTTGAAGTTTTAACGAAAAACCCACGATATTGATCACTTTAACGAAAAATCACGTTTTTATACTAAAAAATGAAACCTAAAACTATTCAATTTACCCTTTATTTTGTTTTTATCGTTAAAACTCAAAATTTTTAAACTTTTTTCTTTAATTTTCTTTTTTTTTTCCTTCTATATTTTCATGCTTCTACATTAATTAAAAAAATTACTCCAACAACGACCACATAAGTGAGTAAAATCCTTACTGTTGGATTCTTTTATCTCACTTACATTTTTAGTATTACACTAGAAATATAGCTCGCGCGTTACTGCGGGATTAGAAACCGTATGATAAAAATATGTTTCGAAGCTATAAGAGATTGTTAAAGAAGGTTAATGTTATTTACACTGAAAGATATTTGAGCTTTTTGAAAGAATTTTTACATGAGCAGAAATTGGGTGAATGAAGCTCTTGAAATTCTTTAAACCATTATGAATAGCATGACCTGTGAGTGATTGATAGTGTAACAAAAATTAGTAAAAGAGTGAAAGAATATTATACATGAAACTATATTATTGGAACCACTTAATGGAAAGTTGTAGAGCTATGGTATACTCAGCTATAGTTTCAAAACCAACGAAAGAATGCAAGACATAATATATACACAGAAAAGAAAAAACTACTAAGTTTGAAAGATACGAACGATTGAGCATGCAGAAAACGTGGAGAGCGATTGAGAAAAGGGAGCACCAAATTAACTGTTTTTCCTTTCCTTCCCTTCCCTTGCTGCATAAACGGTAGAGTAGCTCTAGTTTTTCAGTTTTTTTCACGCCATTCTTCATGCCAAGCCAAAATCAACAACTAAATTATAACATGCATGTTAATAATACCATGAAAAATTCCACTTCAATATACATGCATATTATTTTCTTAGTTCATATATGAATTGGATATTATCTCTTCCAAAACCACCAACCAAAATCACTTCTCAAAGAGATTATAAATAGAAGAGAGTGGAAGCTTACCCAAAGCCAATTTTGCGAAGTAGTGTTGTGCTACTCTCCGTTTTCTTATTTTTGACCCAACAAACAATATCTGCATTTAAATGTATAATGTTTTTTTTTTTTTTTTTAATAAAAAAAATGTCAGCAAGCCCATATCAATTCCAGAACATTTTAAAAACCGAAATTAGGCATAATCAAAGATGGACCATTTCATCAGCATATGCGAAGGGTCTCAAAACATACCAAGAAAAGGGTAGGCAACAAAAAGAAATTAAACGCAGAAACTCAACAAAATAAACAATTTAGAGTTTAAGCATCTAAGGTACAATCTTAAAGATAAGAACTTACAGAGATTATCAGGCAATTTCAGTTTTTTGAATTTGGGATTAAATGATTCAAATAAGCACTTGAAAGAGTGATTGATAACAAAAATCTGAAGTCAACACAACATGCAGTCATCTACAGAGCTCAAATACACAATCACTAAACATAGTCCACCACTAATCCATACACATATTTGGTTAAAGGAACAAAGCGAGTTTAACCTGTTGTGCCACCACAGCATCTTGAGGATCATCCGTGAGGAGCAGAAAGCAAAGTTCGTACAAAAAGAAGTGCTGTTTTCAATGTTAGGGTGCCTTCCAACATATGAGATACATACACCAAAAAAACATTACTAGTGATCCCTATGCATATTGTTTCTCTGAGTATTCCAATTCAGCAGTCCTAGAATCTTACACAGTGGCACCTGGCTGTTTCTCTTACTCTATGAACTGTTTTTTCTTTAAAGCACACTCTGCTGATAAATAGATTATTCACAAAAATTATGAAACACAATTATACATTGAGTGCTAATAATTTTCATAAATTGGCTAGTTACATTTCCTCACAACTTGAGTGATGTCTAAAATAAATGATCGATGAGGTTATAGTTTATAAGTTTCACATTTACATTTATCCACAATTTAAGTGGTATATTTAAACTCCAAACGATGCATAGGTTATCAAGCAGTTACATCATCATTTTAAAAATTCACATCCAATAAGAGTATAAATACACCTAATTGGTAATATCTTGAGAGAGAGATACCTGGCAATGGGTCGACTTGCAATGAACTAAAGAACTCGACTTTTTCTTATGATTACATCACCACCTTCAAGAAATACATTAAACAGTAAAATCAGGAGCGACAACACAAAAGAAAACCCCAAGTAAAGTTCTCATTAGCAGTGAAATTATTAGTATTGCACTAAAAGATTTAGAGATAAGGAGATAATGATTTAAACAATATTATCTCAATAATCGTTCGGATAAAGAGATTATGTTACTTGTCCAAAACTACCAATCAGGACCACGGATCAAAACTAACTGTCAAAACCTTTCATAATAGTAAATTATTGTTCTTTCTTAAGATTCCAAATACTTGGATACACAATCCTTTTATAGTTTATATGGATACTTGACCCTCATCAGTCTTATATACTCCCTTCGTGGCCATGAGACTTTTTTATGAGAGCATTAGACAGAAGGGCATGCTTTGAGTATTTAAAATTTTTCAATATCTCAGTTTTCTTTAAACCTCATGATATGCCGATAATAGTATAAAGATGAATGAACAAAAAAAAAGAAAAAAGAAAGGGTTAAAACCAAAGGAGAACTGAAATAGAGAAACAAAGAAAGAAAACCATAAATGGAACCCAAACACAAAGAGAGTGAGAGAGTTAAACCCAAAAGCTTAACACAATCTCATTTGCATACCATTTGACCATATTAAGAAAAATATGAAATTTGCACCCCCATTTGACCATATTAAGGATAGAGGGCACTCACATCGTTGTAGTAGTACCCTTCTTTGTTATGCTTTTCCTCAAAACTGCCATAAAAAAACCCAAAAAGCATAAAAATTTAGAAGCAGAAAAGAAAAGGTTTGAAATTGCCATTGGAAATGCAGAATGTACAGATGGAAACCAAATTGAATTATTATGCCCTCTCTCCTCCTCTCTCCTCCTTCAATCCATATACTGGTAGTTACTGTCAATCTATTTAACTTATTCCCAACTTCATCAAAACAACCAAGAAGCATAAAATAGCAAGGTTAATTCTCACTTTCTTTAATCAAAATGAATTCTACTTCTTCCCATCTATTTGCACATCCCTTCAACACTCTCAATTGATATTAAAACAGAAAACAAATTGTTGCAAGAAAGAAGCGAGAGGAAACATCGAGAAGGGAAGCCGAACAGTGAACAACCTGTGTAATTTTGTGAAGATTGGCAAAGAGATCCTATAGAGATGGGAGAAAATGACACTGAAATAGGAATCCCAATCCAAATATCATCCCAGAAACAAAACCTCCCCCTTTCCAACTGTGAAAGGAAGATTACAAAAGATCATGGAAAGGACCTGAGCTTGTCTTTCCATGGGTATCCCCATGACCCCCTAATAAACTCGAATAAGTCACGTCATGCAACATGTATTTACTCCATAGTCCATACAACAAAATTCCACATAGAACTAGTTCCCAAGAGTAGTGAAGTAATTATCAATGTTATTTAGTCACACATTTTCATATATACTAAAGCAATATTACCCTCACCAGTCATTTTCAAGTCAATCCATACCAGTGGCATTTTGTACTCTTCGGTATCTCTGTAATTTGCTAACTCTGCTTCTCATTTACCAGCGACATGTTATCAGAGTCATTGACTTTTTTCTTGCTATTGCCTACCTCAAAAGATGCATAATCAGAACAAAGATACTCATATTTTTCAATCCGCATACAGGGATTATCAACAAATATTCACCTAAGTAAATCATTTATTATGGTTATTAGTTATTATATATGCCCAATGCCTAGTCTATCATGAATGTGGCTTACATTTCGAGAAAAAATAGGCTAAGAAATAAGTTTTTTTTTTTTTGTTTATAAATAAAAATTTATACTTCAGCTTCATCAAAATTGCAGGATCCATTCAAACAGTACGAACTTTTTTAGAGAAATATTAAGAAAAATAACCTAAAATGGTAGTTTAGATTCAGTTGAGTTGTAAATGTTAGTATACAGCATCCAAATATATTGGAAAGATAAAAATAAATAGTAATCAACGAAATTTTCCTAGTAGAACTTAGCCCTGGAAATTGTGGAAACCAGCTCAATTTACAGGAATCAAACAGAGGATAAGAGAAAATTGGTCCGAGAAAATACCATGGTTACGGATGAGCTGACGACGACAAAAGGGAGAGACAGCGGCGAAGGGCTGGAGTCTCATCGTCTGCTGTATGGAGTAAACCCTAAAACACTAATGTGCAATTTGTATTAGGTTTTTGGATAGAACCAGAAAATCAGCCCTACACCCATCCCTCCCTCACTCTTTGTCTGTCTCCAATCGCTTAATCCTACACCTTTTTGGACAACCATACTTCTCCCTCTCTGTTTCTGTCTCTCTCATTTCAAAGTCAGATTCTTTATCAAATTCAACAACTGGATTTTGACAAAAAAAAAAAAAAAAAAAACTGGATAATTCACACAGAATGAAAAAAACCCACTCACATCGAGACGGAGATATTTCGGAAGCAGCGCAAAATAGTCCTGGAGAAGATCAAAGCTGTTCTGCATTAACAAAATTGAAAAAAAAAATCAAAACTTTAAATTACAACTAAATTTATTCATTTCTTAATTGAAATCCAGAAAAAAAAAATGCAAAAGTTAAGCAACGCAGAGAAAACCCAGATCCCACCCCAAATTTGTACTCGAAGCCCTTTTACAATTCACGCAACCATGAATCAGAGAAGAAGCAGAGGATTGAGTATGGGGGAGGAGAGACTGCAAGAGAGAGAAAGAGAAGAGAGAGAGGGTGTGTGTGTTTGAGCGCGGTGGTGCTGTCAATAAACAGTAACCGAGAGTTTGGGTTTGGAAATTGTTATTAACGCATTAAAGAAAAATACAATTGTGAAAGAGCGTAGAATAAGATTTTTAACGGGCTAATAACAATTCCCTTAGGTTTTAGTATATATAAATTTTTCATTTTATTATTTATTAGGTTTAAATTTTTTTTTAACCGGTACCAAGTCAAGTCATATTACCTGTTTATTTTAATATACAACCCATTAAATATCATGTATGTCACGAAAACGACACGAACACAAAAATACATAACAAATGCCCTCCTCTTTATTGGCTTTAAAAAATTTCCCTAAAACGATTAATCCAGTTTAAAATTGCAGCCCCTCTCCCCACCCCACAAAAAAAAAAAAAAAATGTTCACATTTAAACCCAAATCAAACATTAATCCATTTCCATATCCCAAATCGAATTGCCAGAAAGCAAAAAAATATATATATATTAATAAATATTAAATATATCTTTAAAATCGAATTCCCGCCTCCTTCGGTGAGAAGTTCCCTATCCTTTTTAAAAATGCCGGATCGGTCTGCCTCAAGTGTACAAAGTGGAGCCTTATTTTATTTATAAGTAAAGTCTTGATCTAAATATGGGCTAAGATATCAAATGATAGTTTTTTAACATGTGGATGAGAGGAATAAGTAACTTATTAAGAGAGATGTGAGAAGCATGTTGTACTGTAATCTAACGTTGTGGTGTGTGAAATTTCGCAAAAGAAGCATGTTCTACTATACTATTGTACTAACCATTTGCGTTCATTACAGCACCTTCGCCCTACATACGTAAGCTTATCGAGGTTTGGAACCCTTTTTCTATTCGAATGAAAAAATTCAGGCACCTACCAAATTGGTAAGGCAGACGTATCAATCCAACCTGTACTATTCTCATTAAAAAATTTACAAGTGCTAACTGCAATGGGACTCCTGCGGGCAATGAGAAACTTAAAAAATAAAGGAAAATTAGTGAAAATGGTTTGAAAACTTTGAGTTTTAATGATAAGAACAAAATAAATGGTAAAGTAAATAGTATCAGGATTGACTTTTTAGTGCAAAAATGTGGTTTTTCTAAGTCCAGCCAGGGATGGGGCATATAACAAGAACCGCCTCTAATATTCATTGGGGTCTTAAACAAACTACTACATTGTTGGAATCCATAACAATTGCTGGAGTTTTCTTTGGGATAAACTCTAGCAATTTAAGAACTAAAGCATGCTATGTGCCTCAACTCAAAGTGACAAATAAATTTTTTTTTTTTTGCAATGGGTTATGTTTTCGACAGGGAACAATCTAAAAATTAAAGCAGGTTATGTGTTTATGCATTCTAAGAAGTAGCAAGAGTACGTAGATGTACGATATTGGTTTGAAATGCAACGCGCTTTCTATAAGCTGGCCATTGATCATGCTCATTTTGTTCGCGAGTGAAGTGGATTTGAGGAGTTGGGTACCATGCATTGGACTCATATTCTGCGCTATGCCCTATTTTGATTTAAGTTAGAAGTTTATAACTGTTATAAGTTGGTTGAAAGAAGCCTACATTTGCTAAATTTTTTTGTTATTAGGAAAATTATTTTATCAATTGGAAGCCAGCCATTCCAGAGTTATTATTCTCATGATATCGAGCTTTGGTTACAAATTGTTCACTCATTTATTTGTCAGAAGTAATGAACTATCGAAGACCTTTTCAGCGTTGGATTTTCTGTATCAAGCTAAACTATACACACAATATTTTGTTGATTTTAACGGAGTGAGATTTTCAGTGCTAAATTTCCTTTAAAAAAAAATCTCGAGCCAAGAAGACCAGAAAGTAGTTCTTTGGCCTTTCGTTGAGTTCAACGGAGAGAGATTTTCGAGAGAGAGAGTCTCTTTTTCAATACCTTAAACTCTCCTACACAATACCTCCTATTTGTGTGCAGCCATATTGACTTCCAATTAGACCTGGCATTCGTGTCGTGTTTCTCGTGTTCGTGTCATAACCGATAGCTTAACGGGACGTGTCGTGTAATACCTGCTAAAGTAAACGGGTAATATGACCCGACCCGAAATCAACCCGTTAATATTATCAGGTAATATGACCCGACCCGTTACCCGTTAAGAAAATTATATTTTAAATCAATAAAAATGAAAAGAAAAACATAATTTGACCCAAAAAAATGTAAAACATAATACTAAATTAGTATATACATACTAAATTTCGGAGTTGACCCCTTAATGAAAGTTGTAAAGCTTTTCATTACGAGTGATTACATTTTTCACACTTATTATTATTAATTTTTCACTCAAATAAATAACATTGTTCATGAGATTTGGAGGGTTTTAAAAATCTACACTTATTTATATTTTCATCAAGTATAACATAAGATTTTATGGTATCCACTAGTGTAAATATTTTAAATTGAATATCGAATTCATTCATTATATTCATATAGGGTCGATGAGTGTAACTGTAAAAAATCATCAAAATCGGAGTTAAAATAACCGTTAAATTGTAATTTTTCGTTTATAACCGTCGAAAAGTTTTGTTTCATTACTTGATCTCTGAACGTTTGTTTTTTTGCAATTTTTGGCGTATGCGATCTCGAAGCATATATAAACAAGTTTGACGGTTGAATCGTTGAAATTAGTTTCGTAGGATGCGTATCCCATCAAAACGATAGATTCACTAACACTTAAGAGTTTATTTATACTTTCATCAAGTATAACATAAAATTTTGTGGTATCCACTAGTGTAAATATTTTAAATTGAAGATCGAATTCATTCATTGTATTCATTTAGGGTCAAGGAGTGTAGCTGTAAAAAATCATCAAAATCGGAGTTACAATAACCGTTAAATCGTGATTTTTCGTTTATAACCATCGAAAAGTTTTGTCTCATTACTTGATCTCTGAATGTTTGTTTTTTGCAATTTTTGGCATATGCGATCTCGAAGCATATATAAACAAGTTTGATGGTTGGATTGTTGAAATTAGTTTCGTAGGATGCGTATCACATCAAAACGATAAATTCACTAACACTTGAGAGTTTATTTATACTTTCATCAAGTATAATATAGGATTTTGTGGTATCCACTAGTGTAAATATTTTAAATTGAAGATCGAATTCATTCATTGTATTTGTTTAGGGTCAAGAAGTGTAGCTGTAAAAAAACATCAAAATCGGAGTTAAAATAACCGTTAAATCGTGATTTTTCATGTATAACCGTCGAAAAGTTTTGTCTTATTACTTGATCTCTGAATGTTTTTTTTTTTTTTTCAATTTTTGGCGTATGCGATCTTGAAGCATATATAAACAAGTTTGATGGTTGGATTGTTGAAATTAGTTTCGTAGGATGCTAATCCCATCAAAACGATAGATTCACTAACACTTAAGAGTTTATTTATACTTTTATTAAGTATAATATAAGATTTTGTGGTATCCACTAGTGTAAATATTTTAAATTGAAGATCGAATTCATTCATTGTATGCATTTAGGGTCAATGAGTGTAGCTGTAAAAAATCATCAAAATCGGAGTTATAATAACCGTTAAATCATGATTTTTCGTTTATAACCGTCGAAAAGTTTTGTTTCATTACTTGATCTCTGAATGTTTGTTTTTTACAATTTTTGGCGTATGCGATCTTGAAGCATATATAAACAAGTTTGACGGTTGGATCGTTGAAATTAGTTTCGTAGGATGCGTATCACATCAAAACTATAGATTCACTAACACTTAAGAGTTTGTTTATACTTTCATCAAGTATAACATAAGATTTTGTGGTATCCACTAGTGTAAATATTTTAAATTGAAGATCGAATTCATTCATTGTATTTGTTTAGGGTCAAGAAGTGTAGCTGTAAAAAAACATCAAAATCGGAGTTAAAATAACCGTTAAATCATAATTTTTCGTTTATAACCGTAAAAAAGTTTTGTCTTATTACTTGATCTCTGAATGTTTGTTTTTTGCAATTTTTGGCGTATGCGATCTTGAAGCATATATAAACAAGTTTGACGGTTGGATTATTGAAATTAGTTTCGTAGGATGCGTATCCCATCAAAACGATAGATTCACTAACACTTAAGAGTTTATTTATACTTTCATCAAGTATAACATAAGATTTTGTGGTATCCACTAGTGTAGATATTTTAAATTGAAGATCGAATTCATTCATTGTATTCATTTAAGGTCAAGGAGTGTAGCTGTAAAAAATCATCAAAATCAGAGTTATAATAATCGTTAAATCATGATTTTTCGTTTATAATCGTCGAAAAGTTTTGTCTCATTACTTAATCTCTGAATGTTTGTTTTTTGCAATTTTTGGCGTATGCGATCTCGAAGCATATATGAACAAGTTTGACGGTTGGATCGTTAAAATTAGTTTCGTAGGATGCGTATCACATCAAAATGATAGATTCACTAACACTTAAGAGTTTATTTATACTTTCATCAAGTATAACATAAGATTGTGGTATCCACTAGTGTAAATATTTTAAATAGAAGATCGAATTCATTCATTGTATTTGTTTAGGGTCAAGGAGGGTAGCTGTAAAAAATCATCAAAATCGGAGTTAAAATAACCGTTAAATCGTAATTTTTCGTTTATAACCGTCGAAAAGTTTTGTCTTATTACTTGATCTCTGAATGTTTGTTTTTTGCAATTTTTGGCGTATGCGATCTTGAAGCATATATAAACAAGTTTGATGGTTGGATCGTTGAAATTAGTTTCTAAGATGCGTATCCCATCAAAACGATAGATTCACTAACACTTACGAGTTTATTTATACTTTCATCAAGTATAACATAAGATTTTGTGGTATCCACTAGTGTAAATATTTTAAATTGAAGATTGAATTCATTCATTGTATTTATATAAGGTCAAGGAGTGTAGTTGTAAAAAATCATCAAAATCAAAGTTAAAATAACCGTTAAATCATGATTTTTCATTTATAACCGTCGAAAAGTTTTGTCTCGTTACTTGATCTCTGAATGTTTGTTTTTTGCAATTTTTGGTGTATGCGATCTCGAAACATGTATAAACAAGTTTGACGGTTGGATCATTGAAATTAGTTTCATAGGATGCGTATCCCATCAAAACGATACATTAACTAACACTTAAGAGTTTATTTATACTTTCATTAAGTATAACAAAAGATTGTGGTATCCAGTAGTGTAAATATTTTAAATTGAAGATCGAATTCATTAATTGTATTCATATAAGGTCAAGGAGTGTAGATGTAAAAAATCATCAAAATCGGAGTTAAAATAATCGTTAAATTGTGATTTTTCGTTTATAACTGTTGAAAAGTTTTGTCTCATTACTTCATCTCTGAATGTTTGTATTTTGCAATTTTTGGAGTATTCGATCTTGAAGCATGTATAAACAAGTTTGACGGTTGGATTGTTGAAATTAGTTTTGTAGGATATGTATCTCGTCAAAACGATAAATTCACTAACACTTAGAGTTTATTCATACTTTCATCATTTTGATGGGATACGCATTGATGTTATACTTAATGAAAGTATAAATAAACTTTAAGCATTAGTGAATCTTATCGTTTTGATGACTTGGAATAAATATATTAATTATTTATATATTTTAAGTGTTAATTAGACTATGTTTCAATTAGTATGTGATGATATTTAATAATAAAATTACATTTATGTTTTTGATTACGTATTTTATTTTTATTCAAGTTAAAATGTTATAAGAGATAAAAAAAAAAAAAAAAAGCTGGTTATTTTTTTTCTTTGGGTTAAACATTAGGCGGGAAATAGATGGATATAGGTTGCAAAATTTCCCAAACATTAGGTGGGAAATGGATGAAACTCTTGAAATATTAGGCGGGAAATTAATTATTATAATTTTTTTATGTTTTTGGTATTTTTAAATTACTTGATATTTTTATTTTTAATGTGTTTTATGATTTTTAATCTCAATCTTTGCCTATAATATACTATAAAAATAAATAAATAAATAAAACTTAAATTTTAAAATTTATATAGAATAATAATTAATAAACAATATATACATATTCATTATATCTATTGCATTTTATAGTAAGTTTTTTTTAGTAGTTTAAAAAATTAAAATCATCAAAATAGCATTTTTCTTATCGTGTCGAAACAGGTTACCCGCGTCTCATTCTCGTGTAAACCTGTTAAGGACCCGTTATTAACGAGTTATTATCGTGTGATCCGATAATGACCCGATTAGTTATCGTGTTGACCCGAAACCCGTTATTTTCGTGTCGTTTACGTGTCGTGTTAATGAGTCGTGTAATAAATTGTCTGGTCTACTTCCAAGCCAAAAAAGCAAAATACTAACGTGGCCTTCACAAAGCCACAAAAATCACCACAAAACATTACGCAAAAGGACGTTTGATGAAGACGTCAGCTCCTCTTCTGCAATACGAGATTAATTTCTTTTTCTTCAACAATATTTCTAATGAAGTAGTTCTTCTGTTTAAGGTGCTTAGTAGCAAATAAACACATATAATATGCTACTAAGATCTTTAAAAATGAGCATTCGAAATATCAAAAGCTTATGGTGGTGGCAAAAATAAATTATTTTTCACATTTTGACTGTTTGCAGCATTCATGGGATCAAACGAGCGTGCGTTTGACACCTTGAGGGACTTAAGCAAATAAACACATATAATATGCTACTATGACCTTAAGAATGAGTACTCAATTGACTCAAAGTTTTTTGGGTGATAAAAGTACATAGTTCTTTACTTTGGAGTGTATTTAGACTGTTTATGTCATTCATGAGATCAAACGAGCGTGCGTTTGACACTCTTTGGAACGTAAGCAAATAAACACATAATATGTTACTAGGGCCTTAAGATCAAAAGCTTAATAGTTGTCAAAAGAACACAGTTTTTTCTTTTGGAGTGTATTTTGACTGTTTTCGACATTCATGGGATCAAACGAGCGTGTATTTGGTACTTTTTGGAACTTGAGTAAAAAACACATAATTTGCTGCTAAAACAATAACAATGAGTACTCAAAAAGATTATTAGGTGTCAAATGTACACAATTTTTTACTTTGGAGTGTATTTGGACGTCTGCAATGAAGTGATTATTTAGTGGTAGATAGTGTTCTTCAATGTAGCACCATGATGGACGGCCTGGCAATGGGTCACATAAGTGTCTCACTTTTTCTCAGTGTATCTCCTTCAATGGTAGACAGTGTTCTTCACTAAGGGAAGAAAAATGAAGGAGAAGGCATTAATCACTGGGACTACCGACTGGAACTATGAAGGCGAATTTTGTTAACACAAAATACGAGTTCATCGTTTATCCCGAAGGGAGAGTTTGAGATTTTTCCAAGTCCAGCCAGGGATCGGGCATAGAACAAGAACCACCTCTAATATTCAATGGGGTCTTAAACTAACTAAAACATTGTTGGAATCCCTAACAATTGCTGGTGTTTTCTTTGGAATCAATAACCATTTAATAATTAAAGCATGTTCTGTGCCTCGACTAAACGTGACACATAAAAAGTTTTCCTGCAATGGGTTCTGTTTTCGCTGGGGTAACAAAATAAGAATTAAAGCAAGTTATGTGTATATGCATCATAAGAACTAGTAAGAGTACGTAGATGTAGCAACACAACACACCTTGTATATGTTGACCATGGATGTAAAAGGGAAGTCTCATCATCCCAGCTAGGCAAATCAACCGTTGACTTTTACATAATCTTTAATTGTTAATTTGTATATATAGCTGCTGCTAATTACCAGTTTTCATTTATTACTTTTCATGTAAAGTCACTCCTGGACTAGTATATCATCTTGTATTATTCCTTGTAAAAAAATTAATGAAAGCTACTCAGCCAGACTCAAAACATTATAGGATCATGCTCATTTTGTTCACGAGTCAAGTGGATTTGAGGAGTGGGCACCATGTATTGGACTCATCCTTTGTGCTGGCTAGTACCTACTATGGGTGGACCACTGTTGCAAATTGGTCGCTGCCACCGACGCTCTTGGCCTTGAGTTTCATCCAGTTTTTTGTTCTCATTGATGTTTCTTTGTTTTTTCCTTCGCGGATTTAGGTCTCGTCTCCTTGCTTGTTTTCTTTTATCATTGCTTTTCATTATTGAATAATTTCGGAGATAGGGGACCGCGGGTGGTGTTCATTCTTTTGGGGAAATTAACACTTTTTAATTATTATGAGCGGAAAAGAGTTAGCATACTTTGTAGTTGGTGATATTGGTTCTTTCTAGAGAGTAAAGTCATTATTACATTCCCAATTATTCTGTTATTGGGACAATTTTTTTTTTTTTTTTATCAGTTGGATGTAACCAGCCATTCTTGATCAGTTATTGTTCTTAGGAAGAATTGTAGATCTCATATTTTTTTTCGAATTCATATGTTATGAGTGCAAAACTGACACACCAGATGAAAGTAGTGTTAATCCAAACAACAGAAAAATTCAAAATATCCACTTACACGATATGGCAGTAGCAAATTACCTTTTAACCCGTAAATTACTAATTTTCCAATCTTACTATTGTGTTAACGAACCGACCTGTTTTTCTTCAAACCAGATCCTGTAAGGCACATTCGTTATCAGTCCCAAGTCATTTGCCAATCCGTTCACCTTTGTCCGTGGTCCCGTTAGTGGAATAATAAAATCTTGATCTCCGCTGTACAAAACATTTAAGATCATCGAGTGACTATTGCGAAAATTAAACTAATCGAAATCAGTCCAATTTGGCTCCAAGTTTTATGCTCGTAGGTGTACGAAATCGTTCAGTAGTAAACACTTTATATCGTCCCGCATAAACCAATCTAATTCTAATCGCCAAACTCAATTCAATTTGCAACTTGGTTGCAACAAATGTTCAACCTCATTGATATTCAAATTCCCCCAACTCATGTAACATCTATGACGTCTAAATTATTATGTATATCTCAATATGAAACCATTCATGGCATCTGGATTAGTTGAATATAATAAAACTCACTACGATCAGTGAGAATTTATATAAAGACTACACACTTCCTAGAGTAAGTTGATTTGGAAGGCTGATGTTCCATCTCTCTAATTTAGCTTCAATTTAAATCCCTCTTCTCTGAAAGATGGGAGAGAAAGCTCTTCTCTTTTTAGTGCAAATAAGGGAATAAAAGCTACTCTTGATTGGCTTAAGCAGTCAGGTGCTCGAATGGTCCTACAAAATAAAGTGAATGGCTGCTTGCAATGTTTGCAAAAAGGATATGCACAAAACTTGAAGCTGCAATCTTCTGAAGTTCTTGGTTAAAATTGCCAAACGTGCCTGATTTAGCTAGCCTCTTGAAGAAGCTGTTAGGGACACATGTTTTCTTTAAGATTGGAATTCAACAAGGAAAATCTTACAATTTTATAAAGCAAATCTTACAATTTTGTACTGGAAAAATGAAAACCAAGGAAAAGATAAAAAACTATGCCACAAAATAGTTAATAACGTTCAACGATTGCAGCATAGAGCTTCTTCACAATGTTATTCTGGAACTGAGAAAATGCATTGCTCCACGGCACATTGGACATCAATGAACCAAGAACAATACAAAACCCGAATGCAAATCCGAGCCCCAAGCTCAGATAGAACCCACCATCTTCAAGTAAATGACCTTCTTCGCGCTTCTCATCACCTACCGGTGGCATGGCCTCATTTGTACTGCAGCGCTCCAGCAATGGAGGTCCGCAAAGTTTATTCCCAGCATAACTGGACAGATCAAAGCTTTGAAGCTGAACGCTTTTTGCAATCTGCCCTATCAGATTGCTATAGGACAAATTCAGGTAATCGAGAAATGTCAAATTAGAGACGCTTAGAGAAATTTCGCCAGAAAGTTGGTTCACGGACAAATCAAGCGACTCTAATGTTCCCATATCACCGATTTTGCAAGGGATTCTTCCGGTCAAAAGATTATTAGATAAATTCAACATTTCTAAGCTAATGAGGCTGGTCAGCTCTTTAGGGATTTCTCCAGATAACATGTTGCTGGAAAGGTGCAAACTAGCTACCAAACGAAGCATTGTTTTATATTTCACTTCTCTGCCTTTGGTCACCAACACTGCATTCTCTATGTATGTCTCCTCCAAAGTACCAAAAATTTCAGTCCCAACACTGATGAATACAATTCCGGTATCTCCTCCTCTTGAAAAGGTGGTGGCCATGTATTTCCATGCGACTTAAAATATGAAACACGGATAAAGGTAACTTAAGAAAACAAGAGTTGATGACAATGGCTCTCAACTATAATCAAATTATTCAATGAGCCAAACAACCACAGCAGCCCAGACAACCAACCAGATGTGATTAGGTGACCAGAAAGATATGCTGAATGACCGTAAAGATGCTTTTATTAGTGAATTGAATGACATTTTACAAGCGCACTACCACTACAAAGTTCTATCTTTGACATTGTTTCAGTTCCTAATTCATGAAACATTCTTGAAGTGGATTCTGTGGAGACACTTAATTGGGGTTTGTTTATGTCAATCTTGGATTTACTGCTTCATGTACATATTTGATAGTGTTAAATTATTTAAGGCACCAGCGCTCCAAAAACATTTTTCAGTTTCAAAACAAATTGAAATATCACAAAAACTGACTCAACAAATATTTTAACTCCAAGTTGCGTCAGGTTATTGATGCCCGAAAGAATTGAAATTAGACATGCAGCATAGCAAATCATCTGAAAAAATATAACAAAGAGAATAATGACAAATGATATCCCTCAAGAAGAAGGGTTAAGCAAACATACCTTCTGTACACGTGCAAGCAAACGCGTAAGAATGCTTTTCAAACTCCTCACAAGTTCAAGGTTTTTGGTGCTAACATTTCTAGCCAGTTCATCTAAAACAGGGTAGGCTTCTCGCTCAAGGTCTGCCACACTAAAATTCAAGTATGTGCAGACGACTTCTAATGCAATCTTCGGAACCTGAAACTCAAATGGGAGATCACACTGCACACCTTCAACGACTTCGGGAACAGGTAACCATTGCCTTCCGGTTGAAACATTCATTCCACTACCTTGTTCATCTAGTGGACTTGCTTCTTCTATCCTGGATTGCCTTTTCTGAGGAAGTTGTTGCCTTAGCTGATCCGCAAATGGAAGAACCTCCTGCCGAAGAGGATCAAGCAACAAAACCTCTTCCGCTGTAACTATAGCCTTTATAAACTCTAAATTAACCACCATGGCCTTCTCCCTAGCTGCAATTGAAATGAGAAAACATATTTCCATTGGTCATCATGGTCTGCTATGGCTACACAATTAAAAAACCAGCAAATAAGGTAACCCTAACCCTAATGAGAATTCACATAGAGGATAAAAAAGGGGGGGAGGAGGAGGAGGAGTACCAAGGATGCTGGAGGAATGGGAGAAGACAGGGCCGAGAATCCTCAAGTCCCGGGCGGGAATGGCAGCGCGTCGAATAATAGCATTCTTGTCACACTCGACGAGCTCTGATCCGCCAAAGCGGTCAAACCGCATCCAAAGACTGGCTCCTCCGGCCTTCTTCTTCCCCTTCACGCCACCGCCGCCAGCAACAACCGCGTTCAGATTATTATTATTGTTGTTGGTATTGGTATTGTTGATATGGACATTGGAGGGCGGAGGAGATCGAAACGGCTGCGGCGGCGAGGGAAAAGGGGAAGGGGGAGGGCCAATGAACTTCTTGGGGCGGCGCCGGATGCTGCTGCTGCACTTGAAAGAGAAGGGACCCTTACCCATTTTTGCTTCTCTTTCTCTTCCCGTTCCGTGTGTGTATTTAAGCGAGTCATGGATCTTTCTCTTCCCCCTCTTCCCTCCTGCTCCAACTCGGACTCGGACTCGGACTCCGCCTCCTCATCATCCCCAGCCGCTTGCTTCTTTCACGTTCTCTCTCTCTCAACTCCCGAACACACTTTATATAGTTTTTAGGGAGTTTTAACGAAAACTCCATGTTACTGTTTATTTTAACAAAAGTCATATTTTTATATTAAAAAGTCAATCCTGGTACTATTTACTTTACATTTTATTTTGTCCTTATCATCAAAGTTTTCAAGTCCTTTTCATTAATTTTTCTTAATTTTTAATTGTTTTTCTACATAATAAGGAACGCGGGAATTTTATTGGCACCGAATGCCAAAAAGACCTTTTGTGTGCCTAGGTGGTTAATTCAATTGAGATTTTGAAGAATTGTAATTCTTTTAATGAATATATGAGTATTTAATCAAAATTTTAAGTGATTATCTGAGATTCAAGGTGTATTCAATTATGATTTTAAAGAAGTTTATAACTTTTTATGTGTATTCAATTAGAAATTGATTTTAAAGAATTTGAGAAAGTTGAGAAATTAGAAGGAATTAGAGAGATTTCGTAGTTTATTTTAAGCATCCATAAATCTCACCTCTCCCCATGAGAGTTCGAAGGAATTGAATCAAAATGTTATTTGGAATCTCTATAAATCAATTAAACTCTATAAAAATTCATGGATTTATAAATCCATTAAAATCTCTCAAATTCTTAATTGAATACACCCCTAAGTGTTATAATACAATTAATTGAAAATTTAAAAATAAATATTTTAAACAATCAAGAAATTTGGAGTATGGGGCCATGATTTTGATAGCTAGTGTAGCGTGTAATGTAAGTTGTAATCATAATTAAACTCATCTAAGTTAAGAATATATACACACAATCCCTTTAAAGAAGGAATTTCTATTTTTATTTTTTAAATGGAGATTAGTTATGAGATGCACTTCATCGAACTTCAACTCTATAAATATAGTTTCTCGTGACCGTATCTGAAATTTCATATTTGCAACGAAAAGATAATCATCAAGTGATTTATTGGACGAAATGCAGAGAATGTGTGCGATTATCAGCAAAATTAATCATAAACAGCTGCTGATTTGACGAAACACAGAAACGGAGATACACGCGCACGAAGCTAAAAATGCTTCCTTTTGCTTCGAGAAAATACACACAAACATACATATATATATATATATATATATATATATGTGTGTGTGTGTGTGTGTATTGATTACCTGTAGTGAACGAACAATCGAGATCTTGAAACGCAATGATCGAAGAATCAGAGATGTTTATCTGTCCTAGGGTTTCTGAGATATCAATGATTTAATACCCCTCTTCTCTTCGGAGAAGAAGCTCTCTCTCTCAATCTCTCTCTCCTCTCTCTCTCTCTCTCTCTCTATCTATCTCTCTCTACTATTTCTTCTGGTTAATGTCTGGGGTTTGGATTGAAATTATATTTTGTTTTGTCCTTTTTAATTTAATTTATTATTTAAATGTTTTTTGTAAAATTTGATTGTCAACTTTGTATCTTTTGGATGCACAGCCTTGCAAGTTGCAAGTGGCGCCTTTTTATTCCCCCTTTCCAGTTCATTTTTGCCTACCCAAAATCCTATTCTGGGATTAAAGATGGTCAACAAAGTTGAAACCACAGAGAAAATTTACATTTCATAACCGAGTTTTTTTGTTTTTGAGACATTTTTTTTATATTTCTATAATTATTAAAAATGTGCGGATTTAGTCCTTGAATCGTTACAGTTATTACTTATTGTGATTCTTTTTAGAATAATGTGTTGATTTAGTCTTTGAATTATTAATTCAGCTTCTAAACTATTTTTTTTTCTTTAGAAAAGTAAGCCCTTTAACTCATTAAATTTGCCAATTGCATTTCTACTATAAGACTCAAAGCTATTTTATTCAAATTTTCGTCGAGTCACGTAACTTACATGTAATACATTTTAAAGTATACGTTAATAGTTTTAATGCGTTTAAGAACTTATTTTCTTGAAAAAATAATGTATAGAGTTAAATTTGAAGGGTATGTCGGCAATTTGATTCGTAATATATATGCAATATTAATTGCTTATTGACAAGATAATAACTGTGACATCCCACATCGCCCAGGGGAGTGATCCTTATATGTATATTCTCATCCTTATCTATCACGAGACCTTTTGGGAGCTCACTGGCTTCGGGTTCTGTAGGAACTCCAAAGTTAAGCGAGAAGGGGGTTAGAGCAATCCCATGATGGGTGACCCACTGGGAAGTTGCTCGTGAGTTCCCAAAAACAAAACCGTGAGGGAATGGTAAGCCCAAAGCGGACAATATCGTGCTACGGTGGTGGAGCGGGGCTGGGAAGTGATCCGCCCCGGGTCGGAATGTGACAATTTGGTATCAGAGCCTATCCCTGGTCGGAAATGTGCCGACGAGGACGTCGAGCCCCTAAGGGGGGTGGATTGTGACATCCCACATCGCCCAGGGGAGTGATCCTTATATGTATATTCCCATCCCTACCTATCACGAGGCCTTTTGGGAGCTCACTGACTTCGGGTTCTGTAGGAACTCCGAAGTTAAGCGAGAAGGGGGTTAGAGCAATCCCATGATGGGTGACCCACTGGGAAGTTGCTCGTGAGTTCCCAAAAACAAAACCGTGAGGGAATGGTAAGCCCAAATCGGACAATATCGTGCTACGGTGGTGGAACAGGCCCGGGAAGTGATCCGCCCCGGGTCGGGATGTGACAATAACAGTATTACTCCATAAAGTGTGTTATCTATAAGTAACATGGCTTAAATTGATGAAACATTGGATAGACTATCTTTGAATCTTATAGTAGGGATGAAATTATCAGTTTTAATGATTTTAAGGACTAGTTTAGAAACTTAACTTTCGCTTAAGTAATAATTTAGGAACCAAATCGAAATGTCAGTTCACCATTTTTAGGGGTAGGAAACCTAGAGACTGAGATCATCTTGTTCTCTTGGTTATTTTTTAATCAGAAATCTGGGTTACGACATATTTTACTATAGTCTTAAACAAAATGGGTGAATTTTTACAAACTTTTAATAACCATTTCAGCTTTTAGTTTTTAGGTTTTGGTTTTCTTTTTCTTTTTTTTAATTTAAAAAAATTATAATTAAAAAATAGTTACCAGACAACCATTTAGATTTATAAATGAACATTTGGATTAAAAGTAAGCATACTAGAGAACTCAATTTCAACACATACTTCGATATTCCCAAAACGAGTTTGACTCTCTTTTTCTTCTGTGAAAAGAATTGAAGTGATAATAATATTCTCTTCAATCAATAATTTAGATTATTATAAACCCTAATTCCCGAACCAACAATAATCTAACCCCAATTTAGAATGTTAATAGCATTAGTAGGGCCATTTTAACTTTTCTTTTTGGAGTTATGCAACTTTTTTGCACACAAGCATTTCCTTTGGTTTTATTTTCTTATTACAAACGCAAAGTATAAATGAACAATGTGGAGTGAGTTGTTGACAACGACATTTATTATCTCAACATAATTAATTAGTTAATCAATTAATTAATCAAATTAAATTGATTAATTAATTAATTAATTAATTTAATTAATAGGGTATTGACAAATAGGAAGAGTGAGAGGAGGAGTCGGCACTTAAAAAGTGCATGATGGGAGACAGCCAATTCCTCATCAATAAAGTCAGCAACAAGATAACAAATTCGGTACAATATAAATCAAACATGTCCACATTTATTCAACCTAATTTGGAAAGAACTTGGCTGCTGAAGTCCTACTGACAACCAATCCAAGATGGACACGTGTCCAAGTTTTGATTAAAAAAATCCAAATTTGAACACGTGTCCATCCCGGATTAGTTGTAAGCAGGATCGGCTGTTGAATTTACAGCAGGCAATCCCAAAACCCTAAACGGTTGGATTGTCGAAATTCAATGTTGATTGGGCCCCAGAAGGTGCCTCTTTTTGGGATCCCTATGTATACACGCATACAAATGATATTGAGCAAGGAAAGTTTTGAACTCGAAACATCGACTGCAGAGAGTATGCTCTTAAACAATAACAAAGAGCACCAAGCACGACCTAATTACGCCAAACTCACAAAACGTAAGGAAACCATCACCGAAATGACGTTAATTTTGAGCCAAGAAAACTCATTCATCTGTTTAACATATACAACACTATACTAACCTACATGCCGTGTAATTTGAAATGAATCTGGCAGCATACGAAGTCATGAAATCCCTAAAAAAACTCCTTGTGCTCATACAACATGTAAACACAAGCTTACTTACAAAGCCACTGGTTAAGGGGTCGTAAATAAGTTTGCGAATCTGAGTACTATCTACAACAGATGACAGGCTCGACTCATGTATCAAGCAGCTTCTTCCACCTGGCATACCCGAATATGAGAAAGAAGAGTAACATGGAAAATGCCGTAATACCCCCAACAAAGGGCTCAAATATCCCTTTCTTGGTGTATAATATACAGGGGATGTTCATACCAAATATACCAGATATCAAGGTCTCCACTGCTATCTCAAATGATGCAATGGTCAATGTCAATTGGAGCTGAATGAGTTCGTTTCGTTGGTTATCAAGTTGTATGTTGACATAATCCTCCGTGTCATCAATATACTCCCGCACCTACATCCAATGAACACAATACGAACATGAGCAGTATTCAAGGACGGATTAACACAATAACCAATCATGCTTAACATGCACAACTAACTGGTTTCTAAATTACAATTCTTATATACCAATGACAGTGAAATTAGTTCCAACTGGGAACCCACAAGAGGTCCAAAGCCTCCAAAGTATTCCAGGAGCAAGTGCAACCACAGAACTCTTACAGAAAATATGCAACATTTAAGAAATCTAACCTAAAATTCATTATCTGGAACTGAATCAAAGTTGATGCAACTGCATTAAAACACAAGCTAACGGTGACAAATGATATTTAATATTGTTTTGTAAAACGTTAAGTTCTCCCGGACGAGATCCTTTAAGAAGCATTTGTGTAAACTGAACTTAATAGTCAAGTTCTATAGTATAAAGTTGTTATAGTAGGTCATAACAATTACCACTCACAGATAATATTTTGTTACGGGTTCCATCCAGTTGCATAAAATATGCCTCAAGCAGCATCTCTAGATCTTCTACGTCATCGTAATCCATATTGTTACTGTTTACCAAGCTCCCACTTCTGTTAGAACTAAGCCGACGTAAATAGGGTGCAGATATGCTATTTGAAGCAGAACGCCCCAACAAAGCCTCAGGCTGTTGATTCTGCATCCATTTCCTTGTTAAATATAAATGTGCCATATCTTCATTGTCATCCAACAAATGTTCGAGTTCATCCCTCACCTGAAATCAGACAGACACACGCTTCTAACTCAAAAGGAAACAAAAATATAAATATTAAATAGTGGCATACAGATAAAACATGTATGCTAAGTTCCCATTTTACAGAAACTTTTTCTAGCATATTGTCAAATAGCAAAGAGTATCAACTTCTCTTTGTACTCCTGCACAATCTAGAAACAGCTAAAGCCTCAATCCCATGCACCACACAAATTCAATCCCACGCACCATACAAATTCAATCCCACACCGACAGCTAAGTATAAAAGGATTCTATCAAGTTGCCATGAGAAATGTACATTTTTCAGCTAAACTTGACACCTCTTCCCTAGCAACAGTCATATAAAGTAAGTTATATGGATGTTGGTTTTGCCACCCCATCAAGTAGAAACAATTTCAAGAGAAGCCCCCTGTCGATCAATTTTCAACATAATAAGACCTAACTCCTGATACGATTCACTTCATATGCACTCAGTTATACAGGCTAACAATGTCAATACTAAAACCAGAACAAGTCTAAAGGAAGTGTGGTAATAAAAATCTCATCAGAAATATCTTATCATTCACCAGAACGTGAGGGCTTTCAAAAATTATTCAAACCTTCGTGTCACTTACACATAGGAGGATTTAGAAAATGGAACTCTGTCATCTCAAACATCATAATTTCAATTTCCTAAACCCTTGTATATTTACTTGTGCATTAAACTTAGGCTAAGGTTTGATTTAAAGTTTGGGCCTTAGATGCCAGAAACCTTTGCTATTCTTCATATGGCATGACTGCAGGAAAGGCTATAAAAAGAACAATTGTATTACCATGTGACTTAAAATATGAAACACAGATAAACGTAACTCAACAAAACAAGAGTTGATGACAATGGCTCTCAACTATAATCAAATTATTCAGTGTGTCAAACAACCATAGCATCTAGCCCAGACAACCAACCCGATGCAACTAGGCAACCAGAAATATATGCTGAATAAATGTAAAGATGCTTTTATTAGTGAATTGAATGGCATTTTACGAGCGCACTACCATTACAAATTTCTATCTTTGATATATTGATGTATCTGTTTGTTTCAGTTCCTAATTCATGAAACATTCTTGAAGCAGATTCTGTCAAGACACTTAATTGGGGTTTATTTATGTCAATCTGGGATTTACTGCTTTATATTCATGGGTGATAGTGTTATATTATTTAAGGCACCAGTGGCTCCAAAAACCTTTTTCAGTTTTCAAAACAAATTGAAATATCACAAAAACTATGAATTGACAAACATTTTAACTCCAAGTTGCGTCAGGTTATTAATTCCCGACATAATTGAAATTAGACATGCAGCATAGCAAATCATCTGAAAAAATATAACAAAGAAAATAATGACAAATGATATCCCTCAAGAAGAAGGGTTAAGCAAACATACCTTCTGTACACGTGCAAGCAAACGCGTAAGAATGCTTTTCAAACTCCTCACAAGTTCAAGGTTCTTGGTGCTAACATTTCTAGCCAGTTCATCTAAAACAGGGTAGGCTTCTCTCTCAAGGTCTGCCACACTAGAATTCAAGTATGTACAGACAACTTCTAATGCAATCTCCAGAACCTGAAACTCAAATGGGAGATCACACTGCACACCTTCAACGGCTTCAGGAACAGGTAACCATTGCTTTCCGCTTGAAACAATCATTCCACTAGCTAGTTCATCAAGTGGACTTGCTTCTTCTATCCTGGATTGCCTTTTCTGAGGAAGTTGTTGCCTTAGCTGATCCCCAAACGGAAGAACCTCCTGCCGAAGAGGATCAAGCAACAAAACCTCTTCCGCTGTAACTATAGCCTTTATAAACTCTAAATTAACCACCATGGCCTTCTCCCTAGCTGCAATTGAAATGAGAAAACATATTTCCATTGGTCATCATGGTCTGCTATGGCTACACAATTAAAAAAACCAGCAAATAAGGTAACCCTAACCCTAACCCTAATGAGAATTCACATATAAGATAAAAAAGGGGAGGAGGAGGAGGAGTACCAAGGATGCTGGAGGAATGGGAGAAGACAGGGCCGAGAATCCTCAAGTCCCGGGCGGGAATGGCGGCGCGTCGAATAATAGCATTCTTGTCACACTCGACGAGCTCTGATCCGCCAAAGCGGTCAAACCGCATCCAAAGCCTGGCTCCTCCGGCCTTCTTCTTCCCCTTCACGCCACCGCCGCCAGCAACAACAGCGTTCAGATTATTATTATTGTTGTTGGTATTGGTACTGTTGATATGGACATTGGAGGGGGGAGGAGATCGAAACGGCTGCGGCAGCGAGGGAAAAGGGGAAGGGGGAGGGCCAATGAACTTCTTGGGGGGGCCGGCGGCGGATGCTGCTGCTGCGCTTGAAAGAGAAGGGACCCTTCCCCATTTTTGCTTCTCTTTCTCTTCCCGTTCCGTGTGTGTATTTAAGCGAGTCATGGATCTTTCTCTTCCCCTTCTTCTCTCCTGCTCCGACTCCGACTCCGACTCCGAATCCGCCTCCTCATCATCCCCAGCCGCTTACTTCTTTCACGTTCTCTCTCTCTCTCTCCCAACTCCCAAACGCACTTTATTTGATTTTTAATTGTTTTTATATACAATAAGGAACGCGAAAATTTTATTGGCACCAGATGCCACAGACACCTTTTGTGTGCCGTGGCGGTCAGGTAAAGTAAGGGGATGTATTCAATAGGGTACCACTATGTTTGAACAGAGAAAATAAACATAGAATTTTGGTAAATGTTAAAATTTATAAATTAATAGGCATAAATTTTCTTATTTAAATTTATAAACGTAGAAATTTAGAATTTCTGCATGGAAAAAAAACTTGGAATTTGGGACCTCCAAATCCCAAGTTCAAATTCTATGTAAATAGGTGTCATTTATCAATTTCTATGATTGAGAGTTTAAAAATAACAAATTCCATGTTCAATTCCATTGTTCTTTTAAGTTAACCAAATAAGAAAATTTACAAATTCTAGAAAATAAAATCTCATCATTTCAATTTCCGTTATTTTTAAATTCATTAGTAATCTTAAATTTCTTCACCCAAACATTTACAAATTCCTTAGAATCATTTTTAAGTGATTCTCTAAAATTCAAGGTGTATTCATTTAGGATTCTAAAGAAGCTTATAATATTCCATGTGTATTCAATTAGAAATTGATTTTAAAGAATTTAAGAAAGTTGAGAAATTAGAAGGAATTAGAGAGATTTAGTAGTTTATTTTAAGCATCCACAAATCACCTCTCCCCATTACGGAATTGAATCAAAATTTTATTTGGAATCTCTACAAATCAATTAAACTCCATAAAAATCCATGGATTTATAAATCCATTAAAATCTCTCAATTGAATACACCCCCTAAGTGTTATAATATAAATGATTGAAAATTTAAAAATAAATAAACAATTGTATCAGGAAATTTGGAGTATCGGGCCATGTTTTCGATAGCGAGTGTAGCGTGTAATGTAAGTTGTAATCATAGTTAAACTCATCTAACTTAAGAATATATACACACAATCCCTTTAAGGGAAGGAATTTCTATTTTTATTTTTTAAATTGAGATTAGTTATGCTACGCACTTCACATCGAACTTCAACTCTATAAATATAGTTTCTCATGACCGTATCTGAAATTTCATATTTATAAAGCAAATCTTACAATTTTATTCAGGAAAAGAAAAAAAACCAAAGAAAAGACAAAATAAATTGGCACAAAGACTCCATTTGTATAGCAGAAAAGTAGAAACAAACCACACAAACGCCTCTAACGGCTGAAAAATAGTTAATAACATTCAACAATTGCAGCATAGAGCTTCTTCACAATGCGATTTTGGAACTGAGAAAATGCATTGCTCCATGGCACATTAGACAACAATGAACCAAGAACAATCCAAAACCCGAATGCAAATCCAAGCCCCAAGCTCAAATAGAATCCACCGTCGTCAAGTAAATAACCTTGTACGTGCTTGTCATCACCTACCGGTGGCATGGCCTCATTTACACTGCAACGCTCTTTCAACGGAGGTCCGCATAGTTTGTTGCCAACATAACTAGACTGATCAAAGCTCTGAAGCTGAGTGCTTATCGGAATCTGCCCTATCAGCTTGTTATAAGACAAATTCAGATAACTGAGAAATGTCAAGTTCGATATGCTTGGAGAAATTTCACCAGAAAGTTGGTTCACAGACAAATCAAGTGACTCTAACATTTTCATATCACCGATTTTGGAAGGAATTCTTCCAGCCAAAAGATTATTGGATAAATTCAATGTTTGCAAGATAATGAGGCTAGTCAGCTCTTCGGGGATTTCTCCAGATATCATGTTGCTTGAAAGGTCCAAGCTAGTTACCAAAAGAAGCACTGTGTCATATTTCACTTCTCTGCCTTTGGTCACAAAATCCGCTTTCTCTATGTAGGCCTTACCATTCATATAAAAAACAACATAGCCAGTGGTACCTACTTTGCTTGAAAGGGTAGTGGCCATGGATGAAAAATTTTGGAAGCATCTTGGTATCGTTCCCGACAGATTGTTATAAGCAAGGTCCAAGATTTGGAGATGTGTGAGACTGCAGAGTTCATCTGGAATGAAACCATGGAACTTATTTGAACGAAGACTAAGAACTGTCAAGCTTGGGCCAAACCATATTGGAATGCCTCCAGCAAACTTGTTTCCAGCAAGGTCAAGAAGAATCAACCACTCACAATTTTGTAGGGACACGGGTAATTCTCCCGATAGGCTATTATTGCGCAAGTACAATGATCGAAGGGAAAGTAAGTCTCCAATAGAGCTTGGAATTTTCCCTGTCAAATTGTTGTCTTCTAAATTCACAGTTGTTAAGTTTGGCCAGTATGACAGACAATCAGGAATTTCTCCATCGAGGAGATTGTTTTCAAGATGAAGAACATGAAGGTTTTTAGGTACATCACTCCTATCACAAAAGAAGTGAGAGAGAGTTCCTGAAAATGATGAATTCGAAAGATCTAATGCAATCACTGCCGAAGACACAAGTGGCAATGAACCGTTGAACTGGTTCGATCTTAAGTCAATTACAAACTTTGAACCCATAGAGAAAGAATTGGCAAAAACTATGTTTGGAACCTCCCCGGACAATTGATTACTCGAGAGAAACACATGGTTATCTACATCATATGAAAAGATGTTCCAGAACCAAGTCGGAATGGTACCTGAAATTCCTGTATTGGACAAGTTAAGAGCAGACAATTGATTTTGACTTTGAAGCCATGTAGGCAACTCTGATGGGTCCAGACGCCAAGAACCTAAACTCAAGGTAGAAAGTTGAAAAGGAGGAACCCAGTCATAGTTGGTTTTAAGAGTCAAGGAGTTATCATCTGCAGTAAACACTTTCAATCTTGTAAGATTAGTAAAATGAGCTTCAAAGACAACACCCTCGAATGAATTATGATCAATGCTCAAGTATTGCAAGCGTGATAGATTTCCTAAGGACATCGGAAAGAGACCTGAAAAATTATTATTCGAAAAATCTAAATAATCTATTTTATCAAAACTACACCGAGACAAACTTTCTAAGATTTTTGATACCCTTCCCCTAAAATTGTTATAACCTAGACCAACAGAAGTCAACCTACAAAGATTTCCCAAGGAGTTTGGGATTTCCCCTTCAAGCTCATTCCCACTTAATTGAAGATCAACAAGGGCTGTCAAGTTTCCAAGGGAACTCGAAATTTCACCATGGAAAGCATTGGAAGAAAGATTGAGGGACTCAAGATTGCCCAAACTGTACAACCATGTAGGTATGGTAGAGTTGACATCATTCTCAAAAAGATCAAGAACTTTAAGATTTGTCAAGTTCGCAATACCACTTGGCATGTGATGAAGTTCGCAGTAAGAAAAATGCAACTCTACCAGCAGAGAAGGGAGTGTGTTTACTTGTAACAAACGAGATGCGTTGGTAAGAGCTACATCACTCATGTCAAGATGTTTCAACAGAGAAAGACCAGAGAGCCATTCAAGATTCTCGACCATCAAACCAGAGTTGCCAGAAAGGTCGAGATAACGTAGACTTGAGAGATTTCCCAACTGATGAGGAATGGTTCCTTCGAACCCTGCACCCGAGAGATCAAGATATCTTAAACGTTTAAGAGAACCCAAAAAGCTGGGAATCTGTAGTCCTTCAAAATGGTTGGATCTTAAGTCCAAGTGGCTGAGATGCTTTAAATTGAGTAGAGAAGGATTTACCTTGCCACGCAGCATATGTTCCTCACCAGTCACTTCATCCAAATAACTAGCAAGGTGGAGCTCACGGACATGACCGGTTAAATTACTGCAGGCAACACCGGTCCAGTTGCAACAATCGCCTTCACCATCCCAAGAGGAAAGCATATTTGAAAAATCACCGAGATCTTTCTTGAACATAAGAAGTGTTTGTCTCTCATTTTCTTTGCAAGGCAAATGGACCAGGTTTCCATTGCATAAGGTAAGTGTAAAAGACGCAATGGATAGAAGAAAGGTGAGTAGGTAAACAAGTCTCATGACTGTCATCGTATAGATATGGAGTAGGTGATGGATGTGAGGAATGAGTAATTTAGAGTTGTGCTATATATACACACGTTAGTAAAGAGTAAAGGTCCAACCTCGGCCCTACTCTTTATATTTACTACAAATCATTTTTCTACATCCCTCCCGGCAAAGACGGAAGCGGGTCAAGAGATTTAAGACAGAAAGGATGGTCCATCCCCAAAACAAATTCCAGGCAGTGATGGATATGGTTCATCCCCAAAGAAACGTCAGGACCATATATAGCAATAATTGATCTACTTAAATTAGTTTTAAAAATCATTTTCTGGAAGAGAATTGAAGTCTAGATTGACGAGGCCGAATGCCCTTATTTTACTCTACTACTATTGGATATTTAATTGAGAAAATTATAATTAGATGCGTCATTGTAGACATTAAGAAGTGAGTCAAGTCATTTTTCTACATCCAGACCTACAAAGTCGTTATGGAAAAATTTAGGGGTAAATGAATTTTAATCCTTGTATTAGATTAATTTTTCATTAAAACCTGGTGTAGTATTAGTTATTTGATCTTGGTCCTCCATGTCATCATGATTACTATAACTCATATTTTGTTGTTTTTAAACTCCTTAATGGCTCTTTTTGTTCCCATTGTGCCCCTATAATTAATTATTCGACCTTCTTGGTATGTTCCACATTATTAGAAACTAATTTTGACTTTGATTAATTGATTTCTTCCATGATTTATATATAGTGCCTGGAAAGATTTTTCATATCATCATGCCTAAATTACAAGATGAAAAAAGTTAAGGTATCAAACGTATAACACACCAACAAAGTGTGTGTATCTAAATATTAGTACCTAGTTGAAAAAAACCTAATCATAGTATCTAGTTGAACGCATCTAAATCATAGTATTTAATCGAATGTATCTACGTTATAGTACCTAATCAAATTTATCTAAATTATCGTACGTACCTAATCGAATGTATATAACTTATCGTACCTAATTGAATACAAATGCAATAGATCAAACCCAACTCCAAACTCAACAATTCATACACTAATAAAATGATCAAAACCCAATAATAAAATCAACCATACTAAATAACAAAAAAAAAAAAAAAAAAACCTAATATAATAAGAAATATCACAAGCACAATGCCACAAAAAAAGTTACTGAAGTTGAACCCATTCTCTTCTTTGCAAATCGTTGGAATCCACCTAGTAACACAAGCCATATGCCATTCAAAACCAACGGAAAGAAAATAGAGAGAGACCTAATGCAAATGATGAGAAAAAAGGGGAAAATCGTAATTAGCAAATGTATGTGAAGAAATCAGCCAATATATGGATGGTTGCGTCATCTCTTTTTCAATTGCAGAGGCCTAATCTCTTTTTCTAAGGAGAAGCTTAATCTGTCACTCAGTACTACGGTCTGGTGGTATTTCTCTTCACTTGTAAGTGAGAGGTCTTAAGTTCGAATATCGTGGATAACGAATTCGATACAAAATTAGGCTACCTATTGTGTGGCTTAGCCGAATTCTCCCTCGATGTACTAAAAAAAAAGAAGAAGAAGCCTAATCTCTAATTCATTTGGCGTTGCATCTTTAAATGCTCATTTCGAATTTAAAAAAAAAAAAATTCATACAATTGTGAAACCATTCAAAAGCAATACTTAGGGGTAATATAGGATAAAACATAGTAAAATTACATAAAAGAAATTAAATATGACGTGTAATAAAAATGATGATTTGGACACGAGTCAAAGAACTAAAATTAGTTTTTAATCATTCTTACATTATTTATCTAAAAGTAATCATTTTTAAGGACTAAAATATAGTTTTCCTAAAAATTTATATGTCGGTCAAAAACATGTGATTGCAAAATTTGATATACCTTTCTTAGAGTTATGATTTTTGAGGAATGACCAGTCCTCAGATCGAAGGATTTATTTGTTGATCAATTAAATTTTATCTTGGTCGATCTGAAAATTTTCTTTTTTTCTTTTTTAGATGAAAATTAATAACTATTTTTTCTGGAAAATAAAATAAAATAAAATAAAATTCCTTACTTTTTTCATCATTCATCTCTTTTAGTGGTAGACAATGTTCTGCCCTAATTAATTAGGAGGAGAAAAAAAAAAAAAAACAAGATGTTTGGAACTAAAATAAGTTTGGCCCAATGATTTTATTTCACTCAAGTACCAATGGCTATTTAATTTCAACAGAAGAGAACAGTAACCGAGGCCAAGGATTTGAAAGTACTACACACGTTGCGTTGTGGGCAGCAAACACCCTTCAAGCTATACATTTAACCCAATCGGATTTTACTGAGGAAAAGCTACCTTTCGATGGCATTTTTGTAGTTTTGAGGAGATGAAAGCTCAAGTTGTAATGTAAGTTCTTATTTTCTGTCATTAAGCACATCAACAACAGGGAGCATAAAGAATTATTTTGAGAGTAAAAAGCTTAAACTAGAAGAAATGTATGTTCTACATAAAGCTGCATAAACAAAGAAGAAAATGACACTCAACTCACAACTCAAAAAGATTTTAAAGTTCTGCAGCCTACTTTCTTTCCAATTCCTTTTGTAATCTTTGGACTTGTATTCATGTTTAAGGCGTTGCTACATTGCATGCAGTATCGATTTCTTTTAAGAAAAACTCTTTTCTTTTCAAATCACTTCATCAACCTGTACGAACTTGCTCGACTAGCAAGAAAGTTTGCCCGAATAGGTCCAAACATGTCTGTGTATCTCTTGTATTTTGCATCTCTTTCAAGTTATTACTTTGTAGGTGGATATTTTCTAAGTATTTAACATTATTTCCCTTCTATTCTTTCATTTTCATAGTGTTCGATGCGTTTATTTAAACATATCCATGTGAGAATTGCAAACTGAATTGAACTAAGAGCCAATCAGTTTATGCTATTCAAGTAATTCGATTCATAACTTAAAAATCACGTTATATGCTTCAAGTAATTTGATTCATAACAATTGACAGCTCAACATTAGTCTTGCATAATATTCTAGAGCTGATCTTATTTTTGTTTTTGTCTTAAGATTTTTTTTTTCCCAAAGAAACATATAATTGGAGGAGAAGTCTTTTCTCAATCTTGGAATTTTATGAAAAGAGCTTCCTTTTTCTATATCCATCCCCCACAAAGACGGTAGACAAAGTCGTTGTGGAAAATTTATCGGTCAACAGAAATAGGACAAAAGTCACATGGTTGTAATCAGGCATGCAGATGGTAATAATTGTTCTACAAGTCAGAGGGCAAAGAAACCCAGACCACAAGAAATGAGAGAAAAAGAAACATGACAAGTTCTTGTGTTTCACCGTGTTTGCAAATTGCAAGCGCATCCAGACTTAGTAACCTGAGAAATACAACTCTTAGAAGGTTCTCTGAAATAAACGTTGTGCAATGAATGAGTATAAGTCATTTAGAAGACAAATTATGTATCAGAGTTTACTCTCATTGGTCAAGGAAGAAGATTATATCTATTAAGACAATCCACCACTTGCATATATAATTATATATCTCACGATGAATAATATTCTACAGGTCTTATTTCTTTTTTTTTTTTTTTGTCTTAAGGTAGACAAAGTCCTTGTGGAAAGATTTATAAGTCAGTCAAGAGATATACGACAAAAATGATGGCCCATCCCCAATATAATTCCAACTTCATCCCAAAAGAAAAGTCACAAGAGTTCTAGGAAAAAATAAAAAATAGTCACGAGAGACTTATGGCTAGTTTCGGGTTGATGTGTTGTGATGAAAAAAAAAAAGCGCTTAGCCTTGATTATGTTAATGGTTTACATTATCGGTTGATAGAAAATCAAAGCAAATTTACTGATGAATTGCAATTTCAAAAAGAAAATCTGAAGAATAAAAATACGAAATACAACGAGAAGAATGAAGCGTAAACGTAATCAACAATTAAATTTAAATTTATAGTTTATGGGATTATGGTGACAATCAACGAGCATTTGTAAAATTTTTTTTTGAGTTTTAACGAAAAACCACGATACTGATCACTTTAATGAAAAATCACGTTTTTATACTAAAAAGTCAAACCTGAAACTATTCACTTTACCCTTTATGCCTTTCAAGTAATTCGATTCATAACTTAAAAATCACGTTATACGCTTTTCAAGTAATTTGATTCATAACAATTGACAGCTCAACATTAGTCTTGCATAATATTTTAGAGCTGATCTTATTTCTGTTTTTGTCTTAAGATTTTTTTTTTTTTTCCCAAAGAAACATATAATTGGAGGAGAAGTCTTTTCTCAACCTTGGAATTTTATGAAAAGAGCTTCCTTTTTCTACATCCATCCCCCACAAAGACGGTAGACAAAGTCGTTATGGAAAATTTATCGGTCAACAGAAATAGGACAAAAGTCACATGGTTGTAATCAGGCATGCAGATGGTAATAATTGTTCTACAAGTCAGAGGGCAAAGAAACCCAGACCACAAGAAATGAGAGAAAAAGAAACATGACAAGTTCTTGTGTTTCATCGTGTTTGCAAATTGCAAGCGCATCCAGACTTAGTAACCTGAAAATACAACTCTTAGAAGGTTCTCTGAAATAAACGTTGTGCAATGAATGAGTATAAGTCATTTAGAAGACAAATTATGTATCAGAGTTTACTCTCATTGGTCAAGGAAGAAGATTATATCTATTAAGACAATCCACCACTTGCATATATAATTGTATATCTCACGATGAATAATATTATATAGGTCTTATTTCTTTTATTTTTGTCTTAAGGTAGACAAAGTCCTTGTGGAAACATTTATAAGTCAGTCAAGAGATATACGACAAAAATGATGGCCCATCCCCAATATAATTCCAACTTCATCCCAAAAGAAAAGTCACAAGAGTTCTAGGAAAAAAATAAAAAATAGTCATGAGAGACTTATGGCTAGTTTCGGGTTGATGTGTTGTGATGAAAAAAAAAAAAAGCGCTTAGCCTTGATTCTGTTAATGGTTTACATTATTGGTTGATAGAAAATCAAAGCAAGTTTACCGATGAATTGCAATTTCAAAAAGAAAATCTGAAGAATAAAAAAACGAAATACAACGAGAAGAATGAAGCGTAAACGTAATCAACAATTAAATTTAAATTTATAGTTTATGGGATTTTGGTGACAATCAACGAGCATTTGTAAAAATTTTTTTTGAGTTTTAACGAAAAACCACGATATTGATCACTTTAATGAAAAATCACGTTTTTATACTAAAAAGTCAAACCTGAAACTATTCACTTTACCCTTTATGCCTTTCAAGTAATTCGATTCATAACTTAAAAATCACGTTATATGCTTTTCAAGTAATTTGATTCATTAAAATTGACAGCTCAACATTAGTCTTGCATAATATTTTAGAGCTGATCTTATTTCTGTTTTTGTCTTAAGATTTTTTTTTTTTTTCCCAAAGAAACATATAATTGGAGGAGAAGTCTTTTCTCAACCTTGGAATTTTAAGAAAAGAGCTTCTTTTTTCTACATCCATCCCCCACAAAGACGGTAGACAAAGTCGTTATGGAAAATTTATCGGTCAACAGAAATAGGACAAAAGTCACATGGTTGTAATCAGGCATGCAGATGGTAATAATTGTTCTACAAGTCAGAGGGCAAAGGAACCCAGACCACAAGAAATGAGAGAAAAAGACACATGATAAGTTCTTGTGTTTCATCGTGTTTGCAAATTGCAAGCGCATCCAGACTTAGTAACCTGAGAAATACAACTCTTAGAAGGTTCTCTGAAATAAACGTTGTGCAATGAATGAGTATAAGTCATTTAGAAGACAAATTATGTATCAGAGTTTACTCTCATTGGTCAAGGAAGAAGATTATATCTATTAAGATAATCCACCACTTGCATATATAATTATATATCTCACGATGAATAATATTCTATAGGTCTTATTTCTTTTATTTTTGTCTTAAGGTAGACAAAGTCCTTGTGGAAACATTTATAAGTCAGTCAAGAGATATACGACAAAAATGATGGCCCATCCCCAATATAATTCCAACTTCATCCCAAAAGAAAAGTCACAAGAGTTCTAGGAAAAAAATAAAAAATAGTCATGAGAGACTTATGGCTAGTTTCGGGTTGATGTGTTGTGATGAAAAAAAAAAAAAGCGCTTAGCCTTGATTCTGTTAATGGTTTACATTATTGGTTGATAGAAAATCAAAGCAAGTTTACCGAAGTATTGCAATTTCAAAAAGAAAATCTGAAGAATAAAAAAACGAAATACAACGAGAAGAATGAAGCGTAAACGTAATCAACAATTAAATTTAAATTTATAGTTTATGGGATTATGGTGACAATCAACGAGCATTTGTAAAAAAAAATTTTGAGTTTTAACGAAAAACCACGATATTGATCACTTTAATGAAAAATCACGTTTTTATACTAAAAAGTCAAACCTGAAACTATTCACTTTACCCTTTATGCCTGTCAAGTAATTCGATTCATAACTTAAAAATCACGTTATATGCTTTCAAGTAATTTAATTCATAACAATTGACAGCTCAACATTAGTCTTGCATAATATTTTAGAGCTGATCTTATTTCTGTTTTTGTCTTAAGATTTTTTTTTTTCCCCAAAGAAACATATAATTGGAGGAGAAGTCTTTTCTCAACCTTGGAATTTTATGAAAACAGCTTCATTTTTCTACATCCATCCCCCACAAAGACGGTAGACAAAGTCGTTATGGAAAATTTATCAGTCAACAGAAATAGGACAAAAGTCACATGGTTGTAATCAGGCATGCAGATGGTAATAATTGTTCTACAAGTCAGAGGGCAAAGAAACCCAGACCACAAGAAATGAGAGAAAAAGAAACATGATAAGTTCTTGTGTTTCATCGTGTTTGCAAATTGCAAGCGCATCCAGACTTAGTAACCTGAGAAATACAACTCTTAGAAGGTTCTCTGAAATAAACGTTGTGCAATGAATGAGTATAAGTCATTTAGAAGACAAATTATATATCAGAGTTTACTTTCATTGGTCAAGGAAGAAGATTATATCTATTAAGACAATCCACCACTTGCATATATAATTATATATCTCACGATGAATAATATTCTATAGGTCTTATTTCTTTTATTTTTGTCTTAAGGTAGACAAAGTCCTTGTGGAAACATTTATAAGTCAGTCAAGAGATATACGGCAAAAATGATGGCCCATCCCCAATATAATTCCAACTTCATCCCAAAAGAAAAGTCACAAGAGTTCTAGGAAAAAAAAAAAAAATAGTCATGAGAGACTTATGGCTAGTTTCGGCTTGATGTGTTGTGATGAAAAAAAAAAAGCGCTTAGCCTTGATTCTGTTAATGGTTTACATTATTGGTTGATAGAAAATCAAAGCAAGTTTACCGATGAATTGCAATTTCAAAAAGAAAATCTGAAGAATAAAAAACCGAAATACAACGAGAAGAATGAAGCGTAAACGTAATCAACAATTAAATTTAAATTTATAGTTTATGGGATTATGGTGACAATCAACGAGCATTTGTAAATTTTTTTTTTGAGTTTTAACGAAAAACCACGATATTGATCACTTTAATGAAAAATCACGTTTTTATACTAAAAAGTCAAACCTGAAACTATTCACTTTACCCTTTATGCCTTTCAAGTAATTCGATTCATAACTTAAAAATCACGTTATATGCTTTTCAAGTAATTTGATTCATTAAAATTGACAGCTCAGCATTAGTCTTGCATAATATTTTAGAGCTGATCTTATTTCTGTTTTTGTCTTAAGATTTTTTTTTTTTCCCAAAGAAACATATAATTGGAGGAGAAGTCTTTTCTCAACCTTGGAATTTTATGAAAACAGCTTCCTTTTTCTACATCCATCCCCCACAAAGACGGTAGACAAAGTTGTTATGGAAAATTTATCGGTCAACAGAAATAGGACAAAAGTCACATGGTTGTAATCAGGCATGCAGATGGTAATAATTGTTCTACAAGTCAGAGGGCAAAGAAACCCAGACGACAAGAAATGAGAGAAAAAGAAACATGACAAGTTCTTGTGTTTCATCGTGTTTGCAAATTGCAAGCGCATCCAGACTTAGTAACCTGAGAAATACAACTCTTAGAAGGTTCTCTGAAATAAACGTTGTGCAATGAATGAGTATAAGTCATTTAGAAGACAAATTATGTATCAGAGTTTACTCTGATTGGTCAAGGAAGAAGATTATATCTATTAAGACAATCCACCACTTGCATATATAATTATATATCTCACGATGAATAATATTCTAATTGTCTTATTTCTTTTATTTTTGTCTTAAGGTAGACAAAGTCCTTGTGGAAAGATTTATAAGTCAGTCAAGAGATATACGACAAAAATGATGGCCCATCCCCAATATAATTCCAACTTCATCCCAAAAGAAAAGTCACAAGAGTTCTAGGAAAAAATAAAAAATAGTCATGAGAGACTTATGGCTAGTTTCGGGTTGATGTGTTGTGAGGGAAAAAAAAAAAAAAAAAAAGCGCTTAGGCTTGATTCTGTTAATGGTTTACATTATTGGTTGATAGAAAATCAAAGCAAGTTTACCGATGAATTGCAATTTCAAAAAGAAAATCTGAAGAATAAAAAAACGAAATACAACGAGAAGAATGAAGCGTAAACGAAATCAACAATTAAATTTAAATTTATAGTTTATGGGATTATGGTGACAATCAATGAGCATTTGTAAAATTTTTTTTTGAGTTTTAACGAAAAACCACGATATTGATCACTTTAATGAAAAATCACGTTTTTATACTAAAAAGTCAAACCTGAAACTATTCACTTTACCCTTTATGCCTTTCAAGTAATTCGATTCATAACTTAAAAATCACGTTATATGCTTTTCAAGTAATTTGATTCATAACAATTGACAGCTCAACATTAGTCTTGCATAATATTCTAGAGCTGATCTTATTTTTGTTTTTGTCTTAAGATTTTTTTTTTTTCCCAAAGAAACATATAATTGGAGAAGTCTTTTCTCAACCTTGGAATTTTATGAAAAGAGCTTCCTTTTTCTACATCCATCCCCCACAAAGACGGTAGACAAAGTCGTTATGGAAAATTTATCGGTCAACAGAAATAGGACAAAAGTCACATGGTTGTAATCAGGCATGCAGATGGTAATAATTGTTCTACAAGTCAGAGGGCAAAGAAACCCAGACCACAAGAAATGAAAGAAAAAGAAACATGACAAGTTCTTGTGTTTCATCGTGTTTGCAAATTGCAAGCGCATCCAGACTTAGTAACCTGAGAAATACAACTCTTAGAAGGTTCTCTGAAATAAACGTTGTGCAATGAATGAGTATAAGTCATTTAGAAGACAAATTATGTATCAGAGTTTACTCTCATTGGTCAAGGAAGAAGATTATATCTATTAAGATAATCCACCACTTGCATATATAATTATATATCTCACGATGAATAATATTCTATAGGTCTTATTTCTTTTATTTTTGTCTTAAGGTAGACAAAGTCCTTGTGGAAACATTTATAAGTCAGTCAAGAGATATACGACAAAAATGATGGCCCATCCCCAATATAATTCCAACTTCATCCCAAAAGAAAAGTCACAAGAGTTCTAGGAAAAAAATAAAAAATAGTCATGAGAGACTTATGGCTAGTTTCGGGTTGATGTGTTGTGAGGAAAGAGAAAAAAAAAAAAAAAAAAAAAAAAGCGCTTAGCCTCAATTCTGTTAATGGTTTACATTATTGGTTGATAGAGAATCAAAGCAAATTTACCGATGAATTGCAATTTCAAAAAGAAAATCTGAAGAATAAAAAAACGAAATACAACGAGAAGAATGAAGCGTAAACGAAATCAACAATTAAATTTAAATTTATAGTTTATGGGATTATGGTGACAATCAATGAGCATTTGTAAATTTATTTTTTTTTGAGTTTTAACGAAAAACCCACGATATTGATCACTTTAACGAAAAATCACGTTTTTATACTAAAAAGTCAAACCTGAAACTATTCACTTTACCCTTTATGCCTGTCAAGTAATTCGATTCATAACTTAAAAATCACGTTATATGCTTTCAAGTAATTTAATTCATAACAATTGACAGCTCAACATTAGTCTTGCATAATATTCTAGAGCTGATCTTATTTTGTTTTTATCGTTAAAACTCAAAATTTTTAAACTTTGTTCTTTAATTTTCTTTTTTTTTTCCTTCTATATTTTCATGCTTCTACATTAATTAAAAAAATTACTCCAACAACGACCACATAAGTGAGTAAAATCCTTACTGTTGGATTCTTTTATCTTACTAACATTTTTAGTATTACACTAGAAATATAGCCCGCGCGTTACTGCGGGATTAGAAACCGTATGATAAAAATATGTTTCGAAGCTATAAGAGATTGTTAAAGAAGGTTAATGTTATTTACACTCAAAGATATTTGAGCTTTTTGAAAGAATTTTTACATGAGCAGAAATTGGGTGAATGAAGCTCTTGAAATTCTTTAAACCATTATGAATAGCATGACCTGTGAGTGATTGATAGGGTAACAAAAATTAGTAAAAGAGTGAAAGAATATTATACATGAAACTATATTATTGGAACCACTTAATGGAAAGTTGTAGAGCTATGGTATACTCGGCTATAGTTTCAAAACCAACGAAAGAATGCAAGACATAATATATACACAGAAAAGTAAAAACTAATAAGTTTGAAAGATACGAACGATTGAGCATGCAGAAAACGTGGAGAGCGATTGAGAAAAGGGAGCACCAAATTAACTGTTTTTCCTTTCCTTCCCTTCCCTTGCTGCATAAACGGTAGAGTAGCTCTAGTTTTTCAGTTTTTTTCATGCCATTCTTCATGCCAAGCCAAAATCAACAACTAAATTATAACATGCATGTTAATAATACCATGAAAAATTCCACTTCAATATACATGCATATTATTTTCTTAGTTCATATATGAATTGGATATTATCTCTTCCAAAACCACCAACCAAAATAACTTCTCAAAGAGATTATAAATAGAAGAGAGTGGAAGCTTTACCCAAAGCCAATTTTGCGTAGTAGTGTTGTGCTACTCTCTCCATTTTCTTATTTTTGACCCAACAAACAATATCTGCATTTAAATGCATAATGTTTTTCTTTTCTTTTTTAATAAAAAAAATTTCAGTAAGCCCATATCAATTCCAGAACATTTTAAAAACCGAAATTAGGCATAATCACCATTTCATCAGCATATGCGAAGGGTCTCAAAACATACCAAGAAAAGGGTAGGCAACAAAAAGAAATTAAACGCAGAAACTCAACAAAATAAACAATTTAGAGTTTAAGCATCTAAGGTACAATCTTAAAGATAAGAACTTACAGAGATTATCAGGCAATTTCAGTTTTTTGAATTGGGGATTAAATGATTCAAATAAGCACTTGAAAGAGTGATTGATAACAAAAATCTGAAGTCAACACAACATGCAGTCATCTACAGAGCTCAAATACACAATCACTAAACATAGTCCACCACTAATCCATACACATATTTGGTTAAAGGAAAAAAGCGAGTTTAACCCGTCGTGCCACCACAGCATCTTGAGGATCATCCGTGAGGAGCAGAAAGCAAAGTTTGTACAAAAAGAAGTGCTGTTTTCAATGTTAGGGGGCCTTCCAACATATGAGATACATACACCAAAAAAAACATTATTAGTGATCCCTATGCATATTGTTTCTCTGAGTATTCCAATTCAGCAGTCCTAGAATCTTACACAGTGGCACTTGGCTGTTTCTCTTACTCTATGAACTGTTTTTTCTTTAAAGCACACTCTGCTGATAAATAGATTATTCACAAAAATTATGAAATACAATTGTACATTGAGTGCTAATAATTTTCATAAATTGGCTAGTTACATTTCCTCACAACTTGAGTGATGTCTAAAATAAATGATGGATGAGGTTATAGTTTATAAGTTTCACATTTACATTTACCCACAATTTAAGTGGTATATTTAAACTCCAAACGATGCATAGGTTATCAAGCAGTTACATCATTATTTTAAAAATTCACATCCAATAAGAGTATAAATACACCTAATTGGTAATATCTTGAGAGAGAGATACCTGGCAATGGGTCGACTTGCAATGAACTAAAGAACTCGACTTTTTCTTATGATTACATCACCACCTTCAAGAAATACATTAAACAGTAAAATCAGAAGCGACAACACGAAAGAAAATCCCAAGTAAAGTTCTCATTAGCAGTGAAATTATTAGTATTGCACTAAAAGATTTAGAGATAAGGAGATAATGATTTAAACAATATTATCTCAATAATCGTTCGGATAAAGAGATTATGTTACTTGTCCAAAACTACCAATCAGGACCACAGATCAAAACTAACTGTCAAAACCTTTCATAATAGTAAATTATTGTTCTTTCTTAAGATTCCAAATACTTGGATACACAATCCTTTTATAGTTTATATGGATACTTGACCCTCATCAGTCTTATATACTCCCTTCGTGGCCATGAGACTTTTTTATGAGAGCATTAGACAGAAGGGCATGCTTTGAGTATTTAAAATTTTTCAATTTCTCAGTTTTCTTTAAACCTCATGATATGCCGATAATAGTATAAAGATGAATGAACAAAAAAAAAGAAAAAAGAAAGGGTTAAAACCAAAGGAGAACTGAAATAGAGAAACAAAGAAAGAAAACCATAAATGGAACCCAAACACAAAGAGAGTGAGAGAGTTAAACCCAAAAGCTTAACGCAATCTCATTTGCATACCATTTGACCATATTAAGAAAAATATGAAATTTGCAACCCCATTTGACCATATTAAGGATAGAGGGCACTCACATCGTTGTAGTAGTACACTTCTTTGTTATGATTTTCCTCAATACTGCCATAAAAAAAACCCAAAAAGCATAAAAATTTAGAAGCAGAAAAGAAAAGGTTTGAAATTGCCATTGGAAATGCAGAATGTACAGATGGAAACCAAATTGAATTATTATGCCCTCTCTCCTCCTCTCTCCTCCTTTAATCCATATACTGGTAGTTACTGTCAATCTATTTAACTTATTCCCTACTTCATCAAAACAACCAAGAAGTATAAAAGAGCAAGGTTAATTCTCACTTTCTTTAATCAAAATGAATTCTACTTCTTCCCATCTATTTGCACATCCCTTCAACACTCTCAATTGATATTAAAACAGAAAACAAATTGTTGCAAGAAAGAAGCGAGAGGAAACATCGAGAAGGGAAGCCGAACAGTGAACAACCTGTGTAATTTTGTGAAGATTGGCAAAGAGATCCTATAGAGATGGGAGAAAATGACACTTTCTTCAACTCTATAAATATAGTTTCTCGTGACCGTATCTGAAATTTCATATTTGCAACGAAAAGATAATCATCAAGTGATTTATTGGACGAAATGCAGAGAATGTGTGCGATTATCAGCAAAATTAATCATAAACAGCTGCTGATTTGACGAAACACAGAAACGGAGATACACGCGCACGAAGCTAAAAATGCTTCCTTTTGCTTCGAGAAAATACACACAAACATACATATATATATATATATATATATATATATATATGTGTGTGTGTGTGTGTGTATTGATTACCTGTAGTGAACGAACAATCGAGATCTTGAAACGCAATGATCGAAGAATCAGAGATGTTTATCTGTCCTAGGGTTTCTGAGATATCAATGATTTAATACCCCTCTTCTCTTCGGAGAAGAAGCTCTCTCTCTCAATCTCTCTCTCCTCTCTCTCTCTCTCTCTCTCTCTATCTATCTCTCTCTACTATTTCTTCTGGTTAATGTCTGGGGTTTGGATTGAAATTATATTTTGTTTTGTCCTTTTTAATTTAATTTATTATTTAAATGTTTTTTGTAAAATTTGATTGTCAACTTTGTATCTTTTGGATGCACAGCCTTGCAAGTTGCAAGTGGCGCCTTTTTATTCCCCCTTTCCAGTTCATTTTTGCCTACCCAAAATCCTATTCTGGGATTAAAGATGGTCAACAAAGTTGAAACCACAGAGAAAATTTACATTTCATAACCGAGTTTTTTTGTTTTTGAGACATTTTTTTTATATTTCTATAATTATTAAAAATGTGCGGATTTAGTCCTTGAATCGTTACAGTTATTACTTATTGTGATTCTTTTTAGAATAATGTGTTGATTTAGTCTTTGAATTATTAATTCAGCTTCTAAACTATTTTTTTTTCTTTAGAAAAGTAAGCCCTTTAACTCATTAAATTTGCCAATTGCATTTCTACTATAAGACTCAAAGCTATTTTATTCAAATTTTCGTCGAGTCACGTAACTTACATGTAATACATTTTAAAGTATACGTTAATAGTTTTAATGCGTTTAAGAACTTATTTTCTTGAAAAAATAATGTATAGAGTTAAATTTGAAGGGTATGTCGGCAATTTGATTCGTAATATATATGCAATATTAATTGCTTATTGACAAGATAATAACTGTGACATCCCACATCGCCCAGGGGAGTGATCCTTATATGTATATTCTCATCCTTATCTATCACGAGACCTTTTGGGAGCTCACTGGCTTCGGGTTCTGTAGGAACTCCAAAGTTAAGCGAGAAGGGGGTTAGAGCAATCCCATGATGGGTGACCCACTGGGAAGTTGCTCGTGAGTTCCCAAAAACAAAACCGTGAGGGAATGGTAAGCCCAAAGCGGACAATATCGTGCTACGGTGGTGGAGCGGGGCCGGGAAGTGATCCGTCCCGGGTCGGGATGTGACAATTTGGTATCAGAGCCTATCCCTGGTCGGAAATGTGCCGATGAGGACGTCGGGCCCCTAAGGGGGGTGGATTGTGACATCCCACATCGCCCAGGGGAGTGATCCTTATATGTATATTCTCATCCCTACCTATCACGAGACCTTTTGGGAGCTCACTGGCTTCGGGTTCTGTAGGAACTCCGAAGTTAAGCGAGAAGGGGGTTAGAGCAATCCCATGATGGGTGACCCACTGGGAAGTTGCTCGTGAGTTCCCAAAAACAAAACCGTGAGGGAATGGTAAGCCCAAAGCGGACAATATCGTGCTACGGTGGTGGAGCGGGGCCGGGAAGTGATCCGTCCCGGGTCGGGATGTGACAATTTGGTATCAGAGCCTATCCCTGGTCGGAAATGTGCCGATGAGGACGTCGGGCCCCTAAGGGGGGTGGATTGTGACATCCCACATCGCCCAGGGGAGTGATCCTTATATGTATATTCTCATCCCTACCTATCACGAGGCCTTTTGGGAGCTTACTGGCTTCGAGTTCTGTAGGAACTCCGAAGTTAAGCGAGAAGGGGGTTAGAGCAATCCCATGATGGGTGACCCACTGGGAAGTTGCTCGTGAGTTCCCAAAAACAAAACCGTGAGGGAATGGTAAGCCCAAATCGGACAATATCGTGCTACGGTGGTGGAGCGGGCCCGGGAAGTGATCCGTCCCGGGTCGGGAAGTGACAATAACAGTATTACTCCATAAAGTGTGTTATCTATAAGTAACATGGCTTAAATTGATGAAACATTGGATAGACTAGCTTTGAATCTTATAGTAGGGATGAAATTTTCAGTTTTAATGATTTTAAGGACTAGTTTAGAAACTTAACTTTTGCTTAAGTAATAATTTAGGAACCAAATTGAAATGTCAGTTCACCATTTTTAGGGGTAGAAAACCTAGAGACTGAGATCATCTTGTTCTCTTGGTTATTTTTTAATCAGAAATCTAAGGGTTACGACATATTTTACTATAGTCTTAAACAAAATGGGTGAATTTTTACAAACTTTTAATAACCATTTCAGCTTTTAGTTTTTAGGTTTTGGTTTTCTTTTTCTTTTTTTTTAATTTAAAAAAATTATAATTAAAAAATAGTTACCAAACAACCATTTAGATTTATAAATGAACATTTGGATTAAAAGTAAGCATACTAGAGAACTCAATTTCAACACATACTTCGATATTCCCAAAACGAGTTTGACTCTCTTTTTCTTCTGTGAAAAGAATTGAAGTGATAATAATATTCTCTTCAATCAATAATTTAGATTATTATAAACCCTAATTCCCGAACCAACAATAATCTAACCCCAATTTAGAATGTTAATAGCATTAGTAGGGCCATTTTAACTTTTCTTTTTGGAGTTATGCAACTTTTTTGCACACAAGCAAGCATTTCCTTTGGTTTTATTTTCTTATTACAAACGCAAAGTATAAATGAACAATGTGGAGTGAGTTGTTGACAACGACATTTATTATCTCAACATAATTAATTAGTTAATCAATTAATTAATCAAATTAAATTGATTAATTAATTAATTAATTAATTAATTTAATTAATAGGGTATTGACAAATAGGAAGAGTGAGAGGAGGAGTCGGCACTTAAAAAGTGCATGATGGGAGACAGCCAATTCCTCATCAATAAAGTCAGCAACAAGATAACAAATTCGGTACAATATAAATCAAACATGTCCACATTTATTCAACCTAATTTGGAAAGAACTTGGCTGCTGAAGTCCTACTAACAACCAATCCAAGATGGACACGTGTCCAAGTTTTGATTAAAAAAAATCCAAATTTGAACACGTGTCCATCCCGGATTAGTTGTAAGCAGGATCGGCTGTTGAATTTACAGGCAATCCCAAAACCCTAAACGGTTGGATTGTCGAAATTCATTGTTGATTGGGCCCCAGAAGGTGCCTCTTTTTGGGATCCCTATGTATACACGCATACAAATGATATTGAGCAAGGAAAGTTTTGAACTCAAAACATTGACTGCAGAGAGTATGCTCTTAAACAATAACAAAGAGCACCAAGCACGACCTAATTACGCCAAACTCACAAAACGTAAGGAAACCATCACCGAAATGACGTTAATTTTGAGCCAAGAAAACTCATTCATCTGTTTAACATATACAACACTATACTAACCTACATGCCGTGTAATTCGAAATGAATCTGGCAGCATACGAAGTCATGAAATCCCTAAAAAAACTCCTTGTGCTCATACAACATGTAAACACAAGCTTACTTACAAAGCCACTGGTTAAGGGTTCGTAAATAAGTTTGCGAATCTGAGTACTATCTACAACAGATGACAGGCTCGACTCATGTATCAAGCAGCTTCTTCCACCTGGCATACCCGAATATGAGAAAGAAGAGTAACACGGAAAATGCCTCAAGCAGCATCTCTAGATCTTCTACGTCATCGTAATCCATATTGTTACTGTTTACCAAGCTCCCACTTCTGTTAGAACTAAGCCGACGTAAATAGGGTGCAGATATGCTATTTGAAGCAGAACGCCCCAACAAAGCCTCAGGCTGTTGATTCTGCATCCATTTCCTTGTTAAATATAAATGTGCCATATCTTCATTGTCATCCAACAAATGTTCGAGTTCATCCCTCACCTGAAATCAGACAGACACACGCTTCTAACTCAAAAGGAAACAAAAATATAAATATTAAATAGTGGCATACAGATAAAACATGTATGCTAAGTCCCCATTTTACAGAAACTTTTTCTAGCATATTGTCAAATAGCAAAGAGTATCAACTTCTCTTTGTACTCCTGCACAATCTAGAAACAGCTAAAGCCTCAATCCCATGCACCACACAAATTCAATCCCACGCACCATACAAATTCAATCCCACACCGACAGCTAAGTATAAAAGGATTCTATCAAGTTGCCATGAGAAATGTACATTTTTCAGCTAAACTTGACACCTCTTCCCTAGCAACAGTCATATAAAGTAAGTTATATGGATGTTGGTTTTGCCACCCCATCAAGTAGAAACAATTTCAAGAGAAGCCCCCTGTCGATCAATTTTCAACATAATAAGACCTAACTCCTGATACGATTCACTTCATATGCACTCAGTTATACAGGCTAACAATGTCAATACTAAAACCAGAACAAGTCTAAAGGAAGTGTGGTAATAAAAATCTCATCAGAAATATCTTATCATTCACCAGAACGTGAGGGCTTTCAAAAATTATTCAAACCTTCGTGTCACTTACACATAGGAGGATTTAGAAAATGGAACTCTGTCATCTCAAACATCATAATTTCAATTTCCTAAACCCTTTTATATTTACTTGTGCATTAAACTTAGGCTAAGGTTTGATTTAAAGTTTGGGCCTTAGATGCCAGAAACCTTTGCTATTCTTCATATGGCATGACTGCAGGAAAGGCTATAAAAAGAACAATTGTATTACCATGTGACTTAAAATATGAAACACAGATAAACGTAACTCAACAAAACAAGAGTTGATGACAATGGCTCTCAACTATAATCAAATTATTCAGTGTGTCAAACAACCATAGCATCTAGCCCAGACAACCAACCCGATGCAACTAGGCAACCAGAAATATATGCTGAATAAATGTAAAGATGCTTTTATTAGTGAATTGAATGGCATTTTACGAGCGCACTACCATTACAAATTTCTATCTTTGATATATTGATGTATCTGTTTGTTTCAGTTCCTAATTCATGAAACATTCTTGAAGCAGATTCTGTCAAGACACTTAATTGGGGTTTATTTATGTCAATCTGGGATTTACTGCTTTATATTCATGGGTGATAGTGTTATATTATTTAAGGCACCAGTGGCTCCAAAAACCTTTTTCAGTTTTCAAAACAAATTGAAATATCACAAAAACTATGAATTGACAAACATTTTAACTCCAAGTTGCGTCAGGTTATTAATTCCCGACATAATTGAAATTAGACATGCAGCATAGCAAATCATCTGAAAAAATATAACAAAGAAAATAATGACAAATGATATCCCTCAAGAAGAAGGGTTAAGCAAACATACCTTCTGTACACGTGCAAGCAAACGCGTAAGAATGCTTTTCAAACTCCTCACAAGTTCAAGGTTCTTGGTGCTAACATTTCTAGCCAGTTCATCTAAAACAGGGTAGGCTTCTCTCTCAAGGTCTGCCACACTAGAATTCAAGTATGTACAGACAACTTCTAATGCAATCTCCAGAACCTGAAACTCAAATGGGAGATCACACTGCACACCTTCAACGGCTTCAGGAACAGGTAACCATTGCTTTCCGCTTGAAACAATCATTCCACTAGCTAGTTCATCAAGTGGACTTGCTTCTTCTATCCTGGATTGCCTTTTCTGAGGAAGTTGTTGCCTTAGCTGATCCCCAAACGGAAGAACCTCCTGCCGAAGAGGATCAAGCAACAAAACCTCTTCCGCTGTAACTATAGCCTTTATAAACTCTAAATTAACCACCATGGCCTTCTCCCTAGCTGCAATTGAAATGAGAAAACATATTTCCATTGGTCATCATGGTCTGCTATGGCTACACAATTAAAAAAACCAGCAAATAAGGTAACCCTAACCCTAACCCTAATGAGAATTCACATATAAGATAAAAAAGGGGAGGAGGAGGAGGAGTACCAAGGATGCTGGAGGAATGGGAGAAGACAGGGCCGAGAATCCTCAAGTCCCGGGCGGGAATGGCGGCGCGTCGAATAATAGCATTCTTGTCACACTCGACGAGCTCTGATCCGCCAAAGCGGTCAAACCGCATCCAAAGCCTGGCTCCTCCGGCCTTCTTCTTCCCCTTCACGCCACCGCCGCCAGCAACAACAGCGTTCAGATTATTATTATTGTTGTTGGTATTGGTACTGTTGATATGGACATTGGAGGGGGGAGGAGATCGAAACGGCTGCGGCAGCGAGGGAAAAGGGGAAGGGGGAGGGCCAATGAACTTCTTGGGGGGGCCGGCGGCGGATGCTGCTGCTGCGCTTGAAAGAGAAGGGACCCTTCCCCATTTTTGCTTCTCTTTCTCTTCCCGTTCCGTGTGTGTATTTAAGCGAGTCATGGATCTTTCTCTTCCCCTTCTTCTCTCCTGCTCCGACTCCGACTCCGACTCCGAATCCGCCTCCTCATCATCCCCAGCCGCTTACTTCTTTCACGTTCTCTCTCTCTCTCTCCCAACTCCCAAACGCACTTTATTTGATTTTTAATTGTTTTTATATACAATAAGGAACGCGAAAATTTTATTGGCACCAGATGCCACAGACACCTTTTGTGTGCCGTGGCGGTCAGGTAAAGTAAGGGGATGTATTCAATAGGGTACCACTATGTTTGAACAGAGAAAATAAACATAGAATTTTGGTAAATGTTAAAATTTATAAATTAATAGGCATAAATTTTCTTATTTAAATTTATAAACGTAGAAATTTAGAATTTCTGCATGGAAAAAAAACTTGGAATTTGGGACCTCCAAATCCCAAGTTCAAATTCTATGTAAATAGGTGTCATTTATCAATTTCTATGATTGAGAGTTTAAAAATAACAAATTCCATGTTCAATTCCATTGTTCTTTTAAGTTAACCAAATAAGAAAATTTACAAATTCTAGAAAATAAAATCTCATCATTTCAATTTCCGTTATTTTTAAATTCATTAGTAATCTTAAATTTCTTCACCCAAACATTTACAAATTCCTTAGAATCATTTTTAAGTGATTCTCTAAAATTCAAGGTGTATTCATTTAGGATTCTAAAGAAGCTTATAATATTCCATGTGTATTCAATTAGAAATTGATTTTAAAGAATTTAAGAAAGTTGAGAAATTAGAAGGAATTAGAGAGATTTAGTAGTTTATTTTAAGCATCCACAAATCACCTCTCCCCATTACGGAATTGAATCAAAATTTTATTTGGAATCTCTACAAATCAATTAAACTCCATAAAAATCCATGGATTTATAAATCCATTAAAATCTCTCAATTGAATACACCCCCTAAGTGTTATAATATAAATGATTGAAAATTTAAAAATAAATAAACAATTGTATCAGGAAATTTGGAGTATCGGGCCATGTTTTCGATAGCGAGTGTAGCGTGTAATGTAAGTTGTAATCATAGTTAAACTCATCTAACTTAAGAATATATACACACAATCCCTTTAAGGGAAGGAATTTCTATTTTTATTTTTTAAATTGAGATTAGTTATGCTACGCACTTCACATCGAACTTCAACTCTATAAATATAGTTTCTCATGACCGTATCTGAAATTTCATATTTATAAAGCAAATCTTACAATTTTATTCAGGAAAAGAAAAAAAACCAAAGAAAAGACAAAATAAATTGGCACAAAGACTCCATTTGTATAGCAGAAAAGTAGAAACAAACCACACAAACGCCTCTAACAGCTGAAAAATAGTTAATAACATTCAACAATTGCAGCATAGAGCTTCTTCACAATGCGATTTTGGAACTGAGAAAATGCATTGCTCCATGGCACATTAGACAACAATGAACCAAGAACAATCCAAAACCCGAATGCAAATCCAAGCCCCAAGCTCAAATAGAATCCACCGTCGTCAAGTAAATAACCTTGTACGTGCTTGTCATCACCTACCGGTGGCATGGCCTCATTTACACTGCAACGCTCTTTCAACGGAGGTCCGCATAGTTTGTTGCCAACATAACTAGACTGATCAAAGCTCTGAAGCTGAGTGCTTATCGGAATCTGCCCTATCAGCTTGTTATAAGACAAATTCAGATAACTGAGAAATGTCAAGTTCGATATGCTTGGAGAAATTTCACCAGAAAGTTGGTTCACAGACAAATCAAGTGACTCTAACATTTTCATATCACCGATTTTGGAAGGAATTCTTCCAGCCAAAAGATTATTGGATAAATTCAATGTTTGCAAGATAATGAGGCTAGTCAGCTCTTCGGGGATTTCTCCAGATATCATGTTGCTTGAAAGGTCCAAGCTAGTTACCAAAAGAAGCACTGTGTCATATTTCACTTCTCTGCCTTTGGTCACAAAATCCGCTTTCTCTATGTAGGCCTTACCATTCATATAAAAAACAACATAGCCAGTGGTACCTACTTTGCTTGAAAGGGTAGTGGCCATGGATGAAAAATTTTGGAAGCATCTTGGTATCGTTCCCGACAGATTGTTATAAGCAAGGTCCAAGATTTGGAGATGTGTGAGACTGCAGAGTTCATCTGGAATGAAACCATGGAACTTATTTGAACGAAGACTAAGAACTGTCAAGCTTGGGCCAAACCATATTGGAATGCCTCCAGCAAACTTGTTTCCAGCAAGGTCAAGAAGAATCAACCACTCACAATTTTGTAGGGACACGGGTAATTCTCCCGATAGGCTATTATTGCGCAAGTACAATGATCGAAGGGAAAGTAAGTCTCCAATAGAGCTTGGAATTTTCCCTGTCAAATTGTTGTCTTCTAAATTCACAGTTGTTAAGTTTGGCCAGTATGACAGACAATCAGGAATTTCTCCATCGAGGAGATTGTTTTCAAGATGAAGAACATGAAGGTTTTTAGGTACATCACTCCTATCACAAAAGAAGTGAGAGAGAGTTCCTGAAAATGATGAATTCGAAAGATCTAATGCAATCACTGCCGAAGACACAAGTGGCAATGAACCGTTGAACTGGTTCGATCTTAAGTCAATTACAAACTTTGAACCCATAGAGAAAGAATTGGCAAAAACTATGTTTGGAACCTCCCCGGACAATTGATTACTCGAGAGAAACACATGGTTATCTACATCATATGAAAAGATGTTCCAGAACCAAGTCGGAATGGTACCTGAAATTCCTGTATTGGACAAGTTAAGAGCAGACAATTGATTTTGACTTTGAAGCCATGTAGGCAACTCTGATGGGTCCAGACGCCAAGAACCTAAACTCAAGGTAGAAAGTTGAAAAGGAGGAACCCAGTCATAGTTGGTTTTAAGAGTCAAGGAGTTATCATCTGCAGTAAACACTTTCAATCTTGTAAGATTAGTAAAATGAGCTTCAGAGACAACACCCTCGAATGAATTATGATCAATGCTCAAGTATTGCAAGCATGATAGATTTCCTAAGGACATCGGAAAGAGACCTGAAAAATTATTATTCGAAAAATCTAAATAATCTCTTTGATCAAAACTACACCGAGACAAACTTTCTAAGATTTCTGATACCCTTCCCCTAAAATTGTTATAACCTAGACCAACAGAAGTCAACCTACAAAGATTTCCCAAGGAGTTTGGGATTTCCCCTTCAAGCTCATTCCCACTTAATTGAAGATCAACAAGGGCTGTCAAGTTTCCAAGGGAACTCGAAATTTCACCATGGAAAGCATTGGAAGAAAGATTGAGGGACTCAAGATTGCCCAAACTGTACAACCATGTAGGTATGGTAGAGTTGACATCATTCTCAAAAAGATCAAGAACTTTAAGATTTGTCAAGTTCGCAATACCACTTGGCATGTGATGAAGTTCGCAGTAAGAAAAATGCAACTCTACCAGCAGAGAAGGGAGTGTGTTTACTTGTAACCAACGAGATGCATTGGTAAGAGCTACATAACTCATGTCAAGATGTTTCAACAGAGAAAGACCAGAGAGCCATTCAAGATTCTCGACCATCAAATCAGAGTTGCGAGAAAGGTCGAGATAACGTAGACTTGAGAGATTTCCCAACTGATGAGGAATGGTTCCGTTGAACCCTGCACCCGAGAGATCAAGATATCTTAAAAGTTTAAGAGAACCCAAAAAGCTGGGAATCTGTAGTCCTTCAAAATTGTTGAAGCTTAAGTCCAAGTGGCTGAGATGCTTTAAATTGAGTAGAGAAGGATTTACCTTGCCACCCAGCATATGTACCTCACCAGTCACTTCATCCAAATAACCAGCAAGGTGGAGCTCACGGACATGACCGGTTAAATTACTGCAGGCAACACCGGTCCAGTTGCAACAATCGCCTTCACCATCCCAAGAGGAAAACATATTTGAAGAATCACCGAGATCTTTCTTGAACATAAGAAGTGTTTGTCTCTCATTTTCTTTGCAAGGCAAATGGACCAGGTTTCCATTGCATAAGGTAAGTGTAAAAGACGCAATGGATAGAAGAAAGGTGAGTAGGTAAACAAGTCTCATGACTGTCATCGTATAGATATGGAGTAGGTGATGGATGTGAGGAATGAGTAATTTAGAGTAGTGCTATATATACACACGTTAGTAAAGAGTAAAGGTCCAACCTCGGCCCTACTCTTTATATTTACTACAAATCATTTTTCTACATCCCTCCCGGCAAAGACGGAAGCGGGTCAAGAGATTTAAGACAGAAAGGATGGTCCATCCCCAAAACAAATTCCAGGCAGTGATGGATATGGTTCATCCCCAAAGAAACGTCAGGACCATATATAGCAATAATTGATCTACTTAAATTAGTTTTAAAAATCATTTTCTGGAAGAGAATTGAAGTATAGATTGACGAGGCCGAAAGCCCTTATTTTACTCTACTACTATTGGATATTTAATTGAGAAAATTATAATTAGATGCGTCATTGTAGACATTTAGAAGTGAGTCAAGTCATTTTTCTACATCCAGACCTACAAAGTCGTTATGGAAAAATTTAGGGGTAAATGAATTTTAATCCTTGTATTAGATTAATTTTTCATTAAAACCTGGTGTAGTATTAGTTATTTGATCTTGGTCCTCCATGTCATCATGATTACTATAACTCATATTTTGTTGTTTTTAAACTCCTTAATGGCTCTTTTTGTTCCCATTGTGCCCCTATAATTAATTATTCGACCTTCTTGGTATGTTCCACATTATTAGAAACTAATTTTGACTTTGATTAATTGATTTCTTCCATGATTTATATATAGTGCCGGGAAAGATTTTTCATATCATCATGCCTAAATTACAAGATGAAAAAAGTTAAGGCATCAAACGTATAACACACCAACAAAGTGTGTGTATCTAAATATTAGTACCTAGTTGAAAAAAACCTAATCATAGTATCTAGTTGAACGCATCTAAATCATAGTATTTAATCGAATGTATCTACGTTATAGTACCTAATCAAATTTATCTAAATTATCGTACGTACCTAATCGAATGTATATAACTTATCGTACCTAATCGAATACAAATGCAATAGATCAAACCCAACTCCAAACTCAACAATTCATACACTAATAAAATGATCAAAACCCAATAATAAAATCAACCATACTAAATAACAAAAAAAAAAAAAAAACCCTAATATAATAAGAAATATCACAAGCACAATGCCACAAAAAAAGTTACTGAAGTTGAACCCATTCTCTTCTTTGCAAATCGTTGGAATCCACCTAGTAACACAAGCCATATGCCATTCAAAACCAACGGAAAGAAAATAGAGAGAGACCTAATGCAAATGATGAGAAAAAAGGGGAAAATCGTAATTAGCAAATGTATGTGAAGAAATCAGCCAATATATGGATGGTTGCCTCATCTCTTTTTCAATTGCAGAAGCCTAATCTCTTTTTCTAAGGAGAAGCTTAATCTGTCACTCAGTACTACGGTATGGTGGTATTTCTCTTCACTTGGAAGTGAGAGGTCTTAAGTTCGAATATTGTGAATGACGAATTCGATACAAAATTAAGCTACCCATTGTGTGGCTTAACCGAATTCTCCCTCGATATACTAAAAAAAGAAGAAGAAGCCTAATCTCTAATTCATTTGATGTTGCATCTTTAAATGCTCATTTCGAATTTAAAAAAAAAAAAATTCATTCAATTGTGAAACCATTCAAAAGCAATACTTCGGGGTAATATAGGATAAAACATAGTCAAATTACATAAAAGAAATTAAATATGACGTGTAATAAAAATGATGATTTGGACACGAGTCAAAGAACTAAAATTAGTTTTTAATCATTCTTACATTATTTATCTAAAAGTAATCATTTTTAAGGACTAAAATCTAGTTTTCTTAAAAATTTATATGTCGGTCAAAAACATGTGATTGCAAAATTTGATATAACTTTCTTAGAGTTATGATTTTTGAGGAATGACCAGTCCTCAGATCGAAGGATTTATTTGTTGATCAATTAAATTTTATCTTGGTCGATCTGAAAATTTTCCTTTTTCTTTTTCAGATGAAAATTAATAACTATTTTTTCTGGAAAATAAAATAAAATAAAATTCCTTACTTTTTTTCATCATTCATCTCTTTTAGTGGTAGACAATGTTCTGCCCTAATTAATTAGGAGGAGAAAAACAAAATAAACAAGATGTTTGGAACTAAAATAAGTTTGGCCCAATGATTTTATTTCACTCAAGTACCAATGGCTATTTAATTTTAACAGAAGAGAACAGTAATCGAGGCCCAGGATTTGAAAGTACTACACACATTGCGTTGTAGGCGACAAACACCCTTCAAGCTATACATTTAACCCAATCGGATTTTACTGAGGAAAAGCTACGTTTCGATGGCATTTTTGTAGTTTTTGAGGAGATGAAAGCTCAAATTGCAATGTAAGTTCTTATCTTATGTCATTAATCACATCAACAACTGGGAGCATAAAGAATTATTTTGAGAGTAAAAAGCTTAAACTAGGAGAAATGTATGTTCTATATAAAACAGCATAAACAAAGAAGAAAACGACACTCAATTTACAACTTAAAAAGATTTTAAAGCTCTGCAACCTACTTTCTTTCCAATTCCTTTTGTAATCTTTGTACTTGTATTCATGTTTAAGGCGTTGCTACATTGCATGCAGTATCGATTTCTTTTAAGAAAAATTCTTTTCAAATCACTTCATCAACCTGTACGAACTTCTCGACTAGCAAGAAAGTTTGCCCAAATGGGTCCAAACATGTCTGTGTATCTCTTGTATTTTGCATCTCTTTCAAGTTATTACTTTGTAGTTGGATATTTTCTAAGCATCTAACATTATTTCCCTTCTATTCTTTCATTTTCATAGTCTTCGATGCATTTATGTAAACATATCTATGTGAGAATTGCAAACTGAATTCAACTAAGAGCCAATCAATTTGTGTCTTTCAAGTAATTTGATTCATAACTTAAAAATCACATTATGTGCTTTTCAAGTAATTTGATTCATAACAATTGATAGCTCAACATTAATCTTGCATAATATTCTAGAGCTGATCTTAATTCCTTCTTTGTCATAAGATGGTTCTTTTTTCTTTTATTTTTTCCAAAGAAACATATGATTGGAGGAGAAGTCTTTGCTCAACCTTGGAATTTTGTGAAAAGAGCTTCCTTTTTTCTACATCCATCCCCCACAAAGATGGCAGACAAAGTGGTTGTGGAAAATTTATAAGTCGGTCAGCAGAAAAGTTGTTGTAAGGCATGCAGACAGTAATAGTTGAGCAACTTGAATGGGCAAAGAAAACCCATACCACAAGAAATGAGAGAAAAAGGAACATGACACGTTCTCGTGTTTCACCTTGTTTGCAAATTGCAAGGCGCACCCAGATTTTCTTTACATAGCGGCTCGTAATGCGAGAGACGCTTAGTAACATGAGACATACAACTCAAAGGTATTAATTTTATTTCATAATAATTTCATTTCATTTCATTCATCGTAATATATTTTGTTGTAAACTAATTTTTGTTATACAATACATTTCGATATACTTTGTCTTCTTCATTTAGGCACATTAAATTAATTATAATACATTTCGGTGCATACATTTAGGTACACATATTTCGGTACATACATTTCGATACAAACATTTAGGTACACTGGTTCAATATAATACATTTCAGTACATATATTTTGGTTGTTACATTTTGATGCATTTATTTCGGTACACACATTTAAGTACATTAATTTAATATAATAATTTTGGTGCATACATTTCAGTACTAGCATTTAGATACATTAATTGAGTCTTTCAAATTTGAAGAATGTTAAATAAAATTAATAAATTAAAAAAAAAAAGAACTTTGGTCAAAAAATAAATTAAAATGTGTTTATTAATAAATTTAATGGGAGAAATTGAATAAAATACACATTAATTATTTTGAATTAAGGTCATATCAAGGGACTACAATCAATATGTAAATATAATACCAGATTTATTTTAAAATTTAATATTCTTCAAGGATTAAAGTTGGAAAACCCCTTTAAAAACTATTAAAAAACTTACTACAAGAATAGCCATATAAGTGAGATTATATTTTTAATGTTAGATTCTTTGATCTAACTTATTTTTTAGTATTACATTTTCATTTGATTATTTATTGATTTAAAAAATATTTTTTTTCACGGGAATCGGGTCGTGTCATATTATTCGTTAATATTAACTGGTCAGATGATATTACTGTTCATTTTAACGCACGACACTTTAGATATTCAGTATGTCACAAAAAGGACACGAACACAAAAAATACAACACAAATGCCCTACACTTTATTGGTTTTAAAATTTCCCCTTAAACGATTAATCCACTTTATTGGTTATAAAACGTCAGGTCATTTTTCTACATCCAGACCTACAAAGTCGTTATGGAAAAATTTTTGTCGGTCAAAATCATGTCGTTGCAAAAATTCTAGTTTGTTGGTTTTATGAAATACATGTCCTTTTTGAGGAATGAGCAGTCCTCAGATCGAAGGATTTATTTGTTTATCAATTAAATTTTATATTGGTCGATCTGAAAATTTTTCTTTTTTTATAGATGAAAATAAAATAAAATAAAATAAAATTCACCACTTTTTTCATCATTCATCTCTTTTAGTGGTAGACAATGTTCTGCCCTAATTAATTAGGAGGAGAAAAAAAAATAAACAAGATGTTTGGAACTAAAGTAAGTTTGGCCCAATGATTTTATTTCACTCAAGTACCAATGGCTATTTAATTTCAACAGAAGAGAACAGTAACCGAGGCCAAGGATTTGAAAGTACTACACACGTTGCGTTGTGGGCAGCAAACACCCTTCAAGCTATACATTTAACCCAATCGGATTTTACTGAGGAAAAGCTACCTTTCGATGGCATTTTTGTAGTTTTGAGGAGATGAAAGCTCAAGTTGTAATGTAAGTTCTTATTTTCTGTCATTAAGCACATCAACAACTGGGAGCATAAAGAATTATTTTGAGAGTAAAAAGCTTAAACTAGAAGAAATGTATGTTCTACGTAAAGCTGCATAAACAAAGAAGAAAATGACACCCAACTCACAACTCAAAAAGATTTTAAAGCTCTGCAGCCTACTTTCTTTTCAATTCCTTTTGTAATCTTTGGACTTGTATTCATGTTTAAGGCGTTGCTACATTGCATGCAGTATCGATTTCTTTTAAGAAAAACTCTTTTCTTTTCAAATCACTTCATCAACCTGTACGAACTTGCTCGACTAGCATGAAAGTTTGCCCGAATGGGTCCAAACATGTCTGTGTATCTCTTGTATTTTGCATCTCTTTCAAGTTATTACTTTGTAGGTGGATATTTTCTAAGTATTTAACATTATTTCCCTTCTATTCTTTCATTTTCATAGTGTTCGATGCGTTTATGTAAACATATCCATGTGAGAATTGCAAACTGAATTGAACTAAGAGCCAATCAGTTTATGCCATTCAAGTAATTCGATTCATAACTTAAAAATCACGTTATATGCTTTTCAAGTAATTTGATTCATAACAATTGATAGCTCAACATTAGTCTTGCATAATATTCTAGAGCTGATCTTATTTCTGTTTTTGTCTTAAGATTTTTTTTTTTCCCAAAGAAACATATAATTGGAGGAGAAGTCTTTTCTCAACCTTAGAATTTTATGAAAGAGCTTCATTTTTCTACATCCATCCCCCACAAAGACGGTAGACAAAGTCATTATGGAAAATTTATTGGTCAACAGAAATAGGACAAAAGTCACATGGTTGTAATCAGGCATGAAGATGGTAATAATTGTTCTACAAGTTAGAGGACAAAGAAACCTAGACCACAAGAAATGAGAGAAAAAGAAACATGACAAGTTCTTGTGTTTCACCGTGTTTGCAAATTGCAAGTGCATCCAAACTTAGTAACCTGAGAAATACAACTCTTAGAAGGTTCTCTGAAATAAACGTTGTGCAATGAATGAGTATAAGTCATTTAGAAGACAAATTATGTATCAGAGTTTACTCTCATTGGTCAAGGAAGAAGATTATATCTATCAAGACAATCCACCACTTGCATATATAATTATATATCTCACGATGAATAATATTCTATAGGTCTTATTTCTTTTATTTTTGTCTTAAGGTAGACAAAGTCCTTGTGGAAAGATTTATAAGTCAGTCAAGAGATATACGGCAAAAATGATGGCTCATCCCCAATATAATTCCAACTTCATCCCAAAAGAAAAGTCACAAGAGTTCTAGGAAAAAATAAAAAATAGTCACGAGAGACTTATGGCTAGTTTCGGGTTGATGTGTTGCGATGAAAAAAAAAAGCGCTTAGCCTTGATTCTGTTAATGGTTTACATTATTGGTTGATAGAGAATCAAAGCAAATTTACCGATGAATTGCAATTTCAAAAAGAAAATCTGAAGAATAAAAAAACGAAATACAACGAGAAGAATGAAGCGTAAACGTAATCAACAATTAAATTTAAATTTATAGTTTGTGGGATTATGGTGACAATCAACGAGCATTTGTAAAATTTTTTTTTTTTTTGAGTTTTAACGAAAAACCCACGATATTGATCACTTTAACGAAAAATCACGTTTTTATACTAAAAAGTCAAACCTGAAACTATTCACTTTACCCTTTATGCCTTTCAAGTAATTTGATTCATAACTTAAAAATCACGTTATATGCTTTTCAAGTAATTTAATTCATAACAATTGACAGCTCAACATTAGTCTTGCATAATATTCTAAAGCTGATCTTATTTCTGTTTTTGTCTTAAGATTTTTATTTGTTCTTTTCCAAAGAAAGGTATAATTGGAGGAGAAGTCTTTTCTCAACCTTGGAATTTTATGAAAAGAGCTTCCTTTTTCTACATCCATCCCCCACAAAGACGGTAGACAAAGTCGTTATGGAAAATTTATCGGTCAACAGAAATAGGACAAAAGTCACATGGTTGTAATCAGGCATGCAGATGGTACTAATTGTTCTACAATTCAGAGGGCAAAGAAACCCAAACCACAAGAAATGAGAGAAAAAGAAACATGACAAGTTCTTGTGTTTCACCGTGTTTGCAAATTGCAAGCGCATCCAGACTTAGTAACCTGAGAAATACAACTCTTAGAAGGTTCATTGAAATAAACATTGTGCAATGAATGAGTATAAGTCATTTAGAAGACAAATTATGTATCAGAGTAAACAGAGTTTACTCTCATTGGTCAAGGAAGAAGACTATATCCATCAAGACAATCCACCACTTGCATATACAATTATATATCTCACGATGAATAATATTCTATAGGCCTTATTTCTTTTATTTTTGTCTTAAGATGTTTTTTTTTTTTTTTTTTTTTTTTTTTTACCGGTGAAAAGTATATTTGGAGGAGATTTTGCTCAACCTGTGAAATTTATGAAAAGAGCTTGATTCTTCTACATCCAGCCCCATAATGACGGTAGACAAAGTCCTTGTGGAAACATTTATAAGTCAGTCAAGAGATATACGACAAAAATGATGTCCCGTCCCCAATATAATTCCAACTTCATCCCAAAAGAAAAGTCCCCAGAGTTCTAGGAAAAAATAAAAAATATTCTTGAGAGACTTATGGCTAGTTTCGGGTTGACGTGTTGTGAAAAAAAAAAAAAAAAAAAAAAAAAAGAAAGCGTTTAGCCTTAATTCTGTTAATGGTTTACATTATTGGTTGATAGAGAATCAAAGCAAATTTACCGATGAATTGCAATTTCAAAAAGAAAATATGAAGAATAAAAAAACGAAATACAACGAGAAGAATGAGCATTTGTAAAATTTTTTTTTTTGGAGTTTTAACGAAAAACCCACGATATTAATCACTTTAACGAAAAATCACGTTTTTATACTAAAAAGTGAAACCTGAAACTATTCACTTTACCCTTTATTTTGTTTTTATCCTTAAAACTCAAAATTTTAAAACTTTTTTCTTTAATTTTCTTTTTTTTTTTTCCTTCTATATTTTCATGCTTCTACATTAATTAAAAAAATTACTCCAACAACGACCAAACGACCACATAAGTGAGTAAAATCCTTACTGTTGGATTCTTTTATCTTACTTACATTTTTAGTATTACACTAGAAATATAGCCCACGCGTTACTGCGGGATTAGAAACCGTATGATAAAAATATGTTTCGAAGCTATAAGAGATTGTTAAAGAAGGTTAATGTTATTTACACTGAAAGATATTTGAGCTTTTTGAAAGAATTTTTACATGAGCAGAAATTGGGTGAATGAAGCTCTTGAAATTCTTTAAACCATTATGAATAGCATGACCTGTGAGTGATTGATAGTGTAACAAAAATTAGTAAAAGAGTGAAAGAATATTATACATGAAACTATATTATTGGAACCACTTAATGGAAAGTTGTAGAGCTATGGTATACTCGGCTACAGTTTCAAAACCAACGAAAGAATGCAAGACATAATATATACACAGAAAAGTAAAAACCAATAAGTTTGAAAGATACGAACGATTGAGCATGCAGAAAACGTGGAGAGCGATTGAGAAAAGGGAGCACCAAATTAACTGTTTTTCCTTTCCTTCCCTTCCCTTGCTGCATAAACGGTAGAGTAGCTCTAGTTTTTCAGTTTTTTTCATGCCATTCTTCATGCCAAGCCAAAATCAACAACTAAATTATAACATGCATGTTAATAATACCATGAAAAATTCCACTTCAATATACATGCATATTATTTTCTTAGTTCATATATGAATTGGATATTATCTCTTCCAAAACCACCAACCAAAATCACTTCTCAAAGAGATTATAAATAGAAGAGAGTGGAAGCTTACCCAAAGCCAATTTTGCGAAGTAGTGTTGTGCTACTCTCCATTTTCTTATTTTTGACCCAACAAACAATATCTGCATTTAAATGCATAATGTTTTTTTTTTTTTTTTTTTTTTTTGATTAAAAAATTTTCAGTAAGCCCATATCAATTCCAGAACATTTTAAAAACCGAAATTAGGCATAATCAGAGATGGACCATTTCATCAGCATATGCGAAGGGTCTCAAAACATACCAAGAAAAGGGTAGGCAACAAAAAGAAATTAAACGCAGAAACTCAACAAAATAAACAATTTAGAGGTTAAGCATCTAAGGTACAATCTTAGAGATCATAGAAAATAAGAACTTACAGAGATTATCAGGCAATTTCAGTTTTTTGAATTTGGGATTAAATGATTCAAATAAGCACTTGAAAGAGTGATTGATAACAAAAATTTGAAGTCAACACAACATGCAGTCATCTACAGAGCTCAAATACACATTCACTAAACATAGTCCACCACTAATCCATACACATATTTGGTTAAAGGAAAAAAGCGAGTTTAACCCGTTGTGCCACCGCAGCATCTTGAGGATCATCCGTGAGGAGCAGAAAGCAAAGTTTGTACAAAAAGAAGTGCTGTTTTCAATGTTAGGGTGCCTTCCAACGTATGAGATACATACACCAAAAAAACATTATTAGTGATCCCTATGCATATTGTTTCTCTGAGTATTCCAATTCAGCAGTCCTAGAATCTTACACAATGGCACTTGACTGTTTCTCTTACTCTATGAACTGTTTTTTCTTTAAAGCACACTCTGCTGATAAATAGATTATTCACAAAAATTATGAAATACAATTGTACGTTGAGTGCTAATAATCTTCATAAATTGGCTAGTTACATTTCCTCACAACTTGAGTGATGTCTAAAATAAATGATGGATGAGGTTATAGTTTATAAGTTTCACATTTACATTTACCCACAATTTAAGTGGTATATTTAAACTCCAAACGATGCATAGGTTATCAAGCCGTTACATCATTATTTTAAAAATTCACATCCAATAAGAGTATAAATACACCTAATTGGTAATATCTTGAGAGAGAGATACCTGGGAATGGGTCGACTTGCAATGAACTAAAGAACTCGACTTTTTCTTATGATTACATCACCACCTTCAAGAAATACATTAATCAGTAAAATCAGAAGCAACAACACAAAAGAAAATCCCAAGTAAAGTTCTCATTAGCAGTGAAATTATTAGTATTGCACTAAAAGATTTAGAGATAAGGAGATAATGATTTAAACAATATTATCTCAATCATCGTTCCGATAAAGAGATTATGTTACTTGTCCAAAACTACCAATCAGGTCAAAACCTTTCATAATAGTAAATTATTGTTCTTTCTTAAGATTCCAAATACTTGGATACACAATCCTTTTATAGTTTATATGGATACTTGACCCTCATCAGTCTTATATACTCCCTTCGTGGCCATGAGACTTTTTTATGAGAGCATTAGACAGAAGGGCATGCTTTGAGTATTCAAAATTTTTCAATTTCTCAGTTTTCTTTAAACCTCATGATATGCCGATAATAGTATAAAGATGAATGAACAAAAAAAAAAAAAAAAAAGAAAAAAAAAAGAAAAGGGTTAAAACCAAAGGAGAACTGAAATAGAGAAACAAAGAAAGAAAACCATAAATGGAACCCAAACACAAAGAGAGTGAGAGAGTTAAACCCAAAAGCTTAACGCAATCTCACTTGCATACCATTTGACCATATTAAGAAAAATATGAAATTTGCACCCCCATTTGACCATATTAAGGATAGAGGGCACTCACATCGTTGTAGTAGTACCCTTCTTTGTTATGCTTTTCCTCAAAACTGCCATAAAAAAATCCAAAAAGCATAAAAATTTAGAAGCAGAAAAGAAAAGGTTTGAAATTGCCATTGGAAATGCAGAATGTACAGATGGAAACCAAATTGAATTATTATGCCCTTTCTCCTCCTTCAATCCATATACTGGTAGTTACTGTCAATCTATTTAACTTATTCCCAACTTCATCAAAACAACCAAGAAGCATAAAATAGCAAGGTTAATTCTCATTTTCTTTAATCAAAATGAATTCTACTTCTTCCCATCTATTTGCACATCCCTTCAACACTCTCAATTGATATTAAAACAGAAAACAAATTTTGGCAAGAAAGAAGCGAGAGGAAACATCGAGAAGGGAAGCCGAACAGTGAACAACCTGTGTAATTTTGTGAAGATTGGCAAAGAGATCCTATAGAGATGGGAGAAAATGACACTGAAATAGGAATCCCAATCCAAATATCATCCCAGAAACAAAACCTCCCCCTTTCCAACTGTGAAAGGAAGATTACAAAAGATCATGGAAAGGACCTGAGCTTGTCTTTCCATGGGTATCCCCATGACCCCCTAATAAACTCGCATAAGTCACGTCGTGTAACATGTATTTACTCCATAGTCCATACAACAAAATTCCACATAGAACTAGTTCCAAGAGTAGCGAAGAAATTATCAATGTTATTTAGTCATACATTTTCATATATACTAAAGCAATATTACCCTCACCAGTCATTTCCAAGTCAATCCATACCAGTGGCATTTTGTACTCTTCGGTATCTCTGTAATTTGCTTACTCTGCTTCTCATTTATGAGTGACATGTTATCAGAGTCATTGACTTTTTTCTTGCTATTGCCTACCTCAAAAGATGCATAATCAGAACTAAGATACTCATATTTTTCAATCTGCATACAGGGATTATCAACAAATATTCACCTAAGTAAATCATTTATTATGGTTATTACTTATTATATATGCCCAATGCCTAGTCTATCATGAATATGCTTACAGTTCGAGAAAAAATGGCTAAGAAATAAGTTTTGTTTTTACTTTTTTTATAAATAAAAATTTATACTTCAGCTTCATCAAAATTGCAGGGTCCATTCAAACAGTACGAACTTTTTTAGAGAAATATTAAGAAAAATAACCTAAAATGGTAGTTCATAGATTCAGTTGAGTTGTAAATGTTAGTATACAACATCCGAATATATTGGAAAGATAAAAGTAAATAGTAATCAACGAAATTTTCCTAGTAGAACTTAGACCTGGAAATTGTCGAAACCAGCTCAATTTACAGGAATCAAACAGAGGATAAGAGAAAATTGGTCCGAGAAAATACCATGGTTGCGGATGAGCTGACGACGACAAAAGGGAGAGACAGCGGCGAAGGGCTGGAGTCTCTGGAACTCTCATCGTCTGCTGTGTGGAGTAAACCCTAAAACACTAATGTGCAATTTGTATTAGGTTTTTGGATAGAACCAGAAAATCAGCCCTACACCCATCCCTCCCTCACTCTTTGTCTGTCTCCAATCGCTTAATCCTACACCTTTTTGGACAACCATACTTCTCCCTCTCGGTCTCTGTCTCTCTCATTTCAAAGTCAGATTCTTTATCAAATTCAACAACTGGATTTTGACAAAAAAAAAAAAACTGGATAATTCACACAGAATGAAAAAAACCCACTCACATCGAGACGGAGATATTTCGGAAGCAGCGCAAAATAGTCCTGGAGAAGATCAAAGCTGTTCTGCATTAACAAAATTGAAAAAAAAAATCAAAAATTTAAATTACAACTAAATTTATTCATTTCTTAATTGAAATCCAGAAAAAAAAAAATGGAAAAGTTAAGCAATGCAGAGAAAACCCAGATCCCACCCCAAATTTGTACTCGAAGCCTTTTTACAATTCACGGAACCATGAATCAGAGAGGAAGCAGAGGATTGAGTATGGGGGAGGAGAGACTGCAAGAGAGAGAAAGAGGAGAGAGAGGGTGTGTGTGTTTGAGCGCAGTGGTGACAAATCAAGTTCTATTACCTGTTTATTTTAATGTACAACCTATTAAATATCATGTATATCACGAAAACGATACGAACATAAAAATACATAACAAATGTCCTCCTCTTCATTGGCTTTAAAAAATTTCCCTAAAACGATTAATCCAGTTTAAAATTGCAGCCCCTCTCCCCACCCCACAAAAAAAAAAAATGTTCACATTTTAACCCAAATCAAACATTAATCCATTTCCATATCCCAAATCGAATTGCCAGAAAGCAAAAAAAATATATATTAATAAATATGAAATATATCTTTAAAATCGAATTCCCGCTTCGGTGAGAAGTTCCCTATCCTTTTTAAAAATGCCGGATCGGTCTGCCTCAAGTGTACAAAGTGGAGCCTTATTTTATTTATAAGTAAAGTCTTGATCTAAATATGGGCTAAGATATCAAATGATATTTTTTTAACATGTGGATGAGAGGAATAAGTGACTGATCAAGAGAGATGCGAGAAGTAGGTTGTACTGTAATCTAACGTTGTGATGTGTGAGATTTCGCAAACGAAGCAAGTTCTACTATACTATTGTACTAACCATTTGCGTTCATTACAACACCTTCGCCCTACATACGTAAGCTTATCGAGGTTTGGAACCCTTTTTCTATTCAAATGAAAAAATTCAGGCACCTACCAAATTGGTAAGGCAGACGTATCAATCCAACCTGTACTATTCTCATTAAAAAATTTACAAGTGCTAACGACAATGGGACTCTTGCGGGCAATGAGAAACTTAAAAAATAAAGGAAAACTAATGAAAATGGCTTAAAAACTTTGAGTTTTAATGATAAGGACAAAATAAATGGTAAAATAAATAGTACCAGGATTAATTTTTTAGTGCAAAAATGTGGTTTTTCTAAGTCCGGCCAGGGATGGGGCATATAACAAGAACCGCCTCTAATATTCATCGGGGTCTTAAACAAACTACTACATTGTTGGAATCCATAACAATTGCTGGAGTTTTCTTTGGGATAAACTCTAGCAATTTAAGAACTAAAGCATGCTATGTGCCTCGACTCAAAGTGACAAATAAATTTTTTTTTGCAATGGGTTATGTTTTCGACAGGGAACAATCTAAGAATTAAAGCAGGTTATGTGTTTATGCATCCTAAGAACTAGCGAGAGTACGTAGATGTACGATATTGGTTTGAAATGCAACGCGCTTTCTATAAGTTGGCCATTGATCATGCTCATTTTGTTCGCGAGTCAAGTGGATTTGAGGAGTTGGGTGCCATGCATTGGACTCATACTCTGCGCTATGCCCTATTTTGATTTAAGTTAGAAGTTTATAACTGTTACAAGTTGGTTGAAAGAAGCCTACATTTGATAAATTTTTCTGTTATTAGCAAAATTATTTTATCAATTGGATGTTGCCAGCCATTCCAGAGTTATTATTGTCATGATATCGAGCTTTGGATACAAATTGTTCACTTACTTATTTGTTGGAAGTAATGAACTATCGAAGGTCTTTTCAACGTTAGATTTTTTGTATCAAGCTAGACTATACACACAATATTTTGTTGATTTTAACGGAGTGAGATTTTCAGTGCTAAATTTCCTTTAAAAAAAAAAATCTCGAGCCAAGAAGACCAGAAAGTAGTTCTTCGGCCTTTCGTTGAGTTCAACGGACAGAGATTTTCTCGAGAGTCTCTTTTTCAATACCTTAAACTCTCCTACACAATACCTCCTATTTATGTGCAGCCATATTGACTTCCAAGCCAAAAAAGCAAAATACTAACGTGGCCACAAAGCCACAAAAGTCACCACGAAACATTACGCAAAAGGACGTTTGATGAAGACGTCAGCTCCTCTTCTGCAATAGACGAGATTAATTTCTTTTTCTTCAACAATATTTCTAATGAAGTAGTTCTTCTGTTTAAGGTGCTTAGTAGCAAATAAACATATATAATATGCTACTAAGATCTTTAAGAATGAGCACTCGAAATATCAAAAGCTTATAGTGGTGGCAAAAGTAAACTATTTTTCATTTTTGGGCTGTTTGTAGCATTCATGGGATCAAATGAGCGTGCGTTTGACATCTTGAGGGACTTAAGCAAATAAACACATATAATATGCTACTATGTCCTTAAGAATGAGTACTCAATTGATTAAAAGTTTTTTGGGTGATAAAAGTACATAGTTCTTCACTTTGGAGTGTATTTAGACTGTTTATGTCATTCATGAGATCAAACGAGCGTGCGTTTGACACTCTTTGGAACGTAAGCAAATAAACACATAATATGTTACTAGGGCCTTAAGATCAAAAGCTTAATAGTTGTCAAAAGAACACATTTTTTTCTTTTGGAGTGTATTTTGACTGTTTTCGACATTCATGGGATCAAACGAGCGTGTATTTGGTACTTTTTGGAACTTGAGTAAAAAACACATAATTTGCTGCCAAAACAATAACAATGAGTACTCAAAAAGATTATTAGGTGTCAAATGTACACAATTTTTTACTTTGGAGTGTATTTGGACGTTTACAATGAAGTGATTATTCAATGGTAGATAGTGTTCTTCAATGTAGCACCATGATGGACGGCCTGGCAATGGGCCACATAAGTGTCTCACTTTTTCTCAATTTATCTCCTTCAATTGTGGACGGTGTTCTTCACCAAGGGAAGAAAAATGAAGGAGAAGACATTAATCACTGGGACTACCGACTGGAACTAAGAAGGCGAATTTTGTTAACACAAAATACGAGTTCATCGTTTATCCCGAAGGAAGAGTTTGAGATTTTTCCAAGTCCAGCCAGGGATCGGACATAGAACAAGAACCACCTCTAGCATTCAATGGGGTCTTAAACTAACTAAAACATTGTTGGAATCCATAACAATTGCTGGTGTTTTCTTTGGAATCCATAACCATTTAATAATTAAAGCATGTTCTGTGCCTCGACTAAACGTGACACATAAAAAGTTTTCCTGCAATGGGTTCTGTTTTCGGTAGGGTAACAATCTAAGAATTAAAGCATGTTATGTGTATATGCATCATAAGAACTAGTAAGAGTACGTAGATGTACGTTATTGGTTTGCAATACAACACGCCTTGTATATGTTGACCATGGATGTAAAAGGGAAGTCTCATCATCTCCATCTATCGCTCCCACATCAGCCATGACGACACCATCTCCTCTAGATATCAAGCATTCCAGCTAGGCAAATCAACCGTTGACTTTTACATAATCTCTAATTGTTAATTTGTATATATAGCTGCTGCTAATTACCTGTTTTCATTTATTACTTTCCGTGTAAAGTCACTCATGGACTAGTATATCATCTTGTATTAGTCCTTGTAAATAAATTAATGAAAGCTATTCAACCAAACTCAAAACATTATATGGTATCAACGAGCCCTAATCGTTGATTACGATTAATGTCATCTTGTATTATTCCCTGTAAAAAAATTAATGTCAGACGAGCAATCAACCAACTCCGGTTCCGTTGCCCACCCATCCAACTCTTTGCTTTCAGTTAACTCCAAATCGTTGATTACGATCAATGTCGCTGTCCAACTGCCTGTCAAACTCAAGCTCATAGGGTATGATCTCCTGAGATATGTCGATGGAACATATCCCTGCCTAGAAAAATCGAACACCTTGTCATTGACATCGGTGTATAATCTTTGGCTACGCCAAGATCAGCTGCTGCTCCATGCCATCCTTGCATCCGTTTCCGAACAAGTTGTCTCTCTTATTGCCTCTGCCCGAACCTCCAAGGCTGTATGGGACAAACTCAAACAACTCTATGCCAATCGAGCTCGATCTCATGTCATGGGTCTCAAAGAACGCATTACTCTCATGCGTTGTGACGCCAAGCCCGTTTCTGAATATCTCCAAGCCGTCAAAGCCATTGCCGATGAACTCGCTCTTATTGATGCTCCCATCAGTGATGATGACCTCGTCATACACATCTTAAACGGTGTTGGACCTGAGTTCAAAGAACTTGCAGCTGCTGTTCGTGCCTATTTCCTTTTAGGACCTTCATGATAAACTTATTGAGTGTGAAATTGCTCTTAAACGCGAAGACCATATTGGCTCCTCCAGTCCCATCACTGCCAAAACTGCGCAACACTCTGCCACTTCCCGTTCGTTCCATCGTGGCTCTCGCAACGGCAACAATTACCAGCCTCGATCATCCTCTGGTCCACGCAACAATAATAACTTTTGAGATATTTTTGGTTTTAGTTCCAAAGAAACATATGATTGGAGGAGAAGTCTTTGCTAAACCTTGGAATTTTATGCAAAGAGCATCCTTTTTCTACATCCATCCCCCACAAAGATGGTAGACAAAGTCGTTGTGGGAAATTTGTAAGTCAGTCAACAGCAGGCATGCAGACAGTCATAATTGAGCTACTTGAGTGGGCAAAGAAAACCCAAACCACAAGAAAATAGAGAAAAAGGAACATGACAAGTCCTCGTGTTTCACCTTGTTTGCAAATTGCAAGGCGCACCCAGATTTTCTTTACATAGCGGATCGTAATGCGAGACACGCTTTGTAACCCGAGAAATATATTTAGGTACATACATTTCGGTACATATATTTTGATACAAATATTTAGGTACATTGGTTCAGTATAATATATTTCGGTACATACATTTTGGTATATATATTTCAATGCATACAATTTGGTACACACATTTAGGTACATTAATTTAATATAATAATTTCGGTGTAAACATTACATTTAGATATATTAATTGAGTCTTTCAAGTTTGAAGAATGTTAAATAAAATTAATAAATTTTAAAAAAAATATTAATAAATTTAATGGGAGACATTGAATAAAATAAACATTAATTATTTTGAATTAAGGACATATCAAGGGACTATAATTAATATGTAATCTAATACCATATTTATTTTAAATTTTAATATTCTTCAAGGATTAAAGTTAGAAAACCCCTTAAAAAAAACTATTAAAACTCTTACTACAACAATAGCCATATACGTAAGATTAAATTTTTACTGTTAGATTCTTTGATCTAACTTACGTTTTCAGTATTACATTTTCATCTTATTATTTATTGATTTAAAATATATTTTCTTTGACAGAAATCGGATCAGGTCACATTACATGTTAATATTAACGGGTTGGGTCATTACCCGTTTATTTTTAACGCACGACACATTAGATATCCAGTATGTCACGAAAATAACACAAACACAAAAAGACACGATACAAATGCACTACACTTTATTGGTTTTAAAATTTCCCCTAAAACGATTAATCCACTTTATTGGTTTTAAAACTGATCATTTTTCTACATCCAGACCTACACAGTTGTTATGGAAATTTTTTTATGTCGGTCAAAAGCATGTGGTTGCAAAAATTGATCTACTTTATTGGTTTTATGAAATACATGTCCTTTTTGAGGATTGAGCAGTCCTCAGATCAAAGGGTTTATTTGTAGATCAATTAAATTTATCTTGGTCGATCTGAAAATTTTCCTTTTTTTTTTTTCTGTAGATGAAAATTAATAGCTACTTTTCCTTGAAAATAAAATAAAACTCATCACTTTTTTCAACATTCATCTCTTTTACCGCGCCCACCCCTAAAAATGAGAGAAAAATGAACATGACAAATTCTCGTGTTTCACCTTGTTCTTAGTAACCAGAGAAATACAACTCAAGGGTTCACACTTCTACATAAATTAAAAAACTAGGAAACTTCACCCTTGATACATTAATCACTTCATTTATTAATTATATTTTGATGTTTTAATTATTTCTCTTTTTCTTTCTAATTTTAATGTATTAATTTTATTTCATTATAATTTCATTTCATTTCATTCATCGTAATATATTTTGTTGTAAACTAATTTTTGTTATACAATACATTTCGATATACTTTGTCTTCTTCATTTAGGTACATTAAATTCATTATAATACATTTCGGTACACATATTTTGGTACATATATTTTGATACAAACATTTAGGTACACTAATTCAAAATAATATATTTTGGTGCATACATTTCGGTACATACATTTTGGCACACACATTTAGGTACATTAATTTAATATAATAATTTCGGTACTAACATTTAGGTACATTATTTTATTTTATTTTTTGTCAAAATTTAGGTACAATAATTGATTCTTTCAAGTTTGAAGAATGTTAAATAAAATTAATAAATTAAAAAAAAACTTTTTTTGGTCAAAAAATAAATTAAAATGTGTATATTAATAAATTTAAATATTTAATGGGAGACATTGAATAAAATACACATTAATTATTTTGAATTAAGGATACATCGAGGGAATATAATCAATATGTAATCTAGTTAGATTCTTTGATCTAACTTACGTTTTTAGTATTACATTTTTCATTTTATTATTTATTGATTTAAAATATATTTTCTTCCACGGGAATCGGGTCAGATCATATTACCCATTAATATTAACGGGTCGTGTCATATTACCCGTTCATTTTAACGCACGACACATTAGATATCAGGTGACACACCCCGACCCGGAATGTCCACTTGGACCCCGAATCGAGTTGTGATGGCCGACACCTGGAAGGTGACAAAGCCATAAAGCGTAGTGTAGTGGAAAAAGAATGTGAATAAATTTAAACCTAAAGGTGCCTAATCAAGAGAGTGCCCGAATGAGCAGGATTGAACCCATTTCACACATGATGTCAAAGCATAAGAATAGTACAGTAATTAGGGTAAGGGTTATACCAATGAAGATAATCATCTCTTGAGATTTGCCAAAATCCTCGTATACATGTAAGCGCAGCTACTAAACCTGGAGGGGCGAAAAACAAAGTTGAGTAAGTCAGCAAAACAAAGTTTTGTAAAAACCTTTACTTTCGAATATAGTAACCCCTCATTGTAAAACAAGTATAGTTTCCAAAATATCATACTACGTATAAGTATGAAAACATGTGTGTGCCAAGTGTAAATCCAGAAATGAGTCATGGCATAAAATGCTCAACAACAATATAAATAAGATTAGGTGCAGTAATCTACACTAACATGTCGGTTGCACCTGTCGCTTATCCGTTTATGCTAACATATCGAGTCGGAACTACCTAGTGCAGTCTGTACGACAAGTTAGGTGTAATAATAACACTCTAGTGCTATGATCATGTGAAGCTTACGCTAGGCGCAGTCACCATCGAGTCAGAACCACCTATTGTGGTATGTACGACAAGCTAACATCTACTTGGATCTAAGACGAGCATGCAGTGCCGAGGGGTGAACATACACGTGAAGGCTAGCCTGGCCTCAGGTTGAGCACTCACCCGGGGTGTAGCAATGATGAGCAAACTAAAGATATTCATCCCAATAAGTCTGAACCATTCAGTCATTCGCATAACCTTACCTGAACTTACCTGCGCGCTCCACGTTCACCTTAGCATTTCAAATCATTCAACAATTATGTGCAGATGAAATGCATAAAAATGTGCCATGATATTGTGTAAAAACCCAAACATACTATAACATTTTGAAATATAATAATCATGGCATTACATGCATAATTCATTTAAAACGTTTATGGAAACTATAACACATATACATAAATATACGAAAACAAAATGCCCACTCACCTAGAGTCCGCGCTGCAATTCCCTAGCACGAATATCGAGGCGTCGCGAACGATCGTCGCCTAAAACAAATATCAAATCACTTCTCAGAATTCTTATTGATAGAACACATAACTTACGTAAAACACATCCCCAAGGACATTTTAGAATGATTTGGAACCCATTGACAAAAAGTCAACCATCGGTCAAAGGTCGGCAGTAGGGTCCACAACCCTACGTAACTCGATCTGGACGATCCGCAACTCAGATTTCTGATCTGTAAGTTTCCAAGAATTTTAATAAGCTTCTAGAACAACATCCTAAAGTTTTGGATTGATCCAACGGTCGGATCTCCGCCAATTGCTAAAATTAAGTGGCAGTTGACGTTTTATTTGACGAACTTACAAATCTAATTTGGAAAGATCCGTATGTCGGATTCTCGATCCCTAAGTTCCTATGATCCTCAAGTATTATGTATTATAAAGTACTAAGGTTTGGTGAAGATCCAACGGTTGAATCGTCCCAATGGTTGAATCGTCAATTCATGCAAGGATCCTATGGCAGCCAACTAGGTGGTCAACTACGAAACTACATTAAAACATCGTAATTTCACTAAATGGATGTCAAATATGGAATTGGGGCTTCAAAATTAGCCTAGGATGGTCAGGTGGGATCTCAGCCCACGCGCCGCCCCGCATGGTGGCTAGCTGCCACAGTTCACAGAAAAATTCCACTATTTCTAAAAATTCTCAAATTTCACAGAAATGAAGATCCCAAAGAGATGAACAACTTTCATACCTGTGGCCAAGACCAAAAGTGGACGGAAGATGGTCAATTTTGTCCACAAAGCTGGTGGGTGCCTAAAGTTTCCCGGTGTCAATTCGTCGCCTACAGTGGTCCAACGGGGTTAAGGCTGGTCGGGATTTGCTCCTGTGATGATGGGCTACAAAGCCCAAGTGGTGGCATCAGCCATCGCTTTGCTGATTTGCGGGAAAATTGAAAAGAGTGGCCGGACAAGATTTTGACGCGTTGGATTTTATGGCTTCACCCCCGCAATGAGAGCTTCAAGATGGTGGTGGTGACGTCGAAAAACTCCACCTGAGTTGGCCGGAATAGGCATTGGAAAACGGGAGCTCGCGGTGGGTGTGGGTTGACAGAAAAAACTGGGAACTTCTCTCCCTCTTCCTGATTGGCCCTTTTTTTTCTACTTTTCTGATTGGTCCTCAAAAGACATAATATGATTGGTTCCTTATTTCCTTGCTGAAAGCTGATTGGCTTCTTTCTTGCAAGATGGGAGTTCAATTTATTTAACTAACTTTAAATAACCAATTTCAAACGTCTGTAACTATACCGTTATAATCCGGACTTACAAACGGCTTTACATACGCGTTCGTAGTGACGAGTACTACAAGGATATGCTAAAAGAATAAGTCCTACGTTCATCTGGACGATGGTCAACAGAAGTTAAAGTCCTTGCCTCTAGGGCATTTTCGTAAATTCATACTTTTAAAATTAATATAAACGTAAAATTATGAATGAATTGTCACATCAAGTATGTCACGAAAACGACACGAATATCCTACACTTTATTGATTTTAAATTTCCTCTAAAACGATTAATCCATTTTAAAATTCCACCTCTTCCCCACCCCCACAAAAAAATGTTCACATTTAAACTCAAATTAAACATTAATCCATTTCCGCATCCCATATCGAATTGCCAGAAAGCGAAAAAATATATTAATAAATATAAATCTATCGATAAAATTGGGTAACTGATAATAAAAATGATTCCATATAACAAATTCCTCATCTTTAACCGATTGGGAACTCAAATTTATGAACTTTTTTGTGCAATGCCTTTTTTTTTTTTTTTTTAAACAACAATATTATTTACACTTAAGGAGTAGAGTGGATTAATCCTCACAATGAGTTAGGAATAATGTGGTTTAAATTCGCCTTTAACAAAAATCGAAACTAAGACCTTTCACCTACAAACGAAGATAAATATTACTAGAAAGTAGTACTAAATGACTTTTTCTACGCAAGGCTTGCTTCTGTTTTGTTGCTATTTCCTTCTATGACTGTGTTGACTGAAGCTTTCAACATCTCTTGCCTTTGATTGTGCGTTGGAGCCTTATTTTATTCTAGTAAAGTCTTGATCTATTTATAGGTTAAGATATCAACAGATAGTTCTTCAACATGTGGGATGAGGGAATAAATAGTTGATCGAGAGAGATATGAGAATCAGGCTGTACTGTAATATAAGGATCCGGCAAAAGAGGCGCGTTCTACTATATTATTTTACCAAATACATTCGTTACTGCAGTGCCTTGGCCGTACATACATAAGGGAATCGAGATTTTGAACCCCTTTTCTATTCAAATGAGAAAATTCAAGAACCCGCCGAATCAAGATTTTGAACCCCTTTTCTATTCATATGAAGTATCAATCCAAGTCATATGATTCATTTATTAAAAGTTTTACGGGTGCCAACGGCAATGGAAACTCCTGCGGGTAATGAGAAGCTTAAAAAATGAAGCCCATTTCTTGAAAATCCTACTATAGTAATGCCAACAAAAATAGAAAATGAGAGACTCAAAGTAATGAAAAAATGACTTGTAACTGTGAAGGTAACATACCCTTGGAATTACGAAATAACAAAAAAGTGACCGAGATGCGAGGGAAAAACTTTTGTTTAACATTTCTGAAAAGACCACCTATTTGTTCGTTTATCAAGTTCAACACAAATTCATAAATAAAGTATACCAACGATTGCTAAGGTATTTGGTATTGAGTTTCCTCCTCTGTTTTTAGTAGCAAAGAAGGATTTGTGAATGAGAAATACAAGTTTCTCATATTCATAGGAATCAATGGGAGAATGGCTACTTGCTCAGTTGGGCAGGGGACAAGCGGGTGCCGGGGTAAAGCTCTTTCATTTACATGATAATTTTAGTTTTTATGGCCTTCGGGTCTTCAACCGGTATTGGCGCCTGCGCACGGAGAGTGTATTCTAGATTATATCAGTTGGGTAGGCCGGACTGTGGTTCTAGAAAAATCTATACGAATTCTTCTTTGCAAGGGACATCGATGGGTTTAGTGATTTCTCCGGCAGCCTTGCAGGGATCCGGATCCCCATGTCGAATAATTGGTTTACAATACGTTTTTAGGAAGTCTTGTCTTCTTGGGTTCCAGTTTTTTATTTTTCTTTAAAAAATAATTTTTATCTACTCTTGAGTAGAGATGTATGCTTTATACAGGTAGTGGGGTCATGTATGCTAATGGTCGTATAATTAATCCTAGACGGTTAGATTCAAATCAAAGTAAGGACTCCCGCCTAAGACTAAGGATGATAATTCATCCTGTCAAATTTGATAACCGTGGATAACCGCCTAAATGAGGTAGATTTGGAGATGAAATTTTTTTTTTTTTTCTGATACAGGAAAAACTGTGTCTTCCACCCTGCGTCCATTCCAAGAGTATATGCTTCAACAGGAATCACACATGTGTTATTACAACATGTGGGATGAGGGGTAGTTCTTTCAACATGTGGGATGAGGGGAATAAGTAGCTGATCAAGATAGATGTGAGAAGCCGGCTATACTGTAATCTAACGTTGTAGTGTGTGGGATTCGGCAAAAGAAACGCGTTCTACTATATTATTGTACCAACCACATGTGTTATTACAACACTTTCAATGTACATACATAAGGGATTCGAGGTTTGGAGCCCCTTTTCTATTCGAATGAGAAAATACAAGCACCCGCCAAATTGATAAGGCAGACGCATCAAACCAACCCATACAATTCATTCCTTAAAAAATTTACGGGTGCTAACGGCAGTGGGACTCCTGCTGGTAATGAGAAGCTTAAAAAATGAAGTCCATTTTGAAATCCCACTATAGTAATGGCAATTGGTGATGCACAAAATCAGGTTGATCTTGGAACAACGTAAATCCGACCATAAATCACACACATGCATAAGAACACAAAGATGTATCGTGGTTCACCCAAGTTGAGGCTACATCCACATTGGTGTCGATCCGGTTTCACTATGTAAATTGAGGTTACAATGTACATAGAGACTATAGAGGCTAGGGTTTGCGCTCTATGCCATATTTGCCATCCTTTGCTCTCCCTCTAAAGTGAAGGTGATGGATCCCTTTTCTAGAATAAGGGCCTCCTTCCCCTCTTACATACATGATAGGCTAAGTAGTGAGGCTTAAATATAGAGGCCCAATATGTGGTACAACAACAATAAATAAAGCCGATCTTGAGATTTTTTAGGCCCGAGGTGACGCCAAAAAATGTACCCTAACTCCATATAACAAAAATTATTTGTTTTCACATATAAGACTTCGATAAAATTATACTTAGAGAAGCATTTCAAACTAATAATTTAGAAACATAGAAAAAAAAAATTTATTTATATTGAAAGAAGAGAGCCAAAAAACCTTGGCTTACAAATAGATAGATGATGAGCTTTGTCTCTCTTCTAGCTCAACTTTTAAAGCGTTTTTATATAAATCATGACGTGTTTTTTCTTATTTACTTACCTTGTCAATGTGAGACTAAAAAATAATTATATTTTTGAGTCTTTAATTGATATGTATAAAAAATGAATGAGCACTAAATTAAAACTATTGGTGACATGTGATTTGCAAATTTGGTCTAAAATTTTGGTCTACTCTTTGTTGAAGGTTAGACTTGCATTGGAATGAATGTCTAAAACTACAACCCACATAGCTACTAGCTAATAACTAAAAAGAAATAACTACCAAATAGAAATTCATAAAAATTGGAAAGAATAAACATGCACATAACATTTCAAACTCATGGCCTCTCGTTAATTTTAAACAATAAAAACCTCTACTTTTAATTAAACTTCTTGATCATTTAACCAAATTTATAAATGTATACTCTTATGAAAGTAAAAAATACACATAGCATTTCAAACCTGAGACCTCCTCGTTAATTTTAAACAGCTTAAACCACCACTTCTAGTTAAACTTTTTGATCATTTGACCAAATTTTATAAATTTATACTATTACGAAAATAAATTTGTAAAAATTGGAAAATAAATAAACACACAAAGTTTTAAACCCAAAACCTCCCCATTAATTTTAAATGACAAAAGCCACTAGTTCTTGTTAAACTTATTGATCATTTAACCAACTTTTATAAATTTATACTATTAAATATATATATATATATATATATATATATATATATAGGAATTGTTATTGGCACTCCAAAAATCTCATTTTACACTCCAAACTTTCTATAATTAGAAAGAAAAATACTTATGAGGAGTGTAGAACAATATTTTTTGAGTGCTAATAACAATTCCTTATAAATATATCACCCTAATAATTTTGGTGCCCCGGACGGTCGCCCAACCAACATTGGGCCAAGGCTAGCCCTGTCGATAAAAATAGAAAATGAGAGACCCAAAGTAATGAGAAAATAACTTGTAATTGTGAAGTTGTAAGGTATTATACCCTAGGAATAATGAAATAACAAAAAAATAAAAGTGACCGAGATCAAGGGAGAATCTTTTTATGACATTTCCGAAAAGACCACCTATTTGTTTGTTTACTAGGTTCAACACGAAATCATAAATAAGTTCTACCAAAGGATTGCCAAGCATTTGGTACCGAGTTTCCTCCTTTATTTTTAGTAACAAAATAAACCAGAAGTAGGACTAAACTAAGAGTTAGAAGCGTAAACAAAAAGGATTTGTGTTTGAAAAATACAAGTTTCCTATATTCATAGGAATCAATGGGAGAATGGAAAATTTCTCAAGTCGTTGGGGACCCACGGTGCTGGGTTAAAGCTCTTTCATTTGCATGACATACTTTTTATGGCCTTCGGGGGTTTAGCTGGTACTGGCGCCAATTCCCTGAGGAGAGATGCCCGCTTTATACAGGTAGGGGGTCATGTATAATCATGGCCATACGATTAATCCTAGATGGTTAGATTCAAATCAAAGAAGAGACTCCCGCCTGAGGCTAGGGATAGTCATTCAACCTGTTAAATTTGATAACCGTGGATAACTGTCTGAACGAGGTGAATTTGGAGATGAATTTTTTTTTGGATATGGGAAAAATCGTGTCGTCCACCATGCATCCACCCCAAAGTATATGCTTCAACATGAATCACACAAGGATAGATTGATATAATAGAAAACTCTGGTAAAATGCCCCGGGTTTCCTATATGGTTATATGAGTTCCTGATCCATATCCGTTCAAGTATCCACACCAAATAATATAATACAATATATGTATATTGGGTATAATAGAATCTACTTCGATCCATATCCGTCTCCCAATCTGCAGAGAATAATATGTATATTCGTAAGTATTAAAATTATTTGATAATCTGTATCGTCTTTCTCCCGTACCTTTTACATGTAACCAATTTGCCTTAATTTGCTATCATATTTGGCTTATCAAAAACACCTCCAAAAAGTATTATTATGTTTTTTACGATTTGGATATAGATATTTAGTGAAAGAATTAATATTGGAAATTGTTATTGGCACTTCAAAAATCTCATTCTACACTCCAAACTTTCTATATTTGGAAAGAAAAATACACTTGTAAGAAGTGTGGAATGAGATTTTTTGAGTGCCAATAACACTTCTCTTAATATTTATTAAATTATAATATCTCAGTTGTACAAAAAATGGTTTTTGCATTCGTTAAAGTATGGTTATAAATAATTCTAATAATTAATTTACGATTAAGAATATAATTAATCTTTGAACTTATGAGAAACGGATATGCATTTCTGTTCTCACAGTAAACCGTTGTCGATGCCCGAATACTCTCAAGTCCTGCGGTATCACCAACGAGAAACTACCAAACGCGCAGAATGCCGATCTAATCGCTCGCAACCCTTCCCACACTTCAGTTGGTAATCTTCCTCCGCCAAAATCAATGAGAGTGAATTCCGGCGACGGCCTTAGCGGTGCCTCCGCCACTGCCGCCGCCGCCGCCGCTTCCCGAGATGCCGAGTCCCTCTTCCGCTCCAAACCCATTGCCGAGATCAGAACCGTCGAGTCCACCACCCGCACCCAGATCCAGTCCAAGAAGGAGGAGCTCCGCCAACTCGTCGGCACTCGCTACCGCGATCTCATTGACTCCGCCGATTCCATCGTCCTCATGACGCGCTCCTCCCACTCCATCTCCCAAAACCTCTCCTCCGTCCACTACTCTATCAATTCCCTCTCCTCCGCATCCTCCGCCGACACCCCCGACTCATCCCGCCACGACCCGACCCGCCACCGCATCTACGGAATCGCCTGCCGGGTCAAGTACCTCGTCGACACTCCGGAGAACATCTGGGGCTGCCTCGACGAGTCCATGTTTCTTGAGTCCGCCGCACGCTACGTTCGCGCCAGTCACGTGTACTCCATTCTCGCCCTCCCTGGTCACGTGCGCTTCCTCTCCAACTTCCCTCTCCTCCAGCACCAGTGGCAGATCGTCGACAGTTTCAAGTCCCAGATCTCTCAGCGCGCCCGCGACCGCCTCTTCGATCGAGAGCTCCACCTGCCCGTCTCCTCCTACGCCGACGCATTGGCCGCCGTCGCTTTGATCGACGACCTCCGCCCGGAGTACGTACTCTCCCTCTTCCTCGACACTCGGAAGTCGTGGGTTTCCCGGATACTCAATGGTTGCCGTCCCGATGCTCAGTGCTCCGACGTCGTTTCGGTGCTGTGCGAGACTCTGCGGGTGATTCAGGTGACTGTGGGGCAGGTTGGTGAGCTCTTCTTGCGGGTGCTCAGTGACATGCCGTTGTTCTACAAGGTGGTATTAGGTAGTCCCCCTGTATCCCAACTGTTCGGTGGAATTCCAAATCCAGATGAGGAGATCAAGCTTTGGAATTCGTTTCGGGAGAAGCTCGAGTCTGCCATGGGAATGCTGGACAAGGATTACATTGCCAAGGCTTGTTGCTCTTGGCTTAGCGACTGCGGAGGCCAGATGGTGGATAGGATCAACGGGAGGTTCCTCATCGACGCGATTGGCAGCGGCCACGAGCTTGCCTCGGCTGAGAAGTTGATTAGGGAGACCATGAACAGCAAGGAGGTATTAGAAGGGAGCTTGGAGTGGCTCAAGAACGTTTTCGGGTCCAACATTGACCTGCCATGGAGTCGAATGAGTGAACTTGTTCTCGGAGACGATTCAGATCTCTGGGACAGTATCTTCGAATCTGCATTCGTCGCCAGGATGCAGGTGATTGTGGCATACAGGTTCAAGGAGCTCGGGAAGGCCGTCAACATTAAGGAAGGCAAACCCATAGATTTCCTTGGTGCTGGTGGTGGAGTTTGGTTTGTGGAAACCAAATCGAATAATGCTAAGAAAGGTACTGCTAGTGCTCTGCCTTGTGAAGAGAATTGTCTCAATTTCTATTTGGGTCCCCAAGTGAGTAATATTCGAGATGCGGTGGATAGTAGTTGTCAGGATGTTCTTGATGACTTGCTGTGTTTCTTAGAATCGCCAAAGGCAGCTCTTAGGTTAAAGGATCTGGCACCGTATCTACAAGATAAGTGTTGCCAGACCATATCCAATATATTGGTGCAACTGAATAGTGAGCTTGATAATTTGGAAATTGGCAAAGACACGCAAGGGCCGGTAACTGTTGACAGGGCACTTTTCATTGGGAGACTCTTGTTTGCATTGCAGAGCCACTCCAAACACATTCCCATCATTCTTGGTCCTCCGCGGTCTTGGGTAAATGTAATAGGGTCTGTAGTTCTCGATAAGTTCCTGCCCATGTCAAGACAATCTAGAGCTCCCACTGATTCTCCAATGCTTGATAGCCCCTCAGGTTCTAAAAGGCATACTTCATCTGCTACTGCTGCATTGCTTGGAGCGGGCCAAAGTGCAAGCCCTAAACTTGAAGAGCTTAATGTAACCATGCGAGATCTCCATATTCGAGCACATGGTTTGTGGATGTCGTGGTTGTCTGATGAGCTTTCAGTTATTCTTTCCCGTGATCTTCAAAAAGATTATGCTTTGTCATCATCAACTCCTCTGACAGTAAGGCGTATTCAGCATACTTTGCTCTCCATTATTTCTGTTCTTTACACTGTTATTTACATTTATTTAGTATAAGTGAAATGGACTGCAATCTTACGTGATTATTAGATAGTCATTGGATGCCAACTAGGAAGTGTAAATGACCCTCCATATCATCTGTTTCATTCAGAGAAATAAGTGAAATTAATAGGTTTAAGCATTTGAATCTAAACAGCCTAATCTTAATACTGCAAGCTTGTCTTGATTATTATAATATGACAGTTGGCCTGTAAGCCGCTTTAACTGGAGATAATTGCAAAGTAGGCCAAATGCAAGATATAACTTTTTTATACAGCATTCTAGAACGGTAAAGAAACATTCTCCACAAAATTGTGTGTAGTTACAATGTAGGACGAATGATGTGGTTTAATTGAACAGACCTGAAAAGGTAAATTTGTGGATGATTCAAAAGTGGTTTTAAATCAAAGCCATGGCTTAACATATAATTATGTGTTGTGTAAATGCACATTTTACTAGTATTCTTGAAGATATTTGGTGCTTATGTTATCTTTAAGACTGAGTTGATTGTCTGTTACACACTTACGCTACACTGGTAGTGGTCTGCTGAGTACGGTGTTGATTGAATACAATTTACCTATCATCATTTTTATTATTTGGGCAGGGTTGGGAAGAGACAGTTGTTAAGCAAGAGCAGTCTGATGATAACCAATTGGACATGAGAATATGGCTCCCTTGCATGCCTTCTCTCTATATAGTCTCATTTCTATTTCGCATATGTGAAGAAGTTCATCGAATTGGAGGTCATGTTCTTGACATAACAATTCTGCAAAAGTTTGCATTAAGATTGTTGGAAAAGGTATGTAGCTTCGCTTGGTATCTGACTTCTTTTCTCTATTCATCAATGTGTTGCTCACATGCTGCTAGACTAACAGGTCATTGGCCGGCCATCGATACGTCATTCTTATTTCTGTTACAGTTTTATGTATACCTATTCGTAATTTTACTATTGCTTAGCATGAAGCCTATCTTCTTATCTTGCAACCTCAGGGATGTAAGTATTGGTTTTGTTTTTTTTGTCGACTCTTGCATATATATTTATGTGCCCTTATGTGTCAGTTTTAATAAATTTACATCTTTATTACCTCATGAAGTAGCTTACGTTTACTTCTGCCATTCACAGAAAATGTGGGTTTTGTGTGTTCATTAGAAAAATGAAAAATTCCCAGTTGTTTCTTTAGATTATTGTTTTGAAATATACTTTAAACTATTTGTCTTTTTTTTTTTTCTTTTTTTTTTTTTTTGAAATATTGATTGCAATACTTTCATGTAGGTCATTGGTATTTATGGAGACTTCCTTTCTACTGTAGAGGCTGGTGGATCTCAAGTGTCAGAGAAAGGAGTTTTGCAAGTTCTGTTAGATTTGAGATTTGTTGTCGATGTCCTTTCTGGGGGAGATTCTAATACGAGTGAGGAGTCATTTGCATACCTAAAGACAAAAAGTCCTTTCAGACGGAAGCAGGACCAAAGCCACGTGAAATCTGCCATTAGAGAGCGTTTTGATGGGTTGATAAATCGTCTTTCGCAAAGATTGGATCCCATAGACTGGCTTACGTAAGTTAATTTATTCTCGTGAATAAAAACTTAGAAATCTAAACAAATATAATGAACTTCCAGAAGTTTGGATATGCGACTGGTGTCTCATTTCGTGCATCTTTCTCCCATATTGTTTTGCTTAAAGGGTTCTCTCTAGTGGTTGTCTTCAGAGAAAACTGAATATTTAGGAGTTACCTGGTTGATCTCTTGGGCAGCTAGTATGTTGTTATGATCACAAGGGAAACTGAGGATTTGGATCTTAAATAGAAAAGCATGGGAAATTAGGACAGTGTATTTTATGGAACATAATTCAACTAGTGAATCATCTATAGGGGAACCACAGCTCTAATGAGTTCTTATTATAGCACAGAAGTCGTGCTTATTGCGGTCCTATGTTTTGAATTATCTTATTTAATGATTTATATAACTATTTAGGCATTTTGACTTTGTGTATTTAATCACATTATCTTATTTAAGGTATGAGTCATATCTTTGGGAAAATGAGAAGCAGTCCTACCAACGCCATGCTGTCCTCTTTGGATTCTTTGTTCAACTTAATCGCATGTACACAGATACTGTTCAAAAACTTCCTACTAATTCAGAGTCCAATATCATGAGATGCTCTTCAGTTCCTCGCTTCAAATACCTTCCCATCAGGTTAGTGTTTCTTGAAATTTCTACCATGTTAGTTGCTACATTACAAGGTGTGCATAACCTGTGCTACTATTTTGAGTCTACTCATATTTCATTCATATAATGAACTGTATAAATTGGGTTGCACTGGCTGATTCGCTACATACGACTGTTTCTATTAGTGTTTTCCAGTTTTAACTATGTCCATAAATATTCATTGCCAATGGGTATCTTCCTCAATAATGGGTTCTGAACTTTTGACTTTGTCTTGGTGTTCAAGTGCTCCAGCATTGTCTTCAAGAGGGACAGCTAAGGCATCCATTCCAGTCTCTTCGGATGATATTTCTTCAAGAAGTCCCTGGAAAGCTTATACAAATGGAGATCTTTCCAGTAAGCTTGATTTGGATGATAACTCGGGTTTTTCTGCAGTACCGATCTTTAATTCTTTAATGCAGGCAAGGCTGTCTATCTCTTTACATTTTCTTGTTACAAGTTTTTCCTATTTTTATAGTTGCGTTCTAAAAAAATTTGTTTCATGTTGGAATAGCGATGCATTTGTTTGAAATGTGAATTTTTCTGGTTCACAATAAGCCAGTTGAGACACATAGTTAAAGCATGTAACGCAAGACATTTTTAGTTTCACACTATTAGGTTTGATTAAAACAAGTAAACTGTCTAGATAGTAATGAGATAAAAGAGTGTGTCAGGTCCGTAAGCAAGTATGGATTGCACACAGCGTACCTCTTTTTATTTCTGATATCACTGCAATATTTCTCTTTGCTCGTTTTCTACAAACAACCACCAAGCTTTATCCCACTAAGTGGGGTCGGCTAAACTGTTCCATTTGTTTAGGATATTGAGATATACAGGTTTTGAAAATGATATTTGTTATGATTGGCAGGCTGGAAGTAAATTTGGAGAGAGCTTAAAACTAGGATCTATGCTAACAGATGGGCAAGTGGGCATATTCAAGGATAGATCAGCGGCAGCCATGTCGTCAATTGGTGACATTCTACCTTCCCAGGCTGCAGGTCTCCTATCATCGTTCACAGCTTCCAGATCATACTCTTGATTGCCTTCAGAATTCTTCAGTCTTCTTTTGGGCATATACAAGTAATATATGGCTGTGAAGAAACACAACAGAGTCACCAAGCATGAGATAAGGGCTCGGAGTTTGCAGTACTTATCTGAAACTTGATAGAACAGGTATGCGATTATGAAACCCTAAATTTTGGAATTTTAGTTTGAGTATCTCTTGGGAGATTAGGAAACTTAAGATAATGAGGTTATGTATAGAAGACTGAGAGGCTGAGTAACCCTAGTTTGAAGCTTTGAGAGCTTTATTCTTTATAAATTTGATTCTTTCGTGTTTCCGCTTGTCTTCAAAATTGTTCGAAGTCTGGGGTTTTGCTTTTAAAGTTGGCTGTTAATGTTTCGAAAGACTTAAGAGGAGATTTAACGTAAGCCTATCTCCCCCGTATAGGTGAGTCAGAGTCATCATTATGTATAGAGGATAGGTAGCTGAAAGTTGGTCCATTTGTTTCTTCAATGCCCCCGTCTACTTTCGAAGGCTTCAGCTAAATTGTCTATGGAAGTTAATGCAATGCTGAAGGAATCGGAGATGAGAACGATTTGGGTGTCATGTCAGCTTGGATGAGGAGGATGCGCGATATTGTTCGTGTCCAAATTCAAGTTTTCTCTACGAACTGGAACACTGTCATGTAATTTTGTGTATAACTTGCAATATACGAAACCATGTAGTATGTACGCTTAACATGTTAATTAGGAGCCTTACATAAATGAATTTGTACTGTTCTGATTGTTACATAGCTCTTTCTTTTTGGAAAAAACTTCGGAGTATATATGGTGCGTTATTGCATTCAAGTTCAACCAAGGATATAATATGCATTCGAAAAATGCCGGAATCCCCTGGTACATTTTTGCATCACTTAGGGGTGGATGTGGTACGGTTTGACACCAAAAATAAAATTGAATCAACTAGTCCTCAACGATTTGGTCTGGTTTGGTTTGGTTTGGTTTGGATTTGATCAATACCACTATTAAAACAAACTGAATCAAATCACTGGTAATCAGTTTCGTTTTGGTTCGGTTAAATTAAGCATGTTCTAACGAAGCACGTCCAACATTTCAAGCGTGTTAATTTTCCGAACATTAACGAGAGAAATTGTTTTTATTGACTGTAATCGAAGAAAAATTAGTTTTATTGATCGGTGTTAGAAAATGAATTGCCCATAAATAGTGAGATTAGATGATTCAATCAATCATGGTGTTCTTGTATTATACAACCTCCTGTAACAATTTCTCTTCTAAATCAACCAAAGCATCTGCACAAAATTAATAGATACACCTAAATTTCTGTCTGAAACAAAGCAGCATCCATTCAATTCTTCAGAAATTAATCGACAGAAACACATGCGTCCTTGAAATTAAAACGATTTAACCACAACTTCTCCGAGAGACGAACGATAACGATAGCATTCGAATAAAAAAGAGTAGAACTCTTGAAAACTAGTCCATACAAAATTGACAAAAAGTCAGTTGCTTTGCGTTTAACAGTTGCTAGTTTAGTTGGTACTAAATACGAGCTCAGACACTACTGTTAACTAGCATCCAGTGTTCATCTCTATAGCTTTACAAGATTCAAAAGTTACTCAAAATGCAGAAAAAGATAGACTGATAAGCTGCAGCTGCTTACGTTGCAGGGAGAGGGATTGGCTTCAACGCACTTTGGATTCGGCGAAATGCTGTTTTTACTCTTTCCTTGAGACCTTCGTTTTCACTCTCTACATCCCCGCTCTGTTTATCAAGCTGCGCCACATTCCCATCAACACTAATCACTAGTTTCCCATTTTCTCCAGGCTTCACATCGCCAAAGAGTGAAACCAGAAGTGCACGAATGACCTTTTCCACCTTCTTCCCATTTTCTTCCTCAGTTTTCATCTCCTCTGATTCAACAACTACCTTGGGGACTTCTCGATTGATATTCAAAATAAGAGCAACAATGGAGTCGGACACCATGTCACTTATAGGATCCGAAGGCCAATGCAGTGATATGTGTTTATCTGTATCCTGCTTCAATGTCACCCGATCATGCACTCGCAATGTTGCCACTCCAGATTCCTCATCCACTGAAGACTCTACACTCTCGAATATTTGCTTAAGCCGATGTTTTATCACAGTGAAGCCACTAGCATATGGAATAGTAATCCGTTGAGTGACATTTGCTGTGCACAGCTGTGAGAAGACATGGAGATCATCGGAAGCCATTATTTGATAACTGAAGCCTTTTTTTACCAGCAAACCGCTGACAGTTTCACAATCTTCAGGGGTCTTCTCAGCAAGCCTTCCAATAGCTTTTGCCATTTTCTGGGAGTTAAAATACAATTCAACAGACTGACAATTCTTTGGGGTCAGGATTTTGGTGTTCCAATCAGCAAACTGGATCACGAGCTTCTGTTTTAGCCTTCCCATCTCATTAGCTCCTCCATGAACTAGGATTATGTTAGGAGGCCTCAGCTCGTCCAAAAATGCAGTAGTCTGGACAGAGTCCGCGTGGGCAGAGAATGAAATGTGATGGACCTGCATGTTGAGAGGTACCGAGAGTCCAGTCATACTAGTTACCTCTTTCGGTTCATTGATGATGGTTTTGGCTAGAGTCCCTTCAACCATATAACCTGGAATAACGCACGAATTTTTCTTATCAGTGCACCACTTATCAAATAGCTGCCTTGACAGTCCACTCTGAAGACCACCAGGGCTTGCCATCACCACCGATGGGCCTACATCTTTGAAATTCTCAATGCTCTTTAGTGGTGATATGTACTTGAAAATGAAAGGATTTGACTTCGCATTGCGGATCCTATCGTTCATAGAAAGGGTGTATGTCTCGTATACAGCCAAACATCTTTTGGCAAGTGGAGAAGCATAATAAATGGGAATATTATGGAGCTCAGGATGGTTTGACCAATACTCATCAAGGATGAGGAGAAGTTCTTGGGCACGGCCAAGTGCATATGCAGGAATCAAGACACGACCCCCTTGAGAGATGGTTGTGTGGATAACATCAGTAAACCGCTTCTCACGGATGTGCCGAGGTTGATGGTGCTGGACACCATAAGTCGATTCAATAATGCATACATCAGGGGAGAACAGTGGGGTCTCAGCAGCACGGAGATGCCGGTCTTCTTCACGTGAATAATCTCCAGTATAAAGGACTCTAACACCGGCTATATCAACCATAAACATGGCAGCACCAAGGACATGACCCGCAGCGTAGCACCAAAATCGAATGCCCTCAACCTCTACTGTCTGATGGAAATCAATAACCTGCAATTATCATGCATTGTTAATATTAATATTATCATGGGAATATCATTCATGAATCATGTTGGATTTAAAGGATTAAGGATCCAATAATAGTATTCATGTTAAGCGTACTGAATACAGTAAATAATAAATGGATAATGACATAAAGATGGTGAGGACTGAGAGTTCATCAGTGACCACAAATATTAATCAACTACTCAAAGTACTAATATCACCAATCGCCCTGTCCCCAACTGCAATATTAATTAAGTAAAAAAATGCCGACTGAAATATATCTAAATATACATCCCCTATGAGACACATAACTAGCAGTACTAGTAGCGATAGAAAATACATCATCAAGAACAACATAACTCAAATTTAACAGAAATCTGTGAAAGGTTGGTTATGCTGGAAAGTGGAAACAAAACAGGTGGGAATGAAAACATAAGCCATGGAAGGACAACAAACCTCAATTCTATCCATTGAGGAATTTATGTCCTGCTCATCAAACAACATATCTTCAACTGAAACTTTGCTCACTTTTATATAATCCGTCAAAAGCAACTTGTAGATAACCTTTGTAGCATAAGTCATAAAAACTCGGCCTTTGAATGTGGTCTATCAAAAGTTACAGAGATATTAGTCCCCTGAATAGCAAAATACATACAAATTATTGTATAATTCCTTCATAGAGTGAAAACCTTCTCAAGAAAGTAAGGTAGGGATGCAGCATGATCCAAGTGAAAGCTGCAAGAAAAAAGCATGACCGCATATTAGTATAATGGAATGAACCATCAAGTACAAGGTAACGTAACTTTTAACTATAAAATGTAAAAGGATCTAATCAGGTGATTAGGATAGTTTTGCATATTAATTCAGCTTATTAGGATCTAGATCATTTTGTTGTGGAAACTCTCTGTTGTAAATAAGTGGTGTTGAGGATTTAGGTCCGTAAAATGGGTATTTGAGCTAATTTTCCATCATTATATACAATCTTTTCAACTGACAAGAAAATCAAGGAAATAAGCAAAAAGTAGTTAAAAAAAAGAATGGTTGATATGTTCAAAGCCATCCTTTAGTCAAAGAGAAATTATCCCATGTAAGCAGCTATCCCATTAGCATTCATCGCTTCTAACTCTAAACAAGAAATACAGAACGAAAGAACGTAAAGTATGTTGTACTAAACCAGAGAAAACATAACAAATTAAGAGTTTTCTTGACCCAATGTGTCATCTCTGATATATTTTAGCAACAGATTTCAACAAAAGCTCCAAATTTTGTACATCAGTTGACGATAAATGCATACTGGGTTACGAGAAGGACATCAATTGTGGACGGATCAATCTCATCAAAGTAGGGCAAAGCAGCCATGCCCGAATAAGCGGGGTGAATACCACAATCAAACTACAATTCATACGAAGGCGACCACACAGCCACAAATGCAAGAAACAAGAAAAAAATCAAAGTCAGGAGAGTGAAAACACCAATTATATATTCGATACTGGGAAAAAATAATAACGCAGTTGTGTGAATGGCAGCATACCAAGACAGTTTTCCCTTTGAAGGTCATGTGCACGCAAGAGCGGCCGACTTCATTGCCGGCACCTAGCGGAGTGATGATCATTTTATCATCTTCTCTTGATGCAGCAGGAGCCTCCCGCCGCTTAAGAGGCGCCGGCGCCGGCGGTTGTCCCACTGAAGCCATCTTTACCCGGAATGTGTGAAGCTCTGCAATCAAACTGATAGACAAATGAATCAGAAGACTTGAAATTCCAGCTAAAAGTTACATTTTCTTGATTACCCTTTTTTTTTCAGACCCTAAATCGAATTTACCCCGTCAAAAAAAAAAAAAAAAAAAAAAAAAGAAATTGAAATTTTAGTTGAATTGAAGAGGAAAAACAAAGAACAGCATATAAATAAATGAAAACCAGAAAAGAAAATTTTCGATTTCTTACCTAAGATTACAGAGAAGGAGAGAGAGAGGGGTAAAAAAAATGCCTAAAACCCTAGATAGAGAGAGAGTGTTTAGGAAATTTCGCTGAGGAGAGGAGCGAGGAGAAGAGGATGAAAGAATTAAAAACAAGCGACCACAGTGGGAGTCGAACCCACGACCTTCTGATCCGAAGTCAGACGCGCTAATCCACTGCGCTATGCGGTCAGACAATAGGAGGGCGTAGAAACTTATCTATACTACACTTAACCTTGGAACAAGTTTGATGCCATTGTTCTTGGGATGCTTTACAAAATATGTTGCAAGATCAATCAAATAGTCGGATTTGCTAAACATATAACCCTTTTTCTTTTCTTCTTAATTTATCAATTTGTGCTTAGAGAATTACGAGAACTTACTAGTTCTTAAAATGGTGATTATGTATGTAGTTAATTATAAATGGATTGATTAACTATGTAACAGTATTTCAGTATCACACAATAATATTCTAACAAATAATTCACGATCTCAACTGCATTCTAGCATTTTGGTCAATAGTGTTAGGGGGTTTCATTCCTTTTAGTTAAAGTGTGTGGCGATTATAATGTATATATATTCTAGCATTTCAATCAAACAAATGATGCCTTATTTTCAAAAATCATTATCATATGAGATACGAACATTACAACACCAATTAAAAGGGCGACCCAATAAGGCTCTCCGCTTTGCGAAAGTCAGGAAGGAACATTTTTCGTACGCAGTTTTACCCTTACTTTACAAAGATGATAAACATCAGAATACCAATTACTGATATAATTCATGACATCATAAAGGCATATTGTTCTAATGATTCTTAACAAAACCACATTGTACATCATATCTTGGTGCCTTGACTCCCTCAATTGATTACGTTGTTACCGCACCCGGAAGACTGGTGAATGCTCCAGGTATTTTACCACCAACATCACGAAATGATTCGTATCCAGGCAACGAACACTCATCCATCTCTTCCGATCTGAACTGGGTACGACATCAAGTATCCCTTCATCTCCTTATGCTCTTCAGACACAAATGCTTTCCAGTTAAGCTTGGCGATCTCATTAGTACGCTTCACGCATTCAAGGCTCTCAGGATCTTGATAGGTATCCTCAAGTCCACCCAGATGCTCAGCCCACAAATACATCCGGTAACCATATACCTGCATCCGACCAAACGCATTGTGTATTTAGCATTTGTAATCCACGAGAAAGGGTTCAAGGAATTCGTTGCTTTTCCGAGTACCATATAAAACTAATCTAGTTCAAAGTACAGTCCGATGGTCCGATGTACACATAATTATATCCGACTGAAATAATCAATACAGTTCGAACCGTCAAAAAAGGTCTTTGCATAAAAATTTACATGAAGGAGTGTGGGAGAATTTTGAACTTATAAACGTAATAGGTTGAAGCAAAAAACCTTAACCTGCAATTCACTCATTTTATATCGGAGTAATAGAAAGAGAGAAATTTGCAATTAATACTTTTCCTTAGTGTAAACATATTTTCATATAAAAAAATATTAAACAAAAAAAGGACCCTATTAAATCAAAATAAACTATAAATTTCGTATTTTTTTTTTAACGGGTCAGGAGTACATCCAACGAAAACTTGGGCTTTAGCCCAAACCACAAACAACAAAAACCCAAACCAACAGTGACATAAAAAATAAAAAATAAAAAATAAATCTGCCAAACAATCTCCAAAACCCTAAACCCTAAAATGTTAATGAAACCCAATGTAAACAAGAAGGCAGAAACAAAACCCCTCCTTCTTCGTTCCTTCCTTCTTCACTGAACAAAGAACGAAACGACAATCAGAAGAACGAGGTCGTTGGAGAGAGAAGAGAAGCCAACGAAGATGTTGGGGAAGCAACCGGCTTCGGGGGAGGACTTCGTGGCGGTGCACGAGCTCTTCCGCCACCACATAGAGTCATTCGATTACCTTGTCACTAAGGGTCTCTAGGTTCTACTCATTAAGATCAAGCCCATCAAAATTGTTGACCCTTCAATGATATGACCCATTCCGTAGGAATGGAAAAGAAAAGGAAAAGGTAAGGAAAGTAAAAAATAAAATAACAATTATTTTCATTCATATCCAATTTAGATGAGCATAGTAGTTTAAAGGGTTAATCTTAATTTACTATCCTAAAATTTCAAGGTTTTCAACATTTGGTGCATAAAGTTTTTTTCATCCCAAAATCATACCTCAAGTCTTAATTTTGGAACAGTTTCATACATCCGTTAAGTTTTCCGTTAATATTCTGTTAACTGATGACGTGGCGCTCACGTGAACATTAACTGAGCACCACGTGTCAATAAGGACCACTTCAATATTAAAAAAATGCAACCGTCCCTCACCCCCCGCACCCTCTCCATCCTTTCTCTCTTCTCTCTTCTCCAATTCCACGCCCCTGTTCTCCTCGCCCACAACACCTCCGCCATCATCCTCATCACGTTCTTCATCTTCCTCACATGCCACTACGTCGCCTCGCACAGCGCAGCTGCCATTCTCTCTCTCCTAATCCTCGCCAAGGTCACTAGCCTCTGCCAGAACGTGTGCACGTTGGCCAACGTTGCCGCCTGCAAGCCCAAACCTCAAGCCTTCTTCTGCAATAACTTGATTGTGAACGAATCTGAGCTCTGCACACCGTGCAAATACCCAAATCCGGTTCTATCTCCAATGGTGAATCAAATTGCCATCTGGGTCTTCTCCATTTCCCTTGAAACCTCAAATCCCAACTCCTAGTCCAATTTAGCTCCCAGTCCTAAATGGGTCAAATTGATGGAAATTAAGATCTTTATTGCTTTTCCCACATAGCACATTTTGGTTTGCTGCGTTTTGCAAGGTGTGGGTTCAGAGAGATTGGCAAAGAGACTGGCGGTGGTGGTGGGGTTTGCTGGGTGATTCTTGTTGTCTTCTTTTCATGGCGAATAAGGCGAAGGAAAAGAGTGAGGGTAGTGAGAGAGAGAGAGAGAGAGAGAGAGAGAGAAATCGAGAGGCCCCACTTTTCTTTTGGCAAACAAAAGAATCTTGCTGCCAAAAATACTTTCCAGCTTATACCTTGAAAAAGCGCTAAAGCCACACACTCGTTCACCGCATGCGTGTAGTCATTCCAATACTGCAGAATCTCATCAGTCATCAAGTGCACATGCTCGGTGAACATTAGGAATCCATGATAGTTTTTGGGTCTGATCTGTGTTGTGTTCTCATCATCTGTTCCTTTACTGTATTATTCTGTTTGTGGCCTACTGCCTACTTTATACTCTTTTGACCTTTTTAAGTTGTTGATGTAGTTGTCATGTTGTAATATATGATTATGCAAACTTCGCCCAACATGCTTAACAGGCTCTCATTGATACTACTGATCGTGAAATTTATGAGTGTTTGACGTGTTGCTATGTCGAGAACATGAGAAAGGAAAAGGGGCTGTTGGCACACAGCTAGTGGGTGAGAGGGCACAAATTATTCTGGATGAAGTGAGAGACTTGAAACTTTTCACTCGTCATGAATGTCTGGAGCACATTGGTACTTATTGTTGTCTTAATATATATAATTATATTTATATATATGTATAAATATATATAAATATATATGTATCTCTCTCTCTAAATATATAAATATATTTGTATATATGTATAAATATATATAAATATATACACAGGAAAAGGGGCTGTTAGCTGCTCTCTCTCTCTAAATATATATAATTATATTTATATATATGTGTCTCTCTCTCCCTCTCTCTAAATATATGTATCCATTTATATATATGTTAGCTGCTCTCTCTCTCTCTCTCTCTAAATATATATAATTACATGTGTGTATGTATTCTAATTTCACTCTTGGGCGCAAATGAAAAATTTCCTGTGTGGGAGTGTTGTGCATCATTTCTCACACCTTGTGCGTCTTTAGATTTATGGTGCAGAAACTGTTTTCACTTGTGGATCAGACTTCTGTGCCGGACAGATTCCTTGCAAAATCTTGAAGTCCTACTCCCTGGTCACTTGATCACAATATATCTCAAGGTAGAAAGTTGAACTTCTGTTTTTAATAGAATACTTTGTGTGCGTGTGTGTGGAAGTTTGTATAATGGTAACTCTTCAGGAAAACAAAAATGTTTTGATGTCTAGTAAGTGCACCACGGTGTCAAGGTTTTCTGCTATTCTGCATATAACAATAATGTCTGAAGAATTTTATGTTCTAAAGCTCGTCTAGGGTGCCCGGATAAGTATTTACTTAGAAGAATAGTATGTCTCTGAACAACATCTGTAAATATAGCATGTAGCAATGCAGTGGTTGGTTGTAGAATGGAAATATTTTCGTGGCTAAGGCTAATGTATTCCCTGCTAATTAACTTGCAACTGAGCCATGACCAAAACTTCAAAGGGTTCTGTTCAGCCATTTGATATCCTTAAGTTGTTGACCAATTGTTTTTACTCAATTGTGGGATAGAGATTCATGCTTTTGTTTGGATCTTACTGATATTTGGTGTTCATGGCTATGTAACATAACTGAGAATATGTTACCCTAACCTCTTATTTCATAGTGAATGAATACAACTACATGGTACAGTAATAGTGAATATCACATTTCTATGAACAATTTCTTCCATAGCTGTTTGATGTTGTAAAGCCCTTCTTGGCTTGTCTCCTTTGTGTTTTCTTTCAACTGGAGGGTAGGTTTTCTAGCACCATTATCCCAATAAACATTCATTTCGGAGCAAATTAACTTATATTTTAATTCCCTTGTCTGATTATCGTAGAGTACAATTTCTACGCATTTGAGTTCAGCGTTGTGTTTATCATGGTTTCTAGGAAAAACTAGTAGAGTGGTTGCGAAGGACGAAAAAGCGTATTGAAGATGAGATCAACAAAAACAAGGACTTTGAGTTTGGCAACGGTATGTGTTTTTATTTCTTTCATTAGTTTTTTTAATTAAATCATTGAATTATTCCTCTTGTCCCCTCTCTTTTTAGCTGTGGCCCTAATCAGATACTTGCATTCTTTTTCTCTCATGAATTGACACCTTCCATCCTGCTAATGCAGTAGCTAAAGTAAAGAAGCTTATGGATAAAAATCCTGCAAAGCAGATCAGTTTCTGTTGAAAATATGTTGAAAACTGGAAGACTTAATACCCAATCTGGTCTATATTTGCAGCAGGTATGGCTTGTTGGTTATGCTTGAACTTTTTCATGTCATGAATTTTGTAGGAAGAGGTTTGCTATTCACAAGCGAAACTTGCCCAGAACGTGGCCACTTCTTTATATATGAACCTTATCTCATATGTGATATTCAAGTTTACAAGTGGGCCATCTTTATATTTATTTGGATGCTTGACGGTTCAGGCAGAGAGGCTTAACTATTTACGTTTCTTATCTCATTTTCGTGCTGTTCATCGAGGGGCATCATTCGCTGTTCATCGAGGGTATGTCTTCTGCTCCAGTTCCTTCAAGGTGTTTTTGTACCTATCTTGGGATGTGAGAAGGCTCACCTCTCTTTATCTTCTTTGTTTTGTTCTTGGAGGAGATTTTGACGGGTGCGAATGAGGTCTTTGTAGGGGTAGTGTTGATGGTAAAAGCTTCCTTGGCGAGCTTCTTCCCATGATTGTCCACCTTCGGAGCAAACACCTTATCCTTCTTGAAGTCGGTGATTGGCTTATTTTTTCCATGATAGGCGATGCTCAACTCCATGTCGTGGGTGCGGGTGGCTAACTCTTCGAAGGTCCGCAGATGCCTTGAAGGATATAGTGTAATCACCATTGCATGCCTTGGGCGCACATCTTGATCGAGGAGATCTCTGAGAGTCTTGTCTTTGCAATCGAGGCATAAAGTGCCCCCCCCAATTGATGTAGTCAACGACTGGCTCATCCTTCCATTACTTCGTACTTGTCAGCTCCAACATGCTTACAATGCGGCAGGTGTTGTATAAGCGGTTCAAGAACTCCCACTCCAATTGCTTCTAGCTGTTAATGGATTCAGGCTCTAGGTTCGTGTACCAGTCAAACGTATTTCCCTTTAGAGAGCGGATAAACTGCTTTGCGAGGTAGTCTCTTTCTATCCCTATGTTGTTACAAGTTTCAACGAAATGAGCGACGTGTTGCTTTGGGTTTCCCTTTCCATCAAACTGCATGAACTTTGGCGGCTGATAACCCATCGACATACGCAAGCTATCAATCCTCTTGGTGTATGGCTTCGAGTACAGCAATGCCTCCCACCTTTGTTTTGACGGTGTTGACAATCATGTCCTAGAGCTGCTAGATGGAAAGAGAGCCCATGAGCGTCGTTGATTGGTCTGGCTTCTCCTCAACTTTTTCTATCAGAGGCTCCTCATCCTCGTCGTCTTCCTTCTTTATTGGATCAACCTTTAAGTCGACTTTCACGTCGTGCTACGCCTCCAGTTGGTTGATGAATGCGGCGATTTGCAAGTCTTTCTCCTCCGCGATCCTTGTGAGCCTTGCAATCTCTTCCTTCATTTGAGCCAACTGCTCCTCGATTGAAGTCACCCCGATGGTCATGACTTGCATGGCTGAGCTGCTGCTCGAGTCGGCATAGGAGAGCAAGGACTTGGAGTACCTTATGCTGAGCTGCTGCTCGAGTCGGCATAGGAGAGCAAGGACTTGGAGTACCTTATCAGGCTTTCCTCCCTCGACGCACTTAGCGAGGCCAGGGTTATAACGGGCTCGTGATTCGGGTGCTCTTGTTCATTCGGCAAAGTTGATGCAGGGTTGGAAGACACGGCGGAAAGAGTTCTTGCCTTGCTTCAAGTTGTGACGTCCGAAGTGCCACCACTTGCGGCGAGGAAGCTCGTGTTCTTCGTGTTGGTTGCAGGAACAACTTGAACCTTCCTTGATGCCATTTGTGCCTTTTTGCGGATTTGAAGATAGAGATGAAAGGTAGAGATGGCCCCACTGGGCGTGCCAAATTTGTAAACACAAATTTTCCTGCGATAAATGAAACAAGAACATGTTTACAAAATAATATTTTGTATTAATTTTGGGGTTATAATCTCTTTTACAATTTGATCTTCAGATTCTATCTTTGTAAGGTGTGGATTGGTTATTGATCCAAAGGGTCGTCGGGACTTGATCTAGGGATGAATAGTGGTGCATATTTGTTGATGTTGTTGATCAAAAGGTTCGCTGGGGCTTGATCTTAGGATGAACGGATCTTCAAGGATCTTCAGGGCTTGATCTTGATGAACAGTTGTGTGGATTTCTTCAAAGGCCGTTGGGCTTGATCTTGATGAACGAGGATGAACAAATCTTCAAAGGCATTCGGGGCTTGATCTTGATGAATAATTATGTGGATTTCTTCAAGAGCCGTTGGGCTTGATCTTGATGAACAGTTGCGTGGATTTTTTCAAGGGCCATTGGGGTTGATCTTGTTGAACGAGGATGAACGGATTTTCAATGGGCTTCGGGGCTTGATCTTGATGAACAATGAACGGATCTTCAAGGGGCGCATGTGCCCGAGAAGCTGCTCATATTGTACATCGCCGTTTAGGAAAGTTCAGTTGGAGCACTCTTGGCATAAGAAAATGAATCCCATAAAGAAGTTGTGCTTTACTAACTCAGTCTAACTCTCACCGGCACTGAGTTGAACTACTCCCCGATAGAAAAGATGTGCCTTGCCTTGGTGTTCGCCATTTAAAAGCTCAGACATTACTAGCATGCTTACATCATCCACTTGGTTGCTAAAGGAAAGATGGTTTCCCAGCAACTCATGAAGAAATTCATCCAACTAGAATGCTCAGTGTGGTCGCTAACCTTACACCCTGGTCAGATCATAATCAGAGCCCACGAAATATGTATCAGTGTCAGGTTCTCTTCTATTTCACCCTCCTGTCTGTCCTTGGTTATTGTTCAACAGAAGTTCCATCTTGTATAAATTTTTTGGAATCCTACTGCTAAATTTTATTAAATAGCTTTGGTGTTTGAATTGTAGGTGGCAAAACAAACAATGGCCTTCTCTTTACAAGGACTTTGCAATCGTGCAGATCAAAAGTTGTACCATCTTCAGGTTGGTTCTCTTTGTTATTTTGTTATTCAGTAGAAGGGATCAAGGAAATAAATTATGAAAAGCTTTTTTCTAGAACACTTACACAACTTTTTAAGTACTAGTCAATTAAGATCATACTGAGGCGTTTTTTGGATTATTGATTAGCGTTTGGGTGGAGTTTTGTTCTCTAGTTTTAATGTTCTCAGTAGTTATTCCCTACCAAGTATTTTATATTTTTTTACTCACTGTTCATTGTTACATTGAAAAATGGGGCATCCCCAGACTCCTCAGTCCCCTATTGTACTCACAAGCACCTATAAGAAGTACTGCATCGATGAATACCCAACAGGCATAAATGCCATTGTTGCTGTACTGTCATGTACTGGGTGAGAAATTTATACACACTAAGCCTATATGTAGTTTGTTTCGTTTTTTAGAATTTATTAATATTTTCTTCTTTCTTATGGTACCTAGATATGATATGGAGGATGCCATGATTCTGAATAAGTCATCTGTGGATCGTGGAATGTTTCATGGGCATATATATCAGGTTTCTTCTTTCAATATCACATGATGCTACTTTCCTATAAAAATATAGATAAATAAATTAGATTGGATGAAACAACTTTCTTTCTTTTTTTTTTTTTTTTTTTCCCTTGTGCTCTGCTTTTTATTAATTTATCACTGGTGCTTCTTGAGCTCAATATACTAGATCATTTGTTTTTTTTTTCTTTTGTAATGTTAGAGGTCAAATGCATATTTTTTAATATTAGTCCCTTTCTTTAGAATCTTTTACAAAATCGAGTTTTATCTATTGTTGGATCTTTATTTTACGTTCCTGTATAGCTTGTTTCGAGAAATATGAGTTTGAGTCTCAAAGGCATATTACATATTATAAGAAGTGAATTGTTATTAGCACTCCAAATATCTCATTTGACACTCCAAACTTTCTATAATTAGAAAGAAAAATACATTTGTGAGGAGTGTAGAATGAGATTTTTTTAGTGCTAATAACAGTTTCCTATAAGAATATGCACTTAAAATCCATGCAGCTTAGTACTTTATTCATATTACCAAATTGGAGTCCACACCAAAATTTCTAAATAATCACCCTGCAGGGCCAAACAAAGTGATGGAGATTTTGTTCTTGATGGAATCTGTTAGAAAATCTTGTATTCATTTGGCCAAATGCGCTTTGTATACATGAATTTATTCTTGTTTCTTATTGTATATGTTGAAAGTTTTTACAGAAATTCCAGGAATTTTATTTTTCTTTTATTCTTTAATGCTTTTGTATGCCAAATCATTGTCTTTACTAATGCATATGGTTTTCTTCTTGGACCTAAATACCCTTCCTTACCAAATGATGTGTTTTGGCAGACAGAAACAATAGACTTCTCTGATCAAAAGAAGAGGTCGGATAACACCCCAACATTTTTTAAGAAAAGTAACGTCCATAAAAATCCTTTGATCGATTCAGATGGTCTTCCTTATGTTGGTCAGGTTAGCATTCATTTCTGGATTTGAGTTTCTGCTCTATATTCTCTTCTGCTTTACGTTGAACCCAGATAGTTGGGATCATGGCAGTGCAACTGTTGACGTGATATTTGTCCGGATGCAAGCTTCTGGCCTGTCGACTGACTTAATGATTGGTGTCCTAATGCGGCCTCTGGCCAGTCGACGGACTGGAAGTGCAAGTTTTTCTCTGGCACCAGTTTATTGCTTAGATATTAGGTCATTACTTTTGAGTTTTTTCGGAGTTCAAAACTCGACAGTTGAAGCCTAAAATCTCATACAATATAAATGTATATATAGTACATATGTGGTTGCAACTCTGTACTTACTTTATCCTTTGTTGCATTTCAGACGGTAAAACCATGTGAAGAATACTGTAGCTTTACCAATGACACGCTCCATAAGCCCAGAGCCATCAAACGGAAAGGTACAGAACCCGTTATAGTTGACTATGTTGCTATTGAAGGGAAGAAGCTCCTTCAGAAGGTAAGTGGACAACATTTACTTTGGTTGCTGCAAAGGTACTTGAACCTGAACAATTTAATTTTTACTGTATGTTGTTAACAGTTGCTGAAAAATTGCACTACATGTACACTCCTGTAGTTAAACCCCTTAACCTTGAACATTTCTTGTCACGGGGCGGTAGCTTACATGGACATTATGTTGACGCAACACCACTTGCTAGTTCAAAGGACGCTAATGGAGAGACTGGACCAAAATCCAAAACCCTTGTTGACGAACTTGGCGAAACGTTGAAGGTTAAGGGGTTTAACTACCATGGTGTAGAGGTTCTGTACAGCGGGGTTTACGGCACAGAACTCACATGCGAGATCTTTATTGGCCCTGTTTATTATCAATGACTACAACATATGGTTTCAGACAAATTTCAGGTAAAGATTTGACCAAATTCAAATTTTGTAACTACACGAGCTTTCAAGATTTTCTCAGTGTCCCATTTTTTATCATCAGTTGCCTTACATGGGGTATTCAATTTGGCGTGTAGGTACGCTCCACTGGAACGGTAGACCAGATCACTCGCCAGCCTATCAAGGGACGAAAGCGAGGTGGTGGTATATGTTTTGGTGAAATGGAGAGGGACTACATGCTTGCGCACAGGGCAGCGTATCTGTTGCATGACAGGCTTCATACCTGTTCTGATTATCACATTGCCGATGTATGTTCCTTATGTGGAAGCATCCTAACGTCCTCATTCGTCCAACCAAAACAGGTTGCGCGTGCGGTTTCAGGAATTCCCTCTGTAAGAGCTCCCAAGAAGGTCATCTGCCATGCTTGTAAGACAAGTATAGGGATGGAGACAGTTGCAATGCCTTGTGTCTTCAGATATTTAGCTGCTGAGTTGGCATCAATGAACATCAAAATGACTCTTCAGACAAGTAATGCAGCGAAAGCTTGATATCACGTTCTTAGGAACGAACAACCAATGTAAGATGGTACGGTGAAATTGATATAGCGGGCGGTGGCAGGACAGTTCGCACAAGGAGCATTGGGTGTGGGAATCGCGTCGCAAAAATGGCCGTCGATGCTGGGGATTGGTGAGAGGCTCCTGACTTGTATTTATATGTTGGCCAAGAGGGTTTAAGTTCTCTTCAGTTTTCGGATGAACACTGAGATAACTCTTAAAGCTCTCAACATTCTTTTTTCTCCTTTGTTGGCATGCGTCCAAGTGGAATTACACTTCTTTTTTATAACTTTGACAAGAAACCTTGTTACAGAAAAAATGGAAATTGATTTGCACAGGTTTTCATGAAAGCTGAGGACCTTATGGCTGCTTGAGGTTTACACGAGAGGTTTGAAGTTCAAGTTACATGAATGCATTGTTTTAAAAATCTCCGTCTAGTGCAGCCTAGGTCCCATTTAAGCGTTAGTCGGTTGGCTAGCAATTCATTAGTCCTAGACATTTAAAAATTAAGAAATGACGCCTAAACTTGCTTAGGTGCCCACCTAAACACTAACCTAACTTTAATTTTGCGTTTTATTTTTCCAAGACTTCAAGAAACTTGTTGAATATCCACTCGAAAATGTAATGCCCTTGGAAAACATTTCTTTTCTTTGTAGCACTCTCTCCCCAGTCATGTACCAGGAACCTTGTCCAGTTCCAGATCGTTTCCCATAGAACTAAATCGCGTAGTAAACCAGGGTTCATCTACCCGGTAATTTCTGTTTTTGTTGGTTATCATACACCATGAAGCTAAAGGCCTACAGCGGCTCTGCCGCCGCTTTCCATCCGAGGGGATAGAAATGGGAGCGCAGGGACCACTTGGTGGTACCGGCAAGCTTCGTTACGCACGTAATTGAGTTCAAACTAATCAATCACCAATCTCAATTATCGTTTTCAAGCAATATTTAATATATTACGAAGACCGTTGGAACCAATCTTATATAAGTCTAAATCACCAGAGTCCCAATAGAAGTTTCAAAAACTACTGCAACAAGATAAGCCTTACCGTCTCATTTCACTACGAAAGAGGATTCACAAAAGGAATTTGACAGATTATTTACCACGGAAAGACTTCAGGAGGACAAATAATCTCCCTTCCCATCAGATCAAACATGAGAAATACACCGATTATAACTCGTCTTCCTACATCCCTTCTTGCATCGTCTTGTCTTGAGTGGCACTGGCATGTCATCAATAATTTTTCCCCTGAAAAAACCAATAACCATGAGCTATCTAAAATTTACAGAAAATTCCATCAATTTCTCATCTCATGCTCAAATTGTAATGATACTCCACAAGTTAAAGATTCATAAACAGTGGATATCTTACTTGGTTAATCCCTGTCTGTCCCACAGGTGCATAGTTACTTTGTTGGAACCTGTCATCTCCTCCATGCCCAGGGTATCTCTGGCCATTACCAGATGCTGGTCCTTGGCCATAAGCCCCAGGGTTTGGTCCTTGTCCATAAGCTCCAGTGCTCGGTCCTTGTCCATAAGATCCAGTGCTCGGTCCTTGCCCATAAGCTCCAGTGCTCGGTACCTGCCCATAAGCTCCAGTGCTCGGTCCTTGCCCATAAGTTCCAGAGCTCGGCCCTTGCCCATAAGTTCCAGAGCTCGGTCCTTGTCCATAAGCTCCAGGTGTTCCCTGTCCTTGAAATCCACTCAAACCTTGTCCACTAGTATCAGCATGTGGGGGGCCATAATTCCTATTTTCTCCCCTAAATCCCTGCTGACCAGGAGGAGCATAACTCCTCTGATCTCCTTGTGGGAAGTTCCTGTGTTCTTCAGGACGATAACCTTGCTGCCCACCTTGGCTGTAATTGCCCTGATATGAAGGTACTGGATCTCTGCCTGGCTGATAAGCATCCCTCGCTCCAGGGGTATTCACTGGAATAGGACCTGTGTTCTCTCCTTGTCTTGGTGACCTATAATTTTGTTGTGGATAATTTTGTGATGCCTCATAGTTCCCTCCACCTTGCATAGCACCCTGTTGACTATAGGAGGGATTGCCTGGCGGATTATACGATGGTCGTTGCTGATCATATCTTTGTTGGTCACGGTTCCTGTTATTATCACGGAATCTTCCGCCCTGCTGCCTTCCATACTGAACTGGGGGTGGTCTTGGTATGATTGTACCATTAATGTATTTGTCTCCTGATATTTATCAAAAACAACTTAAATAAATTAAAATGCCAGATATGGATGGACTAGCTCATTTGTTTACAACTCTCCAATCCAAAACAGCATAACTGGTTGAATCTGCTGATAAATTTGCAACCCGCTATTCTCAAAGAAAATGATCATTTAAATCTTACCTCCATACTCCTTGTTCTGTACATCAATGTAAGAATCTGGCAACACAAACACTACTCCAGGTAAACCTGTTAAACGTTGAACGGAGAAGTTAGCAGGATTCAAGACTATCATTTTCAATGGTAACGCAGAATGTTATCCAAAACTTACCTTCGAACTTCTGTGACTCTTCCTCGGACATCTCAACCTGAAAGCCTGTATATGTTGTAGTGCTACAAGCATACATCTTCTTTTTTGCCTCTTCCACACTGAATAACAATAAAACTTAAGAGAAGAAAAATCCAATGCATAAAGTACTGCTGCAAACATAGAACGAACCGAAAACACACCAAGAAAGTAGTAGCATCAACAGAATCGCATCCAGGACCCAGCAAATGGTTGATGAGTAATACATATATAGCCAATAATATATGTATAGTAAGACCAATCAGAATTACATTCGATAATCGGCAACTATAGAAAAGACCCGAAAAGAACTAACATCGTCACCCGAATTCATTCCCCTCCCCTTCTTTCTTTCTGAAAGTAAAATATTTCATAGGCAAGACAGTGCAACATCTTATCAGTTCCTTTAAGGGCTCGAGGCGATTACCCCAGAAACTACGCAACCAAGATCAAAATTAACAATTTCGTTCACAAATGTAATTTTACCCCAAATTTTCTTAGTAACCAAACATATTATAAAATCAAATACAATAAACATAAACACGTAGAGAGAGAGAGAGAGAAAGAGAGAGAGAGAGAGAGACCTGATGTTCAAGCCCTTAGCACAGGTCTCCTCATAATTCCTGATCATTTCTTCAGCCGGAGGCTTGTTGTCTCTCGGGAAATCCATGACGATCAGCCAGTGGTTGTAATCGCACCCTTCGAACAGTACCGTATGCGGGTCAATCTCGTCCTTTTGGTTGTTTCCGTACGACGAGGGCCGTGCGGAGGAGACCGACGACGACCTGAAAGTCCGAGACTGGAGGAGGAGCCTCCAGGACTGTTGCGGCGATGCAGGGGATTTTTCGGAGGTGGGGGCGCGAAGCAGAGGAGAGGAAGAGGATTGTAGAGCTGAGTGTGCGGAGGTTGCGGAGAGAGAGCGGTGGAGGGTGGAGAGACCGCTTAGGGTTCGGCGGAGGCGTAGAGAGCACAGCGCCATGGCTAGGGTTTTGAGAATTTTGGCCTGTTCGGGGTTTTAGAGAAGAAAAAGGTTCACTGCTCTGTGTGCATTAACCCCAAATCCCGCACGAGGGCATCATTTCTTCTTCCTAGAATTTCGGTTTTGCCCTTCATTTTTTTTTTTTTAACAATCGATTTTATCTATATTTTGAATATTCGATATTATCTACATAGTAGGAGTGATGTGTGTTTAGCCTCATAATGGACTAGCAATAATGTGGTTTAAATTTGTCATTGGCAAAAATTGAACCAATAACATCTCAAATATTAGTAAAGAAAAATATCACTATACTGTAGTACTAAGTGGTTGTTTTTCCTTTCAATTGAGTACTAGATCTTTTGGAGTTTTTCAACATGTTTGAAAATACTTTTAAATTGATTGAAAGTGTTTCTGAAATGGTTAAAGGTGTTTTTGATAAAATATTTTCTGAACTATTTTTTAGTAAAAATGCAATTAAACCTTTAAAAAACACTTGAACTTGAACTGTTTCATGAAAGAAACACTTTTTTCTTTGGTCAAGATTACATTTTGAGTCTTGATTTTTTTTAACGTAATATTTACAATAAAATCACTCATTTATAAGTGAAGATAAATACCACTAGACCCATATTAATAAGTAGTGGAGAATTTGATTTTTAATTAGTTGAATCTAAACCTATTAAACAAGTCGTATGTGTTGTGTTCATGTCAATCCAGTAAACTGTTACATGGCTCGTCTTGGTTCGCCCATTAAAATAATTTTCTTTTCACAAGCACTAATTTTGTGAGAAATTGAGAACATGTTCATAGAAATATCAACAAGTGAAGAAAAATATATTTTTCTTGTCAATCGACTTATTTTATGACACGTTAAGTACACACTTGAATACTGCATTATCAAGAAGAGTAAAAGTTATTATCCTAATGGTAATTTGGCCTTAAAAAAATTTTAAGAGAAGCAATTGAATAGCTACATAGTAGATGATGAACTATTGCAACAAATTCTGATATTATTCCTACCAGTTTCTTAAGTAAAAAGAGGACCGTTAGATCTTTTAAATTTACAAGAACGAATGACGGAAAGGAAGGATACGCTGCTTCTCCATGTGAGTACGTTGAAGAAGACTTGCAGCACCATACGACGCCGTCACATCCACACAGAGAAGGAGAGAGAGCACCGGCAGCAGCACTTCCGAACCTCAACCACCTCAGCATGAATACTCATTTCGAGTGCACGAGTATTAATCTGAATCGGTAAGAATGAGTGATTCACAGCCTCCTACTGACAGCGACGAAGACGATGAAGACAATGGAGTGGAAGAAAATGTGGACGCTGTATTAGATTTGTTTCAGAAAACATGAAGTTCTTGACTTGTCGGCCAAGAATTCAAAGTATTGTTTGACAGCTTAGCAAGTTGAAGGCTTCACAAGTATTTTTGGCGTTGTGAAATATAATTTTACGGGGTGTTTGATAATCCGTAACCAGAATCAACAAAAATCCAATTCCGACTCCTCCTCATTCAACTCCTCCTGATTTCAATTCCTACAATTCCGACTACGGATTAGTAAGCAAGGTCTTAACATTTAATGTCCTGTTAATCAATGTTAAAATTGATTCCCAAATCTGGTTTGAAGACATGTCCTTCACTTTTAAACTTAGAAACTGGGGGTACCAGCTCACAAGCACTTTTAATACAAGTACTTTGAAAAATCTGATGAAAACCAAAGTGCTTCGTGGAAAAGCATTTGGAAGTTTTTACTTCTTGAACCTTTCGCAACTCAAAAACACTTTTAATTATCTAAAAGCACTTCTAATTATTCTAAAAGCACTTCCAAACACAGAGAGAGATTCATAAAAGGGTGAGTTTAGAAGATACAAAGATCTCCATACCACAAACGAGAGTACAAAATCATTAAGCAACTCATATAATTAGAAACAAGACAACCTTATCCTGAAACAAACTAAAGCCAGATCCAACCAGCCAGCAGCCATCAAAACATGACGTCATCATGAGAAAGCTCAAAAGCACTTAACCAGTAAGCTCCTCTTCCTTGTGGGTCTCAAGTGTGACGTCAGACGACGGATAAGCCACACAAGTGAGCACGAATCCACCATCAATCTGCTCATCATCCAGAAAGCTCTGGTCCGACTGATCCACACCCCCACTCACGACTTTGCCGGCGCACGAGGAGCAAGACCCTGCCCTGCAGGAGTAGGGCAGGTCAATCCCGGCCTCCTCCGCCGCGTCGAGAATGTACACGTCGTCGGGGCACTCAAACTCTTGTGGCCCTTCTGGTGTGAGCAGCTTCACCTTGTAGGCAGCCATCGCCACACGCCCTCCGCGGTTGGCCTTGAGCCCGAAAAGGGCCTGACCGACGTTGGGGGATAACCGCAGGCTGGTCATTGGCTGGCCGCGGATGAAGGAGGTGCTGACCATGGTGCCTGAGAGAGCTGTGGCTGCCATGTTTGTTGGTTTGCTTTGGTTGCAAGGCTTGTTTGTGTTGTGGCTAAAGAGAGTGGGAGAGAAAGCCTTGGTAGTGTTGATAAATGGGATGGCTTGGGGAAGTAGTGTGGCTACAAATGAGAGAGAGAGGATGAAGTGGCATCAACCCTTATCTGCGACGTGGCAACATCCCGTGGATCATTCTATCTTTTTATTATCACCACAGGACCATAGAGTGAGTGAATGTGGCGGGCACAATCCTCCTCTGAACCAGGTTTTTGGTCTTCTTTCAACGGTTAGTGTTACCCGCACACAGAGTTTTATCCTAGTAACTCTCAAGGGTCGAAGGACGCGTTTTGTGTAATTTCACGCAAGGTGAACAGACTAAGACCACCATAACCTCATTTAATTAGATTTTATGTAAGCAATCAAAATCATCTTAATGTCATGTTTAGTTACAAGCTCATACTACTGGACCCGATAAAATTAATTAATTTTGGTTCTAAAATAAACTAGTAAATATTACAGAGGTTAACATCTCCTCTTGGTTTGTGGAGGTGGGATCGAAAAACATTTATGACCACATAAATTGACTGGAGATCACAAGATGTGAAATGAGCGTTTGGCCACACATACAACACTAGATCCACTCTTCCTACCTATAAAATTAGAGGACTTGTCCTTCCTCACACCACTGGTGGTTAAATTGAAGTTACCCAAGATGGGTTGAACTATACCATTATCTGTATAACAAACAAGAGGCTATCATTTTGAGTATTCAGATCCTCTCTAAATCTCGCAGTTCGGAGTTGACAGATCTCATAATCCAAACTATTCGAGAGAGGAAGAGGGAGAGAGATTCGAACCCCTAATTCTTGTAAGGTGGAATGGTAGTACGGTCTAACAGAGGCAGTAAGATTTAAGATGAGTAATCCAGATCAGTCAGTCCATGAACTCTAAAATCCGGAGAGGATCTAGATTTCGTTTTGAAAGCGATAATCTTAAGTTGAATAATTATGATACGGAGATTTATGTCAAGTGTATAGCAAATTTTGTACAATGCAGGTCGAAAAACAGAGCTCGTTTACGGCATGGAAAGGAGCAAAAATGCTATCAGCTCTTGCTGGAGATATGCTCATCCTTAATTTTCTTTATCGACACCGACAAAATATTACGGAATCAACTGTCATTCATACAAGTTACAAGAAATACTCGAAATAGATCGTGCAAAGATGTAAAGACACAATATGTGGTTTCAGACAATGATACTTATATATGCAAGGTACAGATGGAATCAAAATTCACAAGTCGTTACATAACTCAGAATCAAAGGTTCGTTTCGGAGAGTCCTTCCCCTCTTTTCCATCCATCCCAATGACATACAGACAGAGAGTAACGATGCACCTATTTGTAAAAGGTTGAAAAAAGAAAATAATGAAATAACAGGAGTTCGACATCCGCTAACTTAGATTATAAGACAATCTCTGCATCTAAAATTAAGGCTTTCACTTACAGCCGGGGAAAACAAAAAAATCTCAGGGCTTTCCCGAGTCCAGAGAAAGAATACATCCCCTGTCCGCAAACCCTGTGATTTCAGTCTGTAGTGGTTACTGGATCCCCATCCCTGACCATGTACCTCAACAACGGCCAATCTACTCAGAGAATCTCCATCAGGTCCATTTCCTCGAGGAGATGCTCTAGTCGCACTTGATATTTCTGTAGATCCTCCTTACAAACAAATTAGAACCCAGATATCCAACAGCTCCTGCACATTCGAAAAAGGAAACAAATGAAACACAGATTAAAGCATTTTTCTGGCACTTTTTACTTTTCTAGCGTTTATAAACAAGAGGCGTGGGAGAATATGGCACTCAGGAAGAAACATTTCTTCTTAGTAACTAGGAAACTAATGCTCAGGTCAAGCATATAGTTCAACAAATTAATGACAGCACCGTAAAAACGCCTTTAAATATATAGGTCAACAATATGATCGCCTACTTTCCAGCTGCCATGCTGGTTGGCTGGGAGCAAGAGTTGAGCAGAGAAAAAAAAAAATTGACATCTACGAATCCTTTAAGTGGAAATAAAAGTCAAGTTAGTGTAGAAGAGAAAACTCACCGCAAAGGATTCCTAAGCCAAGGCAAAACATCAAAGTGTATCCAAAATAGAAGCTGGTCTGGAAGAAACCCGACATCTTAGTCTTTGCATAGTAGTAATATATAGAATACAAGTACACGTAGACAGCTGTTGATGCAGCAGAAAAGAAAGAAGTCCATTGCCAGTGGTAGTTCTCAGCATTAAGCAAGAAGTATGTCCCCACAATTGTCACACACACGGTAACAATGATGAGAATCAGAAAAACAAGCAGCATAAATCCATAGACATAATACACCTGTTAAGACACAAAGATGAAGAAATACGTTAGCATTCATGTTAATCACTGTCATCACTCAACAACAATCATGCACTTTTGCCCCAATAGACTAACAACTTTCTAAACAATATAGAATCTTCTCATATGTGCTGTAACAGAACTTCAATGCGTCTTTCACGTACAAATGATTCCCATCATTGCTTTCAAGACATAAAATTCAGCTAATGAAACTCGTGACTTCTACAATTTTCACAAGCTTGGTGTCATAATGACCAACTATTGTTAAGTTGTAACTTTGTCTAAGGAATGGCATGCACTGCCAATGTTTGCAATGTTATTTGGTACTCAGATCTATTAATCAGCAAGTCTATACTATAAACAGCACATGGTTATCGCAATTTCACCTTGTAATTCCAGAAGGATGTGAAGACAAAATACATTTCGATAAATATGCTTCCAAAGGGCAGAAGTCCTCCCATCAATGAGACTACAGATGGGGTTAAATACCATTTCTTCTCAGGAATAGGACGAGGAATGGTTTTCACACGACAAGGATTGTTAGGAGCACCACTCCAGTTTCTTCCAACAACTGTACCAAGAAGTGCTAGAGGAAAAGAGATGAATGCCCAAATGACAAAAACAACCACCATTGTACCAAAAGGAATAGCAGCCAGTGACCCGTAAAATATAGCAATTGTGTTCAAGATGAACCCAATCCCAAAGCACATAAATGGAAATAGAGATGCTGTGAGTATCATTGACTTTATCCAGTTTTTACCTGATAAAACGAGGTGTAATATTTCAGAAATAACACAAGCTCAGAAATATCCAAATAAAGGTTGTAGTGATTTGTTAGAAGGCTTAAACAGAATGAATACCATATCTATCATATGAATTAAATTAAATACGTACCGCCATGTCTTGAATACATCCCACCACTTACATAACCAGAAATGAAAGATGTAAGGGCGTAACACACTATGAAAGTTGTAACAATTGCACCTCTCCTGAGACACCAAATAAAAAATGATGTAAGACATAATACACTATTAAAGTTATAGCAATTCTTCCCAGGTACACAAATAGTAATTAACTATTTAGCATGCAATATCAGATAACAAGCTAAGAGCTAAGACAGGGAAAGATTAATGTGTGGCGACGGCGCGACGCATAGCTGGCCTAATATTAATTACATCAACATATAAGTATGCAAGACTTATGTATTTATGATTCAAACATAAACATTTCGAAAATCATAAAAAAAATTTAAATAAAAAAACTAGGAAAGTGGAAAACCCAAAATAGCATCCCAAGTACTTTGAGCAAGTAGTCAACATACCCAACATACAACATCCCAACAATTGCCAGTAAGATGACAAGAAGAACAAGCAACGCTAGCTGAGCGCCCGTGCCAACAACAGCAGAAAGAATAACCAAATTACGCGAAGGCCGAAAAACATCCCCATGCACAAGTTTCCACCCAGACTCTTCACTGACATCTCTTTCCTACAATAGGCACATTTTCAAAAAGGGTTACCAGTCACCACACAAGGACGGTATCTATTGTATCTCTATCTACGTAGAAAAATAACAAAACATCTAAAAGAAGGATATGATATGATTAAAATCATTAGATCATACCAGAGTCTCCAGATCGTCGTCTTCCCGGGCATACTTCGCATAGTCATTCCTAAGAGTCCGCATCAATATCATTGACACCAAACCAGTAAGGAAAATAACCATCATGAATGAATTGAAAATTGAGAACCAATGTATCTGCAAATTGCAAAACGGTCATACAGCTAATTAAAAAACCAAAAAGAAAAAAGCATTATTAAGCAGCCAATGTTAAAATCCCTTGCAGACTTATTCTCCCGAATTTAGAATAATATGCTGTCAGCGTCAGAAATAAAAATAAGTTAACAAATAAACACATAATCAGTTGTTACTTGGTGCTCAAAAAAAGGGTAGTCCAAGTAGACATCAAATCGACGTGCAAATGTGATAGTGGTTGCAATCCATTTGACAGAGTAAGTTAGGTCCAATTTCTTCCCTGCTTCCAACGGCTTTGGACTATCTTGAGTGAGATTCACATGAATGATCTACAAAAATATAAACTATAATGAATATCATAGATCCTCAAGCCCACTATTAAAGCCACATCTGATATGGAGAATCACAAACCTGATCGTTATTGTATTTAACAATAATATTTTTATGCGTGTAAAGGACATGCTTGCCATTTTCACTGTTCTTGTCCTGGTGCAGCTCACCAACAAAGCCTAGAACGTCATGAGAAGATGAAGATCAATCTAATAGGATGATAACATACACGTGAGTTCAAAATTTGAAGGAATGAGTATAATGCATACCCCATAAAGGCAGATCATCTGAACATGCATCCAGCACAGCAACGTCCAGGTAAGATAATATGTTAAAGATACAAAATATAGGATTAGTGAATGCCCCAAACGAATTGACCACAAAACATAGAAAATAAACCCTTGCAGTAGATCCCCACAAAGATCTAGATTCCCAAACACATAATAAAGCTACTTTTCAGATAATTGTGAGCATTTCCTAAGTGTATAGACTCTATAATACTGTTCATGAAAATGTAATTAACACAAATTTCTTGTAGTTAAACATCAAGTTTCCTCAAGTTCCGTGTGTTGTAAGGTTATATTGAACTTGGCAACAATTAGACTGTAGTTCATGAGGCATAGACTTGTCAGTCACAACACACGTTTGCTTAACTATCTTATATGACTAAGGAAACATCTAAGTACATATTTTTATTACATCAGCAATATTATCGTCCAAACATAAGCACGAGAAATGTTCTTAATATTGATTTAAAGATAATTCTGCCATACTCTTTTGATTCCTAAATCACTCTCTCCCATGCACTAGATATGTATGATTCATCTTTCACACTTGCCATAACATTGTATATCCAGGAATGCAATGATGTCATATCAATGGAACCAATGCACCACCGACTCCCCCAGAAAAAAAAAATGCATACTAAATACCAATAAGAGTACCCATTTTGTAAATCAACAGTCCATAAGTATGTTGGATTTTTTTTTTTTTTAAAACAAAAAGTATATTGGAATGTTAACTCAGGACATCCAACAAAAACTTTTTATGCATCTAGAAACACCATACATCGATTTAATCTAAACCAATATTCATACTGTCTATATATATTGTATTAAATAATTTTATGTAAAACATACCCATGAAAAATTCAAACCAGTAGTTATTCTCGATTGCATCCTTGAAGTGTTTAACCTTTTGATCGTCAAGTTCAAGTTGGCAAATGGTAGCCCTGTCCACATTTTCTGAACAGAGAAATGAAACAAATCAAGTTGCAATTAAATACCACAATCCATCAACAAAAATTATAGCAGAGCATGGAAGTCCACATACTTCGAAACTTTATCTCAATCTGGCTATCAATCAGCTCATTTCCACCCAGGACTTCACCAAGGCCACCCCATTTGTGAGCAGCATTTTCAGATCGATGACAGAAAGGAAGACTGTAGTAATTGTATGTTTCTTGTGGATTATTGTAGGGCCCAACTTTATTCACCCAAAGGGTAACTGATTCTTCTGCTTTATACTGCAAAAGAAAGCAAGGGAGCATTGGAACATTTAGACAGAATTTATAATTACATCAAGCATGGATGAATCCAAGATCAATTATCACAGCAGCACAGGAAAGTGTGAAATTAGAACTAGTCAACAAATGGTTTGAAGTTAGATTAATAATACAGATGACAGAATGACAGTGCATGTGAAAGTCTAGTTAACACGTGATGATTACAGAAAAAGGCTTCATCCTAACGTCTTTTACATCTACAAGTCAACGCAATCAGCCATCTGTGAATGCTTCATTAGAGCATCAGGATGCCTCCACCTTAGTGTGTTTTCAAAGTAACCTAGGTCAGGGATAAAAGGGTTCATTGAACGAATACAGGTACCTGACTTATGGATAGATGTACGGTACATTATCACTCATAATATTTATTTATTTTTTGTTATGGTAAGGCAAACTTCTTGTGTTACAATGGCAGATTGACTTGCAAACTGTTTTTGGTGGAGCTGGATCGCATTCACATGTAATTTTCAGTGTTATGGATGCGTAGCGATATTAGCTATCTATACAAAGTAGTTTTCAAGTTCCAAGATCTGCACTTTCGACTAGCTTGATGTCTTTCACTATGCTAAAGGCATCCAATCGCAAATCTACTCAAATGCAAGCATAAACCCCAACGTACACAATTTTCGTCACCGATTTCCTTGAGGCCCCTGGAACCCATTATCATAATACCAAAACCCTATATTAAAATCACCATTGCAAGTCCCAATTCGCCACTATAAGCGCTATCGTAGGTACCCATAAGATAAAAACAGAAACAACACGACCAATAAGAAAAACCCAGTTAAGATCTTACCCTAACAAACACATACACAAACAAACCGTACAAATTACAGATCTGAATCGAAATTCAGAGATTAAAAGGACAAACATAGAGATCTACCAGGATTTAGTGGGAGAGCCAATGCTAGGGTCTGAGCAACGCAAAATGGAAGAGAGAGAGAGAGAGAGAGAGCGTGAAATAATTTACCTTGTGATCTGACTCGGAGGCGAAGGCGGGAGCGAGGAGGAAGAAGACGAAGAGGAGGAGGGGGGAGAGAGATCGGACGGAGGAGAACATGGCGATCGCCGGCGAGGGTGGGATCTGGACGGTGAGCGAGAGGAGGTGGATTAATGTTTTGTGTTGTGATCTCTCCCAGAGGCAGAGGAGGCAAAGGCTGAGGCTGATGCCACTCGGACTCGACTCAATTACTCTCCAAAGTCTTCACAAAAGAAAGACTTCGGAACGCATCTTTCTTTCTTTTTTTGCCCTTTAATTTAATTTGGGCCTTTTGGGCCTGGGACTTTTGGCCTTTTCGGTTGGGCTTTTTGTTTCTTTGTTTTGTCCTTTGGAGACTGAGTTTATTGGGCTGTTATGGATCATGTTGTTTCACAGCACCCAAATATCACATTGATATCCTCGTAATGTGTATTCTTCCACAAAAACCCCAATACATATCATACAGAGCTCTACCTGGAAGTATCTTACTGATGGACAGAGGGATACTGAAATGGTTTTCTGAGTCTTTCCGGCTTCCAAAATGGTAGGATATTGTGAGGAAACTACCAATTGGTCCCTTTTTTGGAAGGGAAACAAATCTTAGAGGCCTGTACCTTGAAATTTGGGACGAGCACTGTTGCCAAATTGAGAGCATGTACCTCATTTGGATCTCTTCTTATTCCAATGAAGAGCCTGATTTGGAAACTCTTTTTATACCCTGTGGCTGGGGGTTTGCACCGCTCAAAGCCATTTTGAATTGGAAAGCGGCAAAATTAAGGGTCATAATTATACAACAGCGTAACTTTGAGACACATTTGGTTCATATTAAGGATTTGACTGATAAATTCAACAGAGTTTGAACTTTCATATCATCTGTTAATTTATTCATCGACATTGGCATTATTTTATTAAGTTTTTTGGGCTGGAACCATACTGGTCTTGAAGAGTCGTATTAGATGTTGGGAGAATCTAGGGTTTCACATGGAGCTATTTCAGAGGCGAACCTATGAATTCACATAAATTGTCAATCACTCTTGGTCTCGTGCGAAAATCTACGGGCTAAATTTTATTTTTCATAATTATTTACTTTCAAGATGAAATTTGAATTATAGAAGCTTTAGGCAAGGGAGGGTGATGCATGTTGGGGGGTGATGCTAGATGTTTGGGAATGAAAGAAGACAAGAACATGAACAAAACAAAAGTGCTCGACAGCGCAGAGTCTCTCTTCGTATCCTTGGTCTTGTTTTTCTTCGTGTCTGTGTTTCTTTCTATTGGCAAGATCTTTTCAAATCATTACGGCCCTTGTTTTTATCTTCAAGTTGTAACATCGACATTAGAAGATGACAATATTAGTGGACATCCATGGAGAGTGATTGAGCTCCACTAGTCAACCATGGAGAGGTCGATGATGACACCACGCCCTTCAACTCGACACCACATACTCCAATTGGTGCTATCTACACGGCGGAGGCGTCCCTTGGCATATGTGAGATCCGTGAGAGCGAGGCCATTCATTTTAGGAGCGCAACGGCAAGGGCAAGGGAAATTAAATTGTCTTTATCATTAACTTTGAAGAGCAATTACCTTTGTGCAAGTTACAGGGACGAAGCTAGAAATCTGCATGGACGAGAGCATCCTCAAATAACAAAGTCACAAATTAAAAAGTTCAAGAATGTACTTAACAAAACACTTGTATATTAATCCGTAAGTTTTTTTTTTTTTTATACAACTTATTACAATATCCCTCGACGTGTTTTATGTTTTGAAACGTTGCATGACAAATTCATTACTAATACAATAAAATCTCTCTATCAAAAAATAATCATGTTATCATTCATCCATTGATCTCTCATCCAAATTCTCAATCGATCTTTAGAAATTTTATGGCTGAATATGTTATTTCAACGATGACAATTGTGCATAAAATAGTTCATACTAACATCACAAGCAACTAAAAGAGTATATTTTTTTCAACAAAAAAAATAATTAAGGGGGGCATGCGCCCCTACTGGGCCTAAGCCAGCTCCATCCATGGCAAGTTCACCTGTTTGTGAAGGGTAAGGATACTATTGATAAATATGTATATTATTTTTTTTTTATATATTTATACCTTGTAAGTATGTTCTATGAAAATAAAATGATTGTATAATTTCAATAATATATTTCAGAAGAGGATGGTTGGGTATTTAGAGAAAGAAAAAAAGGATTTTTTTTTGTAATTTTTTTATTTCTTAAATAATTTGGATATATTTTTGGTAATTTTTTTTATTTCTTACTCTTACAATAATCCTTGCCGTTGAATGTCAAAATTATTTATGTTGGATGCCCCAAATTGCGGCACGTCGCAATTGCAAAAAAATTTACAATTTTGTTTACCGTGGGTAATCTAACGGTCCAATCGGTTGACCATTGGAAATTCAATAGCTCAACTTGGAAGTAAAAGGAGCAATTTGGCTATGGGTTGTGCACGTGGGTGCACGCAACTCAGTCAACTCATGTAGTTGGCGAGCCCAAGCCCAAGCAAAAGTTGGAAGGGCCGTTGAAAGGGCACAAGCTCTTGATCTAATTATCATCTATTTTTTGCACAGGTGGACCAACTTTTTTTTATTTAACCCAATTGTCTTATCAATTAGACTATACTAATTATACATATAGCAATTTAGTTTAGTTTAATTTAGCCTCGAAAAGAGAGAAACGTACGTATAGAAGAAGATAATTAATATATTGTATTACAAAACAACAAACCCTAGACCTAACCTCAAGACCTTATACCAAACCAAAATAAATGTTAGATTCTCTTCAACAATTTAATAAACGATTTTCACCATATTTCGTAATAACAACCTTTCCTTTTCTTTTCTTTTTTTTTTTTTTTGGAGAAAACAACCTTTTCTTTTTGTCAAAGTAATGACAACCTCTTTTGATGTAATGCCTTAAAAAGCAATCAGATTGTGATTAGGGGCAAAGACCACCAATTGGAGATTAAGAATTTAATATGAAGTAGTGGGCCCATTGATAACAACACACATAGAAGTAGTCCAGATGAGTTGGAGGAAAGCCATAGGAATTCCTGTGATAAAGACCCTCTTTACTATATGTTAATCTAAACTGTTTTTAATTGGAGAATTATCTAAGTGGATATCCTTTAATACGCTAGATCGTGCATGGTATATATTTTTTGCTGAGGATATATATGTTTTTTTTTAACAAACGATATTATTTATATTAAGAGAGAGGATGTGCTCAGTCTCACAAATGGACTAACAATAATATGGTTCAGGTACATTTTTGACGAGCATCGAACTTAAGACTTACAAGTGAAGGAGAAATATCACTAGACCGTAATACTAAGTAATAATGTACCCAAGTTAATTACATATATTTATTTTATACCAATGGCTGTTCTTTTTAAATATTAATAATTGCTGGTACATTTAACTTAGAGAAGAGTATTACTCTAGTGTTCATTTTTAAAGTGATTATTATATTTAAAAAATATTATTTACTCTCATTTGAATTTATTTATCATATTTTGTGAAAATATTAAATTCATAAATGAAGGAGCTACAATAATACTAAGGATTTCGATCAAAATATTTAATTAAACATGGTTGCAGTGTAATAATTTGGTTGATCGAGGACCAAAGGCAAATCCACTCATGGATCTGGGTGTCCTGGGACCACCCAACAGTCTGGGCATATGGTGGAAGGGAGAAGACCATCCAACGATTTAGGCAAGTGTCGTGCACCAGAAGTCAAGAACAAAGAAGAATGATCTAATTTATGACGAAGATGAACGTATAAGCTTAGGTCTTATTCATATGATATATAATAACTTTACTTATATCAGCCTAGTTTACCTAGACTCATACTTAGGCCCCAGCTCACCACCCGACTACATTTAGTATACCTTGATTAGAACCACCTAATGTTAGAATTATGGATTCACCACTGCCAAGAGTCGGAACCAAAATAATAACAATACAAATGGGAGTTTTAACGAAACGCTCATGGTACTGTTCACTTTAATAAAAAACCACATTTTTACTGTAAAAAGTCACTCATTATACTATTCACTTACAATACATTTTTGTCATTTTGATTAAAACTCAAAGTTTTCAAACCCTTTTCGTTAATTTTTTCTTAAAAAAAAAATGAAAAGAAAAGCATTTTCTATACTAGCATCTACAATTATAATGGGAGGTTTGATGTATAATTAGAGAAATTTTTAGTATAACTGAAACACAAGTGGTACATCATGTGCTTTAATAGAAATGGTGCAAATTTTTAATTCTTAAGTAATTAACTTTTTAGCATATATATCTCACAATTTATTTAGTGAAATTTGATATACTACTCCGTGTACCGATCATACTGGAAAATCTTTAGTATAATTGATCCCAAATTTTTGGTCCCGACCACCTTTTTGGAGCGAAGAAAGGTCCCTCTCAATCTATATCCTTTGTTCTCTGGTACATGCATTCATAGTCAAAGTCATGCATAATACGAACAAAATGGTAAAAAAATAGAGAAATTTAAAAAATTGAAAATAAATAAATAAGAAAGCTCAGAACCAGTGTTTGGGATTCTTTAAAAAAGCGTTTTCTGATTCCTTGCTTACTACCCTTCTAAGAAATTTCTCTGCATCTTGGATCCCTCACTTTGCTCATCAACCCTCAAACCTCTCTCTCTCTCTCTCTCTCTCTCTCTCTCTCTCTCTCTCTCCACATATAGAATAATCTTTCTTTCAATCTTCACCACATGCAACCCCAACCCTAAATAATTCCCCAAATCAAATCCAGCAAGTGATCCAATTCAATAACCCCCTTCCTTCCCAATCCCCCCCCACCATCTCCGTCTCTCTAGAACGCTGATCTCGGTTCCAGGATTTGGGTTTTTTCCAATTCGATCCAATTGCTCCGTTTGGGTGTTGTGTGAGCTTGGAGATCATCCATGAATTGAAAGCTAAATCGATCCTTTCAAGATTCCGAGGTGTGTAGCTCAATTGGAGTTTCTATACGGAGCCTGAAACAGCAAAATTTGAAGAAATAAAGCGTAGAAAATGGAAAAGTACGAGCTTGTTAAGGATATTGGATCTGGGAATTTTGGGGTGGCCAGGCTTATGAGGAACAAGGAGACCAAAGAGCTCGTCGCCATGAAATACATCGAACGCGGCCTCAAGGTTCTTACTTTCCCCCTCTTTTTTATTTCACTGTAATTTCATATCACCTTTTACTTATTTTCTTTTTGCATTGAAGTTTATTTCTTTTAGAATTATAAACCTCATATAGGACCCACTTGTTTGATTTCGGAGTTGGTACTCAGAAAAAGCTAGAATCTTTCCATTTCGTTCAATGAATCCATAAGAAACAGATTATTTTGTTATTTTCATATGATTATATGTATGTGTATATGTGTATGTGATCAACTGTATATTCCATTGTTTGGTTGCAGATTGATGAGAATGTGGCAAGGGAAATCATAAACCATAGATCACTTCGCCACCCAAACATCATTCGGTTCAAGGAGGTGTGTGTTTATTGATATGGTCTCCGTCATTCTGAAACTCTGAAGGATCCAAATCAAATCTTATCAGTTTCAGTGTGCTAATACGAGGTTCTGGAATTTCAGGTAGTTTTGACTCCTACACATCTTGCTATTGTTATGGAGTATGCAGCTGGTGGAGAGCTCTTTGAGAGGATTTGCAATGCAGGAAGGTTCAGTGAAGATGAGGTTTGATCACTGATCTTGATTAATGAGAGGCTCCAATTTTTTAAAAACTTTTGTACTCGTGTCCTAATAAAATCCTGGAAATGATGAAGAAATTGATAGCTATACTTATAGCATGCCAATACTTATGATTGGATAACCCTCCAATGTGTTTTGTCCGATGTGGCTAATTTGTTAAGTTGCTAAGTGACAACTTCATCTTAAATAGTTAAATTTTGTTGGTTTTGCAGGCTAGGTATTTTTTTCAGCAGCTTATCTCGGGAGTTAGCTACTGTCATTCTCTGGTAAAGATAATATGAGTTGTTAGAGTTCGTGATCTCCAATGGATTTTTCCCTTAACCTGTGATTCTCATTTTTCTCTTGTCTTTCTGTGCAGCAAATATGCCACCGAGATTTAAAGCTGGAAAATACCTTGCTGGATGGCAGCCCAGCTCCACGCCTGAAAATTTGCGATTTTGGTTATTCTAAGGTTTAATTCTATAATGAACATACTGTCAGAGGCTTTTGATGTTTCAAGGTAAATGTAAAAGTTCTATATTCTGATGAACTTTATTTGTGTAGTCATCCTTGCTGCATTCAAGGCCTAAATCAACTGTGGGAACTCCTGCATATATTGCTCCTGAAGTTCTTTCTCGAAGAGAGTATGATGGCAAGGTAGCTTTAATTTTTTTCATTGTTGTCCTTTTCATTATTCTCTGTAATTGATGCACTACAATTTTAAAGATGCTTGTATATTGTTCTAAGGATTAGTTGATAGCCAATCATTACAACAAATGGTATTTCCGGATTGCGTCATAAGATTTCTTTATGTGATTTCTTGTTGTGCCAAGTAGGTGGTTGAAGGTGCAGGTATATCATTCAATGACGATGAATGAGTTGAAACTTGGAGTAGTAGATTAGACGTCATGATGTATTTGACTTTATAGTTTATAGAGCACAGATCATTTTTCTTTTGCTCAATTATTTGCTTCTGTAATAGCAATGTTCATTTACATGACAACTAGGAATTAGGGAGTTCAACCGTTCTCCTACCTGGGGAGAGCAGGAAGTTAAATGATGTTGTACACGTGTTCATTGAATCTTTTGTGCTTAGAATTTAAATAGAAATTTTCAACAAAAAATATATATTATACAGCTTTTACTTCAGTTCAATCATCTGATTTTCATTTCTGTTCATCCAGTTGGCAGATGTGTGGTCATGTGGAGTAACCCTGTATGTTATGCTGGTGGGAGCTTATCCATTTGAAGACCAAGAAGATCCAAAGAATTTCAGGAAAACCATTAATGTAATTTTACTATTTATTCAGCCCTGAAAGTTAATCATTAACCTTTTTCCGCTTTAACTGTGTAGTTTCCTTTTCATTCTTTTGATGCAGAAAATAATGTCTGTTCAGTACAAGATCCCAGACTATGTTCACATATCTCAAGATTGTAGGCATCTCCTCTCTCGCATCTTTGTTGCAAATCCAGGAAGGGTATGTATTATAATATGTTGCCTGGCAAGTTTCAATAATATTTACTTAAAAAAGAAAGCTTTAGGTTTCTGAACTTTGTAGGTTAATGGCAATTGGCTCATTGTCTTGTTATGACAACATCAAATTAATTTGTGTATATAGGCTGTTGACACAGAATAGGCTACTAGACTAGGCGTATAATAAAGTGTCCCTTGCAATCTTTACCTTGATAGTCTTTGGAAGAATAAAAAATCCATGATGGTACCTCAAACGTAATTGTTGTCTTAACAACCAATTAATGTTTTAACCTTCAGAATGAGAAGATGGAGGTATGCATCTCAGTCCTCATATATTTTGTTTACAATCAGTCTCATCCGATTTGCTCCTGCCGAGGTTTTAGTGGCCCCTAAAACGAAAAGAAATGAATTATAAAAGTTTGAATCATTGTGCTAGTGTTGAACATTAAAGGCTGAAGTGAATTTGATATTGGTTCTTATCATACCCTTCCATGATGTGCTCAACTGGCTTCAATTCTTGTTTCAGAGGATCACCATTAAAGAAATCAAGAACCACCCGTGGTTTTTAAAGAACTTGCCGAGAGAGCTTACAGAAGCAGCTCAAACCGTTTACTACAGAAAAGAAAACCCAACCTTTTCTCTCCAAAGTATTGAAGACATCATGAAGATAGTGGAGGAAGCCAAAAATCCTCCTCCAGTTTCCCGATCAATTGGAGGCTTTGGCTGGGGAGAAGAAGATGGTGATACAAAGGAAGATGTAGAAGGCGAGGGAGAAGAAGAAGACGAGTATGACAAGACAGTCAAAGAAGTACATGCAAGTGGAGAAGTGCGCGTCAGCTGAGAAGTAGTTTCTTCCTCAATATCAAAAAACCCCAAAAGTTCAGGTTCTCAATATCTGCGTAGTCAAGAACGTTATGCTTGTATGAAGAGTCAGTTTTTTTTGTTTTGCGTAGGCGATGGTGTTTCAATAAACAAACTTCTGTAAATTATAGTGTGGTGCTGTGACTGACTGTGGATGTATCACTAGTAGAATTTATAGTCAAAGATCGTGGGTTTGAGATGTTTTGGGTCGTTGTTTTCGAATTTAAGGGAGGTGGGAGGCTCGGAGGGGGAAGTGTTAAAGCCTAAACGGGTTGTGTTGTTTCGTTTCATCTTTAGAACAAGAGATTGTCAAAAAGGAAACTTTGCCCCCTAATGGGGTGTGGTATGTAAGCAAGTTTATTCAGTTGGAACATATTACTTTTGTTATATATTTGGGTGTCACCCTGACTTGTGACTGCATGTCCAGTTGTCAGTTGTCAGTTGTATGGTAGGTAGTACTCTCAAAAGTGGGACCTGCAAAGGACTCTATGACACCTCATGTTTTTTGCACAATGTTGACACAAAAATTGACGTTAAACCATGAGGTGGCAAAGTCCATGGAGAGTTTCACTTTGAAAGTCTCCATAGCATTTCTTGGTAGTAAAATGCTTTTTTGCTTGATTTCATAATTTTTTCACTTACCATGTTTTGATAACAATCAACACAAACTTTATCTTTGGACATCCCCATTTTAACCTCAAGAATCAACCAATCTCACTTTCCAGGTTTCCAAACTTCCAAGTTAACGTTCTTGGTTGAACTTGTTTTGAAGATAGGGTGTTCTCTTCTTCAAAGGGTATCCGTTGGTGGGGGGTAGGCAGAGCGATAGGTAGGATTAGGCTATAGATAGGGATGCAACTCAAGCGGGTTGGGTGGGTTGACCCCAACCTTCACAATTTTGGTTTGGGCTAGCTCGGGTTTGTACGAGTTCATTCAAGCTCGGATTCCAATTGAGTGCAAGTTTACTTAAGTTGGGTTCTAGTTTGATAAATTTATCGATTTCAATCTTGTAACACCTTGTTTTGCAAGATTTTTCAAATTTTTAACCAAATAATGTCAATACTAGTTAAATCCAATTTCTACACATCATCCACACAAAGGATAAACCAAATAGCTTGAAAAGCACTTCTAATGTTTTAAAGTTGGAATTAAATTAAATGGAAAACTTCCCTTTTAATGAAAAGCCATTTTTAAAGGTATAGTGAATAGTACCAGAGAAAGGTATAAATGTGGTTTTTCGTTAAAAGTGAACAGTACCGGGAATATTTTGTTAAACCTCCCTAAATTAAAAGCAACATCAAAGCTTCAATTGAAAGAAAGACGTCAAAGCAAACTATTTGTTTATCCAAATGAAAATGAACAACAAATTTCAAGTACAATCATCCAAAAACATATTTCTAGCTATAATAATATGAACTGGGATTACTAAAATGCGTATGACGTGAATCCAAGCTAGATATCAGTTCAGGTTAGGGTTCACATGGGCAAGAAAAACAGAACCCACCACATCCCAATAAATGATCGGGTTGAGACCGGATTGAATTTAGGTGAGTTTTTCCTTCATTCTAACCCGCCCAATCAAATTTAAAATTAAGTTGAAATGAACGAACTCGAGTTGACCCAACCGAAATTGCACTCGCCCACGGGCAATAGATCCAGGGTTCAAAGCCCATCAGTGAGGATAGGGTTGACTTTTGTTGGGGTACAAACAAAAATCAAATTGTGGGGGACAGATCTTGAGTTCGAATACAGCAAAGGGGATTTTTATATTCTTCACATCTACTCAAGAAAAAGATAAATATACAATAATGTCTTCAATAATTCAAGTTTTCGATCGATCAATCCACTCAAGTGAGCAGCCAAGCACATGGAAACATATTATGAATTAATTTAGAGCAGTATATCGCACTTCTGCTGCATTACATCATGCCGAACCCGAACCCCTTTACGCAAAATATTAGAAAAAACAAACGTCCATACCGAGCAACAAAACGTCCCATGCTAAGCAAACAACCGTCCATACTCCGCCGCTGAGCAGGATCAACTTTTTCCGGTGCGATGAACCCAAAAGAACCGAGTACATTTGACTTCTCTAACCACTAACAAGAAAAATGAAAATTTGCATCGAGGCCGGCCTTATCCCCGTATGTTTCACTTTGCTGCTGCTGCTGCTGCTGCTGTTGCCTCCGTTAGCACTGCATGCAACTTCCTAGTCTCTGTCAAAACACATTCCCTATCAAATAGAGCAGACACAACTGCAATGCCTTTCAGGTTTGGTACGCCAATTTCCATCACTGCACGCGCATTTGAAATATTGATCCCACCAATCGCAACCACGGGTAATTTAGACGCCAAACAAACAGTTTTCAGCCCGTCCAAGCCTATAGTGCGATTGTTTTCCTTTGTATTAGTTGGATATACACCACCACAACCAATGTAATCAGCACCACCTAGCCATGCTTGCTCTGCTTGCTCTGGTGTCTTGCATGACACACCAATTATCTTTTCAGGGCCAAGGAGAGAACGTGCAACATGGGCAGGCATGTCAGACTGGCCAATATGCACACCATCAGCATCGGAAGCAAGCGCAACATCAATACGATCATTTATTAGTAATGGAACTCCATGGGAACGGCAAATTTGGAGACATGACTTGGCTGCTTCCAGAAAATCCCCTGTTTCAATATCCTTTTCCCTGCAAAGCAAAGTTAAACCATGTCAAGATCAACAAACGGAAAACTAAAAGCAGAAATTTATTAGGTCTCATAAGAATATTTATGGGAACGAATCCAAACATATGCCCATCGACAAGGAAAATTTCAATTCAGTCCAAGAAACATGTAGAGTGGATGTCTTGATTGAGGCGAAAAGAATACATGAAAACAATATACTTGAGAAGAGTGGGTGACAGTTGATCGCAGTTCCAAGTAGGCAATCTCAAAGTGAAACTAAAAGCAAATGCAAACTCCTTAAAGAGTGGCTGCGTAAAACTTTTTATTAAACATTAATTTCATAAAGTTTCGCATATTTGTAAACTGAAATCAGAAATATAGGAGGCCTTGGGGATTGAACTCATTTTCATTAATCCCAGAGAAAACTGAAGAAAAAGCACACATACTACTCCACAAGAGAAAAGAAATGATCATCTAAAACACATGAAGAATGAACATCAACCTTAAAGGCATCTCTAGGATTAGTTATAGATGCACAAATGAAAAAACCAAATTACTAGTACGTAAGTTATCTGAGAGACATTAAGCCTAAGTTTTATAAAGAGTTATGATGAGCATTAAATAAGTAACAAACCTCAATTGGACAATTGTAGCACCTCCTTGTACGGCATCTTTAACAGCATCTGAGATAGAATGGCCCCACTTTCGGTTCATACGTGAATCTGTAACAGCATACAAGAATAAATCGCTTGGATTGAATCTGACTTGTCGACCCGAGTTGTGCTTGAGGTTCATTAGGTGATCGAAAGGGCCTTGGGGACCTTTTCCAAGGGAAATATCTTTGCTATAATCCAAGGCAGTCTCGACAAAGAACTTAGATGCCTGCCAAAATTAAGATAAAAAAAGATAATATTTGCGGGTCTTCAATTGCATTTGTGAATGTAAGTGCTTTTCTGTTTTGCTTGTTGGTGTAGGTGTGAGTGAGCAGCAGCAGCAAAAGAACAAAGTATGAGATAATAGGAAACATAAATTGTAATTCAACTAGCATCAAAACTCCAAGGAATATCACAAAGGCCAAAATGCTGTAAATTAATCAAAAATAGGGGGAGGGGGGGGGAAGGCCTTGTAGAACAAGAGGAGGAAGGGAAGAGAGATGGGACTGATAATTTGTTAGTTGAGTAATTAATTGACCAGCATCCAAAAAATTCCTCAAGGCTGCAGAATAAAAGCAAACACTGACAAGGTTATAAAATTGTCCAGTGAGTTTATGGTATTGGAGTAGACATTATGCTATATTAGTTGTTACCCCACTCTGTACAGCCCGAACACAGTGAAAGTGGAATTTCACATATGTGACACTAAGTTATCCCCGCTATTTGGAATCAAACAAACCATGACTATCTTCTGTTGTTCTTGAGTGTGACTACTTCAGAATACGTGCTCAACAAAGAAAGCCAGGTTTTTTTTTTTTCATCTACTCTCCCTGTAGCATGTGATTTATTAAGAAGTGTAAATGTTATTACCTTAACAGCCTTGAGCATTGAAGAACCTTTTGCCAGCTCAGCTGCAATACATGATGCCAAAGTGCAACCAGTTCCATGAGTATTACGAGTTTTTATGCGTGACGAATGCAGCTCATATAAGTTCTTGCCTGCAATATCAATTCTAAACATTAAATTTTCCAGAACACTCATGCATTAAGTAGATGAAAGAACAGTATCACCATCAGTGAAGGTTCCAGAAGACTAAAGCTTACCATCAAAGAAGATATCAACAGCGTCCAATGAATCAGGGAGGTCTCCGCCTTTGACAAGAACATTTCTGAAAGCAAAGATGCACTTTGTTTTAACAAACTACAGTTTCAACACAAAGAAACTTAGTTTTTACTTCAAATTTTCCAACTACCACACTGCATTAATTCTGTGAAAAATATTGCCGAATGAAGCGAAACCAAGAGATATTTGCTTGATATAATATGTCAATGTTATCTAACTTCAACTGTTCCTAAACCTAAATGACAGACCATGAGATATTTGGCTACACACCCCTTGAACAGTCATTGTCTCCTCATTTTTGTTGTATATAGGTGACAACATACTGAGGATGGCACAGAGCCATAGACCTTGCCAAATATGTCAAAGGTCCTTGCTGTCATAAGTTAAGAGCTTGAGAGACAGTTCTTTGGAAACCAAAACAATATTTACAGAGTACTAATACCCATCAAATTAGTCTATCATAGTCCGTGATCACGCAATCTTGTTTCCAAGAAACTGGCCAAAAGCAAAGCAAGCCATCTACTGAGAAAATAGATGAATTTGTTGATTCCCCAAAAGTCCAGAAAAGCTTTTCCTGTACGCTCATCATATAATATTAGGCGCCCAACTGCCCCATCAATCAGACAAGTTTAAACATGATAACAGTTTTACATTTATCCCCTCCACTGATTCAAGAGTGAGGTCAAAAGGATCAAAGATGGATATGTAGTACAGCCATTGAACCAACGCAACCAAGAAGCAAACCTATATGTACGTAATATGAACAAAAAGAAATGACTATGACCATTTAGTACAAATTCCTTAATACAATTTCAAGGGCACTCTGTTTTAAAAATGTGTGACATACTGGAAGTAGTTAACAACTACAAAAGTGAACCTTCGCATTTTAGTTGATTATCCAGGTGAAATGATTAACTATTCCAAGTAAAGTCTTACGTAATGGAAGAATTTTTTCTGTGAGAACAAACAAAAGCCAGTAACATTTATGAATACATATTATACACCTTAAAAGTTCAACTATGCAACAGCGAGTTAATGGGAAGTGCTTGCCTTCTCTTGTGATTTCAACAGTACTCACAATGCAATGCATTCAAATTTAGTACTAATGCAACATTTCTGCTTTATTAAAAACATGTCCAACAGTTGAGTGACATTGGAAGGACTATAATAAACTGCAACAATGCAAAAAACAAGAGTTTTGTAAATCGTCCGATTAAGAGAGAACTGAGATCTCAAGCATGTTCCATTCACTAACCGTGGACCCATATCATGTAACAATTTTGCAGCAGAACGCATGTCAGAAACTGTGTTTATTTTCACTCCATCCAGTAAAGCTGATGCCTCTTTCAAATTTGGGGTTACTATGTCAGCCATAGGAAGAAGCTCCTCTCTGCAGGCAAAAACCACAAAATTACAATTATTGACAAGTATCTGCTGTTACACAAGGAGACCTTTTCTCTAACTTAAGAAGAAAAATATCCAATGACGGATAATTGGCCAAGAAATAACACAAGGAAAAATGGCGAAGGAGCAATTCAAGAACATAGAAGTGAATATCCATGTTTATTCAAAGAGCACAACCTGCCAATACAATTCTCTGTTTCTGCCAAGCAGATCTGAATGCACATTTTGCATTCAATAGATGGTTTCAACATCCTAATCACACTACCACATGGCCCACAAGAGATTTTCACAAAGCAAAAAAAAGAAAGAAAAAAAAAAGAAGGCATTACTATGAATTTACTCAATCTTATGTACAAAGGATTGGCATACCTAAACACAGCAAGTATTGAAGGACCAGCCAATACATCTCCACTCGTAGACACCATAACAGGGTCAACCACTAAAGCTGCCTTCAATGACATTACCAATTCATTAAAAATGCTCATTTAGTAACATTAGAAAATAAATGTTCAATTTTTAATAGGACTGCATACCTCGAACAGGATACACCTGAAGTTGTTGATGAAGAATCTTAACGATGCCAATAGAAGGTAACATCCCAGTTTTCACCTAGTAATGACATATCATGAGCAGATCAAAACCAATTTAGTATCAATACCGCTTCTTGATAAAAGCAAGTTTGCAAAAGAGGCATGCCTCAAGTACAGAGGAAGTGAAAGCTGACATTTTTATAATAGCATTTTAAATAACATTTTATGACACTACGATTAAACTTTTAGCCAAATACAGACAAAGTGAAGTAGATTGCAACTTAATTCACAAAAAGTTCTTGGTCTGAAAATGCTTAAGTTATTAGTTTACAGAGAATATTAACACTACGAATATGATCAAAACTTCAAATTTGTGATTCTGCAAAAGAATATTATAATCAACAATTCAACATCTGGTGAAATTCATTGCACTCAATATGCAGAATCCAGAATTACGCAAAAATCCAAAGATAAAATATATAAGCTTCTCTGCATCAAACATGCGCTTATTTGCATCCATTCAAATTAAGTTATGCTTTTCCTCAGTGGAACCAACATGCTTTTTAATGCAATTTCATATTTGTTGATGTCTCGATTTACTACATAGACATGACCAGACACATACACACATGTCAACAAGCCGGCCAGTCATAGAATTGAATGGTCATTGGGTCTAATTTCCAGCTCAAGTTTACCATACTATTTGAGACTTGTTTCATTGGCAGTTCTCTGTTATCAGGCCAGTTCTGTTTGATAACCAAATAAGATGAATAGAGAAAGATGACATGGAATCTGAAACCCCTATGCTTGAAGTGAATATTTTCTCAAGAGCACATGCATTGAGCTATCTAGTCTGCTTTGAAGAACAAAGAAAAATAGGCTCCAGTTACAATAATCCATTAGCTACTTCTGACATATAGATTAACTTTTATCTATATAACTAATCTAACATCTATACTAATCAATTAATGAAAACTAATCAATTCCATAAGCTCGTGATGATGGTCAGTGAAACACATGTCATTGTATCAGAATGGTTGATTTCACAGATGACCTGGTAGACCTGTGACCTAGGTTTTTTACAAGCTACAACGGCTCGTGTTCTATTGCTTAAACACCATGTTTAAACAATACGACACGAGACTTTGACTTATAATGGCTCATGTTTTTTTACAAACTTTTACTTACCACATCGACATCCATATCAGATAGCACAGACTTCATCTGCTCTGCAACAAAATCCTCGGGCACAATGTTTACACCCTAGCAATCAAATAAAAAGAACGATAACAATCACCACTAGAAACATTTTTCTTTTCTATTTTTTATGTTATGCTTTCTCAGCAACCAAACAGAACACAGCCCATGAAAATTGGAAAACAACATCAAATAACAACCTGAACGCCAACAGTGTTCTGTGCAGTAACAGCGGTTATGACAGTAGAGCAGTACACTCCGCGAGCAGCACAAGCCTTAAGATCAGCTTGGATTCCAGCACCGGCACCGGAATCGGAGCCAGCGACAGTCAGTACATGTGGAATCTTAACTGCAGAGTGGTCACTTGTCATTGGACCTCCACTTCCACGCATCTCCATTGAAACTCTCGTTTGCTTGCTTCGGCTGATTCTCGAATTCACCAAAAAGCTCAAACCTTTTGATTGCCTGAACTCTGGGAGCACAGCCTGGTCATGATATAACGCCAAACAATTGAAATTATGAGTGCAACCCAGAAATGCAACAGCCATGGCAACACAGCAGCAATGATAGAAAATGCAACAGATTTTGAAACCTAATTGGATATGCAAATATTCGAACAAATAAATAAATTGACAGTAAATTGGAAAAGCAGAAGAGTAAAGAATTTTGACGTTGATTGATTGATATCTTGGTCTTCCATTTTGATAAACTCTGTTATTTTTCCCGGCAACCAAACAGTAAATTGGAAAAGGGGGGAAGTGGGAAGAGGTTACCTTGTTGAAGGAGAGGAAGGAGAGAGAGGTGGAGAGAAAGTGAGCCTCGTTTGCCATGAAATTTGGCGATGATGATTCCTTCTTTGACACGGGCACATGTTGGTAGCCTTAAACCCAGTTTTATCATGCGGTTGTTAATGGTTGCATTATTTTATTTACCATTACCATTAAAAAATAGAGAAGTTTAATGAAAAGTCGATATTATTGTTTATTTTAACGAAAAATCACATTTTTACACTAAAAAGTTAATCTTAGTATTATGCACTTTACCCTTTATTTTGTCTTTATCATTAAAACTCAAAGTTTTCAAGCTTTTTTTATTAGTTTTCCTTAAAAAATAAGAGGCTTATAACTTAGGAGTTTTAACGAAAAGCCCGCGATACTGTTCATTTTAACAAAAAATCACATTTTTACACTAAAAAAAGTCAATCGTAGTATTATTCATTTTGCCCTTTATTTTTTCCTTATCATTAAAACTCAAAGTTTTCAAGTTTTTTTCATTAATTTTCCTTATAACTTAATTAGTTAATAGACTTCGTTCATGCATTTAAGGTCGGATGTTAAATTCATCTCATAATTTAAGTTTTTTTTCTTCTAAACAAATGATATTATCTACATTAAATAGCGTAGATAGGAGAGTAGGTTAAAACTCTTAGAACTAATAATAATGTTGTTTGAATTAATTTTTGGTAAAAATCAAGGACTTCCCATAATTTAAGTTAATTTAGTTGAATTATCACTTAGTACTACGGTTTAGTAGTATTCATCTTCACTTGTAAGTGAGAAATTTTACATTCGATTCTCATAACGAATTTGAACCACATTATTATTATTGCAAGACAAGTCTACCCCTTCCCCATCTCTTTTAGTCATTTTTCACAATAAAAAAAATTAAAAATAAATAAATAAAATAAATAAAAAAATCTTTAGACGTAAAAACAAAAAAGGACCAAGCAGAAAACTCTATCTTCTCCCAGAACCCGATAGTGTGGAGTGCAGCAGCCAGCCACTGCCACTCCTCCAATCCCCCTCAGACTCCTCCGCGCTATCAGCCAGCCATTGTTGGCGCATGTAACTTCACTTCATGTGAGTTCCTCCTCCTCCTCCTTCTCCTCCTCCTCCTTCTACTCCTCCTCTTTCCCCAGCCTCTGCAAATTTTGCTCTTTTCTTCTTCTTCTTCTTCTTCTTAAGTTATAATTTACTTTCTGATTTGATTTCTTTAAATTATGGATATTAGCAAGTTAGGAATTTAGTGTTTTTCTTCGTGGGAAGTCTGGAGTTGACCTTTCGGAGTTTTTGGGTCTGCCTTAAAAAGTGCCCTCCAACTGTCCGATAAAATGCCTCAATGGGGGCGCCCGGGCTTGTGCTGCGTGCTTCTGCCTATTCCTTGCGCAAGTTGTGGCGCGGTACGCACGCCGCAGCCTTCCTTAAAAGAACCTTGTAAAGAAACTAGTCTTAGTGCATTCATAAAACAACTTGTGTTTATCAAAAAACAGAAGACTATGTCAACTTTCCTACATGAGAAATGAATTGAAATCCTTACATATGATAGAGATTACTTCTTTTAATTGTAATGATTTATCGCTTCAACCGTATTCTATGCCCCAACATATTGTATACTTATCACGGACAGACTTGGTTTTTTAGAAACAACAACAAAGCCTTTTCCCACTAAGTGGGGTTCTTGGTTTTTTTAGAAACAGTGATATAAATTATGGACATAGTTTTGTTTAAGTTTATTTGTTTGATACGTTCGTTATTAATGGATTTAACATTTTCTCATGTTCTATTCAAACTTGTCAAGGTTTGGAGCAAATTTCCATCATTTCAGTTTTAGAGCTCTATTAGTTGATACACTCTATTATTATTATTGTGGGGACTGTTTTGTTGCTATTGTTGATAAGAAATATTAATGCGACCTGTTCAAAAAGCGTCCTCGTGGACAATGCTTGTAAGGTTTTTCCTTCTTAAGAAAATTGAGAACTTTTTACACATTGACCAGTAGGAGAAAAATTCCTGGATCCGCCACTGGTTGTAGCTAATGCCCTGCTTCTGTTTAGGCTTGGTCTCAGTTTTGGCTTTTGAATATAGCTTATATAGGCTTTTACTTGATTTTAAAATTCAATCGTCATTTTGTTTTAGATTTCAGCCCTTTGATCATATAACAAAGGAGATAATGGCAAAATTTTGACAGAATCTTTCAACTAAGATAGATGGCTGGGTGCCAAGGAGTCATTGTTTAGAGAGATGCATTCGAGTTTGAAGGTTCTGAGAGGTGGGTTTCCTGGCTTCTTGCTAGCTCTTCATTCACTTTCACTGGAAATAGTGGCATCGGCATCAGTACGTCTTGGCATATCATTTTTCATTGAAAGTGACCTAAGTTCAGAGGGAAGATTGGTGGTTTACTCTTGATTATGACTATATAAGAAATTAAGAAAAAGTGTTAATGGTTCTGAAAATCTCCCTTTTTCTTGCAGGAATTTAAGAATGGCTGCAGCCACCACTTCAAGGGCTTTTCTCTACTCCCATTACTACCGTAGTCTCCCATTCTTCTTTCCTCCTTTCAGTACTGTGTCTAGGTTACCCACCCTTCGTCATAATAACTTGAGGAATCCAATCGTTCTCTCTACTGTCAAGTGTTTTCAGTCCTCGTCTGGGCGTCCAAATGTGGTTGAAATTCTTGAAGAGAGAGGGTTGCTTGAATCCCTCACCAGCGAGCATCTAAGGCAAGTGTGCTCCGACCCCATTTTACCTCCTCTCAAAGTCTATTGTGGCTTCGACCCAACTGCCGAATCCTTGCACTTGGGTAACCTTATTGGAATTGTCGTCCTCTCATGGTTCCAGAGATGTGGCCATCACCCCGTAGCTTTGATTGGTGGTGCCACCGCTCGTGTCGGAGACCCTTCTGGCAAGAGCTTGGAGAGACCAGAGCTCGACCTTGAAACTCTGTCCCGAAACACCTCAGGAGTTACCAATACAATTATGAGAATTCTAGGTGGGGTTTCTGTCTTGAACAATTATGATTGGTGGAAAGAGGTTCGGTTGTTAGAGTTTCTCAAAGATGTGGGTCGATATGCAAGAGTGGGGAGCATGATTGCAAAGGAGAGTGTGAAGAAGAGGTTGGAGTCAGAACAAGGAATGAGCTATACTGAGTTCACGTACCAGTTATTGCAGGGCTATGATTTCCTGCACCTCTTTCGCAATGAAGGTGTTAATGTCCAGATTGGAGGTAGCGATCAATGGGGGAATATAACTGCAGGGACTGAACTCATACGCAAGATTCTCCGTGTGGATGCTGCTGCATATGGCTTGACGTTTCCTCTTCTACTGAAGAGTGATGGAACCAAATTTGGCAAGTCCGAAGATGGTGCCATATGGCTTTCGCCATCCCTGTTGTCTCCCTATAAATTGTATCAGTATTTGTTCTCTGTTCCTGATGTTGATGTGGTCAGGTTTCTCAAGATTCTCACTTTCTTGGACATGGATGACATCAAACAGTTGGAGAGAGAGATGGAGAGACCTGGATACTTGCCCAACACAGCTCAGCGCAGGCTTGCTGAGGAGGTCACCCGTTTTGTGCATGGTCAAGATGGTCTGGACGAGGCCCTCAAGGCAACTGAAGCAATGAGGCCTGGTGCTGATACTAAATTGGACTGGAACACCATTAAAGCCATCTCAGAGGATGTCCCCTCCTGCTCTTTTCCTTATCATCAGGTCCTTGATCTCTCTCTTGTTGATCTCTCAGTTTCATCTGGTTTGCTTGACAGCAAATCTGCTGCCCGGCGTCTGTTGAAGCAAGGGGGGCTTTACTTGAACAACTCCAGAGTTGATAGTGAAAATAAGAGAATTGAACCTCAAGACATTGTGGACGGAAAACTTCTCCTTTTATCTGCAGGCAAGAAGAATAAGGTTCTGGTACAGATAAACGACACCTGAGGGATGCCTGCCTGATGGTAATTATCCATGAAACCTTTACGATTCAAAGTGTGTACAGTACGAACTCATTTCGTTGACCTAGGGTTATCTCTTCAAAGTTCCGTACATATACTCACGATGATGACTCTTATGTCTCTGAAATGCAGCGGATACTCAGTGTGATCTGTGTACTCATCGCATAAATCTTCCTGCCTTAAAGATGACATTATTCACGGTGGTTCTTGAAGGCTAATGCCCTTGAGGTTTGAGGCTTAAATGCAAATGTTTTCCCTCTGCTATTTAGATGATTTTGTTTGTGTCTCGTAATTAATTTGGTCCTTGGTTAATATCATATTGATTGATCTATTCTTTTACGTAAAGTTGAGACGTCGATCTAATTTGACGAGTGCCTCGAAGATCTTATTCATACGCAGTATCTAATCTAACAACGTAGATCTTATTCGAAGATCTTATTCAGCACAAACGAGAGAAGCTCCGTGGAGATTCGCCACAGTAAACTTGTATACTCTTTCAAATTCGTTTAATCTGGATGGTTGTTAGCTGAGAAGCAGATTCAACATCTGCTTCTCAATTAATAACGAATTGCTCAAGTCTAATTTCGAAAGATCAAGGTCACGAAGATTAACACCACTAAGTGCGATTCGTTCTCCCTAAGAAGTTGAGGCGAGCCGGCAAAGAGGAATCAATCCTCTCACATAAGATCAAACTAGTCTTCCCCCATAATTTCTCTGTAAAGTAATCCACCCTTGCAGGGGCTTTTTGTACACCAACAATGGTTATCAAACCAGATCGGGGACATCATCTGAACCAACGTGTGCTCGGACGAGATGCCGGAGCACACACCTAGCTACATAGTTTCTAGTCTTGCGTCCTACTCGATAGTAGAATTGCAGCTCCGCTCCTCCTCCTCCTCCTCCTCCTCCTCTCATCCGTAACAAGACGGTTGGGAATGACCATTAGGAGTCACAGCTTCCATGCCGAGAACTGAAGCCAAGGCACCCAAACTTGTTGACAAGAATCCAGCACTGCTGCAATCCATCCCACTAAGACTGCGGCTACATGTTACAGAAGTGATAAACACAAAAATCGAGGCCAGCTGTACGCACGGAAAACGAGGTGGGCTTATGGCACGTAAAATGATGTGAACACCTCACATGCTGAACGAGACGGATTCGGTGCATGCAGAACAAGGCGAACTCCCAGGTGCTCAGAAAACAAGTTGGGATCCACTTGCGGAAAAATATATTTTGAAGAATATGAATATGATAGTTTATTAAAGTGGTAAGAGAAATAAAAGAAAAACTAACAAAAATTCCTGGGGTACCAGAAAGTCACGCATGACTTTTTGGCACCCTCGAGAATTTGAAACCTTTTTTTTTCTTTTTTTTTTTTTACTTTTCGGTTTAAATATACACTTGTTGTTCCATAAATTGTAAATCCACTTCCAAATACATTCTAATGATTTCCTTAATGCTCACGGAAAATATAGAGAAAATAAAAAATTTGCATTTTTTTACAAAAAAACGCGATTAACACTTACAATTTTCAATTGGTTTTGCAAATTCTTACATAAATCACCGTTCAATCTATTTATTTTCACATTCACCTCGCTGTGAAGTTTTAAAAATTAAAAGTGTTTTAAAAATTAGGATGAGACTTTACGTTGAGATTCTTGAACGAATATTGTTATAATCCATAGCCGCTTGACTGGCGATTCCTCCATTGTGGGTAAGTGAAACCCCAACTCTACGAACTCAAGAAAAGGCTGTACATCAGTAGTAGGGGTGTTAAGACCGAAGCGGCCACCCTCGACAACAGATAGGAGGAGAACCGTTTTCACTTCTTTAGTTTTCGTTTTTATTTTAAAACTGAAAGCGAAATAATTATTAAACACAGAGCAACTTAAATCCAAATTTAGTCTAGAAAATATTCACATCCTTATTTTTCATTACATGAAAGAATTAGAAATATCCATACCTTACATCTCTACACAGCTACATACAATCTAGAACTAGCTTTACAAATTACACACTGCATATCTCCACTGCCCCCATAACTTGTACACACAACACCCACACCACCATGTACATACTCGTGTGTATTTTATTTCTTTTCTATGTACGACGTCGTCATAATTTTCGACAAATACAACCCCTTCACATGTCCTCAGTCAGATGTACATACCAAGGTCCATAAACACTAACCGATACGGTGGCTGCCACCACTAAAACCTCTGCGGCTTCCCCCAAGCTGTCGGTCAGCGCAACAGCTCCAACTTGCCGGAGTGCTGTTTCCGCTAATTTTCTTCCTAGGGATCCACTTCCGCCAAGAACCACTCCCCTTGCAGCCGTATATACAGCACGAGAAACCCTTTTAAACACGGGATCCTCAGCTTGCAAGCTCCTTCCTAACATGCTCGTCATAACTGCCTTCCTTGACCGAAGTTTCTCGCTGTCTACAACTTTGTTACTGTCAATCGAGAAGTCACTAATTGATTCAACAATTTCCTCCATGCCAGCATCTTCGACACTGTCCAAGGTTCCCAAAAGTTGCTCCGTGCATTTTGATACTATGTGTTCCATGTCTATAGAGCTGGTTACTACCCTCTCGCTTAAAAGGGTTTGCCGGCAAATAAGGATGCTGCATTTACATATTTTTCACCGGGGATTAGAAATCTATGATATAGTCACTCAAAGCAAAGACAACTGAAACGTTGATCATTTAGGAACGTTACTTTTTATGCACTAAAAAAAAAAAAAAAAGGAAACCCCCATATTGTTTCAAGTAAATCCAAGTGCACGAGCGCTAAGTTACCTTATGGAAGTAACAATAATTTTCTGAATTTGAGCCTGAACAGCCCTCAGCCTAGAATGGTTAAGCTTGAAAGTCTCAGGTAGAGCCTCCTCAGTCAAACCAGACACACCGCTAACCAACTTCAACAAACCAAGCCTCACCAACAAATCAACTGTTTCTCCCTTACATTCCGGTTGTTGAATACCTAGTCCAAGAGAAACAAACACATATTAAACAAAGAACACGGAACCCACTTTGCAATTACAAACATCCCCTTAATAAAAAAATTACAAAAGTAATTTCCGTACTCAAACCTGTGCTATTAGTAGCAGCAGAAGTAGAAGGGGAATTTGATTTCACCAGAAAGCTTCCCCCACTTCTAAGGGCGGTGGAAGGAACAAACCCCTGAGATGGATTATCACCACTCATCAGAGTTGAGCAAGAGATTGTATGTTCTTGCCACTCCTGATCTTTGCAATCCCACACTGCTGAAAGCCACTGTGCTGTAAGTGCTAGAGAGGTATTGGCATCCGAGGGAGATCCATAGCGATTGCCAAAAGCTTTTCTCAGGTATTCCACACCAGTTGGCCCCTTTAACAAAGGTTCAATAATTCTTATACGTGCTTTGCTAATCTCTCGTTTAAGCGCCTGTCACAAAATCCAGCATTACATTACTCTGGGGGAATCTTGGTATTTCAATATGTATTTCAATATACATTATTACACTTTGAATCCACTGACTAGTGTTATATGTAGAATTTTTAACAGAAATGTTTGAAATACTGTGTTTTGAGATATAAAAGGCAACTATCAAATACACTGAAAACATTTTCAATTCTCATGCAACAACTCGCAAATAGTACTACAAAAAATACGCATACAGTACCAATAATTCAATGAAAGACGTTACTATTACCCTTCTGAAACTTATTGCCCATAGGTTTCTATTCCACAAAAGAAATTAATACAACGCGAAACCTTTTTCAGATGTACAACTAAAACTAGAGACATACCTGAATCTGCTCTAGAACAAAACGCAGGCCCTTGATCATTGCCAGGACACTTGAGCAGTTGGAGTCGTCCCTGGTTTGACATATCTCATCTAGTTCTTTCCTTAAACTCTGGTATGTGGCCATCATTTCATCATCAGTCGCTGGAGAGGACAGCCTTCGCAAAGTGACCAATGAAAACTCTAGGATCTTTCCCAGGTAATCAATGTCCAGGTTACCAGATTTCAAAACCTAAGGACAAAGAATAGAAGTTAATTTTCTATCCATGCATGCAAAGTAATGTTAGAGAAGACAATTAATGGTGCTGCTACCTGAGAGAGAATATCCACATCAATAGCATCAAAAATCTCTTGCTTCCAGCCCTGTGGAGCCATCTCACAGATTTCATCCCTCACCTCCATCATGAGTTGAATTATTCTGTCATAGTTGGGCTCATCCTCTTTTACAGATTCAATTACGCCATCCCAAAAAGCCTTCTCCATTGTCTGTCTTATCTTTGACTGGAAAATATAATACCCATCAATCAGAAAAGTGGTAAAATTTCTGGCTCATCATCAGTAAATACATGTGTAACAACAAACAAAATATCCTTTTCAAAATATGACCACAAATAGATGAAACGGCATTACTTATGAGTCTGTCAACATCCAAAACAACAATATTTACATTTTTAACTTCAACCACTAATATTATTTACAAATATGAAATGCACAAACCTGAACATTGTTTGGATCTTCGTCAGTAACATCAAAAATATTGGCAAATCCATGCTTCTGCTCATGTAGAAACTCATTCACAATTAATTCATTCTCTGTGACCAACTTTTGTGAAGAAGATCCACGCTGCTGATCCAAACTGGTTTTCCTAGCAGAGGATAGAACTCCATGATGAGCAGTAGCATCTTCCCTAAATAAGGATCGGACTACACGACCTGGATTACTTCTCTTATCTGCACTAGCAGAAGGACTGAGTGTTGAACTAGGGGGACTTGGAGAAATAATGTGTGTGACCTGCAACCCTGATGGGCTTCCATTTTCCTTTGCTTGAAAGTATTTTAACCGTGTTTCGGATATAGCAGATTTCATACGCTCGATCCCAGCATCTCCACCTAGGTGCTGCACTTTTTCCCTCAATAGCTTTTGGTCTTCAGTAACCTACGCCAACATATAACTCAAAATGTCAGCCAATAAGTCAACATAAAGACACTGCTAGATTGTCAAAAAAAGAAAAGACAAAGTTGAACAATTCCTATAAAGGAAATTTGTAAAACTAGTCAATATTTAGCTTATTCTTTTACTGTATAGAAAAGATTGGCCCCTCTCACTGAAAGAGATGAAAATTAGCAAGCATGGATTTTCCTTTTTGAAAAGTGACATATATTATTTTCCCAAACATACTCGCAATGATGGTAATTGAAAACATAAAAGTTCACAAGCAAGCAACAAGAATAAGTACAAAATGGAAAGAGGAAGGTGAGTAAAACCCATTAGTTTATAACAGAAAGTAAAAACCTAAGATGGAGTGGAGGGTGTGCCAGTTTGTCTTCTTTCCCCCTATACATAAATCAAATGATATTAAAGAAAGAGAAGTTTGATTTTTTTGCTGATGGTGGAACAAACCCAGTCTTCTTAAATATGTCACACAATTTTTTTACAAAAGAAATGAAGGAAAAAAATAATAAAAATCAATATACAACTAATGTACCTGTTTCTGAATAGCCTTCATATCATGAGTAAGATCACCAGTCACTCCTTCCGGAGTCATCTTGCAAGTTTGAATCATAGAGAGCTCTAAATGGCACGCTGCTCTCACCAAATCTTCCACTAATAGCTGAGCATCCTTAACCTTCCAACCCACAAAACAATTCAAGTAGGAGCACCATGCTTTATCAAAGGCTCCAAGCTGAGATCTGAAGGTCAAATGTTTGGGCGATGCGGAATCAGACTCATCATCAGAGCTTTGCATGGGGCCGTCGAATATAACCTTTAGTAGTAACTCAAACTGTCTAACAAACTCTTCTGCAGATTTGGCCAGAGAAATTTCACGCTCTCCTCTACCACTGAAAACCGCATCTGGATGACCCAAAATCATGTAAGCACAAAGAACCACTCTCATCGGATATCTTGATAATTTAACAGAATTTCTAGCTGTGTCCCTGATGGAAGATGCTTTATTTGCGCTTCTACTCCTTAAAGATGGCCTTGGTGTAGTTCTCTTTCTTGGGGAAGCAACTCGTTTAAGAAGGTGATCTATGTTATCAAAGTTGGATGGATAATTTATTGAGGCAACAGCCCTGGAAACTTTTAACCGACTCTCAAGCCGGTCAAGAAGAGCTTTCACAGTCTGAAGGGTATCAGTTGATTCAATCAAAACTGCAAGCTGCTCAAATGGCATTGACTTGACAGCCTTTTCAGTAATTTTCAAGGCATCATAATCTTTTGCCAAAGCAAGTGTAGTTCTCCTCAGCCTGAGGAAACGCCTCCAACACCTATTAAATATCAACACACATTTAGGCTGAAAGTTGTAGTTTAAACTTGGGTAAAAAATAGGATATCAGCATTTTACAAGCTAAAAATTTTCATTATCATAGAAACAGGTGAAACTTAATCTAAAGCTTCATAACCATAAAAAAAATATAAACGGTTGACTCTGGTATACCGCAAAACACAACAAAGAATAATAAACATCTACTCGAAAATACGAAAACAACCACAAGGCTTTGACCCAGACCAAAACAACTCTCTGAGATCAGTATTTCAAAGGATGCATACCTTGCTAGCTTTCTGGAAAGAAGATCAGCCTCCTCGTGCATCCTATTCCAACTCACTTGAAAAGATATCTGTAGCTTTCCTCTTTGCCTTAGATACTCTGCTCTTTGCCTCTTTGCCTAAATGTATAACCAAAAAATAAAAGTTTATTAGGAAACACTAGAACAGCAACAAAAGGCCACTGGTAGAACTGAGAAATAAGTTGTGCTTGTGTAAATGAAATGCATACCCTTTGCAACCGATTTTCTAACTGCTCCCTCTTCGCCCTCCTTTCAATCTCACGTTGATGAGAGACAGACTTAGCCACTCTTTGCACTTGCAACATCCTTGCACATGCCCTATTCTTCTCTGCTTCCAAAAGTGCCAATCGCTTTTTTTCAGCAGCTGCACGTTTTTGGCTAATTGCAGCACGTACTCGTTCCTTGTACTTCTTCTCCCAAGCCATCTTCCGCAATAAGGACTGAGATGTCCTCTCCTTCAGAGTAGCCCTTCTTTGTCTATAAGCTTTGAGCATAAGCATTCTATTTGCCTCTGCCTGCTGAAAACGTGATTCCACTTTCGACCCAAGCTTTTGACGTTCCTTTTCAACACGCATTTCTACCTCACATTTAGCTGCTTGCCGCAATTCATCCAATTTCGCCAAGCGCATTTGAGCGTTTTCAAGAATGCTCAACCTGTTGGTTCAACAGTAAGCAACAGAATGACAAGATTAATCAGGACGTGGAGACTGGAGGAAGCATGGTCAACTCGTCGAGTTTTGGTCCGAGTCATAACTTAGTAGGAGCAAAGAAAAGAGAGTAACTTCACAAAGGAAATAATTATCAGTTGGGGGTAAAAATCAATTGAAAAAATAGGGTCCCAATATATGCATCCAAGAGAGTCCTGGGTTCACTTTCTGGTGAGAATGAAAAATAATATTTTCAATCATGATAAGGAAAAACAGAAAGAGTGAAATCCTTCAAAACGAAGAGGGACCATTCAAAACATTGTGGACCATTTAAAACATTGTGGACCATGAAACATTGGAAAGTGAAACTAAGCATCATTCTAAGCCAACAACATTATAGAAGGGTGAGCTTCTTAAACGACATAAATTCAATTATTCAAGTGTTACCTTTTCTTCTCAGCAGCTTGTAGCTTGGCTTCTAGTCGCTGGCCAAGGTCTTCCTCTTCAGATGAAGATCGGGAAGGACTCCTCGGCTTCGCCCGTGCCTTGCTTGACAACTTTTCATAGTGTTCCTGTACCCAAACCAATTAATGAAATTCGAAAAGTCAGATTTAAACTGTAAACTAGATTCAAGCAGACTTAAGAAACGATATAACAAAATTTTACGCCACAAAACACATCGCTTAACAAGAAAATACGATTACTGAAAAACAATACTGTTATTTGTTCCAGACTTGAAAACAGAGACACCCATGAAAAAAGGAAGAAAACCCAGATTTCAAACAACCTTACCTACCACAAGCAAAAGCAACACGCTTTAAATTAAAGGTATAAACAGTCTAACCATCTACAAAATTTACTTTAATTAAATATAAAAACAAAACAAAGACTGAATCAAAATTCCCAAGGTGTTTTTGATATATGAAAATTTATAAAGTAAAACCCTCTTCCGTTCAATTGCGATAAAAAAGATTGTACAAAAGAAAACAATAAGAAAACAAATAAATTTGAATATCATCTCAAAATTTGGAACCAAAAAGTTCATAAAAAAGTAAGAGAAATTGATAACAAGCTACTCATGGATCCTTAATAAGTCAGCAATCAGCATCACCTACCTAAAATTAAAATTAAAAGAAAATTAAGAAAAACAGTTCTTGACTGAAGTATATGGCTCAGTCCAGTCTTGAATTTTCCCGCACCAAATTATCATCAAAATTTTCTCAGTAAACAAAAAGAAAATTAGTGGGATAAGGTATTTTTTTGTTGTTGTTATTGTAGACAAAAAGAAAATTACAAATTCGAAAATAAAAATTCACGGATGAAAAACAGCATTTAAGAAATGAATAGTACAAATAGAGAAAGACAGAGAGGGAGGGAAACCTGACGGCGAAGATCGGCGAGTCTGAGCTTGGCCTGAATTTGTTCGGCGGTGTTATGACTCTTGTTACAGTCGACAAGGCTGAGCCTCCGTCTGAGCCTTGTGGGAAGTCTCGGAGGCGAAGAGAAGGACGACGCCCTTTCGTCGGCCGGAAAGTCCATGGCTATGCCGCCGCCTCCCCCTACCATGTCCCCTCGTCGTCGTCGCGTCAGTTGAGTTGATGATCAATCAGCACGACGTCGTACGGTATGAAAATCGAATTCGCGAACCGATCAATCAATAATTTGAACGAATCAATAGAAACTGATACGTCGCGACCTCTCCCAGCTTTTGCGTTTCGTTTCGTTTCGTTTCGATTGAAAGTTCGCTTTTTGCAATTTGAAATTCGAAGATTTGTGTCGGGAGTTGGGTTTGGGTTTGGTTTGGGTACGGGCTGGGATTTTAATATTTATTTTTGTGGGGGGTGGGGGAGGATGGGACGAAATGAAAAGGCGTGAAGAGAATGAATGTGTGCTTACACATACGTATTATCCGTGTCCTTCACACGTCGTCTCTCGCCCCAACGGTATTATTTTACTCTTTTGATTTTGTTTTTTGTTTCTTTATTTAAACAACAACGCGGACTACGTAATATACATATATGATATAACGGATCCTTTCACAAGAGGGATCCTCATTTTTTTTTTAAATTAAGGACACTTTCTTGATCTATATAATATAAAGGATTCTTTAACAAGAGGGACCCTGACACCGAATAGAATTTGGAAGGTTGAAGGTTGTTGTTTAGTAATTTAATTCAAAGATGGTTCATATTCTCATTAAGTTTATGTTTAGTAACCTCTTCCTTGAAGGTAGAAAGTTGTTCCATGCCTAGCTATTTAAACCCAGTACTCATGTATGGAAATTATTCAGAAATTAAGAATTACTTTTAAACTTGGTTTAGTAAAGTGTGAATTTCTTCCTATCCATAAACTCTTATCTCTTTGGTGGATTCCTTAGGGTGGCGAGTTGTATATCTTTGAGTGTTCACTTGTGGTTTCTCTTTGATCTCTTTTTCCAGTGTCAGATCCTCTTTTTTTTTTTAAATAGGGATACTCTCTTGACCGTTGAATTGGCTTTAATGAAATTGTATGGTCGAGGTTAAATCATAGGTCACACAATCTCATTAAAGCTAAATCCAACGGTCAAGAGGGTATCCCCATTTTTTTTTTGAAAATTGGGGATCTCTGTTGTTAAAGGATCTGTATAATATAAATACATGCATTGAGGATGATTTTGAGGCTAACAATACGGTTATTCTTTTTAAGTCATGTCTTATAAGTATGTGTCAATATAATATTATTCTTAAGCAAGCCCACCAAACAGATCTTATAGGATAGAATTGGATTGGCAAAGAGTTTAAGATGAAACTTGTAACTTATATAAGGATACGTTACATAATCTACTCTATTGTCGATTCATAATCTATCATGTCCAGTCATATCCATCTCACATTTTGACATAACAAATAACGAACTAAACTCTAATTCATTTTAATTGGTACAACCTATCTCAACCAACTCGTCAGAAATGCCTAATCTAGCGAAAGGGATCCTCTCTGGATCTCTTCCACCAAATCCATCAAGGTCAGCAATTTGGGCCCTTGAAATTTGATCTAATGACTAAAGTTATTATAACTTTTAAAATGAGTTTCTGTTTGTAGCCGTTAAATCAATTTTTAAGAACTCAAATTGATTGACTTGATGGATTTTGTGAAAGGGATCCGGAAAGGGACCTTTCCGCACTCAAAAATGGTTGGAACATGACTTCCGCATGCGTAAAATATGTATGTATGTAGTTTGCATGTTCATATTAATTTGTGGGTCAAACTCTTTCTGATTTTAGGGGAAATGAATCAATGCTAGACGTGCTATTTCAAAAAGAATTAAAGTGTTGTGTTGGACCACATTTTTTAATTGTTTTTATTTAATTCTAGGTAGCGTTGTTTATTTATCAATACTATTATTAAGAGAAGATGACTCGTATTCTTTGACGTAACCGGATATGACGGTAAGTGATTACAAGCAAAAAGAATTATGAATCTAAAAAATTGAACAAGTAAAGGGTAGGACAGTGAATATACATTGCATATGTTTTTTATGGTCAATTTTAAAAGAACAAATAATTTACGTGTCATGATACAAATGGATAGAGGATACATCTCTTCCATTATAACCGATGCCATCATTTCCATTCCTCATGATGAACAGTTTTTTTAAATGAAAATAAATAAAAATTGTGTACCGACCGTATTATTAAAAATTGGTTTCAATTTTTCATTTTATGGATATAAAAAACGTTGAATTATAAGGTAAAATAATGGCAACGTTTTTTTTAATGGACTGATAAACTTAGTACGTAATAGGTTGAAGATGAAAATTTTAATCACCATGACAATCTACCACTTTTTTTAAAATATAACTTTTCAGCTCATTTAATATGATTCATTGAACGTAGTCAACAAAAAGGTGATTCATTGAATCTAGTCGCGTTATTTTGAATACAATTGATATTATCTAAACTTAGATGTAATGTTTTTACAACGACGACAACAACAACAAAAAAAAGTGATGGAGTAGGTTAAATCTTACAATGGGCTAACCATAATAATTTGGATTGAATTTGACTTTAGTGATAATCAAATCTAAAATTTATCACTTACAAGTAAAGAGTTATACCATTAAACTTGTTGTGCTAAGTCACATTTTCGATCGTTATTTTAGTCTAATTTAAACTGTATGTAAAGAATCCAAATGAATATAGAATAAAGGATACATTACTCTAATTAACTTAACTACGCAAAGATTTTTTAACCGTTGACATTTGAAATATTTGCACTGTAACTTTGGAATTGAAAGCAATTGTGAGAATACACGAAGAGTATCATATCTGAAATTAGCAAGTATTTAAATTTTTTTTCACCCGTAATTTAGATTTGTCCCATCAGCAACATCTGGAATACATCTAGAATATAAAAGCATTTCTTGTAGCTACAACCACAAAAAGGTTACATCAAATTTAGGTTTGATTTGCTATAAATCCTACAAAGCACTACCATGTGAGAATGGTCAAACTCGAATCATAGCCAAACTACACTACCCCAATAGTCATACTGTTTTTTCAACCAAAAAAAAAAAAAAAAAGTAAATTACATAAAATTACCTTAATAATTGGGCTAATTACAGTTTTATACTTCATCTTTAAAAAATGTCAATGTCATACCTCATCTTACGAATTTGTTACAATTTAGAACCTTCCGTCAGTTTGTCTGTCAATTTTTCTGTTAAATAGTGACGTAACTTGAGACGGAGCCCACTTTCAATTCCAACTAGATTAAAATTTTAACTAAATATTAAAATTAAAAAATAAAATAAAAAAACCAAACCAAACTAAACCAAACCCACACCCAGATCCCCTTCCTTCCCCTTGCAACTCCCGCCCTCTCTTCCTCCATCTCCACCTCCCTCCCATGGTGCTCATCCCCCTCCCCCTCCTACACACCCATCACCTTCTCCATGTACGCCCACTCTCCTTCCCCATCGTCATCGTCTGTACCATGGCAAAGTTGCTTCGTGACTGCCTCTGTAGTACGGGTTCCTGGCCCCATTTTCTTGCTAATTTGGCTGGTACTCGGCTCTGATTCCTAATCGAACCCTCTGTCTCCTTTCCCCTTGTTGTTTTCGTTCTCCGTCTCGCAAAACGTTGCCTTGGTTTATGAACCGTTACAGAAAAATACGACGAAACTAAGGCCATCTCCAACTGAACGAGGGCCAGAGGGCTCATTTTATCCTTCTGGCCCTCCAAGATATTAATATTTTAATGAATAGTATAGGGTCATATTTGCCTCCATCTCCAACTGATGCCCAAATGGTCATAGGGCTCGTTTTAACCCTGTCACAAAAAACTATCTCCAACCGAGGGCCAAACATAATTTATTATTTAAATTTAATATTATTTAATGTTGCATAATGGCTTAGGAAGTTATAGGAAAAAAAAAGAGAATTTAAAAATTTGTAAAAAAAAGAAAAAAAAAGGGTCTACCATTCATGTCGGCTATAATCAACAAGAATAAGTACAATATTGTCGGATATATCCGATAGAAAATGTATTAATAATGAAAAATCCAGCCAGCCAGCCTTTGGCCTTTTGTTGTCTAGTGGGGCCCACGAGCCATTTGGCCTAGCCTTCGGTTTGAAACGGTTTTCGAGCTATTTTTGACCCTCTGAACCCTTTGGTTAGAGATGGTATGAAGGGCTGTGCGCGGTGTTGCAGATGGCGAGGTTACCAGTGATGGTGTACTGGTTTGCGCTAGTTTTAGAAAGGATAATAGGGAGGCATGAGGGAGGCTGCGAAGGTTTTCTGGAAAAGCCAAATATGGGGTTTTAGGTTCTTGGAGAGGGTGATGGGTGTGTAGGAGGGGGAGGGGGAGGAGCGCCATGGGAGGGAGGTAGAGATGGAGGAAGAGAGGGCGGGAGTTGTAAAAATGTAAGAGGGAAGGAAGGGGATCTGGGTGTGCGTTTGGTTTTTATTTTATTTATTTTTTTTAACATTTAGTTAATTTTTTAATTTAGTTGGGATTGAAAATGGGCCCCTTCTCAAGCCACATTACTATTTAACGGAAGAATTGATAGACAAACTGACGGAAGGTATGGAATTGTAACAAATTCATAAGATGAGGTATGATATTGACATTTTTTTAAAGATGAGGTATGAAATTGTGACTAGCCCAATAGTTGAGGTAGTTTTATGTAATTTACCCAAAAAAAAAAAACTTAGTTGCCTGCTTCGTCTTGAAAATTCACCTTTTTGAGAACTTGGAACGCATTTCATCTTACACTGCCCACTACCATGGATTCACCAATCCCAATAATCGTATCCAGAACATGTCGTATGAAATATGAGCTTGGGATTCGTTCCTAACCACTGAGGCATCCTATGTTGGTTCTCAATAGCCATATTTCATTCATGGAAGCTTTTTTGCTCACGACCATAAGTTATGGTGTATGCTCATTATACACTTAATCATCTATCTTGTGTCTTTTTGCTCAACTTTGGTTAATTTTTTTTCAAAATTTAAAAATGTAACATTTAATGTGAAAGTTAATTAGAATTATATGAAATAACACGTAACAGATGATCAGTTGTATGTACACTATTATTTATAGTTGTGAGTAATTACCATTTTGCCCTCTTTATGTAAATATTGTGTATAAAAAATGAGGGTAAAATAGAAAAAATAGGGATATGATTGTTATTTTCTCAAAAGAAATAAAATTACTATTTTACCCTCCTCATGTCAATATTATGTAGTCAAAAGTGAGGGCAAGATTGAAAAAAATGAAAAAAAAAATTGACAATGGTTCTTCTCTTAATAAAATAGAATACATAAGGCGTTTTATTAAATCACCATAAGATAATATAATAGCACAAAGAAAAGCCAAAAATATCGTCCAAAACCAAACGTGAAAATCGTATTAAAAAAAAAAGAAAAGAATTATATACAATTTGAAAGGACACAAACACAACATTATTGATACCAAGAAACTTGTGCTCACAAGTCTTTGAAATCATGCATCCTCGAGATTGGCATGTCCCTTCCATTTTGCTCCATATTCTTTTCATGTTAGATCGAAAATGTCTTGGAATGGACATTTTAGGCTTATTATTGAACCAAAAAAAATTTAGTGGTAGAGATGTAAAACACCCATTTTGGTTGGAATGTATAAATTTACGATGATGTCAGAGAAATCATCTTTTCAAATCATGTTGGTAGGCAACATGATGAGTCAGTTGATGGTTAGATTTTTTTTTTTAAAATTATTAAAAATGTAATCCAATCATCAAGTGTCACATCATTTAATTTACAAAATTTAGTTTAAAAATTGATCTCTCTAACATTTTCATAAATTTACATTTGGAACCTGCTTGTTTAAGAGAGAATAATAAATGACATCCCAAATTTATCTCTCCCTTTAGAATAAAAATAAAATATACATATCCCAAAAAATGTAAAGTGAAATATAAATGTTGCTTTTACGTCTTCAACTTGCATCTCTCTTTTGGAGATGCTTCAAGGAAATTTTGTGGTGATCATGATTAGTTGCATAATTGTGCTTATCTTTTGTAATATTTTTCCATTGAACATAATAAAATTAAAAAAAATTAATCAAGTCAAAGAATGGAATAGTGACTCCCTATCTAATCCCACAAGCTAAAAGTCATCGCTGCGATCGATTTTTCAGTGTACTAGACATACAAAGCGATAGATCAAGTATTATAATACAATTAGTTAAAAACTTGAAGGAAAAATAATTTCGAACTAATTTTATTATAACAATTTGCGTATCGGACCGTGTTTCCGATACACTGAAAAATCTATCTTTTTGGAGATGCATGCTTTAAGGAAATTATGTGATGAATCATGATTAGTTGGCTAATTGTGCTTATTTTTTTTGTAATAATTAATAGGGTCAAGGAATGAAATAGGGACTCCCTACCCCATCCAAACCCAAAGGCCTAAAAGTCGTCCCCTTGAACATAAAATTCTTCCCTTTTCTTGTAAATGCCTACTAACTCTAACCAACCTCCATTTTCCCTTCATAAACGTGTTACGTGCATACCACAATAGTTCATGTCTTTGCTAAGTTTGCTTCATCATTCAATTAAACATTAGCCAAATACTTAAAAAAGACAAGATTCCCATAACTTCGATTCCAAGCAAAGTCTTTATTTATGACTCTACAAATGTTTAGACACTACCTATCTTTAATTTAATTCCTCTCTCAAGGATCATTCCTTCAAAAGTTGATATTGTAAAGGTGTTTTGACTCGCATTTCTTTTGTTGCAAGGAAGTGAATGAATCTTTTTTAAACTTATAGGATTTATTGAACAATCCAACGTCACTGTGTTTTAGTGATATTTTTCTTTATTTGTTAGTGGGAGAATTTAAGTTTAATTTTCGTGGACAATAGTTTGATACCAATTTATTATGGCTAGCCCATTTTGTGCCTGGCCCAAATTCCCCAGTACTGAAGTGGGCGTTTTACATGTCTTTTTAGTTGTAAAACTCTCTAATTGAAGGATGTGAAATACTTATTTTCGCTCAAAGATATAAATAAAAATGAACATTTACATTTTTGAGAGGCGGGTCTCTTAGTTATAGTAAAAATAAATAAATGAGTCACCTTTACATCTCTTTCTTTGAAAAAATAAAATAAAATTTAGTGTACTGGGAACATAGCTAGATATAACAAATTGGTTGAAATTTCTTTTTAAGTGCGCAACTAATTGTTTTGTGATGCTTGGTGTCCCAAACCGTATTTTCGGTACACTGAAAAATCTTTTCTTTTTTTGGAGTTAACTTCTCAAGTTATATCTGTTGCGTTCTCATTCTCTCCCCAAAATTGTAACAAAGCAGCTCACATGGTGATTACTCATGTCTTTGAAGAGAATAGTGTATTCTAGTGGGATGATTGTGAGCCAATTTAGTTATTCAAATCCTCGTGCGGATGTTAATGTATCGGTTCAGATTTAATCATTTATAAAGCAATTTATCGTTCAACAAAAAAACACAAATGACATTCTTAAGAATATAAGACGGAATATAAATATTATTTTTACATCTCAAATTTGTATCGATTCCATTGAAGATGCTAACTTAAAAACAGATGCGACGCTTGGGCGTGACGTTTACACGTCCCTGCCCCTAGGCGTTGGCCACGCCGCCGATGACGACTCATTTGACGGTTTAAATTTGGCTGAACGCCAGAAGGGGGATCTCTTTCTCTTGTTCTTGTCGTTGTCCAATTGGGGCGATGCAAGCAATCACCATAGAGTCCACTAGCAACTCGCGCGAGTAGCCAGGGGAAATACGTACTCGCCTTCCTGTGGTCCACACCTGCCCATCAATCTCTCTCACTACCAAACCTTAGGATATATAGTTGCCCTCTTCCTTTAATTTAATTACTTTTTAATTTATAAAAAAATGGACAAATAATTGATGTTTGCCATATTAAACTAGATTAGTAACGCTTTTAGAATCTTAGAATTGCATCATGCTTTTACTCATGTTTATTATTCAATCGCCACGTGTGAATTGTGATCAAGATTTTTTTTTTTTTCGTGTTACCTACTTATAACCTAAACTACATGTTAACAAAAAACAATTTATCAACCGACAGAAGAAGAAAAATCAAATTAACTCTATCAACAAAATTGAAGAAAAAATAATCAAAATAAAAATATGGTTAATATAGTAAATCAAATACAAAATGATTTGTTTTTTGTTTTTTTTTTAAATAATGCTCTACCACATATTTATATCATCATTTGTATCATCTCTATGATAGAAATAGGGCATATCAACGTATGTGAGCCTTATCTCTATTAGAATTTAGAGAGACGATACAAAATATGCGGTAAGGGTAACATTAGGGTAACATTTCTGTTTTTTTCAAACCCTCACAACCAGGTGACTATGTATCCATTTACTCTTCTATGTTTTTGTCTCAAATAAAATAAACTTTTAGTAACGAAATATAGTTGTCTAGAAAGAGTCGTTAAAGATATAAACAATCTATTCAGAGACGAAAATTTGTCTGAAGGTCTTCATAAAAAATCCAACCATTTTATATTTTCTCTCTTTGTAAATTTTATTTTCAAAATTTTAATGAGCACATGCATAGCATGTGACGAATAATAACAAGAGTGGTGCTATCTACACACTTCTTTTGCAATTCATTTGATCCAGCTACCAAAAACTGAAATGGTTGTCTGAAAGATAAAAGAGGTGTATAGATAGCATCGTCCTAATAACAATTCATTATCCATGGAGTAAACCTTAATATAAAGAGAGCGACTTACACGATGCAGGTATACCGCTACAGTTAGGCCTTGCGCCAATAAAATTAACATATGTGTAAAATTTATTCATATGTGTTTGATTTATTGACACAAGACATCATGTGACTATGTGCGATTGCCATATAAATTGTTCTCCAACATAAATAAATAAAATTTAAGAACACAAACCCCTCCATTCCTAGAAAGGATCCTCACCGGATCCTCTTTGTGAGGATCCCATGAACCCTTTAATCACATCCGTTCATTATATATCGTGCAGTCAGTTTTTGTCAGGTACTATTTATATTCAATTTTAAATTAAAAAAATTTATAATAATTTATTACCCACGATATACGATGAACTAATGTGATTTGAGAATTCCCAGAATCCTCACAAAAAGGATCACGCGAGGATCCTAAATCCTCCATTCCATCTCTTAAGAAAAGTGTAAAGGAGAAGAAAGGAGTCATTTTCTTTACCATTAAAAAGTAGGTTTTGATTATTAGTGTGAGGTGATTCATTTCAAACTGGTGATTGTTTAGTTTCTTTCACGAAATTCTTTTTTTTTAATTAATTTATTTTTTAATAATAATATTATCTACACTAAGAGATAAGAGAGTGAGTTAAGTTTCACAATGAGATAGAACTAATATGGTTCAAATTCACATTTGACGAAAATCGAACCTGAAACATCTTACTTAAAATAGTCAGAAGATCAAATTTAAAACTTCTCACTTACAACTTGACAAGCATACACAAAAGGTATGGCTATCTTGTACAATCTGAGGTTATAGCACGTCATTTCAAAGGGTCAATGATTCAACTTTCACTCCCTGTATAAGTTTATATTAAGAGTTCATTGGAACCTTTTTTTTTTCTTTTTTTAATTTTAATTTTAATTTTTTAAGTACTTCTACTTAAAAGTGCTTTATGTGAAAAAAAAATTTTCATGTTTTTCTTGGTTGGACCAGCTTAGTCGGTGATTTCCGTCTTTATGTGAAGTTTACAAATTTGTTTTTATAGTCGATCAGCCTCTGCATGCTCCTAGACTTGCCCAGCAGCCACACAAGCTGGAGAGAACGCTCGAATCCGGCTCAACACATCACACCGTCTTTTGCCTTGGCATTGAAATTTTTAATAAAAACACTTTTAGTTATGTTAAAAGTATTTTCAAATACAGCATAAATTTTGCAGTTAAGATAAGGAAACGGATTCTCCGGATTCCTTCCATCAAATCTACAAAATCAAAGGATCCAGATCCTTAAAATTTGATAAAACAGCTAAAAACAGAATCTTCTTTAAAAGTTATAATAACTTTAATTGTTTCATCAAATTTCAAATATCCAGATTTCTTAACTTGATGAATTTGATGGAGGTTATTCGGAAAGAATCCCTTTCCGTTAAGATAATGCTTGACAATCTAAAGAATGATTAAAAGAAGGTACTAGTTCCAGTTTTGATTGGACCGCATCCGAGTAATCTAAGGGTGGTCCTAAATGTCAAACTTTTAGAAAGCCAGGTGCTGGCTTAATGCTGCCTCCACGAAATCGTGCACCAATTGGACACGTTTCAAAGTTGCAATTCTGCCAATTTGGACCATACACATACCATATAATAAATTTCTGCCTGCCCCCACTTTGGAGAAATTAAAAAAGCAAAAGATGGAAAATGGTTACGGTGGTCACTAATTTTCGGCAATCGAATGAATGGTGGCTTTCAAATTTGATGGCGAAGTTGTGAACACCAGGTGGTTTATATGGAAAAGTACTTTAGAGTTATCAGTGTTCTGTATTCTTTGTAGAATTAGTAAACTAATAATTATGCTCTGAATTTATTATCATTATTTGCTCGTGTCATGTCCTTATTTTAGGAGAATTTCTGTCTAATTTTTGGTAGATTTACATAAGCGATAACTTTAATTATGTCTTCATGCATATCATTACTACATCACCTAATCAGGTGATGATTAACACGTCTTGAGATCAATGCCCACTAGACAGTAGGGTGGGGTGTATCAGTTTGGGAGATTTTTTACCAAGGTCTACTTCATAGGTATTCTAATGCGACAAAAAAGTGTGCTTTATTTTTTGAAATTTTGTTTTGAAGACACGTTTTGTTTTTCTTTTGGTTCTCTTTTGTTTGCGTCCCATAATTACTTTCAAGCAACGAATCTTTTAATGAAGATTATGCTTTTGTTCTTAATTTTCACATTTGACTCTGAATGGTTTTTCTTCCTTATTTTGTATTGAACCATCTTATCTCTACTAATTAATAAAACACTCATTGTCAACCAAAATTCTATGAAATTACCAGTTTAACCCCTTAATTAAAACAAAACATGAATAAGAAATACGGGGTAGAAATGTGATTTCACACAATCAAATTTTGCTGTTTTTTTTTTCAAAGCCTTACCTGCATATAATCCTAACATATCTCTAATTAAAATTAAAAAAAAAATAAAATAACTTCCTACTCCCACATTCTCTATCACTCTCTTCCTCTCTCATTCTATTTCAAAAACAAAAATAAAAAATTTCTTACACACTTTGTGCGTGCCCATATGCTAGTAATGATTCAAAAAACACTTTATTCCCAACTAAAAAAAAAAAAAAAAAACCACCTCAGCGTAAAAGCCAAAAAAAACATATAGGAAAGGAAACTAAGAATTCACAAACACAGCCCATAGAAAAAGATTCAACCCATGTGACTGAAAATTGGTATGTAGTGGTGTTGGACTCTCATCGATTTGGGCCTCCTTCTGTGCTGTTAGCCCATTTACTATATGCATGTACGAGTCTACTCATCTTTTACATGTCTTCTTTTATACTATACATTGTCTAATATATTGTCTTACACAGCCCATACATTGTCTTTTAAATGATTCGTTCAATAAACCATCACGAGGTGGTTAAATGGTTGGGAACAAATGTCAGGTTCATATTCCACACAAGATGTTTTGGGTTCGATTTTTGGTGTTGGTAAATCATACAATCGTGGTCGAGAAAATTGAAATATTTTTGTGAATCTTTTCGACTCCCAAAAGAGTGAATTACCGCGATGAAACCATCAGCTGGTTCCCTTTTTAAAATGAAAAGAAACAACTCATTCCATATGCAAGCACTTTCTCAACAGTGATGAGCGATTTGACATTTATTTTTTATCTGCATAAATTTGCAAATTTGAAGACATGGTAAGGCAATAAAGCGTAACTTGTACTGCAAGTTACTACCCGTCAAGCCGTACGGGGTCCATCATTAGCTGCTAGCTTCCACGAAAGTGGTTTGGGAAAGGAAGAGGATACGCAGCATACGCTTTCCCTTTTTTTCACAAAGATGTGAGTCTAGTGCGGATGAGGATGTTGGGCAAACAAAACTGATCCCGAATGCTTGAACGTATGTAGTATGCTATGCCGAGAATGTTGCAAGCAATATCACGGCTACTTGTGGTTGAAGTTATTAAGTCACTCATTAAAAATTCGATAAGATATCGTATGTTATATCATAAACATTATCTACGTCAATTTTTTAAAGTACTTCTACTTAAAAGTACTTTTTGTGAAAAAATTTCATGTTTTTCTTGGTTGGACTAGCTCAGTCGGCAATTTCCGTCTTTTTGTGAAGTTCACAAATTTGCTTTTATAATCGATCAGCCTCTGCATGCTCCTAGTCTTGACTTGCCCAACAGCCACACAAGCTGGAGAGAATGCTCTAATCTGGCTCAACACTTCACACCGTCTTTTGCTTTGGCATTGAAATTTTTAATGAAAACACTTTAGTTATGTTAAAAGTATTTTCAAATACAGCATAAATTTTACAGTTAAGATAAGGAAACGGTTCTTCGGATCATTTCCACCAAATCCACCAAATCAAATGATCCGGACTCTTAAAATTTAATACAACGACTAAAAATAGGGTTTTCTTTAAAAGTTATAATAACTTTAATCGTTTTATCAATTTTCAAATGTCTGAATTTCTTAACTTGATAAATTTGGTGAAAGGGATTGAGAGAGAATCCATTTCTGTTAAGATAATGCTTGACAAACTAAAGAATGGTTAAAAGAAGGTACTAGTTCCAGTTTTGATTGGACCGCATCCGAGCAGTCTACGGGTGGTCCTAAATGTCAAACTTTTAGAAAGCCAGGTGCTGCTGGCTCAATGCTGCCTCCACGAAATCGTGCACCAATTGGACACGTTTCAAAGTTGCAATTCTGCCAATTTGGACCATACACATACCATATAATAAATCTCTGCCTGCCCCCACCTGCGAGAAATTAAAAATGCAAAAGATGGAAAATGGTTACGGTGGCCACTAATTTTCGGCAATCGAATGAATGGTGGCTTTCAAATTTGATGGCGAAGTTGTGAACACCAGGTGGTTTATATGGAACAGTACTTTAGAGATATCGTTATTCTGTATTATTTGTAGAATTACTAAACTAATAATTATGCTCTGAACTTATTATCATTCTTTGTTCGTGTCTTGTCCTTATTTTGGAAGAATTTTTATCCAGTTTTTTGTAGATTTACATCAGCGACAACTTTAGTTATGTCTTCATGCATGTCATTGATACGTCACCTAGCCAGGTGATGGCTAACACATCTTGAGATCGATGCCCGCTAGGCAATAGGGTGGGGTGTATCAGTTTGGGAGTTTTTTTACCAAGGTCTACTTCATAGGTATTCTAACGCGACGAAAAAACGTGCTTTATTTTTTGAAATTTTGTTTCGAAGACGCATTTTATTTTCCTTTTAGTTCTTTTTTGTTTACGTCTCATAATATTTTCAAACAAAGAATCTTTTAATGAAGATTATGCTTTTGTTCTTAATTTTCACGTTTGACTCTGAATGGTTTTTCTTCCTTATTTTGTATTGTACCATCTTGTAGTGATTCAAAAAACACTTTATTATCACAAAAAAAAAACCCCCTCGGCTTAAAAGCCAAAAAAATATATAGGAAATTAAGAATTCACAAACACAGCCCATAGAAAAATATTCAACCCATGTCACTGAAAATTGGTATGTAGTGGTGTTGGACTCTCATCGTTTTGGGCCTGCTCCTGTGCTGTTAGCCCATTTACTATATGCACGTACGAGTCGACTCATCTTTTCCATGTCTTGTTTTATACCATACATTGTCTAATATATTGTCTTACACAGCCCATACATTGTCTTTTAAAATGATTCATTCAATAAACCGTCATGAAGTGGTTAAATGGTTGTGACGAATTTCATGTTCGTATTTTACACAGGATATTCTGGGTTCAATTCCTAACGTTGATAAATCATACAATCGTGATCGAGGAAGCTGAAATAATTATGTGAATCTTCTTGACTCCTAAAAAAATGAATTACCATAACGAAACCACCATCTAATTTCCTTTTTAAAATAAAAAGAAATGACTCATTCCATACGCTAGCACTCTCTCATCGTGACGAGCGATTTGACATTTATTTTTATCTGCATAAATTTGCAAATCTGAAGACATGGTAAGGCAGTAAAGCGTAACTTGCACTGCAAGTTACTACCAGTCAAGCCGTACGGGGTCGAACTTTAGCTGCTCGCTTCCACGAAAGTGGTTTGGGAAAAGAAGAGGATACGCTTCCCTTTTTTTTTTCCACAAAGATGTGAGTCTGGTGCGGATGGGGATGTTGGGCAAACAAAACTGATCCCGAATGCTTGAACGTATGTAGTATGCTACGCCGAGAATGTTGCAAGCAATATCACAGTTACTTGTGGATGAAGTTATTAGATCACTTGTTAAAAATCCGATATCTGTTAGATCATAAATATTATCCACATCAATTTTTTGCATGACTCTTGATTCCACACGAAATTACACGACTTATTGACAAACCAAGTTGTAATCAGACATTTGTTAAAAATCGATTAACATAACGAGTATAATACAACATAACATATTAAAATAACCGATATCATACGAAAACAACATCAATACAACAAACACGATGCAGAATTGTTTGATTAGAGAGGAGATATGCGTGGCAGAGAGTCCGGCAGACTTGCTTTTTGAGCGAGTCCATTTCTCCACGTATTTATCGCTGCACGTGTAATTTTTTAACATAATTTATTAAAAATCATGATTTTATTGATAACAGTATCAACCATATGAATGTTCTTCAGTCTGTTGTCAGTTTTCAGAGTTGCACCACCTTAAACGACGTCGCAAACCAAATCCCGGAACTAGAAGTCCTTCTTCTCATCCGTCTCTCTCCCTGAATCTCCCTGACTGCAGAAGCTCAGACATGGCGGTACCTCCTCTTCTCACTCTTCCACATTTTCCTCATTTCGTATTCTCTACGAAAAATTATCAACTTCCAAATGCATGGCGGTTTTTTTTTTTGTTTAGGACTCGTTTGGGAAGACGCTGATGGATCTGATATCGTCGGACCCGTCCACAGCGTCGTCCTCCGCCTCTTCGACGACGTCGTCTTCGGCGTCGACTCAATCGGCGGCTTATACGCCTTCTCCACCAAAAAGCAGCGCTGGCCTTCCGACGGCTCTGGGGAAGCCTGCCGGAGAGAAGAAGTCGAAGAGGGCGGCGCTCATGCAGATTCAAAACGACACCATCTCTGCCGCCAAAGCTGCGTTGCATCCCGTCCGCACCAACATCAACATTATACCGCAGAAGCACAAGCACAAGCAGAACAAGGTACTTCAAGATCAAATCATATCAAATCAAATTTTTTTGTTCTAGATTAGGGATTAGGGTTTAGTTATTGGGGCTAACTGGAATTGGAATCCCAATGCAGCCTGTTTCGTATGCAGAACTTGCAAGGAGTATCCACGAATTAGCTGCTGCATCCGATCAGGTAGCTGTTGAATACTCACCTATTTCCGGCGGACACCTACTTTTGTACATTCATTTATTTGTTTACTTTTGAAAATTTAAGTGTTGTTTGTTTTCCATATCTTTTGCATTGCGAATAGAAAAAATCCCAGAAGCAGTTAGTGAATCACGTCTTTCCCAAGCTTGCCGTCTACAATTCTGTTGACCCCTCCGTCGCACCTTCACTTCTCATGGTAACTTTCGCTTGTTTACATGTTATATAGCTTATTGAGGGAATGCAGAGCAGTACTTCCATATGATCATAAGGAACTCTATAAATTCTTATTTTGCTTTGTTATATAGTTCCATGTTCCTTTGTCATGTTAATGCGATGCCTCTAGGCACGAGTGCCAAATAGGAAAGACAATAAGAATCTCGGCACTTGGCATATACACAAAGATACTTAGCACATCAATTCAATAAGCCCACATTGCTAATTTCAATGTTGCAACTGAATCTTAGTTGCCAACTTGCCATGTCTGTTGTTCTGCGTGGGTAGTTTCATATATGGGTCTGAACGAGCTTAACTGTTGTGTATGGTTTGTGAGGTGGTGCAGCACTGGTAGGATATGTTTTCTATAGCTAAAATTAGGGATATTGAAGATGATGGAGTGGCTTGAAGTTTCATGAAGAATGAAAACTACAATTGCACAATTTATTACCATCCCTTGATATGAGTCCTGCATATCTGTTAAAAAGGAGTATTGATTCTGATAGAGTGCCTCCAGAGTTCTGAGAGCTTCTTTTGAGGAAAATCCTTATAGTGGTCAAGGACTCAAAATTATATTTTGCTGAACCCCTCGTTGCTTTTCTTGAGAGCTCTGTTCTCCTGTGTTCATGTTATGAACAGCTTCATTTCTGGTTTACTTCCATTGGTGCTTTTGGAAAATTTCCCAACCATAAACCAAAGATATGTCGATGATGAAATGCTGTTAGGAAGATAAACTTTTTCGGTTTTTAGTTTTACCAAGAGAAAACACGTGTTGTGGGGTTAAACTAGAAACGAGATTCTTATTGTTTTTCCTAGAACACATTTATTAGATCATAAATGTTGGCTTTTATGACTGACAGTCTATCATTCAAATACATGTTTTTCTTAGAAGCCTTTGTTCTTTCTGCAGCTCAATCAGCAGTGTGAGGATAGGAGTGTTCTGCGATATGTCTATTATTACTTGGCCAGAATTTTATCAGATACTGGTGCACAAGGTGTAAGCACTGGTGGTGGGATCCCAACTCCAAACTGGGATGCCCTAGCTGACATTGATGCTGTTGGAGGAGTTACTAGAGCTGATGTTGTACCAAGAATAGTGAATCAGCTTACAACAGAGGTTTCAAATGCTAATGCAGAATGTATAGTATTTTTCAGAGTTTCTCGTAGTTTAATAGGCTTCTTTTTATCACTGCATTTCATGGTTTCCATTGTCGGAGTAACTTAGAGTAGTATGCTGTCTATTAAGAGAACGCAATGCACAAAGTTCTATATTCCAGCACATACTAAGGACACACTTTATCCTTTTTAAGTCTATATGGTCTTTGAACGTGGCAAGAAATGGACTTGGTTAACTAACTTTTAAATTCTGAGGGGTTTTGACCTAGGTCTTCTAAACTATTTCTTGCCTTTTTCTTTTTTGAAAGAAAGAAACTCTATTAAACTATATGCACAGAAGTTAGTGGATAAGTATGTAAATGGGCCATTCAAATGGAAATGTTTTATGTGATAGTTTAGAATATGATGGTTAGATTAATTTTCCTTTTGTTATAGTGCTAGAGATGGTGGATGAAGTTTTTAGCCAGACTTCTGAGAGATCTTATCTGGTGTTCTGCTTATTCCATTAAGCTATTCTGTTAGTCTTAGTATAGTCTTCTTTTTCAATTGTTTAAGAATAACAGGTGGGAATTGCAGCTTCCTGGTGTCCTGGTGCTTTCTTTGTAATTAGGATTTTACAAGCGTTGTTGATTTTACTTAATTATGAAATTATGCGATGGCAGCTTCAGTATTCTCACTTTGTAGATAGTGGGTTTTACAAATAAATTTGAAAATTTTCTTTTCTGCTGTTACATTCCTACAAAACATTACTTGTAGGTGGGGGTTTGATAGAAGTATTTATGCATTTGAGTAGAAAGTAGTACTTTTTCTTTTCTTTTTAATGTTAATTCAATGTGACTGATTAATAGTCTCACTATTTCTTTTCTTTTTAATATTAACTTAATGTCACATAAGAGAATTAGGGGAGATGTTCTTAAACAGGGACAAAGTAATTGCATCATCTGGTGTGTGCTTTTAAGAGTGGAGATATAGGTTCTGTTTATTGATGTAGATTATTTTTTGTTGAAGTTCATGCGCGAAGACTGCAAGCTTTGAAGGCTCTTACATATGCTTCTTCAACCAATTCTGAAATACTATCCAAATTGTACGAAATTGTGTTTGGCATTCTTGATAAGGTATGCGTTTGGGTTATCTCATATAAACTCATTTGCTTCTTACAATAGGTTTATGTCTAAATCATCTTAGAATTTTGTTCTTGATGGTACAAAAGAGTAATTTTGGTATAGAGTGACGGTTACTGTCTAACCAAATAAAGCCAAACAAAATTATGAGATATAAGGGGGAACTCTAAGCTTTATGAAGCTCTGTTATTGTGGCAACTAATATATTTGCCTGTGTATATGCCTTGGGGGGAATCCAAATATCTAAATGTGGTTGTGGGGCTTTGAACATCTTGTCTAGTTTTACGGATGGATTTGGATATCAAAAGGAGATTGAGAGTGCTTGTATTTTTGTTTATTGTAAGAATGCAGTTCTGGTTATGAATGCCTATGGATCAATGCTATCAGCAGCATTAGATGTTGTCAATCCATGCAATATACCACTTGCATATCGATACAGCTTGGGATTAAATTTATCTCCTAACAGTAACATATATTGTTCAGTGCATACAACATTTTGCTAAAGGGAATATTTTGCAAGATATTGATCCTTTTCTAAACTCTCTCTTTGAATCAATATCAGACAGATAATGGCTCTATATAATGTATTTTTTTACTGGTTTCATGGTGATATTCTTCAATTCTTCAAATGTCTTCTCTTTTGTGCATTTTAATTTCTAGGTTGCTGATGGCCCACAAAAACGCAAGAAAGGTATGTTTGGGACTAAAGGTGGTGATAAAGAGGTAAAGTACATCTACTCAAAGGTTTTTATTTTTAATATTTATGCTGGAAGGAAGGCCTGGAATTGTATTTAATGGTGGGTTCCCCTACATGTGTGGTACAAGTGTTTTTTTTTATTATGTTCGAGAACCGGGTACACACTTTAATGCTAACGCGCACCTATCATTAGTGGGTCATGTAGTTTTTCTAAAAATTTCTGTTAGTTATTTACAAAATTTAATATTGGGGAAGGGGCTTTTTTCCTGGAAGAAAGATTTTGGATGCCGTTCTAATTGCAAATGAAGTGGGGGAAGTTAGGAAGAAGAAGAAAGTTTGGCTGGTCACTGGTGTTTAAGATAGACTTTGAGACGCCACATGATCACGTGAATTTGGGTTTTGGATTTGTTTGAATTTGGAGAAAGTGGATGTTTGAATCTGTATGCTTACGTAAAACCTGGGGGGTGGGGTTGGGGGTGCCCAAAGCCTGTGAAGTCCATAAGGATGCTCGGAACCTCACTTATTCAAACATCTCTCCTCTTTTTTTTGGTTACAAAAACCTCTTACAATTTCTAAAAAAATTCTTCTACTATGCACCTGCATTTTTTCTTGTTCCTTATCCCATGGTCTCCCAACCGAGCTGATTATGTATGCTTTAGTTAATCCATGTTTTATATACATTCTTTAATTTTCATTTTCAACTTCAGTTCATCATCCGGAGTAACTTGCAATACGCTGCCCTAAGTGCTTTGAGGAGACTTCCGTTGGATCCAGGAAACCAGGCATTTCTGTACCGTGCTGCCCAAGGGTGTGTTTTCCTTCATTCTGGTAGTCAACTATTCATTACATAGAGCTGTTGCTTGGGAATATTTTTCCATATCAATTTCCTTATACAATTTCAACAATTGCATGTGGCACATATCCATTTGGTTCCGATATTTTCTTCTGCCATATATGTATTTTTACTTGTATGAGGTTTTTAGTTGGAGAAGTTTTTTTCGATGAAACGTTTTCAACTGACTCATTCTGTTTTTCTCATGTCCTTTTTAAGCTTTGAATCTGTTTTTACGTATCCTTAAACTTTCAACACTTACTTAATTTGTATTACTTCTCAATGATTGGTGGGATATCTTTAGAAACTTTACCTCTGTTGTGAAATTGGTTCTCTAAGTCAAACAAGTTTATGTTACACTTCAGGGTTTCATTTGCCGATCCAGTTGCTGTGCGACATGCATTGGAAATTTTATCTGAGCTATCTACAAAGGATCCTTATGCGGTTGCAATGGGCTTAGGTGATTTGATTAATTTAACATTTTTAAAGCTTCCGCTTTCTTATTGTGTGTGAAACTAAGTTTCATATCTTTATGCTTCTAATACTTTTCAATTCATTACTTTGTGCAGAGAAACATGCAGAGCCTGGAGGTATGTTTCCCAATATTTGTTTCTTAATCTGAGAAAAAGAAAAGATAACAAAGGATCCAATTTTTACTGTGGAAAAAGAAAATGGCTTTAGGTTCAGACAGGCTTTCTAGCCAATCATTTTAATTCGGGCTTAGCTAATATAGGTGACGAGAACATTTCAAATTTGTTGACAAAAAAAAAAAAAAAACAAAAAAAAAAAGAACATTTTTATTTATTTTTTTGTTTGCCTGGCTCCTTTAGAATATTTTCATTCTATATGTAGGAAAGCAAAGAAAATAAAGACTTGTTCGGTTACAAGATATGGTTTTGCAATGAGTTTTGTGAATGAAATGAGTTTGGTCTCATCTGGTTCAATGCCATTTTAGATTTCTTTTTTCATGTAGAAATTTCAAATTGTAAAGTTTGTTTGTATCTTAATATGCTCAAATTGTTTGTTCTTACTGCATTTTGTGGTGCCTTGGTTTGTTCTATGTATCAGGAGCTTTGCAGGATGTCCTCCATTTGAATGATGTTCTTGCTAGAGTCGCTCTAGCGAGGTTGTGCTATACAATTTCTAGAGCACGAGCCTTGGATGGTAAGCCTATATGATGAATTCTTCTTCTTCTTCTTCTTCTCTCTCTCTCTCTCTCTGTTTAATTTATCTGTTTCCTTGTAAGTTATTTGTTTGTTTTTAAATGTGTCTACAGAGAGGCCCGATATTAAATCTCAGTTCAATTCTGTGCTTTATCAACTCCTCCTGGATCCCAGCGAAAGAGTCTGTTTTGAGGCAATTTTATGTATATTGGGAAAACATGATAGTGCAGAGAGGTGTATTATAAGCATTCCTTTTATATTGATTGCATCCCTTTTGTCATCACAAGGTCGTAATTAGATGGTAGATTGTTGTATAACTCAGTGTTCGACCCACATATTCTCCCGGATAAAATTTTCTTTATTTACTTGGTTCTAATTTTTATTTGCTTACCTTTTCAATATGTAGGGCTGAAGACCGGGGTACTGGGTGGTACCGATTGACTAGGGAGATTCTCAAGTTTCCAGAAGCACCTTCTGGGAAGGGTTCCTCAAAAGATAAATCTCACAAGACAAGGCGTCCACAACCCCTTATCAAACTTGTAATGAGAAGGTTTAAGGATCTCTCTCTCTCTCTTTCTCTCTCTCTCTCTCTCTCTCTCTCTCTCGTTTTGGTATCAGAACCCGGTGAAAATTGATGTTAAGAGGTAGTTTTTGAAGCGTATTTTCATATGTAGGAGTCTGGTTGAACTTAAAACGTTGCAAAATAATATAAATATAAAAGTACAAAATTCCCTTTGGTCAACTGTCACATGGGGCAAAGTTCAGGTGGTATTGCTAAAGTTTTCGCTTTGTAAAAACTTTAAATTATATTCTCTTGATTTTGTGCTTCCTGTTTTTTTACAGGTTGGAGAGTTCTTTCCGTAGTTTCTCTAGGCCAGTACTCCATGCAGCAGCAAGAGTTGTGCAGGAGATGGGGAAGAGTCGGGCTGCTGCATTTGCTATAGGAATACAGGATATCGATGAAGCAGTGCATGTTAATACATTTTCTGAGTATCTCGATTCGCAGGATTACAATATTAATGAAACCGCACATCCTGAAAGTAAATTTCCAACTTTTTTATCTTTTGACAGGATCTCTTGTAAGTTGTAACCTTTTAGATACTGGTCCATAGCTTCCATAGCATCCTTCCATCTAATATTTTAGAGGATCAATGATCATTAATTTTGATGATATCAATTGTGTAGATTATGTAGCTATACAATGAGTGATGTGAGTCACTGGAAATATCTCATTAGCTACGGTTTATATATATATATATATATATATAGAATATGCATGTATAATTGTGTGTGTGTAAATATGGGCATGTTTGTATTCCTTTTATAATTATCATTAATAGGCATGTGTGTATATATAGAATATGCATGTATAATTGTGTGTGTGTGTGTGTGTGTGTATGTGCGTGTGTGTATACCTTTGAGTAATTGGCATTAGAGTGCTTTTATAATTATCATTAATTATTTATGAGTATGCTATGAGTTCTGCATCTGGTGTGAGCTCTACTACTCGTGCCCTGTATTGCACTATTTTTAGTAATGAAAGTATGTGTCTAATACGTAAAACAAAACGATGCTCTTAGTTCAGCAGTTACACATGTCTGGTGTACAAATTTATGGAATATTCACAATTAACTTCATATATGTTTCTAGCCAAAGTCATGCTTGGTTTTTAGTTACTTTTATCACAGGGAATTTTGCACCAAATATACTTGAGAACAGTTTGTGCATGAAAATTTTGCAGATGTTTATCTGGCATAGGTTTGTTGATTGAATTTTTTAAGCAACATGTTTCACAGAGTGAAGATTTTATATTATTCTGGTTCTCTAGGACATGCATTGCTTTATAAATATATAGGTTTTTTATTTGTCTTTTCCATTTCAAGATCAGGAAGGTAAAATGTGTCCGGTTAGAGTGTTTTTTAGCAAAGTCATTTCAGTGTATATTTGATACTTTTTATGTTTCACTCTCAATTTTGTTTTTCTTTAATCTCTTTGGGAAAACGATATGCCATATTTAATTTCAGTTTTTTGTGGCTAGCACAACACGGGTTGGAATTTTCCATGTTAGAGTAAAATAGGTAGAAAACACATGATACGCTGTAACAAGGTAGGTAAATGTAAATGAGGCCTGTACTTTCGCCCAAAGTATTTTGGAAATATGTAGGACTTATACTGTTTGCTTGTGTTTTTATTAGCCATGTTCTTTTATATATTTTTAGAGGATGAAAAGTTAGTTTAGTGGAATGCGATCTAATTATGTTTCGTGGTTTCCCTTCCCACCACATAGGCATTCGAAGAACTTCTTCTGTATCTGCTGGAGTAGGTGGTAAGGATACAATTGCTAGTTTGTTAGCTTCATTGATGGAAGTTGTGCGGACAACTGTAGCTTGCGAGTGTGTTTATGTTCGAGCAATGGTAATTAAGGCACTGATCTGGATGCAAAGTCCCCACGATTCATTTGATCAACTAGAATCTATTATTGCATCAGAGCTTTCTGATCCAGCTTGGACAGCCACACTATTGAATGATATTTTGCTCACTTTGCATGCTCGTTTTAAGGTATGTAGTGGACAATAAAGTATCTCATGGTGTGTCATTTGTTGGGAAATGCATATGTGTAGAAGTCTCTATTAATGAACTTCTGTACAAAGATACTGAGGAAGCGAACCACTGAGTAAAAACATATAGAAAACCAAGCCACAATCCCAAACCAGAACAACATCACACATCCAATAACAGCTAATGGCTAAACCATTTGTATTGTCAGGCGACTCCAGATATGGCTGTCACTCTTCTTGAAATTGCAAGGATCTTTGCAACTAAAGTTCCAGGGAAGATTGATGCTGATGTATTACAACTACTTTGGAAGGTAATTTCCTTCAATCCTCACTATAGGCAGTTCTTATCTATCTAGATAATTATGTATGTCTTGTCCATCGTATTATTTTCTTGCATTTCTTTCAGTGAAGTCTATGTTTCTTGTGAAAGAATTTATTGCTGTATGTTGTCCAGTGCTTCTTATGTGCATTGATAGGCTTGTGTCAGTTATGACGATACGGTAAACATTATCCCACCAAAATGAGCAAGAGGATATAGGATACTGGTGCAGTTGTGATGGTTTGACTCCATTTTGTATTTAGTTGTTTTGCATATCTACGGGCTTTATCGCATACAAACAATCTCTATTGATGATTGCAACTTGTACTTTATCGTCATTATTGACTTTCTGATTCCAGACATGTCTTGTCGGAGCTGGTCCTGATGGGAAACACACGGCATTAGAAGCAGTTACCATAGTTCTTGATTTACCACCACCACAACCTGGGTCAATGCTTGGCATTACGTCGGTAGACAGGGTATCTGCGTCTGATCCAAAATCAGCTCTGGCATTACAGAGATTAGTACAAGCAGCTGTAAGCATTTTTTTTCTTTCAATAAGTAGACGCTTTATTTGTTTCTCTTCCAATTCATCCATCAAATAACCTGTAGTACATATCCTTTTCTATTTATTGCTGAACAAATGTACTGTTAGGTATGGTTTCTTGGAGAAAATGCAAACTATGCTGCTTCTGAATATGCGTGGGAATCCTCAACTCCTCCTGGTACTGCATTGATGATGCTAGATACAGATAAAATGGTTGCTGCCGCCAGTTCTCGTAATCCTACTCTAGCTGGGGCATTGACTAGGCTTCAGAGATGTGCGTTCAGTGGCAGCTGGGAGGTATTAGCTTCCACCTCAGTGTCAGGCATTTGACATTTGTTACTGACTTTATCTTAGGACGATAACAGGGTGAATTAAATACTAGTTTTCCTATGTACTACCACGGTCTGGCAGTCATGGTTAAGGGTTACAATATTCTGTTGAGGGCCTTGAGGCATGGTTTCTAAGGCATCGAGACAATGGTAGTGGTAGTTAGAGAATATACTTTGCCTGCTGGTGGCTTTATAGTGGGCATGCAGGAGTATCCTATAAAACTCTAGTTTACTGATTTTCCGTGGTTGACATGTGACCTCATCCTCTACATTTTTCAGATGGGGGCCTAGATACTATAGAATGTACACACATGTGCACACAGATTAGTTAACCTGTGAACTCACCCTCTACTCATTTGATTGTCTTATATGTTGTTTGTTCCTTTGGGTTTCTCTAGGTTCGAATTATTGCTGCTCAAGCTCTTACAACTTTGGCAATAAGGTCTGGTGAACCTTTTAGGCTACAGATCTATGAATTCTTACACACATTAGCACATGGGGGAGTGCAGTCTCAGTTTTCTGAGATGCATCTCAGTAATGGGGAAGATCAAGGAGCAAGTGGCACAGGCCTTGGAGCTCTAATAAGTCCCATGATAGATGTTCTTGATGAAATGTATAGAGCACAAGATGATTTGATCAAGTAAGTGATACAAATTTCTTTTTTAAACGCGTCATTCTTTTTTTGGTATCCACAAGAGTTTGTTGTGTGGGTAATCAGGGAAATACGCAGCCATGATAATGCTAATAAGGAATGGACAGATGCAGAACTTAAGAAACTATATGAAACTCATGAACGGTTGCTTGATCTTGTTTCGCTGTTTTGTTACGTCCCCAGAGCAAAGTATCTGCCAATGGGGCCAATAAGGTACAAACTCATTTATAGTGCTTATGTCTTTAATTTGACATATATTTATCTGTTGTAATTTTTTGTTTGGTCAGATATTTATCTGTTGTATTTGAAAGAATAAGAGGCGTGAGGCGTTTTTGTTATTTTGTGAGTAAAACTTGATTCCGGAATGTAGAGATGCAATTTTCTAGTTCTTTAGCAAGTGTCCAGAAAAAGAATGTCAGCCTTTTGCACGAATGCTTTAATTAGACTCTCTCTCTGTTGTATAGGTAAAACCAGAATTTCTCAAATGTGTTATCTATTCACTACACAACACTAATTTTACAATGTCCTCTTTCATTTCCATGAAATTTTTCGATGTACATAATACCATGTTACCGAACAATTGTTCTTCACCTTACTCCTAGTGTCTGACACGCCGGATAACAAAGGTTAAAAATCTTGATGTCGGTGGAAATATTTGTAGTCCAAATGTTAAGGAAATATTAGTAGTCCAAATGTTAAGGAAATATTAGTAGGAATATTAGAATATATTATACATGTAAACATGGAAATTTGCTCCAAATTCCAAAACCTCCTGGAAATCTTAAAAAAAAAGTATTAAGCATGATACAATTAGAATATTGTCCAAAGTAACTATTAAACTAATTGTCACCATACTTATGAGGTGCAAATAGAAGAAAAGTTTATTTTGATCCTTGTCTAAGGATTTTAAGCATGTCCCATTTGGTATAAGCATTAGTAGAGAGTGAGGGTAATTTACGACTAATCACTGCTTAGTGTTTACAAAGCACTTTTATGAGGGATTGACTGTGTCAAAAATCATCGGTCTAACTCTAAATTTTAATGAGATGATTCCCACATACTAAAACTCTTTTCATTTGACGGCGAGTGTGATTTCTTTTGAATACCAGTTTTACCCTCTTTTCTATCTGCATTTGTTATTTGATTTCCCTTCGTAATCTTTTGACAGTGGAAAACTTATCGACATCTACCGCACGCGGCACAATATTAGTGCATCAACTGGTTTGAGTGATCCAGCTGTTGCTACTGGAATTTCTGATCTTATGTACAAATCTAAACCAGCACCTGAGGATCCTGATGTGCTTGATGATGACCTTGTAAATGCTTGGGCAGCAAACCTTGGTGATGACGGACTCTTAGGAAATAATGCACCGGCAGTGAGCAGGGTAAAATATTTATTTGATTTAAATTAAACTTCAAATTTTACAGACGAAAGAAATTAAATATATTAGTCCTGACAAAAAAGTGAGATATTTATCAACATCTTGCTATCTTATGTCTCGACACAAACTCTAAATTTGATTTGAGAGATCTTTAAACATATTATTATAATTTCCTTCCTCTGTTGAATCTTGTAGTCTAACTTTTAAAAGGAATTTGAGTGGGAATTTTTCATTGATACTGTTTTTCGGTGTTATAAATTACTGGTTTAAGGTTTGTCTTAGAAAGTGGAATTGGAACTATAGTAGTTAAATTGGCTTACTGTGGAATGTCTTGATCCTCTTCAAATGGATGACTATTTCACCTCGACTTCTTGTTAGGTTAATGAATTTCTTGCTGGTGCTGGAACTGATGCTCCCGATGTTGATGAAGAAAACATAATCTCTAGACCTTCAGTTAGTTATGATGATATGTGGGCGAAGACCCTTTTGGAGACTTCTGAGCTGGAGGTATGTGTTTTACATAATGTTCCTGGGCTGGCATTGCATGCAAGAACGTTGCAGTAATCATGTACACAATGAGGAGGTTGTCACTAATTATATTCTTGGATTGTAGGAAGATGATGCAAGGTCATCCGGGACATCTTCCCCAGAATCAACGGGATCAGTTGAAACTTCGATATCATCTCACTTTGGCGGAATGAACTACCCTTCACTTTTCAGTTCACGGCCGGTATGAGATGCATTGGTCAAATTCGAATAAATATTTTCTTTGTTTTTTATCTTTTTTTAATAATATACTTCCACTTTCACATTTATTAAGGTTCTAGGCTTAAGATTTCTTACTAGGCTCTAGAACGTTAATGCAGTTCTAGATACTGACCATGCGATAATCATTATGCATTAAGAAGTTATCATCTTTCTAATATTTTATTACAGTTCAATACCGTGAAGTTGGTTCAACCATGACTCGACCGAAGTATAGCTTTTGTGTTTTTAAGATTTGAATTTTGAACATTTTTTCTAAGTATAGGGTATCGTGGAAAGGGTTGATGCACAGTTATCACTTGCTTATAAGAACTAAGATCAAAGCATTTTCTTTACCCATACAAACTCATTGCCTGATTGATGCCCGGAGAGGATTATAGATTTTTAATTGAAATACACTCTATCATCTGCCATATAGGATTCAGTTGTTTGATGAGTTAATTATTTGTAACAGGAGATGTCTGGAGGAAGCAGATATAGCAATCCATCTACGGGAGGTCCCTCATTCGGTGAGGGTTTAGGTTCTCCGGTTAGTGCTCATTGCCTCTCTTCCAACTAGTTTTTTAATTTTATGATTCCGTCATAACTGTAATTCTTCTAATTCTTTGCAGATTAGAGAAGAGCCTCCACCATACTCGTCACCTGTCACACAAAGATTTGAGTCATTTGAAAATCCCTTAGCTGGGGGAGGATCCCAGAGTTTTGGTTCTAATGATGACGAACGCATTTCTTCTGGAAATCTTCAGCATGGAACGGCACTCTATGACTTCACTGCTGGTGGAGATGATGAGGTAAGTCAATATTCAGTCTAACCTTAAAGCATGGAGTTTCCCTTTCCTGACATGCAGCTGGTGTTCTGCTTGATAAACGATGCGGAAGTTGAAAAATGAACTATTGCTGTCTTTTACAAGAAGGTGATTAACACGGTTTTTTCCGGACTTGCAGTTAAGTTTAACGGCGGGAGAAGAGATTGACATTGAGTACGAAGTGGATGGCTGGTTTTACGTAAGTATACAGAGTGAATAACATCAAAAGGAAAACGAAAATTCTTGTTCGTGTTTTTTACATGTCATGTATTTGGATAACGTTGATTTCGTATTATTATTACTCTTTTTTGTCTCGTCAAGAGTAGAATTCGCTTAATAATTTTCATCTGGACGTCTTTTTTCTCTAGTTGCTCTTTGAAGGGTCATTCTCTGACGTCCTCGCTAGCGAGACAACATAGTGTATTCATGTCAGTTGCTAATGTATGGCATTTTAACTCCTTACAGGTGAAGAAGAAACGCCCTGGCAGGGATGGAAAAATGGCGGGGCTGGTGCCGGTTCTCTATGTTAACCAGTCTTGAATTCCAGACTGTAAGACCATCTCCAACCGAAAGGGCTATGTTTGATCATCTAATTCTTCGTTCTACACCATCTTGTCCGGCTATCTGGTTTCTTGAAGGCCCAGAGCTGCTCCGATAATTGTTTTGAAGAGTGGGAACGCCCACTGCATTTTTGTTTCGATTGTTTTATATTTGTTTCCCTTCTTTCACGAATTCGAACATGGGACATTATTCAATACTGTGAAGACATGAGCTCAATTTTGTTAAATTTTCAGAGACTCATGTAAGTTCTGTTAAATTTTCAGAGAAACGGACGGGTTTCACTAATCTCATCGATACTGTCCTCACTTAATCATCCGTGTAATAGTTTAAAGTTAAAGTTAGAAAGTCAATTTTGGAATCAAATTTGACTTCAAATGTTATATCATTTCCACATCAAATAAGAATCAAATAATAGTTTTGACTATAATACTTATGTGTATTTAATACAATTCTTCAGAGGTCAAATATAACTTTTGGAGTCAAATGCAAAGACATATATGACTCTTGGAGCCAAATGTAGAATCAAATATGACTTTGCACTTGATTCTGGAGTCATATACAACTCCAACTTCTCTAATGCATTGGAGAGAAATTGAGTTAAATTTGAGGTTAAAAGTGGTATTTGACTCCCAACTTTTTATGTGCGTTGGAAATAGCATCTTCAAACTCCGTTGTGCATTTCAAACTTTCTATATTTAGAAATAAAATTATACTTACGAAGAGTGCACAATGACGTTTTTGAAGTGTCAATAACATCTACCAAGTTATAATGTCATATTTCACTCCAAATGTGGATGTGAAAGTCACTGAATCTAATGGATACGGAGTCAAATTTGACCTTTAACTTTTAACTCGTTTGCATTAGAGAGTGATTAAATGAATTTTAGGGTTAACAATATCTTCTAAAGGTCGAATTCTCACTTGTAACTTTTGAGAGCACTAATGAGAGATTACGTAAAATTCAGAATTAAGTATAACTTATGACTATAAGCCCTGGTTTGGTTTAGCTACTTTTTAAAAAAGTGGGAATGGAAAAAAATTCGGAGCATTTTAAGTGTTTGGTAAGCACTTCAAATCAGTTTTTTTTCAAGGTTATGGAGAAAACATGTTTATAGTTGTTGATTATCTAAATTGATTACTTCTTGATTAATTTTTTTTAGATTAATATTCTTGTTTGTCATTATCTAAATTGCTCTGTACACTGCTCTGTATTGCTCTGTATGATCATTTCCTGAAAACGAAACAGAGTTGATAGTTCCATTTGTTGGATCAATTTTTTGGTGGACTTATTGTAAAAGCATCAATCAAATGTCAAATATTAACATAACATATAGAGGATATGTGGCATTTCATGGATGGTCCAAAACATTGTTCTAGTGATGGTCCTAATTCTTCTCAACAACTCTCCATATCATTAGATTCATACAGTTACATCATGCATGACTTTGACAGATTCTCAAATTTCATACAGCCACCATGGGGCCTTAAGCAAATGGTCATCTCTCTTTTTCTGCTTCTACAGCAAGTAATAACAACCTAGCTATGTTCGAGCTGAGTGATTTTCGTTTCAAAATAGCTTTTTATAAGAGGTTTTCATTTAAAAATAGTTATGCCAATGCCTCCCCTTCTAAGTTTGATTAGTTTTTTCCTGGTTGTGTTACAATATCATTTGTTCTTGTTTTAATAAATATATGTATATGTACAAATCACTAGTTGATATCGATGGCATAGAAGGGGGCGTCTTCATCAATATCATTTGTTCTTGTTTTTTGGGAGATAGCCTTGTATTCTTATATTTCAATTTTATAATCGAGTCTTTGCACTGGACGACAAAAACATTGGACTCAAATCTCAAATTTTGACTTTTACAATTGGCCATGTGCACTGGAGAGGACCTTACTATTTACTCTAAATGATGCTTGCCCTTGTACAACTCCACCCGTTGGGTAAGGGCAATGGCAAGGGCGATACTATTCACAATTTTTAAAATTTTTATTTTATTTTTATGCTTTGTAAATTTGTTATTTGAAAATTAAATGATTGTCTAATTTGAATAAGATGTTGAGTATTTATAAAATAATAAAATGGTTGGGTATTTATAAAAAAACAAAAAAAATCATATTTCTCTCTATGTTTTATAATTTTTATTGTTGGGTTAATCCTTGCCATTGATTTTCAAACTCATTTAAAATCAAACGCACTAGAACACGTCGTATGTCACAATGGTAATTCTTTTATATCGTTGGAAATCCAACAGCCTGAGATGTGCCACGTCATAGAGTCGTTGGGCTCTTTTGTCGCAACAGGGCTCACTGCTGCAATTTATATCGGCTCACTCTCCCCTTTGCGTGTGCAATGCACACGTCATGCACATAAGAAAATAAAAAAACATGACCGACGTCATGTTGACATCAACCTTGCTAGCTGACGCCATGTTGATATTAGCCTTGCTAGCTGACGCAAGGTTGGGGCGGCATAAATGACGCCAGCCTTGCCAATTGATGCAAGGCGCAAAGCCGGGCGTATCTTTCTCGGACTAGGATTTGTCTGTATGTTGTTACGCTGTGGTGTGTGCTTGCTGGTAAATGATTCTTGAAGTGTCGGTGGTAATTTGCTGGAGCCCTAGAGCCTTCTTTTCACCAAACGGGGGGCTGTTTTGGGAGTTCGTTTTGTGTATTGTGCTGCTTCGTTTTGCTCAGTGCTGCCTTTTTTTGTTTTTAATTGTTGTGGCTTAGATTGTTGCTTCTTCTCAGTTCATACAATCACAAGGTTGTGATAAGTATTTATGAATCAAGCTTACAATCTCTCACGTTTTATGGTAACCTTGATATCGCAAGTGAGTTGTACATACGCCCTCAAGGATATCTTGAAGAAGCAAGCAAAGGAAGTGGATTTCAAGCTGCACTTGATCGATGCTATGTATGCGATATCAAGGTTACCATGAAATGTGAGAAAACGAGAGAATATAAACAACTCCCTTGTAACCTTGATTCAAGCTTACAATCACAAGGGAGTTGTTTATATTCTCTCGTTCTATCACGTTTCATGGTAACCTTGATATCGCATACATAGCATCGATCAAGTGCAGCTTGAAATCCACATCCTTTGCTTGCTTCTTCAAGATATCCTTGAGGCGGCTGAATTCACCGGCAAGTGAAGACGGTGCGGCCGAATTCACCGGCAAGTGAGGACGGTAATCTTACATAGAAACATTATGCTCAGTGAAGTGACAACCTAGAGCTTCACCACCTTGTTTGCTTGTGCTTTGGTATGAAACTGATTCTACATTCTCGAGAACGATTTCGTAGCAGGGAATTGACGCTCACCACTGTAACCATATGTTAACTGAAATTGTGGGAGAGTTTGTTGAGGATGAGGATATGCAGAGGGGGAATGTACAAACCACTGTAGTCCGTTTGATTCGGTTTGATTCAGTTTCAATCAATACCACCATTAAACCCAAACCAAACTATTATTATCGGTTGATTCGGTGTTTTTAAACCTATTTCTCTTACATCAATAAAAAAATATCCAACATTTCAAGAGTTTTAATTTTCTAAACATCCATACATCTCACACATTCTATAATATGTTAATATGCGTACGATTAGACATTCAAATAATCTATAATATTTTCACATGTGTAAAATAAGAATAATGATAATTAAAAAAATATATAGTCCGTTTCAATTTGGTTTTAGTCAATTTCAAAAGTATAAAAATAAATTGACATAAAAGCGAATGATTTTAAATTTAATTGACCCTTTTTCTTGATCAATATCAAACCAAACCGACCAAAACAGTTTAGATTGGTCGGTTTGAATGGTTTGATCAATTTGAGACTTACCCCAAACGAAACAAAAAATGGATTCAAAAATTTAAATAAAAATAAAAATTATTATTAGCAATTCAAAAATTTCATTTGACACTTTAAATATTTTTATAATTAAAAAGAAAAATATAATTATGAGGTGGGTAGAATATGATTTGCCGGTACACTGTTGCTCTATTTGAACCAATTTATTTGCTAAACATACCCACCCGATTTTATTATGTTAGAGAAAAAATAAAATAAATTTGCCAAACATACCCCTTTCCTTTCCCCGCAGCAACTGAAAGCCGTCTCCCTCCCACCTCCTTTGGCAGTCTTCTCTCACTCTTCTCTGGCTCCCCCTCCGCCAGCAAGGTATCAGGTGAAATTTTGAACTCCATTTTCTTGTCTAATTTTCTCGGGAAAATCTGGGTCCTTTCCCGAGAAAGTTTTTGAATTGCTCTGTTTGCAAATGTTTTAGGTTTGATAGACTTTGATTTACGTTGGATAAGGATAAACACAAATCCATATACACTCATCAATTTGAACATTACTATTCGACACAGGCAGAAGATGGCATTAAGGCAAATGCTATTCAACACCAGATCAATGTTTTCGACACCGGGGTTGGCCAGATTCTCCACCAAATCAAACCCTTACCTAGGTAACCCCAAATTTTGGTCGAGTTTTCCATTTTTTTCTTGGCTCCCAGAAAATGGATAGGGAAGAAATTTCTGGGTTATGTGCATTTGTTGATTTGCACTTGTTCAAATGTTAAAAAAAATTTCTAGTTAAGTAGCTATGTTGGTGTTTGATGCCGGAAAAAGTGGAAAGAAATGGGAAAAGAAATCTAGGGTTAGTTTTTGTAATGCTTTTAATTTAGGCTTTGATAGAAATAAATATGCTTTTTATTTGATTAATGCTTGTTGGGTGGTTTCGAAGGAGCCGTTGAGTCAGAAGTTTAGAATACTGGATGGTGGTAAAAATGGGTACGTCTGGTGCTGCTTATTATTTGGGGTATTTGGTCATAAAGGAATCAACAGATATTTGAAGATGCTGGGGGATTGGAAATGGCGGAGGTGTGGGAAAAGGTCAAGTTTCGGGAACTCTATGGACTCCTGTATTCCGTTTTTATAGGATACACATCTATCGGCCATTATACTACCCTAAACCCATACAGGTATTTGAAGATTGTAGGGGATTGGAAATGGTGGAGGTGTGGGAAAAGGGTCAAGTATTGAGCAACGTTATGGGCTTTTGTATCTCTTATTTTTAGGAATATACCTCTACTCGACCATTATACTAGCTTGGATGCTAGGCTGCAGTGTCTTGATGTTTTAGTTTACTTATAGATTACTTGTGCATTACTTGTTCACTTAGATGTACAGCTTTTTTTTTGAAATAAATCTTCTCTTTTCGAAAAAAATATATAGAAGTGAAAAACTTTACTGGTCACTTCTCCACAAACAGTAAAAGGAATGGTTACTGAGGTTTGTTATGCTTGTGTTGCCACAGTTGTCTGGTTGCTGGGAAAGTTGGGGGATGTAAACAGTGTCAAGTCAAATGTTGAGTTTTATTATTCAATGTCTCTTCTTTGTAACTATCTATTTTTATGAGGAAATGTTCTCTACTCCTGGAAATTGAACTTCTGTGAAATTGAGGCTCTGTTGAATAGTGGATTTAATTTAGTGGGAAACATCAAAATTGGGTTTGCATGGTTTTTTTTTTTTTTTTTCATTCTTTTTTTCTTGCAGTGAAGGTTGGGATCCCAGAGTTTTTGAATGGCATTGGCAATGGAGTGGAATCCCATGTAACCAAGCTTGAGTCTGAGATCGGAGACTTCCAAAAGTTGCTTGTCATTCGTACTCTCAGGCTGAAGAAACTTGGTGTCCCTTGCAAACATGTAAGCAATCTCTTAGTCTAACACTCGTCGTATGGTTTAATAACTGTATTATTCAGCACCAGCTGGGCATTAACACAGTAAAGTATCTGTTTTTTTTTTATCAGTTCTCGTAAATTAGGAATGTATAGCTGCAGTACCTACTTAGCAGCTCTAAAGTTTCAGTCTTGCTGATTAATGGGTGTGGAACGAAAACCGTGTCTCCCTTTCTTTAAAAAAGGAATAAATTTCAAGGATTTGAAAGTTGCAAACTTGGTGTTCATGTCATGGTGAAAATAATTTCACTACTTCACGTGGACTTGTATTTTAAAATTTGATAGCTGGATTCTTTTGCAGAGGAAGCTCATCTTGAAATACACTCACAAGTATAGGCTAGGACTCTGGAGGCCTCGAGCTCAGCCCGTCAAAGCCTAGTTAGTTTAGGAGTGTCGCGTCCTTTACACCGATTTAGTCTGCCGCAAAATGCGACTGTCGGATACTTGATGTACTGAGATTTGAAAGAAGAGTTTTACTTGCTTGTTATAGTCGTCCGTCTCCTTTATTTAATTTATAATGTAGTTTATTGGTTTAGTGTCTGATATACTGAATGCACCTGGACAGTTGAATATAACAATAAATTTTTAGCACATTTAATTACGTATTACTCTTCATATCTTTCATTCGTGTGGAACTCGTACGTAGAATCCCATCCGTATGTGTAAGTGATGTGATCTACCAATTTGCGATACATGTATCATGAATATCTGCATGACTGAAAGTCAAGCTCCGAGTGTTCTTCAATTGAAGCGATGCAGTTGGACCATGTTTTACGATACTGAGGCAGTTGGAGCATGTCTCGTAGTATCAACGTAGCATTCGAAACTGGACATTCATAAGAACATATTGACGCTCATATGTTTCGACGCCCACGCCGTTCGACGTAACGAGTTGCAACTGAAACGGTCACAACCAGTCTCACAAGCTTGCAAACTTATAAATTTTCATATCTTTAAACTCTCAAGGAAGGAGAGCACCCAAAAACCCTACAGGTGGTGACAATTTCTCGATTTAAACCCTAATTCCCCTAACAAAACCCTACTAGGATAAGTACTCCAAAGGCTTGTACACCAAGGAAACCAAAACAGGAAACGTCACACTTGAGCGACCAAAACACAATGTTTGATATGACAGTGTACTTGAGCTCTCGACATGACAGATTGAGAAACTAGAAATTTCATACGGTAGTAGACTTCCACCAAAAAACCGTAAATTTTGAGTTCTTATTTCCAACAATCTCCAACTTGATGAAAAATGTATTGGCCGCCACTTCAAATCGAGAAGTTGAGTTAATCAAGAAGCTCAAGAGGATGATCGGCTAAAATTAAGGTTTAGGGGAGAAATTGGCTAATTATAAAAGTTTAGGATGGTAATCGGTTAAAACTAAAGTTTTGGATGGGGAGGGGGGAAATTGACAACTCCTTAGAAGTTGCGAGAGGGAGAATTGATGAATACCTCAACATATAGCAACCCCAAAAATAGTATGCAAGTTCATAAAAACCAAACCCTAGCTACATCTTTAAGAGCAGTTCACTCGTTTTAGGAGGGCCAGTGTAAGGCAAGGGCAAGACATGTAAATTGCCTTTGTGCAACTCCATCCGTTGGGCAAGGGTAAAAGAAAGAGCGATCACTATTCACATATATATATATTTTTTATTTCTATGTCTTGTAAGTGTGTTTAAGTGTGAACTTTATAAGTTTGTTTTTTGAAATAAAACTCCCAAAAATTTGACTCTTACCATATTGTCCATACCACGTTTGTATCATATCTCCAAATAAGGTAAGACTCACATGTGTTGGTGGCCCTTACCTTTTATTAGAGAGATGATACAAATATGGTATGAAAAATGTGGTAAGTGTATCATTACTCTGAAGCTTCTTGTTTAACTCCAAAAATTTAATTTCTAATACAAAGCAAAACATAGCATTACAACTAGTACAATATTAAAACAATATTATTCTCGGTAGCCTACAACCTAAGACATACAATGCTTAGCGCTAGGGCATCCAACGCATGGCACAATTTTGTATTTTAAAGTATGCTTCACAATTTTTCAACGTTTGTGCTCTTGTGAATGATGTATTGCTGTTATGAAGATTAAATCGCATTTGTGCTTTCTATTACCTCATTGGCTAGATTATCGCCACTTTGATAAATTGCCTCCGCTTTTGTGAGGATTTCTTGTCAATACGAAGATTCCTCTATCCTGGATGTGCCTTGAATCTGCTTGACAAATTGTGTACGAATCTTTTTTCACATTTGTTGCACCCTCATCTCATTTTTCGTGATCTTTTCATGAATAACACGTGCCTACCTCTCAAGCAAAGCAACGTCCTGATCGACCAAATTGCCTTCTCACTCTTTTTTTTTTTTTGGTAAAGAATGGATTTGGAAAGTGGAAAACAAATATAGAAATTTGTAGTAAAACTAAAGGTTGAGTTGTGAAGTGGGGAATAAGGAAGAGGGTTGAGTATTTATAGTATAATAAATATATTCTTAATTTTTTTTACCATTGTATTATTCCTGACCATTGATTTCCCAACTCAGCTAAAATCTGATGCACCAACACGTGACATGTGGCACAATGGTAACTTTAAAAAAAAAAAAATTCTACCGTTGGAAATTCAACAGTCTCACATAATCATATGAATCGACGTGAGAATCCAACTACATCGCATGCCAGAATCCATGTTGTACATTTGAAAGAGGTTAACCCCCTTACTTCTCGTATGTTACAATCCTCTTCCCCCTGAGCCCTTATTTCTCCTCAATCCACATAGACAAAATGTAGAACTGGTGTGAACGATTCATCAAGGAAGAAATGACTCACTGCTTGTTGGTAGTAGAGCTGCTGCAACGGGCCCCACGACAACAAAAATTGTCTGTCCAAGTGCCGAGCTCACTTCACGCGTATAATGCACGCAACAGAAAAAAAAAAAACGTGGCTGACGTCAATCTTGCTTGCTAGCGCAAAATCATATCTAACTTGCTCAGATTTTTTGGGGGCTTCACATGACCCACCACTTGGCCCTTCAATTTGGATTTGGATCCCATTCGGATCCAAATTGTGGGGATCCTAGAAATCCTCACATCTTACTAATTCATCATGCATTGTGTGGTCAGAATTTATTATTATTTTATTTAAAATTAAACACAAGTTTAATACGAAAACTAACTGCACGATATACGATCAACGATTAGGATGTGGGGATCCGGCCAGGATCCTCTTCCCTTCAATTTGGCCCGCTGGAGGTGATTGTTTGGGTTAAATGACATGTTTCAAGCTCTTGTCCTTGCCATTCATCAATACACAGAAGTCTTAGGACTCGTTTGAAAAATAATTTTAAATGAGTGAAATCACTTTTGAAAAAGCATTTTCTAGTAAAAATGCAAGTTAATCATGAAAATTAATTGAAATGCTTCTTATAAGAAAAACATAACTGATGTTTTTTACATGAAGCACTTGAAATGTATTTGAACAAAAAATATTTTATCTAAAAACGCTTTTAGCAATTTTAAAGCACTTCCCAACCAAGCTCTTAATCTATTTTATAGAGTGAGGATCCTCGCCGGACCTTCTTTGTGAGGATCTTGGGATCTTCAAATCACGTTTGTACATTTATGGTAAAAAACATTGTAATTTTTTAATTTAAATTTAAATATAAATATAAACAGTATCTGACGAAAATTGATCGTACAATGTACAATAAACGGATGTGATTGAAGGATATCTAAAATTCTCACAAAGAGAACCCAAGAAGAATACTCTCTCTATTTTGTAACACTTGGAGTACTGTTTGAATACCAGACACTTTGAAATCTTATTCCAAAAAAGGCCATGCAATCACAGGACAACATATCATCCTATGACGTGGCGACCAATACACGATTTACCAGAACACCCTTGCACATCCAATAGACCGGCAATATATCAGTCTCCTCACTCTCCTCACTCACAGCAGAGTCGTCTCCTCCTTCAGTCTTCGCTCTCCATCCCCAGCCGAAAACCCAAAAATAATCCCAGACGAGCTTCGTTTTCTGGTTCTGTGGATGGTGGATCTATCCACACCCGTATGCTTCTGAAGGATCCGAACCCGTTCTGTTTCGTTCGGTAACTGCAAAATGAGGATCCGTTTTAAATCTGCGTTTTGTGTTATGATCGTCCTGGTTTGTTTGGGAGCGTCCGGAATCGGTTTAGTTTCGGGTCAGAATCGGAGGCCCAAGAATGTTCAAGCCGCGGTTCGGGCCAAGTGGTCGGGTACTCCATTGCTCCTGGAAGCCGGGTACGCTGCTTTCTTTCGAAATTTTATGTTTTGATACTTCTGGAATTGATTGTGTCGGTAAAGTTTGAGTTATGAAGTTGTTGGTGATGTCGAAACCGTTATTGTTTTACGCTACTGCGAAGCGGATGCTTTTACAAATTAGGAAGATGATGATTGAGTTGGCGTGCGTTTTGGAAACCATGGAAGGGGCAACGACATGAGGGATGTAATCCCAAAATTGTAAAAGTTTTGTAGGAAGTGAAAAAAACGGAGCGGGTTTCTTTCGTAAGAGAAATGTGAAAGCAAAATTCAATTTATTTTTAGTTGGAGATGGTCAATTTTAAACTAATTTGAACACTTCATTCTAATATAAGTAGAAATGAAATAAAATTTTAATTTGATATTGTTTAGATGACCGAAAAATGATTCCTTTCATTAATAAACTAGCATTGGGTCTGTCCTATTTGTCATACGAGTCAACAGAATGAGCTACTGTATCTTGAAGGGGATGACCGTCTTGAATGTACTTTTATGTTCCATAATAACTTAAAACAAGCACATCGAAGTGCTTCCTCTGAAAGTCTTAAATAACGAGAAATTTGAGGTGGTTTTTGAGTTAGAGAAATAAGTGTGTTGGAACTTGGATGCACATTGGATTTTCTCCATTTGGAAGTTTGGAAGTTTGGAAGTTTTTTCGGTGGAAAGAGAAGGAGGGTAGTGCTTGGGAGATGTGCTATGATGGTAATTTTCTTGGTGGTATTGGAAGAAAGGAATATGAGGAATTTTGAGAATGTTATCGCTGATGAGATGGAGTACTTTTTTGCGGTTTTTGTGGGCATCTGTAGCTTTGGAGTTCAGAGATCTCTTTTTCTGTCATTTGATCAAATTTGAAGGCTTCTATATTGTAATTCTGTGTTTGTCTTTTGTTTCTTGTTAAAGAAAGAAGTAGCATATATTATGAGTATTGTGATTGTATGATGGTTAGAGCAGAATCATGTTTATGAGATGATTATTCTTTAGATAAGTTAAATTTTGGAGTTCGAATTCTTGATTGCAATCAGCAAATTATTTTCATCTGCTTTTGTAAATATAGTTTATTTCATATATGGTGCCTTTCCTAAGCTATTATTGGCTTCCTGTTTTTTAATGCAGTGAATTACTATCTAAAGAACAAAAAGACCATTTTTGGGACTTCATTGATGCCTGGCATCATAGTGAGAAGGATGATGCTGAATCTTATACTGCTAAGGGCTGCCTAAAAAAAATTGTAAAGCACGGGCTCTCTATTTTAGACAAACCACTGGCATCTTTGTTTGAATTCTCCCTCATGCTGAGATCTACATCTCCAAGATTGGTTCTTTATCGGCAATTAGCTGAGGAGTCTCTGTCTTCTTTTCCTCTGGTTGATGAAACTAATTCAAGCAATGACGGTGGAATTTCTGAAACAAATGAGCTTATGGAAGGTCAAAGGTCAGATCTTTTGAACATTGGTCGAAACCCGAAGAGCCCTAATGGGAAATGTTGTTGGGTGGACACTGGAGGTGCACTGTTCTTTGATCCAGCAGACTTGAAAATTTGGCTTCAAAGTCCAAGAGATTTGTGAGTACTCTCTTGAATTTTGCCTGGTTCTCTATCTCTAGAAAGAGTATCCATATTGGGAACACTTCCTTACTTTATTTTTCTTGTTTCTCAGTTCTGGAGATTCATTTCAGCAGCCTGAACTTTTCGAATTTGATCACATCCATTTTGATTCAAGTATTGGAAGTCCTGTTGCTGTTCTTTATGGAGCTCTTGGAACTGATTGCTTTAGGGAGTTTCATCTCACCCTAGTTGAAGCTGCAAAAGAGGTTCACATCATGTTATATACTTTATATCCCCTTGGACATTAGATTGATTAATCACAGTACAGTAAAGTTTGATTGCTCTTATTTGTTTGAGAAGTCTAAAAATTGGGTATAAATCATATTATAATTGAGGAATACATGAGGGGAGGTGAGTGGGTGAACCATAATAATAGGTGCAGCGAAGTACTGTTAATTCTAGATTGTTAGAAGTTTTTCTGGAAAGACATCCCGAATGGCTACACCTGTTTTTGAGTTGCTTCCAGGTCGTTTTGGGTGGGTGCTATTAAGTTCTGGGAGGATGTTTGGGTGAGGTAAAATATTTGGATACGGTTCAAAGAAGACGGCCTTCTGTCTTTATTTCTGCCCCCTGGTGTTGTGTGTAGGAAGGATTCTGATTACAGATCACTTATTGCTTCATTGAGCTTTGATGTATTCTTTACGGTCACAACTACTCGTGGAGACAGGCTTATAGTCTCCTCTAATATCATGCAATGCTTTGTTGTGCGAGCAATTTAATTTTTTTTGGGATAATATGGAGTTGGCTCGTTTATGGGGATAGGGTCCCTTTTTGGTCTTCTCTGTGGGCATCACTTTAGAAAGTTGTCATTTTCTGTTATTTTATTCGACTGGGTGGCAGCTGTTATGTAATTTTTATGATGTATATTGCATCTCGGTAGCTTAAGATTGGTAGTTCTAGTTCATCGTTTCAATCGTGGATTTCTTGTTCACATTTCCTGTACTGTGTGACTGTTAATAAAAACACTGTTTCTTAAAAAAAAAGAAAAAAAAAAGAAAAAAAAAGGCAACTATGCCCAGATTCAGGGTAGTAAACACAAGAGAGAGAATTTACTTAATTTGTCACCTTTTGTTCTTTTTGTTCATTTTCTACTTTTTCCTTTTCAAGAGGATAGGTACTAACTTTTTGTCGTATGATCTCATGATGCTGCTTTATGTTTAGAGTCTTTGTACTGGTTATCTCTTTTATGTTCTGTTATACATGTATTTTTATATGTATTGCTCATATGTAAGAAAGGTGAGTGTTGCATGCATAATTTTTTGCACATATTACAAATCTTTGTTTGCTTGATAATTCTTAGTGTGTGCTTGTATGTAATATATGCAAAATCTTTCTAAAAGATTGGTCTGAAACTTCCAGGGAAAAGCTAAGTATGTTGTTAGACAAGTGTTACCTTCTGGCTGTGATGCCAAGATTGACCGTTGTGGTGCTGTTGGTACAAGAGATTCATTAAACTTGGGAGGCTATGGAGTAGAACTTGCTTTGAAGAATATGGAATATAAGGCTATGGATGATAGCGCTATAAAGAAAGGTTAGAATAATTGATTCTAGCTGTTGCTCTTGATTCTTCTGTTGGCTTGTCTTCTCAAGCTTTTGAGGCATGTCCCAGTATCTTAAGGATTTTTGAATGCATAAAACGAAATAGGTATTGAACTGTTTCTTGATTAATAATAATATATATGAAAGAAGTGTGATGACAGTTAAATTGAAAACTTTATAAATCCCAAAATGTGTGAGGCATACACTATCCTTAGTCTTGAAAATCTTATATATGTTTCTGTTTCTAATAACCAAGTAAACCTGATAAACTCAGACCTGTAGTCTTAACAAAAAACGAGATTACGATGGAATGAGTGAATAAAATTGTCTACGAATCAAGCTTTTGAGATAGAATCATGTTTTCCGCTCAGTTTCGAAACCAGTGATACGTTTGCACTTTAAAGCATCGCTACTTTTCCATAAACTATGAGAGTGCAATTGGATTCCACTTGAGCAAGTTACATATAACCATTTTCTTATTTTGTTTCAAGATAGTCAACACTTACTCAGAAAAAATATGAAAACTTTCAACTACTTTAAACAAGTAATACCAATAATTACCAGAGATATAGAAAGTTTGTAAAGCTGCTTAGCCTCCTAAACATGCATGAATGGGTACCTAAGTCATACTGCTGACCAACTTAACCTGAGATCCAGAATTAGTTGCTTACACATGCACACAATATCTTGAGTAGCTCAAGCCTCAACACAACTTGAATATACTCTACTCTCTTTACTCTTCTTCCAAAAATAGGCTTGACTCTCTTTACAAAGAGTCAGTTAAGCTTGAAAATTGCAAATTTCCTGAAATATGAATTGGACACTTTTGAATATTTTCTTTTTCTTCTTTTCTTCACATCTTCATGTTTTTTGTTATTTTTTTTAATTGCAGGAAACAAATATATGTTTAGTGCGTGTACTCATGTTTAATTGTTCGTAGAATTTTTTTTTTTTTGGGTCAAAATATTCCTCAGAAGTACCGGGTTTATGTTACAGGTGTCACATTAGAAGATCCCAGGATTGAAGATCTCAGCCAAGAAGTCAGAGGGTTTATATTCTCCAAAATTCTGGTTTGTTTTCCTTGATATAATGGCACAAGTTATAATAAATTTTATTATTAAAAAGATTCCAAGTTTTAAGCATGGACACTCTTACTCTCTTTGGTTTTCACTGGAAAGCTTAATTTTTTTTTTACATGAATGCCATTGTATTTTCCCTTTCACTAATGACACAAATTGAGTCCAAGAATTTTCATAAGTCTTAGACTGGGAAAATATCAAAACAAATCCAGAAGAAGAATTTGAAACAGCTTTTGTTTCAATTTCTTTTGTCCTTTGATTATTGGAAACAGAAAGAGGGAATAAATAGAAAAGGGAACAAGAAATTCTTAGGTTTATCTGATTATTACCTGTAGGTTTTGGTTATCTATTCATGATTTTGTTCATATCAGAGATAATACGAACTTGATCAGGAATAGATGAGTTTCCAAACTGAGTATGAAATTTAGTTGCAGTTCACATTAGAATTTTTTTGTTTGTTTTTGTTTTGTTTTTTTGTTTTTTTTTAAATTAATTTGAAAACTGGTTTTTCTTCTACTTTCTTTTTTCTATTTTAAAATACATAAATAAACAAAAAAAGAAATCTGACATAACTAACTACCCATGTTTGAATGTTTTGAATTTAAAGTTTTCTTGGCATTTACCATTTTATCCCAGTAATTAAATTGTCTATCATTTGGATTCCAAGTTAGGGAAGGGCAATTTTAGGCATTATGAATGTTTCACCCTTTTTGCCTCTTAACATTATATATACTATATAGAGATAAAAGGGGAATGTTTGTATATGAATTAGTATGCATCTTTATTTTCTGGATGGTATTCTGTACATTTTATTTGAGATACCAATTTATACCATGTTTAACAATCAAATTGTGAATATAATGTCTGGATTTTCATAATCCACAGATATACCATACGTAGATTAATTTAGTTACAGGAAATTATAGGGAAGATGGGTTGGAAGGGTTACTGGACCCAACTAATATTAAACAAAAGAAAATAGTGGACACATTAAAGCTTGTAGTCTTATGATAATATCATTGCTGAAATAACAGGAATCCAGTTTTGTATTTTTTCCTGTGGGGGTTATTTTCAGGGTATGACTAACAAATCACTAAAATACGTGGAAAGAATTTGAACTAAACTTATTCCAAGAATTTGAAGCCCTCTTCAAAAAGTTTGATTAATAAATCATGTGGTTGTCAGAATTAAGGAAATATGATTAGTTTTGTGATTAAAGCTAGAGCAATGATTGGAATGAAACATTAGAAGTCAGATGTTTGATTGGAATGAAACATTATAAGTCAGATATTAGAAGGTAGGCATCTTTAAAAAGACCAATTGCCATCTGGTTTAGCATTAAAGTTTTGTCGAGTTGTTTTGATGCATCTCTGTGAGTGTGTGCACACTTGCCATGATCTGATGGTATTATTAACAATGTCAGTTGTGATAAGAATGGAGTTATTGTAGTTTGTGGATAATGAATAATTTTGAAGCCAGGATGACATTATTTGCTCCGTTCACTTTGCAGGAACGCAAACCTGAACTCAGTTCAGAGATAATGGCATTCAGGGATTATCTTTTGTCATCAACAATATCTGACACACTTGATGTTTGGGAACTAAAAGGTATCTGCAAATTAAGGCTTTTCTCCTGATTTTGATGAACTACAGTATCCTTACGGTTTTCCGTTCAACAGATTTAGGACATCAAACTGCACAGAGGATAGTTCAAGCCTCTGATCCTTTGCAAGCAATGCAGGAAATTAATCAAAATTTTCCGAGCATCGTCTCTTCCTTATCTCGCATGAAGGTAAAGAATTTATTTGCACAGTTGAGTTTGATTGAATCTTAAAGTAATGTCTCTTCCTTATATAAGTTTTTAAAATATTTCAGAATAGATATTTTTATTATTGCTATTGTCATCTATTTACTGATCGTTTTCTTGCAGCTCAATGATTCAGTTAAAGATGAAATAAGTGCAAACCAGAGAATGATCCCACCTGGCAAGTCCTTAATGGCTCTGAATGGTGCTTTACTCAATATTGACGATATTGACCTTTATCTGTAATGCTTTTGCTCTCACTGAATTTCTTTTCATCTTTTGACACCAACAGTTTATAGTATCACCTAGTGGTGAACTGGTGATACATGTGGTTGTTTGTCATTACCAATTTAGAAAGTGCTCAACATTTCTGTTGTTCATTTGACACTCATTCAAGTGTGTACAAGTTTAATGCTCAACTTTGTTCTACCTCTGACTTTGCATTTCTTTAATATTCTCTTAGGTTGTTTGATTTGGTTCATCAGGATTTATCATTGGCTGATCAGTTTTCAAAGTTGAAGGTAGGCATTCAATCTTAGCTATGATTAGCTGGAAGAGTGTACATGATGGGCTAATATGTGGCCAAGTTAGTAAATGACCTGTTCACTCCATCAAATGAAATGCTAACCTTGAATTTTTGAATTCACCCAATGTTATAGTTTTAAATATGTGTACTTTCACCCCATTCCCTCTCTGTTTTTATTTTGCTTTATAAATTACTTGTCTTTTAGAAGCAATTTTTTTGGTTGCGAAATGTGATTAAGAGAAACAACTTTTAGATTAAAATTTCGTTAACAGGTGACCTTAGTTACGCATATGACCTGACACCATCATTAATCTTCATTGTTCAATCACTTGATTACCTTTGAATAGAGTACACTGGGAACCCTTGGTTTTGTATGCCAATAGTTTTTATTTTTTATGCTTAAAAATATTTACCATGGTCCAGGGTGAGATGTCAGATGCTCATCCTCTATGAGTTAATTCCGGCTCGGATAATGGATTAGGAATTGGGCTAGGTTGAGCTTGGTCTAAGGTCATTGCATATCTGACTTTTAGTTACTAAGCTCCTGGCCTAGCTCTGTAATCTACTTTCAACTGTGATCTATAATAGCCTTGAACAATGTTATTCAATGCATTTTATCATAGCCTTTAAGTTCTCTGACTTTGTTCTTACTATCAATTATCACAGATTCCTCATGGCACTATACGGAAACTCCTGGCGAGTCTGCCTCCTCCAGAATCTAATATGCTCCGTGTAGATTTTCGTTCAGATCATGTTCAGTATCTGAATAACATAGAAGAAGATGATATGTATAGACGATGGAGGAGTAATCTAAATGAGGTGGATATATCGCTTCTTTCAGCATTTTTCTTTCTCAGTTTTGGATGGCATTGAATTTCCATGATTTTCTGGAAATATGATCCCTACAATTTATTTTGTGTAGATTTTGATGCCAGTCTTCCCCGGTCAGCTACGTTATATTCGCAAAAACCTTTTCCATGCAGTTTCTGTTATTGATCCATCAACTGTTTGTGGTCTTCAGGTGAGGTTTATGTTTCTTTACCAAGTTATATGTGATATTCATGCTTCATGTTATTTTGCTGGTTATACTTGTTGATCGTTTTATTATTAAAATCTTGCAGTCCATTGACATGATTTTGTCTCTATACGAGAACAATTTTCCTATGAGATTTGGAGTTGTACTGTATTCTTCAAAGTTCATCAAGCAGATTGAAACTGGGGGCAGTGAAGATGACCATGAAATTGAAGAGGATATGTCCAGCTTGGTAATTTCTTCTATTGCCTTTCTTATTTCATTATTCTTTGTGGGTATTTAATTAAAACTACTCCTTGGCCAGCTTCCATATGTCCCTGCTATCAACTCAAAATACAAAATATTGTTCATGGCTTACAACAGCAATTCTTGAAAATGTTTTTTCTTTGCAGATTATACGTCTCTTCATTTATATAAAGGAGAATCATGGAATTCAAACGGCTTTCCAGTTTTTGAGCAATGTGAGTGTGATCCCATGCTTCTGTCAAATTTTTATTTGTATCAATAACAGAAGTCGTGTTATAAAAATATACGAAAGTTTTTCGCTTAAACCAATTAAAATACGAGAGTGACAAGATGTCCAGAAAGACATAAACAGCAACCGGATAATGAATGTGACCCCCATCCTCAATTTAAAACCTCTATGAAACTCCATAAAATTAACTAATAGCGGCTTTGCAGTTAAGCCATATATCCGAAGACAAAATGTCTAATCTCTAAGGAAACATAGGCCCATAGGGATGACCATAAACAGACTTTCTATCTCAACTCATTTCTTTTGCTGATTGTATGTTCCTCAATGATCGGCCTATTTCTTTCCATGATTGCTCTTCATCTACTTTTCTGCTGTAATGATGTCGCAATATTGTTTTATTGACTATTCTAAAGCAAGCACCTGACCTGATCCTTGGTAAGAACGTTGAAATCCGGTATTTGTTTGTTATTTTTTTTCTCTGCTGCTTAACTAGACTTACTTTATCCACTATAGAATTTAGGTGCACCTTAGAAAAAAAAAGCGACACATTGTATCTTGTACTTAAACACAGTGATATTCTTTTACTGCTGAATAATAATTTTCTATTTTAGTATGTAGCCTCGTTTGAAAATAATTGGGGCCTCATGCTAAACTCATTCAGTGAGAGACCTTAGATAAGGAGAAGTGCCAAATGAAAACCCTTTACTTTTTTATGTTGACTTTCTCTTGTAATTTAAATGATTTCAAATGGTCTCTTTATTTTCCAGTCACTCTCTGGTGTAATGTTGCTTTTCGATATGTGGTGACATTTGTTGATGCTATTTTTGACTTGTAAGACAATGCTGTGGGAAATAATAGTTCATAATTCTCATGCCTAAAGAATGTTATTCTGCTTGATTCTGGACGCATGTCAGATAAACAAATTGCGGATTGATTCTGAAGATTCTGCCGATGATGCTCTTGAAATGCACCACGTGGAAGGAGCATTTATAGAAACTGTATTGTAAGTGTTTCACAGATTTTATGGTGATATCAATACTTGTATGTTAATGAGGAGGGCCTTGTAAACAAACATACATATTCTTTATTATATTTTCGGGTGATCTGAAATATGTTCTCATTCTCCTTTTCTAGGCCCCAGACAAAATCTCCTCCTCAAGATTTATTGCTAAAGCTGGAGAAGGAGCAAACTTTCAAGGAACTTTCGCAAGAAAGCTCCATGTTTGTCTTTAAGCTGGGTTTGGCTAAGCTCCAGTGTTGCCTGTTGATGAATGGCCTTGTGTTGGAGTCTAATGAGGTGTTGTTTGAGATCTTTTGATAAATCTTCACAATAATAAATCTAATTACCTAAGAGTTAAGTAGAATACTTGAGTACATTATGGCACCCCGATCCCCAGAGCGAAATGGTGATCCCTCCCCCTAATGGGGTCCCAGGAGGGATGATCTATCAGCAGTTGTAATAATTAATATTTCCACCACCATCCAGAATCAATTGTAGGTGACAGCCTGAAGTTCCTAAAACTGAAGCAGTCAATATCTCAATATTGTTGCTCAGAGGATTGTTCAACTTTTAGGCTATCTGACTTTCTGATTAATTTATTAGGGCCCCTTTGATACCCGTTTTGATTTTAGTTTTAGTTTTTGTGCTAGAGATAGAAAGGAAATACATGGGAGAAATGAGGGATATCGAACAATGGAGGAAGGATGGTGGGAGAGACGTAGAAAGAAATTTATAGAGAAGGGCACACAAAATGAAACTAAAAACCAAAACTATTGATGTTATTTTCACTTTCAAGATGTATTTTCACTCATCTTTATTTCTTCCCCTCTTCCACACCCTTCATCCATCATTTCCTCCATATACCTTTCTCATATCTGAAGCACAAAAAAGAGAGAACTAAAAACCAAAACCAAAATTGTTATCAAAGCGGCCCTTAGACAATTGGATATGTTTGATCATTTTGAATTCCCTACCTGTTGGGCGACTATAGTTAAACTCAGCTATCATTACACCTCTCTTTATAGGGGATGTGAATTCCCAGATTCAGCTTTAGAAGGCACAATCTCAACATGCAATATGGCTAACATATCAAAATTTGTCATTCTTGCACTTGCAATTTGATTTTGATTTTTACCTGTCAACTTCAGTTTTATCCACTTTATAATATTTGCCTCTAGTTATTTTATTAAGCTACAGTCACATGTTATAAACCATGATTCGTTTTGGTTACATTGATCAGGATTCTCTTATAAATTCCATGAATGATGAGCTACCCAGAATACAGGAGCAAGTGTACTATGGGCATATAAATTCCCGAACAGATGTTCTTGACAAGTTTCTGTCAGAAAGTGGCACTACTCGCTATAATCCACAGGTGGAAGCATTTAACAAAGCTTTTAATCCAAAATTTAGAATAATTAGTTACGGTAATGATAGTCCATGTATCTCAATGGTTTAACATGTAGTGTGGGTTTGTAGATTATTGCTGGTGGAAAGCCAAGGTTCATTTCTCTGCCTACATCTGTTCTTGGAGGGGATGGTGTCTTAAATGATATTAACTATTTGCATTCTCCCGAAAGTAAGCTTTTTTTTTAGGTTGAAAATATTAGTTCACACGTACTGTTTTGCTCAGTTAATTATAACACATGGTTTATTTTGATTGCACCCAGCTATGGATGATTTGAAGCCTGTGACCCATCTTCTAGCTGTTAATATCGCATCAAAGAAAGGGATGAAGCTGCTTCATGAAGGCTTACAATATCTGGTTAAGTTTTGGACTGTGATACTAATCTCACATGAATTCTTCAAATTTATATTAAGCGTTTGCTGTCATCATTTCACTCTAAATCTAAACATGTTCATCACTATTATCATAATTATTACGTTGCTTTATGTTTTATATTTATTCTTTTTACTCTTAATTCAGATAGAAGCGTCCAATCGCGCTCGAGTAGGTGTGCTTTTCAGTGTGAATCAGGATGCTGATGTCTCTAGTCATCTTTTTGTGAAGGTGTTTGAAATCACTGCATCCTCGTATAGGTTTGTATTCGTATCGAACCTTAATGGGTTATCTGTCAATGGATGCATAACTCATATTAAATTTTCATTGACTTATTGTGCAGCCATAAGAAAAATGTGTTAGATTTCTTGGATCAGATGTGCTCATTCTATGAACATAATTATTTGCTTGCATCATCTAAGGGTGCCGAAAGCACTCAAGAATTTATAGATAAAGTGTGCGAATTGGCTGAGGCTAATGGGTTATCATCAAAGGCCTACAGATTTTCCCTTTCTGAATTTTCTGATGAGAAATTGAGAAAATCTATGAATAAGGTATGCATTTATCTGTATGCTTTGGCTTTTGTTTTTTTTTTTCCTTTAAATGTAAGTTTACTACTTTCACCAGATGTCTACTGTTCTGATAAAAACTGGCTTGCTAGAGGTCCTCACGAATAGTTCTATGAATTCTCTCTGATCAAACCGTGGTTATCTATTGTGAGAAAGTTCTTATGACAGCTGTTTATGATGGTTTCCAGGTATCCCAATTTTTGTACAGGCAGCTTGGCCTTGAATCTGGTGTTAATGCAGTCATTACTAATGGAAGGGTAAGTCTTCTTAGTAGACATTCTACTTAGTTGAATGTCATATTAAATGTTATTTCAACTCTTTTAAATAAATAAGATTTGTTTGTTGGAAAGAGACTCTAAGAAAAAACTTGGAGTACTTGGATCTAACAGAAGACCTGGCACAGAACCGAGTGCAATGGCATTCTAGGATTCATACAGCCGACCCCACTTAGTGGGATAAGGCTTTGTTGTTGTTGTTTGCATGACAATCCGTTCCTTTGATCACTGTTGCTTTGTTTATTTGAAGTTAAAGATAGTCTAGAGATTTAGTATTTTTAAATGATTATCTTTGCATTAAGTTCCCCAATCTTGGCAGTTATGCCTTTATTAATGAATCATTATCCGATAGGTGACAGTTGTAAATGATGGTGGCACATTCTTGAGCCATGATTTACGTCTTCTAGAGTCTCTAGAGTTTGCCCAGAGAATAAAGCACATTGTGGAAATTATTGAGGAAGTGAAGTGGGAGGATATGGATCCTGACATCCTAACAAGGTTTGTTAGTTTTAACACTTATTTTCTATAGCCGTACAATGTGCACTGCTGACTACAACAGCTTAAAATTCTCTTTTTTTCCACCCGTCTTCTATGTATTTGGAAGATCCATCCTCCGTTGTAAATACATTAGGGTAAAAAGAACTGTCCATATTACTGTTCTTATTGGGAGTGAATAATGATATTGATAGGGTCAGCAGAGGCCACTGATCTATCTGTAAATCCGGACTCGACTGTCTGATAAGCACCTGTATTCATTGTATTATGTGTTAAAATGATTCATTAATAAAATGATTTCACGTTTTTTATACTGATCAATTTGTCCATAAATATTTCTGTAAATTCAAGTCATCAGAAGTTGTATCAACAGCACTACTTTCATTTTTGAACAGGGGATTGGTGGCTATTTTTCTGTGATATTTTTTCTTCACTAGAGTTTTCTTTCTTGAAATTGATGTTGATCTTATATGTTGGCTGTATTCTTTTTTATTTGTGGAAAGACTGATGGTGATTTTTAAAATGATTCGTGCAGCAAATTCATTAGTGATACTATAATGTCTGTGTCATCTTCCATGGCTATGCGGGATCGAAGTTCTGAAAGTGCCCGCTTTGAAGTTTTGAGTGCACAATATAGGTAAACAGATAATTGGTTCTTTGAGTGGATGTATATATGTGGAAACTACAACTATATGGCTCATTATCATTCATTTTCACTGTACTTTGTAGACAGTTTTGATGTTATTGTTTGATATCCAATATTAATAGAAAAGCACTGATGTGTTCTTCAGCGACGATTCTCCTGGATACCTTGGGGTATATAAATTATCCATTGTTTGATGTTGTGTGCAAATTCATTTAATTATTCATGGTTAAGAGAAGGTCATTGTTATTGCTTGTTGAGATTATTGTCACGGATAGGTCTAAGTTATGTGATTTTGATGTCCTTTTATATCTTACACTTATTTTTTCTTTATTCTTTGCAGTGCCATTGTTTTGAACAATGAAAATGCTAGTATTCATATTGATGCAGTTATTGATCCTTTAAGTCCATTTGGGCAAAAGCTATCATCAATTCTACGAGTCCTGTGGAAATACACACAGCCTAGCATGAGGATTGTACTAAATCCTTTGGTGAGTTACTTTTTGCTTCGTTGCTTGTACGTCATTTATGTGATACATGATCACCTTTACCTCTTCGGTGTTTCTTTCCATTTAAGTCGTTGCCATCTTTTCTACTCCATTTTGTCTGTCTGCAATAAAATTTGTTTCTTTTCCACAAAAAATAGATTACTTAATATGGAATGAACCACCCTTTTTGGGTCCACCTCATAATGTGATTTCTTGATCCAAACCATTCTTTTTCAGTTAGCTATTTGCTTATCATCTTAACTTTTTCAGTGTTTTATCAAATTCTCCAATGCTATTCATATGAAATATTGACTTCCGAGTTTTCTATTTTCATAGAATACTCGAGCAAGACAGCACACTTTTTCTGCCTTTACCCAGGTCTCCATAGCAGATAAAAGGATTCAACAAATTTCCTTGTCATAATCTTTCCTTCTTTATTATATACTTGTATGCATCCGAAGCTTAGATAACCTTTTTATTTTCCAAGTCTGACATTCTTCACCATATCAAAACATGACTAAAATCTGATTAATATCAATATAGATTTAGGCTTTCCTACCAGTGTTTGGTTTAACATTCAAGTCGACCTAGCAATTGCATGATCTACTCATGATTAGTACAGTCTTTTATTGATGGACTAAGAAACATATAATTGTTAATGGAAATTAAGAGAATGCAAAACACAGGAAAGCTGTCTAGTGGTTCACAGACCCTCACTAGCAAACTTTAAGAATGAGGACCAGCACAGAAAATCTAATCTTAAGACACTCACAACTTTCCAATCAGACAAAATAACCGAAAATGATCATTACTTTTACTCAAATGGGAAGCCCATGTGGATGCCCAAAACCAGACCCTCTTCCACAGAAGAAACAACCATCACAGCATGCCTCCCTGGCAAAACTACCGACACTTCTCATTATTGGCATGGAAAAATCAATAAATCATAATGGATTGGCATCAATAATGACGCCAATTTATTTTGACTATTACATAACTTCACTTTGTTCTGGATAGACTTCAAATTACAATAATTAAAAAGAGGTGTAGGTTCACTAGATTAAGGAAAAGAAGAGTAGTAAGACACTTCTAAATAAAACATAGTATCAGAATTTATTTATTTATGTTGGCGCTGTCTTTTGAGGTTTGACCTATTTTCATAAGTCATGATGTGGTATTACCTGTTTCACATTGAATTTTGAGTTCTACAAGTAATAACAAGGCTGTTATTTGATGTTTCACTGGGTATCTATATGTCGGTACGACTGTTTATAACCCACAAACACTATTTTTCAATTTCCATCAGTAAACCAAAGAGTCTGTAGTAAGTTTGCAGTTTACAAACACTATTTTTCAATTTCCATCAGTAAACCAAATAGTCTGTAGTAAGTTTGCAGTTTACTTACTACTCTGAAAGTACTTTGTAAAATCATTTGCAGGTGTAAATGTTTCTCATTGCACTTGCTACTACAGTACTATACTCTTAATACTTTCCACATTCTAACAATTGAATTCATGGCAGAGTTCTCTTGTTGATCTTCCTCTGAAGAATTACTACAGATACGTCCTACCAACAGTGGTAAGTCAGATGAATGTTTTGTTATAGCCCCAAAACTGTTGTCTCCATTGGAATGTAGACTCCGGTTTCACACTCTCAGTCGTGTCATATTTGCAGGATGACTTCAGCAGCACTGACTACACAATAAATGGGCCAAAAGCCTTTTTTGCAAACATGCCACTGTCCAAAACACTCACAATGAATCTTGATGTTCCTGATCCATGGCTAGTTGAGCCTGTTATTGCAGTGTGAGTTTCATCATTAACAAAGTTTGTAGTTGTCAAATATTCTTTCATTAGCTCTGCTTTGAACTATGTTACGTTATGAGTCACACTTTTTGTGCTTTGCCTTTGCTAAATTTGTTTTTAATTATACACAGCCATGACTTGGATAATATTTTGCTTGAGAATCTTGGTGAGACACGAACATTACAAGCCGTGTTTGAACTTGAAGCTCTTGTTCTTACTGGTATGATTGATTTGCTTTTTGTTTTTTAGATAAATTGCAACTTTGAACTACCTTGCAATTTTACTCCAAGTTAATGGTGAAGTGAGGGTTACCAACCATGTTGTGATATGCACTGACAAGTCATCTACAGGTCATTGTTCTGAGAAAGGTCACGATCCCCCCAGAGGCCTTCAGTTGATTATTGGTACCAAGAGTACTCCTCACTTGGTTGATACTCTTGTGATGGCCAATCTGGGTTATTGGCAAATGAAAGTGTCTCCTGGCGTTTGGTACTTGCAACTTGCTCCAGGTAGAAGTTCTGAACTTTATTTTCTGAAAGAGGACGGCAACGAAAGTGGGAGCAAAACATTATCCAAACGTATCACCATAGACGATTTACGGGGTAAAGTAGTTCACATGGAAGTAGCAAAGAAAAAGGGAAAGGAGCATGAGAAATTGTTGGTTCCTGATGGCGAAGACAACTCACATGATAATAAGGAGGTGAATTTTTGCGGTTATTTTGAAATATTAGTCTAATGCTTACTAATGTAGTAAGTTAATAACCAAACAAAAATAGTGTTTGTGTGCAGTCACACGCCCTTTCTTTTTGTATTTTTATTTCCTTTCTGTTGTTGTAGGGAAGTAGCTGGAACTCCAACTTCTTGAAATGGGCTTCTGGTTTTATTGGTGGTGGTGAGCAATCTAAAAAGAGTGAAAGTACTTCAGCGGTGAGGAATTTGAGCTCTTCCTTTCTTTACTTGAATTTAACTATAACATGATATCAGTTCCATTTTTTCTCTGGTTGTGATTGAAAAATACTCTCTTATCTGGTTTTGGATAATTATTAGGAGCAAGGAAAGGGTGGACGACATGGAAAAACGATTAATATTTTTTCTATTGCTTCTGGACACCTGTAAGTGCTTTTTCTTTCTTGAATTTATCTGCTTATTTACTTTATGCTTCCTCTAACAGTCTCTTTTGGGGTTGAAATACTGAGTCCGTGATGGCTTCTGCATCATTGTTTTGTTTATCTAGGGTTTTTTTTTTTTCATTTTCTGCCTTGTATTATAAGCGGACAGTAAAATATCACCTATTGATAATCAAATGCCATAGAGTCATGATGTCGTTGCATATTACTGGAATAATCAAGTACTTGATTCATGTACTAAACTTCATTCTTGTTTGTGTGAACTTTCAGACATTAATGATCAACATGGTGAACTTTTATAAGCCCTACACTCAGGATTTAAGTGTCTGAAAGTTTCTAGATTTTTGATAGAGGGCGTGCCATATGCTATAGTTGAACTTTTAATGTATTGAAATTAATTCTTTATAAAAAGATTTTAGTCCATGCCTTTACATGTTGGATTCAAAATTGTTTTGCACGGATCTCTGAAAAACGTTACGTTTTTGACGTCTTAGTTCCATAACTGAAATAATTTTTCACTTTGACAACTATAGTAATAATAATATGATAAAAAATAATAATGATAATGAATAATAACAATCATCATCATGGTAAGACTTTGCCTTCTTTTGATTTATTTGTTAAGCATGCAATCCCTTAATGACTTCCTTGTGGTATGTTTTGGCAGATATGAACGTTTTTTGAAAATCATGATTTTAAGTGTCTTGAAGAATACCCGTCGTCCGGTCAAATTCTGGTTCATAAAGAACTATCTTTCTCCTCAGTTCAAGGTTATTAAATGTTTAAGTTGTAAACTTTTCAAGGTTTTCGTTTACTTGCTGAGAACAAATGAGAGTGCTTAGCATGGATGCTCAGTCGTTATTGTTATATGCAGGATGTCATTCCACCTATGGCTCAAGAATATGGTTTTGAGTATGAACTGATCACCTACAAGTGGCCTACATGGTTGCACAAGCAAAAAGAAAAGCAACGGATTATTTGGGCCTATAAAATCTTGTTCCTTGATGTTATCTTTCCCCTTTCTTTGGAAAAGGTTTGACATTAAATATTTTCTAATTTGACCTGTTGCCTTATTGGGTTTTCATCTTTAGTGATACTCGTACATTTGACATCTACAATGTGTGCCAATATCTGCAGGTCATATTTGTTGACGCAGATCAAATTATTAGGGCAGACATGGGGGAGCTGTATGACATGGATATAAAAGGACGACCGCTTGCATATACTCCATTTTGTGACAACAACAAGGATATGGATGGATATCGGTTTTGGAGACAAGTAGTTACCAATAATGACATTTTTGTTTACTTTTTACTTTCTTTCTATTCTTCTTATGCATCCAGCAACCGTACTTGTTACCATTTTTTAGATCCATGTCTATTAGAAGTCTGAAGGAATAATTTCTTAAATCATATTTCTTTTTAATTCTTTAAGTCTTAAGGAATAATTTCTTAATTCATTATTGATTGCTCACATGTTGTCATTTTTCTGGAACAGGGTTTTTGGAAAGAACATTTACGTGGGAGATCTTACCACATAAGGTAACTACGTACTTTTGTTGACTTGGTTCATAAGGTAACTACGTACTTTAGTAAATTTATTTGTAGTACATAGCCATTATTAGATGGTTTGATAAATATCCTTCACTACCGGACTTCTCCCTACCCTTAGAAGGATCAATGTGTTGAATTCAACTTATATTGAAAATTTGTGAGTATAGGGAATCGAACTGACAATATATTCTTCTAAATCAGATACCATGATAAACTTATATTAGTTAACCATGGTTTCTAAAGCTTAAAACTTTCAGGATTTAAGAAAAAAAAAATAATTTACAAACAAAACAATAAAGAAAAACCGCAGGAGTTGACGTGTTGATTTTGTGCAGTGCTTTATATGTTGTCGATTTGAAGAAATTTCGAGAGACTGCAGCAGGAGATAATCTGAGAGTTTTCTATGAGACTCTTAGCAAGGACCCAAACAGTCTATCTAATTTAGACCAGGCAAGTGGTTACGTTTCATGATTCGCAGTTTTGATTGCACTATCTCATATTACTCTTCCAGTTTTGATGCAAGTGAAGCCAGAATTAGTGTTCAGATGTCTGTCTGAATGATTTCTGATTTTCATTGCATTTTAAGGCACTATAAATTGATCTTTTAGGACACGTTTCTAACAGTACCCTAACAACTGGGGCCCAACATGTGAAACATTTGATTAATTAGGAGGGAAATTTGATTGGTTTGTCATTATTTCCTAAGGCTTTACTATCATAAGGATATAGGCAAACAATTGCTTTAATCTTAAGTATTTCACTGGGGCATAAACTAAAAGAAATTACAACTGAAATTCTTCTTATGAATTTGTCTTAATCTTATCTATACATGCAAACAACGAAAATGGATCCATGCTTGCTGCCATCGAGTGAAAATAATTTACAAACACAACCCCGATCATTGTGTAAAAACACCAATGGAATATTTTTATTTCACTTGTTCCCTTTTGCACTATCAGCGAGATCTTCTCTCTCTCTCTCTCTCGAGGAGATAAAAATGAAAAATCAACAAACTGACATCGGGAAAACATCATTTGGAGGCTTGTTGTAGATTCATATTTCCGTTTTGTTTTCATTCATTATGCTAAATGCCATCATTCATATTTCAGGATCTTCCAAACTATGCTCAACATACAGTACCCATCTTTTCATTACCGCAAGAATGGCTGTGGTGCGAGTCATGGTGCGGTAATGCAACAAAATCCAAGGCAAAAACCATTGATCTTTGCAACAACCCCATGACGAAGGAACCCAAGCTTCAGGTAGATATGTGTTCCTTCGGTTTGTGATTTTTCACTTACTGAGCAGTGGGCTCGCACCTAGACCATATTATATCATTGTTTTTCCTGAATATCGTCGAGTCTTGCAGGGCGCTAGAAGAATAGTTTCTGAATGGCCAGATCTTGATTTGGAGGCAAGGCAATTCACTGCAAAGATCTTAGGTGACGAACTGGACATCCAAGAGCCTGCACCACTTCCTAATGAATCAGAGAAATCAGTGACCGGCAGTCCGGAGGAGGATCTTGAATCGAAGGCAGAGCTGTGAATATAACACACACTATGGTTCAATTCCAGTAGAGCAATTATTCAAAAGATCCGAGGTAACAGGTACACTTGCCACACAATTTGACCTCAGGGCGACGGCCCTTACAAACTCTCTACCTGTATGCTAAACAAGAGATTTCGGCTAATCAGCAGGAAGATAATGTGATATCGGTAAATAGAGGCTTTACAGGCTTTCTATGTCATTGCAATAGCAACTGAGACTCGTTCGGGCTTATTAATTATTAGCCCACGATACGCTTGAGAAAAAGAGATTTTGTCGCGCTAATTTACCAAGACTTCTTTTGTGAACGTTTGAAATTGGATGGATGACAAGAAAAATGAAAGATGTCTACTTTAGAATGGCTTTTGCTTCTTTAACTAGCTTCAAGATGGTATTTGTAGACAACGAATTTGACATATTTAAGCATTAAACATGTTTATTTTTACTTTACGACTATATCAAATCGCTTTCTGCGCAATTCAAGTGCTTTTCCAAAGGAGAACAACAAAACATTCAACAATGGTGATAGGATTTTTACCACACCGCAAAAGGGTTAAGAACACCTATAATACTTGTAAGAATGACAAAGATATTGTAGTATAAATGGTTCTAGCAAGGTCGTTCTCCACAAGGAGCATTAAATAATTTGCACCAAACCAAATTTCAGTTAATTATTGTAAAACAAAGATTTGGAATGATTGATTTTATGATCTAATTTAATAAAAATAAATTTAATTAAAGAGAGTAGAACAATCTACAAGCACTAGGGATCCACCGTCACCCTAACAATCTTATATAGTTCTCCTAATTACTTATGACCTATATATGCATATTTCGAAGGTTAGGTTTTCCTAAAACATGCCTACTTGGACTCCCAAAATAGAGCGTCTATCAAACATGCAATCCGTCTGTGATATTCAGATCAAATCTAAAAATGCATGATCATTAAGTTTTGTGAAACCTTTTGAAAAACCATGCAACCCTTAAGACGTGATATTCTTTCTAAGTGAACTTGCACATATTAGCCACAAAAAGCCTTCGTCAATTTCAGGGACTGACCTTCGACCAAAATTGCATCAAATTACTTTTCTAAACATCCTAATGGTTGCGAATCATCAAGACATTTAGATAGTTTAAACCAGTGATTTTCAAAAACCTGCGTGCATATTATCACAAGCAACTTGAAAAAAAACTACATATTCTTACTAAGCCTCGTGGCCTCAACCCCTAGCAAAAAGGGAATTAATTACACATATTCATAATAAAAATCACAAAGTTCTTTATTGAAACAATAAAAGATCGAAAACACCTTGAATATAAAAGTTTGAAAGTCTCTATGCTTGACCAATTTCCTCTCTCAATATCGCACAGAGAAGAAGAGGACATAAAATAACCGCGCACTACTTTTTTATTCTATCGCCAGAAAATTTGGTAGAAAAATCTCAAATGTTGACACGAACACGCCAAGGGACACACGATTGTCTTCCAATTTGAATCACTCCAAAATTTATCTGTTTGATCACGTTTTGCTCCAGAGTAAGTCGAATGTCCTATATTGAAAATATAAAATAAGGTATGAAAATTCTACTAAAATAATTACCAAAATATATTAAGAATAAGGTAAAATATATGATGTGAAATTGAGTCATCAAACGGCAAGGGTGAGGGCGTGCCGATTTGCTAATATATAGAGGTGGATAATGACACCTCAATTCAACATCATATACACCAAAAAAAAAAAGGTTACAAGTTAGTCACGTTAATTTTTCTTCAATAGAATAGACTACCAAGTAGTTTGATTATTCCAATTTTTATTCAAGAAATTGAGCGGTCATGATTGAATTGATAAAAAGCTATTTATTGAATTGAAAAAATACTATTTTTTTTCTCCTTAACAATCCAATGGATGAAAGGGCAGACTAACTCGATTGATGTAGCTTTGATTCTTGTCCTAGTAATGCAGTTATCAAATATGTACATGCATAATTAACTACACTTCTTCGACTCAATTGAATTGTGTCGTTACCTCAAGAGTCATCGGAAAATTCTTGATGACCATTCACTTGAAACTAACACAATACTTGGCCCGCCAATGGGTCCGTATGTGTATCACATAGTCAAACTAACATAATTTTAAACCAAAGTTGATGCAATGGACCATTGACTACACTTTGTTAAATTCAAGAACTAAAATTGACCGAATTTTAAATCGTTTACTAAATCTAAACTAAGGTTATAGCATAGGACTAATTAAAAATTTTACTCCAAAAACTCTATAAAAATGGTTAAAAATATTGAGTTGTGCACATTAGAGTGTGATGAAAGGCTAGTATTGTTCTACAGCAACATTGAAAAGACATGAGAAAATTAAATAAGCGATATCATTACTGTCTTAGGCATCAGATGAATACAAGACAACGTCTTATATGTTTAATACGAAACAAAACACAATTAGAATAGTTAAAATTTAAATTAAACCTTGGAAGTAGCTAGACGCATGTTTATTTAATCTTCAACTTGTATCAAAACAAGTTGCTAATTGGGGGATAATTACATAATTATTTGACACAAATACAACAGCCCAATTGTCCGGTTGGATAAGGAAGACAGACAACAGTTGTTGGAGGACGGCCAAACTTGGTGCATGGTCGGATGCAGTCTTCCTTGGTTTTGCACGGACTTTACCCAGCAGGACATTCTCCACTTGGACCCTCACTCAGTCCTTGCTCTGATGTCTACATTTAGACACACACACACACACACCAAAAAACACGTGAAAACGAAAGTGTTTTAGTAAACGAGACAAAAACGATGTGCAAAAATCACAAAGAGAAAGAAGTTTTACCGAAGCATTGAGCAAAGAGGATGAGAAAGCAAAAGAAGAGCGACGACTACAAGCTTCGACTACATGGTCGTTGTATTATCTTATATCCCTTCCAAAAGAACTTAATTAACAATATTTGACAAAATTCTGAATGTCAACATGCGCTTATTTATACTGTAATTCGAATGATCCAATTAATAATATTACTTGAAATATTGTAAATATCGACAAACATTTATCTCGTATTGACCATAAAATTATTATTATTTATTTATTGTAGGTAGAAATTTAATCTGCACTGGTAACACATGCATTGAACCAGATATGTATTTTGGCACTTTATTGATGATAATTTTCTGCTATAAATAAATAAAATACATGCATTGAACCTGCAATTCATTAAATCTCCGCCCTACTCCAAATCCAATTCATTAAAACAAGTTCCAAATGTTGAATCACTCTCTATTTTCCAGTTACATTTTACAGAAATGGGGAAATATGATGGGAGTGGCAGCGGCACGCCCGTCACTGAGCATTAACCACTTGGGTTACAAGTTGCCCACAAAAACGTATTACATGCAAGGAAACGAAACAACAAAATTACCCGGCCCTACAGTTCCAAGATAATAGGTATTTACTATTTATCTTACTATTACTATACAAATATAGATCAAAATTTCACCAAAACCATGTACATACGCTCTTGAACTGATAAACACGTCAGAGCGGTAAGAGAGATTGTTGAGTGTGTCGAGAACATGGCCCACTGAAAAATTCCAACCTCTTATATTATTACACTTGATAAATTAGGTTGCGTTTGATAAACTAGGTCGTGTTACTGCCATACTGAAATTTTTTTCGAGCTTTAAGAATCTCCCAAGGACTCAGACGGTCAGAGCCCCTGAAGTGCTTCACTCTCTGCTAAACCTGTTGTGGGCATAGATATCAATGATGCTACTTCAATCGAGTAATTAAACAGTTAACGAATACAAGATAAATATATGTATTGCAGCTTGGTTACGAGAGAGAGAGAAAGAGAGAGAACGAAACACATAAAAGAAAGGAAACCGCGATGAGATAGAACGGAACAACACATGAAAGTACAGCTTCAACAAAGATTTGATTTCTCATTAGATTCATTGCCACATAAAACTTCTGAATTCATGATGATTTCAACTCCAACTTCTTGAGTCAATCTGTTCTTCTGAAGTAGCAGGTTCAATTCAAACAATACTGTTTGCTTATACTGTTATCTACGTCTTCAATTGCGCTATTTATAATGTCAATCCTCAAACAATGTAGTTTGGTGAACATAATAACACCACAAGAAGTTGCAACTTTATAAAAACAAAGATCCTACACTAGCCGGCGCAATTCCTAACCTCGGATGCGTAGTATAGCCTTTAAATTTGTCTATGAGTTCTTATATGTCATATTTACAAGATTCTCAACCACATACCTTGAATGAACTCATGGACTGGAGGGTCTTCCATGAACATGCTTCTCATTCTTTACATCCTTCGAGGCAATGTACAAACTAAAGAATCGCAAATCTTTCTAGATTACCTGAGCATGTCTCCGCTGTGTAATTTTGGCCCGCTCAAAGCTGGTGATATGCTGAACGTGTTACCGTTGCCATTGCCATAACTTGAATGATGACCAAGAGGCATCGGCCTATCTGGAATCTGTGGCACCTCAACATCTCCCTCCAGCATTTTCAGAGCTTCCAAAATGGTAGGCCGTAAAGCCACCATTACATGAGCACACAAAATGCCGACCAGCAAATATCTCTCCATTATGCTCTTTGGATTCGAATTCGCATTATCCCCATCTCTAACCAACGAGAAGTCTAAAGCTTGCTCAGCTTTTCCAGATTTCACTAATGACCAAGCCCAATCTGTGATCAAAAAAGCACGAGGGGAACCCGAAGATGACAAATCAAGTGCCTTTCTCCCACACATAATCTCCAAAATAACCACTCCAAAGCTATAAACATCGCTCTTCTCGGTCAGCTGTCCATAAAGAGCATATTCAGGGGCTAAGTATCCATGAGTCCCTGCCACTCTAGTAGTGAGATGAGACTGGCCTTCCATGCTCTGTTTTACAAGCCCAAAGTCCGCCACCCTCGCTCTCATATCGGCATCTAGTAGTATATTTGTAGCCTTAATATCTCTGTGATATATCGCAGGCTTCACTCCATAGTGAAGATAAGCTAAACCCTTGGCTACATCCAAGATTATGCTCTTTCTTTGAGGCCAAGTCAAGGGTCTCCTTTCAATTCCGCTCTGACTACTAGGCTGAGAAATAAAGAGATGGTCATCTAGATTCCCATTCGGCATGTAATCGTAGACAAGGTATCTGTGACTTCCTTTCTCCTCGTAACTGTCTTCCCCCTCGACCACACAACACCCTCTAAGCGGGACAAGATTCCGGTGCTTCAAATTGCTAATAATCTCAACCTCATTGCAAAATTCAGCATCCCCTTGAAAATCAGATTCTATAACTTTCTTAACAGCAACCGTAGTCCCGTCCTGCAACACACCCTTGTAAACAACACCAAACCCACCACGACCGATAAAATTCTTCTGTGAAAAGTTATTAGTAGCCTTCTCAAGGTCCTGAATTTTAAACCAAATTGAACCGGTGTTTGGTCTCACTCTAATCCTGGCATCTCGTTCATCCAAGTCAAAACCGGATTCCATTCGAGAACCTCTAATCCTTTTGTTCCTCCACCTTCTATCATACCAAAAGTACAACCCCAACAAACTAGACATGACAAACACCGCAACCCCAGCGCCAGTGAGGCCGAAAACAAGGGCAGTATTGCTCTTTTTCGACGAACGCGCATTGGAGGAAGACAACCCAAATATACAGTTCACAACACCATTGCTCTCAGGGCCAAACTCATTGACAATACCAGCAGCATAAAGAATAGTAAAGTACCAACAGTCTTCAGTGTGAGAAGAGTTACCATCGGCGGCAAGCAACATCTTCTGAATGGCAAAGCCGGCGTCGACACAGCCCCCGCAGGAGGAGAGATCGGAGAGGTCAGGGCGGCAGGCGGAGTCGAGGACGGTGGAGTTGCCAAGCTTGGAGACCCAATCACTGGTGGACTGAATATTGGCGCAGATGTTGGGGGAGATGACAAACTGGAGAGGGTCAAAGCAGTAGGAGACAAGATTGGGAGAGAGGGAGAGGGAGGAGAGCTTGGACTGGAAGTTTTGGAGGCAGGAAATGGAGGTGGGGAGGTTGGGGAGTTGGAAGAGGGAGGTTTCTTTGAGGTGTTGGGCGAGGGAGATTCCGAAGAGGGACAAAAGGGTTTGGCAGCAGGGGATCTTGGTGAGGTCCTCCGACTCCATTTGTGTGGTTTTGGAAGGAGGTTGGAAGTTTTTGCAGGTGGAGGAGTTGAAGGGGATTCTTAGGACATAGCTCAGATCCACTGGGCATGCTGCTGTTGTTGTTATATTTGTTCTTGGGGGAGGAGATGGTGCTGGTGCTTCAGCTGCTGTCGATGGAGATAAGGTAGAGAGAGAAAGTAGAGAGACAAACAACCAAAACCCAACTTCAAGTTTCATCATCTCTTCTCTGTCTGTTCTAAATTTTCAAATTTCTAAATTCCTAAACTTCAGATTGCGGGTTGTGTTTGTATCTAGTTGTAGAGAGAGAGACAGAGAGAGAGAGAAGTTGTAGAGAGAGAAAGGAACTGACTTTCCTGTGCTGAGTTCGAGTTCTGAGTTGGGTTGATATTTCACTCCTCCTCTGAGTTTCAGAGATGAGCTTTAGGATTGGTCAGTCAAACCTCCTCTGTTTCTTTTCTTCTGGCTGCCGGGATGGTTGGTGTAACAGTAACCGTCAAAAGGCGCGTGGCCTAAACGGCCCTTTTTGTTGACAAGATTAGAATATGACGTGCATGAACGTCACCGGAACGTGTTGGACTTATAGATCCGGTAATTGTATTAATTAATTATTAATTTGTGATTTAGAATTGGAGGACACTCATTTTTTATACACATTTTTACATCTATTCTGTAGGATCTCTTCCGCTGAATGGTCCATACTTCGATTGATCATTTATAGGTTATCTTTACAAAAATCTAAATCTATTAAGACATTTTTTTTTCTTCAAGTACAACGATATATTTTATATTAAGAAGAGGTGGAGTGCGACTTAAGCCACACAAATAGGCAACCTAATTTAGTATCGAATTTGCCATCCACGAAATTCAAACCTAAGACCTCTCACTTACAAGTGAAGAAGAATACCACTAGATCATAATACTAAGATGACTATCCTTTAGTCTAATAGTCATAAGATTTGGAATTTGAGTGAAGAAAATGGACAAACGGTTTTGCATTGAAATATTAAAATGACTATCATTTAGTCTAACGATCATAAGGTTTGGAATTTGAGTGATTTTTTTTATAAACATGATACTTGAGGGAAAACTAAAAATAGATGATTTTGATCGTTAAAATATAGTACAAAATAGACCCTACAAAATGTGTGTCAAAACATGTGTCCCTCGATCCTCACCCTTTATTTACAATTTAGATGGAGTCTCCGATCAAGCCCTAATAAGCTGGTAATTCAATATGGTGCTAATTTCTCGTTTGAGCTTGCTTTACAAATTAAATCTCATCATCATAAGTGTTTGTCTTTGAGGTCTTCATTCATAAATCTTTTAACAAAATTCACTGAAATAAAAAATCATCTAGCGTTTTAACTATCAATGTGAATATTTCATGGTTAATCGAAAAATTGTGATCGTCTATATATCTTCAGGTCATAGTTAGATAACGAAGCATATTCTAGTTTCGATGAAATTTTGCGGGGATGATCTTTTATTGATAACATAAGTAATAGTTGGTTCATATTATGAAAATAATTGTCGAGGGGACTAGACAAATGATTAATGCCTTGTTAAGTCATTGCTAACTAATATCGCTTGAGCACTCACATCTACTATTAATTAAAAAAAAAAAAGGAAATATGCTGGGGAGATCATTTTTAGACTACATTTGTAGACCATACGATGTGTCACCAATAAAAAAATAAGCTTGTTAATCAAGCATTTAGGTAATAATTCAATCTTTCCTTCGCCCTCATTCCTCTTACAAAACCTTAAATCCACATATTCCATAGCCACCAGCCCTTTGGTCCGGCTCAAGGCCATTGGCAGTCCCTCTCTCCATTTTTTTCTCTAGCCTTTCTCCTTTATCTGCTCATGGACTATTGCTTCTCAATTTTTTGTCTTAGTATCTCGCCAATAAGTGTCTCTTTGGTGAGGTTATTTGTGAGTCTTTCTTTATGAGTATTTAATTTTGTATTTATGTGATATCGAATCATCTGGATCCACTTTGTTGGAATCAGTATCTTCGTTGATGGTGTTACTCGTAAAAATGGACACTAGTCGGTTCGTTGTCGTTGTTCATTATATTAAGGCTTTGTGCATAGAAGCTTTCATAAAAAAATGGAGTTTATCTAGCTTTGGAGTGCCATCTCAAATCTCTTGAGTTTGGATGTGGATGATTTCAAGACCTGGATGTGTTTCTTTGCTTATTCTCGGGCATGTCTCGCCCTCAATCCACCAGTACGGTGACAATTAGATTGGCTAAGTTGGCATTTTATTTTATGTTAAAGTTTCCTTGAATTAAATATTATCTCGAATGTGCTCCTTGATATTTGTAATGATTCTTAATTTTATAATAAAACCGCTATCTAAAAAAAAAAAAAAAAATTCAATCATCAACAATCATATTATGTTATTTACAAAATATAATTTTAATAAAAGTCTCTAGCATTACTCAAAAAAAAAAAAAACACATTGGCAGATTGGCTACCTTTTCTAGGAAACTTCTTGTTATAACCATCTTCACAATGAAATAAAGAAAACCAAACTAATAAAAACTAGGATAAAACATTAATTACATATGCCTTTAAATATATAATATCAATTAGTCCACGGTTGCCAATTAGCTACGATAGTGTGTTCGTCCCCGTTTCTCCAAAAAATGGACTAGTTTATAATACTAACTTGTATAATAAAAAACAAATTTATTAAAAGTAAACAACTAATTAGAATTAATTAGAAAAAGAAAAGAAAAAAAATGAAATCAACGTGGTTTTAAATAATTACATGTGTATTGAAGGAAGCAGCTTGGACGGATCTACCCCTCTCACACACGCGAGGATGATGAGCATGATTGAACACACATTTCAAAACATGTGTATGGCTTCAATTGCCAAGCTTGCAAAGCTACCCTAAAAACAACGAGGTCCCAAGGGCTCTTAATCACATCCATAAATACGTCTACTCAAATCAAACGACTAATTGACTTCAAAGGCGAGATAACAGTTTATAAATTAACATATTAAAGAATGCCATGCATATCTCTATGAGTTATTATCGTGTTCAAACTTATCAGGTTTAGAAGGACATGGTCTTTCACCGTGCGACAAGAAAACACCTCTATTTTCTTAGTTTGAATGACATAATCGGCTTTCGACACTTGTGTAGAATTCGTTTCAGAACAAACAAATTTTAATAACAAAATTACTTATTTAGTTAAAAAATCGAGTTATTTCCTATACAACCATATTCTATACTAAGACAAGGTGATCTGACTAAGCCACACAATGAAAAATCTGTAACTAAGTATCAAACTCTATTTAAATATTATATATCATCATTATTCAAATGAGTCGAACTTAAAACTTTATGTCAGAACTGAATATGTCTACATCACTTAGCAAAGAAAAATTAAATATGTTTTTAATAGGGGATTTGTATATTCTAAATCTTATAAATTGTTTGTATTAAAAGAATAATCTTTTAAATTAATGATACTTAATTCAGTGGAATATGTTGATGCTCGAATCTATACAAGCGCGTGGGAAATAATTTTGCCGGCTTTGGATAAGAATAGGATAGAATGCTTAAAGAGAAAAAGTCTGCCGGCTGCATGTGGCAATGCCCTATTATATAATGAAGGATCTTCTTCAGGTTCTCTTTGTGAGGATTTCGGAGACCTTCCAATTATATATATTCATCATATATTGTGTGGTTAAAAATTATTATAAATTTTTGTAGGGATACTTTGGATGCGGTTCCTAATCCTTAACATTCTTTGATTAAAACCTTAATAGTATTCAAAGTTTGATCAAAGTCCATGGACTTTGTACATCTCATTATATTACTATTACTATTTATATTTTTATAGTTTTGACATTAATTGTTTGATATTTTATGAGATTTATAATCCTATAAATTTAAAATCGCTCATTATATTATTATTAGAAACGGCTACAATAAAAAAATTCAAACATTTTGATTGAATAAATGGATAAAAACTATGTAAAAATAAGAAATAATAAATGGCAAAAGAATGTATCCATAGTGTTAAAAAAAAATTGGTACATTTTATAAAAAAATGATACATTTCACATATAACAAAGTGGTACATTAATAAAGAAGAATGGGTACATTATAAATAAATTAGGGTAAAGATAAAAGATTAGAAAATTATGAGTACAAATGAATTTTTAAAAAATATAGGCGCTAAAAGAAATTAATACATGGGTACAAAAATAAACTAAAAAGAAAATACAACAAATTTAAAAAAAAATGTTGCAAATTAAAAAGTGGGTACAAACTAAAAATATAAATATATGATACAAAGTTTAGGCATAAAACATAAATATACCATATGTAATTTTTCTATCATTGATTAAATATACAATGTCACGTAACGGTATACACATGGGTACAAACACAAATAAAACTTTAAAAAATATGGGCACAAAAGAAACTAATATATGGGTACAAATTAAAAATGAAAAGAAAATTGGTACAAATTAAAAAATATTTGCAAATTAAAAATAGGTACAAACTAAAAATAAAAATATATGATAAAAAATTTAGCCATAAATATAAATATACTAATTGTAACATTTTTAACACTAAAGGAATATATTTAAAAATAAAAATATTTTATTATTCAAATAATTAATGATGTTATTAATACCCAAGGACCTTGATCAAAAATTGAAAATGAATAGAATTTTAATCAATGGAGTAACAAAAAGCAGGATGTGAACCTAATTTTTTCAATTTAAAATTGAATATAAATAGAACCAGATAAAAACTGGCCGCACGATATACGATGAACGAACGTGATTGGAGGATCCCCAGAATCCTCACAAAGAGGATCCAGAGAGGATCCTCATTCTAATATAATATATCGGTGTGGTAGCAAAAACTCATCGCCTTCAGTTTTGATGAATGTGTACTTACAAAACAATCAACATATTTGATCAAAGACCAAAGCCTCACGCCCACGAGGGGGATTTGGCAAATGGTCTGATGCTTAAGTCAGTAACTCTGAATAGCAATGTTCTAAAAAAGGGCCTAGGCGCTAAGCGATGGTGAGTCGAGGTGTTTTCTTGCAAATCGGTGGGAAAAATCGGATGGGCTTTAGGCAGCCGCCTAGGCAGGGCTAGGCGGTGCTAGGCGGTTTTTTTTTTTAATGAAATTAAAAAATAAAATAAAAAATCCTATCCAAGTCTAAGTGGTTTAAAATTGTGAACTTGTTATACATGTGTCATCCTACAACACTCCTCACTATGATTATATGGCATATATGCTTAATGTGTTTTTAAATTTTGGACTTGTTGGATACTCTTTTTGCATTTTATCATTTTTTTATTATCTTATTCATGAATTTCATACAAGTATAATTTTTTATAAGTGTCAATATGCACTTATTTACAAGATATATAAGAAATTTACCTAAATCTGCCTAGGCCGCCTAGGCACCCGCCTAAACCCCAACTAGTCGCCAAGGCGCTAGGCGCTAGCCCGCTGCCCGACTAGCACCTAGAGTTTTTTAGAACCTTGTAGAATAGAGTGAGTGTTTAGGTATCTGTAGCAAAAAGCTTCCCAAAATATGGTGAGATGAAGGTATTTATAGGAGTGGTCGGCCATAGGTTAGGGTTTTGCCCTACACATATATTGGCCAAGATATGTCATCGGTTTGATGAATGAGGAAAGGATATTCCCAAGATATTAATTATGAGATAATATCTATGCGGATGAACATCCATGATTGATTGTGATAGGGATTCCTTACTGAATAAAGTTGATCTTTAATTGGCAATGTATGAAAGACAGGATTTAGTCGTAGTTAACTACTTGAACCTTCAGGGGTGCTGAGCTGAGGAAGGGAATATTTAAGAGCCCTACACATTTGATGAGGGCAATCTTGTCTTTCTTGAAAAGAAGTTCAAGCGTCATCATCTGATTTTTTGGGATTATTTTTGGCTCCACAAATGGGATTAATCCATGACACCACTTTTTTTACACAACTTTTGACGCACCTTCTTGTAGTGCACTTCGTAATGTATTTCAACGATCTGAACCATCTATCTTTTAGGTATTTCCTTAAAGATCATGTCTACCAAAAATACTCAAATTTGAAACCATATTATCGTTGGATTAAGGGTTTAAGGTTTCTTTATCGAACCATAATCGTCAATTTTTTCCACTACAAATGAATATATTAATAGTTTTGAATTTGTCTAATTTTTACAACAATAATTTATGAATGATGTTTTAAAAAAAAGACGATTCAAAGCAGTAAAATACATTATGAAGCGAGCCTCACAAAACGTGTCACAAATTTTGTAAAACAGGTAGTGATACAATACGCCTATATATAATATATATTGAGCATCAACGGCTCATGCATCTATCCATTGAGCACTCCAACTTAGAACATAGAACTCAGAACTTAAAACGTACACATTATTATAATTCCACTTGATCCCCCTGGGCAGGACACAAGGACAAATTACATATTTGCTTGGTTTTAAAAATGCATGTGCAAAGTGTGTCACTACTGTGTATAAAACAAATAAACATAACCGTCCAAAATTGTCCTTCAAGTGGTGGCATTGCTTTTCATCTCATTGTTTACTGTCATTAGATGAATTTGATTCAATATTTTTTTTCAAACTCATTTAACGAAAATCAATGAAGTGGTGAGTGAGTTGCTTCATTTATCTGACAATGGACATGAGAAAAACTAACGTCAGTGACCGCTAATGCCAATGTTTCCCGTCCTCCACAATTTGTCCACTCAATGACAAATTTGGCGATGATTGCCATTCTGACTTCCACGCTACGGGGTTTTAAGTGGTATTCTCAACACATAGTTTGAGGAACCTCCTTATTTGATGAGTGATCTTCTGCTTGATGAATCTAATACTTAATTTTAATTGGAATGGGGCTTGAGGGGACGGGCAATGTTGCTCTATTAAAGAGTTAATCCTTTCTAATAGCTTTGAGTGATTCCTTCTGATTGTTTTGCGATTAAGAGAATAAGGCAACAAGAGTAGTTCGATGACCTAGTCTTATGTGCAGTTTGACTCGTCTAATTCTTTATTTTTTTCTCCTTTGTTTAATTTTCAGTTTACATCCAACATACTCTCATTCGTTATGCCATAATATAATGTCGATTTTCTTAAAAAAAGGTTGGTAAGCAAATATATTTCCTTTTTGACATATGTGGAAAAGTAATACTCAAATATTATTTATTTTTGTCAAATACTCAGATATTAATTAGGGACTTTAATTGAAATTGGAATAAAGTTAGTATGTGAATTTGACAATATGCAGTGTATTAGTTATTGATGACAATTACATGAAAACTTCCAACAGTGATACGCATGTGCCTAACAAAGTTGACATGAACGATCGATTTGTAACTAAATCAAATTATATTATACTCTATCCATATATATATATATATATATATATTTGACATGATATTGTAATGAGACGATTTCATACAATATATTCTAGGTTTGATTACGAACGCTAGTGAATCACAACGATAGTGGCAAAAAATAAGTTGAAATGTCTCTATGAATCTTCCCGTCCACTAAAAAGATAGACTGTCGTTGTAAAATCACCAGTTGATCTCCTTTCATAAAGAAGGATACATGATTGGTCTCTAGAGATGTAACATCTCACATCGTCCAGGGGAATGGATCTTATAAGCCTTATATGTATATTCCTATCTCTACCTAGCATGAGGCATTTTGGGGACTCCCTGGCTTCGAATTCCATTGGAACTCCGAAGTTAAGCGAGTTCAGGCAAGAGCATTCCCAAGATGGGTGACCCTCTGGGAAGTTCTCGTGTGAGTTCCCAGAACAAAACCGTGAGGGTGTGGTAGGGGCCCAAAGCGGACAATATCGTGCTACTGTAGGGTCTCGGGTCGGGATGTGACAATTTGGTATCAGAGCCAATCCATGGTCGGAAGTGTGCCGACGAGGACGTCAGGGCCCTAAGGGGTGACCTTTTGGGAAGTTCTCGTGTGAGTTCCCAGAAACAAAACCTTGAGGGTGTAGTAGGGGCCCAAAACGGACAATATCGTGTTACGGTAGAGTCGAGCCTGAGATGTGATGGGGGCCTGGGCCGAGATGTGACAAGAGAGGTGATGGAAGTACAGAAAATAGTGAGGTTTACTCGGAAATAACCTAAAAATAGAAGCGTTTTAGTGTAAATTTAAATAATAAAAAACGACATTACTTCATGCATGTCACAATAACACACACACTTTTGCCCCATCTCACCAAAGAAACAACACTCATATTTTGCCCAACAAAAGCTCCTAAGGAAACGCTTCTTCATCTTTGGATCCCCAGCCAGTCTCTTCCGATACCGATCGATCTACCTCCCTCCTCCCCCTCTCCTGCATGGGGGATCATCCACATTGAGCGTCGACGTCGGATCTCTACAACATGCTCGGAATATCGAATATCTGCAAAGGATACAAATCCTTTGTTATGAAATTGGCCCCCAACCATAAGCACGGAGACTCAAAGTTTGCAGACAACCATGACACCACCAAGGTAACATGCACACATTCATAATCCCTAATCATTAATCATGCAATTAACACATCTTTTACGAACGAGGAATTACGTTTGTTAAATGTAATGACGTGTTACATATTTGCAACGATTGTCTTTATAAATTTATCTATTAATTGACAGTTTAGTGATTTATCTATCAAATTTACATGTATCATGATCTTGAAAAATTTTCTAGCTTGTTCCTGATGTAAATCTATGCTTAATTTGCATAATGATTGTGATCCGAGGAACAGGACGACGAAAATTTTACAATTAGTTACCCAACAACGCCGGTAGGGGGTTTCGATAATCAACGAAGTATTGATGATAACTTCTTGCGCCGAAGTCTTTCAAGGACCTCGAGTAGAAGATGTAAGACACCTACACCGAGGAGCTTCTCAAGAAGTGCAAGCCGGAGCACCACTCCGACACCCTCGTCGTTGTCAAGAAATATGAGTCGAAGGAATGCCATGGAGACCGAAATTTCTGCTTCTGTTTCGAGAAATATGGGTCGAAGGAGCACTTCAGAGATGGAAATTCCTTCCCTTCTATCAAGAAATATGAGCCGGAGGCACCCATTTGAGACTGAAATACATTCTCCATCACCCACCACAGCATCAGCACCAGCCTCTCCAGCGCCTGCCTCTCCAGCTCCCGCTTCTCCATCACCCGCCTCTCCATCGCCAACCTCTCAAACGTCTAATGCCAGTAAATCAGGCACGTCTGATCAACCGGAGTCTTTATCAAGAAGTGTGAGCAAGAGGAGCACAACCCCGATTGTCTTCTCTCGGACAACTGCAAGAAAGAAACCTCGTCCGATTGAGAAGAAGCTTGCATTCACACTTGAAGAGTTGTGTCACGGGTGCGTAAAGAAGATCAAGATCACAAGAGATGTCATCAACAATACTGGGTTTGTCGCTAACATTACCGACAATTTCTTACGTAATTAGCAGTCTCTGTGTGTGTGTGTATATAATGATGTGTGTATGTGTATATATATAGTGATGTGTGTGTGTATCTACAGTATCATTGTCCAAGAAGAGGAAACACTGAAAATAAACGTGCAGCCGGGATGGAGGAAAGGAACGAAGATTACATTTGAAGCGAAAGGCGATGAGAAACCAGGTTACCTCCCAGCTGACATACTCTTCTTGATAGATGAAAAGAGGCACCATCTGTTTAAGAGATCAGGCCGCGATGATTTGGAAATCGCTGTTGAGATCCCTCTGGCAGATGCACTGGGAGGCTGCTCATTTCCAGTTCCTCTGCTAGGAGGAGACAAAATGACACTTTCATTCGACGACATCATATATCATGGCTATGTAAAGGTCATTCCAGGACAAGGAATGCCAAAGCTTAAAGACCCAACAGCGAGAGGCGACCTCCGCATCACATGTCTCGTAAAATTTCCGACACATGTGAGCGATGAGAAACGAGCAGAAGCAGTTGAAATTCTACAAGATTGTTCTTATGATTAACAGTTCAAATATCTCTTCATCACATCTGACTTATGAGCAGAGGAGCCAACTAGCATTGTTTTTTTTCGATCTTTTCTCTACGGGACGAAAAGAAGAAAAAATAGCACTTGTTGAATTTCTAATTGCATTGCATCTAGCCATGTACATAGCTCTCCAGTGGACCTATATAATGTGAGAACAGACATATATAAATTCCTCTGAGAATTTTGTAAAAGATAGTGTTTGTAATGTATTTGTGCCAATCTTAGCAATCTTTCCTCAAGTTTGTATTTTTCGGATACCGCGGTTAAGCTTCCAACTAGTTATCTTTCCTACAGAAACCCTACATGCTAAATCCCAAACTCCACATGCTTTACCCTAATCTTCCAACTAAATCCAAATGTTTTATGGATAGAAGCACAATTAGTACAACAATATGAATATGGCAGGTAACGTAAGATGGACTTGATGTGTTCCATACGAAAAAAGCCTCGATTATGGCACTGAAAATCTTAAGACTCTAGCCAAACAACGGTAAAAGTAAGCCAGCCATTTACAGAAAACAAAACGAATTAAGTTTGATTTGATCTATTCCCTTTGTACTTTGTATGAAAAGCTTCATAAGGGTTATCAATTTCCCTAGTACATTTTCTTTTGGTAAAGAACAACAAAAATCAAGCACAGATGAGAACTGCGTTTCAAATTCGTAACCTACAGGTTATTGCACCTCAAGAGCTTGAGTTTTTCGATGGCGGGTGCTGCCCAGCAAGAAAAGGTACTTCTACCACTGTTCCAGTAATGCCATCTCCAACAACTATGGTGTCTTCCATTTTATTTCTTACACATGCTCTCAATTTATTTCACAAATCATATATTTTTTATAAAATGATGAGTGACGACGAAGATAATGTTGAGCCAGTGGACTCAACAAGATTCCGTACCTCTTCTTCTCTTACGGATCTGAAAGACTGCACACGTTTCGGGCTCAGCAGCTCGAAAATACAAATGTTTCTGAGCGATCTCGATAAATCTCCATAAGGAGCAAAGACCATGCTTCCTTGACCGTAAGACATAATCTCTGCCACCAAAACCATAGGACTCTGCGCAAATGCAAGCTCATGTGTCTGCCACCAACATCACACAACTTTCACATCGATAACAGAAGTTCCAGAGAAAAAAAGCAGCACCTTATTATTAAAATATCCCACATCGACTGTATCTATAAGAAAAGAAGAGTTTAAATATCATAACTCCATCCTAACTAATATCGAGCCCTTTTGTGATAAAACCCACACATGTCGGACTGTGCAGGTAATAATTAACAAGTTGCCGATAATATATATTAGTGTTGTTGGAAGTGCGCTTTTAGCCCGTCTCTCTAATAATTTGACACTTATAAACCTAAAAAAAGCACAGAAATTTACTTACTCAAGAAAAAATGTAGTCAAGATGAACGAAAGGCAAGAAGCAAAAACACAAGCGAACTTTGGCCTCGTTCGATTGATTGTGGTACATATAGGTTGTGTGTCGCATCCATCGAACTTTGCAGCTTATTCGGGTATTGTTTGTCCGATGCATCATTTCCACGTTATAGGGAGCAATTGTGCAGGTGGCAAGTCTTAGCTGATATGAGGAGCCTTTGAAGTGGCAGACAGATGATTAGGTTACACTTGTATCTTGCCATGTATTTCCTTTAAACTTTCTATAATGTCACGTGACACGCCGTGATTCATTAAAAATCTTATCGAAATCTATCCTCAAATATCCTAAACAGATGATGACACGTGGAGCAACGAGATTAGTTAAAAATCTTATCGGAAATCTATCTTCAACAATTCTAAACGAAAGGCAAGAAGCAAAACCACAAGCGAACTTTGGCCTCGTTCGATTGATTGTGGTACATATAGGCTGTGTGTCGCATCCATCGAACTTTGCAGCTTATTCGGGTATTGTTTGTCCGATGCATCATTTCCACGTTATAGGGAGCGATTGTGCAGGTGGCAAGTCTTAGCTGATATGAGGAGCCTTTGAAGTGGCAGACAGATGATTAGGTTACACTTGTATCTTGCCATGTATTTCCTTTAAACTTTCTATAATGTCACGTGACACGCCATGATTCATTAAAAATCTTATCGAAATCTATCCTCAAATATCCTAAACAGATGATGACACGTGGAGCAACGAGATTGGTTAAAAATCTTATCGGAAATCTATCTTCAACAATTCTAAATAGGTAACGACACGTGGTGCGACAGAATTAGATAAAAATCTTATTGAAATCTATCCACAAAATTGTACTTTCGATAATGACACATGGTGTGACGAGATCAGGTTAAAAATCATATCCGAAATTAAAAAAAAAATCTTTTATTATTTTATAAAATAACAAATACTAATATTTTAATACGAATTGCCTGAGATATTCAGTTTATAGGTGGAGATGCAATAGGTAATTACTGTTAATCAAAAGTAGTAACTATTTACTTGAGGGGGTTGAATTACCTATGGTCATAGGAAGCTTTTACACACTGCAACTACTCTAAGGAAAGAAGCTTGCGGCAAGGGAAGCCGTGGCTGGATATTTTTCAAACTTTTAATATTGTAGCGGGAATCCCTTTTTGGCACTGGTTTTGGTTACTTTCAAATTTTTTTACCATGTTTGTGAAGGAAGATTTGTGAAAAACATGTTCATTTAAGCAACATCAATAGCATGCAATTAACAAGTAAAGGCGGAATCATGCTTGTATGCACTTAAAACAAAACATTTACCCATGAAATTCAAAGCCTAGTAGATAGGTGAACCAAGACTCAACTCAAAAACAAAGTGAGTTGAGAAATCAATACCTTTGTAGATTCCTCTTTGCATAAGCAAAGGCTAATCACCCAAAGAGAGGGCCTTCATTCCTTGCATCTTAGATCCATGGATTTGGATGGATGAAAAGGTTTCTCCAAGTTCCCAAAATTGAGAACCTCTAAGTCTCCACACCAAGGTATATTGTAGAAGAAATGAGTGACCTTGAGGAAGTAAGATTGCTAGATGTTTTCCTCAAGGTGGCCGGCCATTTCTAGAGAGAAAAGAGAGTTTGTGTTCTCATCCTTACTCCTTAGAAAACCCTAAGGATGAAATGGCTATAAAGATGTCTTTATACCACCTCACAATGGAGTGGCAAGCTTGCAATTAAGCCAAGTTCACTACCCTCCTCTAAATGGCCGGCCTAAGGGGATTTATTGGGCTATTTTGGCCTTTGTGAATCATTATTCATTAAGTTGTCATACAACTTAAGTCAATGGACTTGACGTTCGAAGCCCATTGGGCCTTAAGGTCCAAAACTATCTCGAGGTCTTTAACGAACTTATTCGTTTGATTAATTAACATATTAATTAATCCTTGCCATAAATAATTAAACCATTTAATTATTCTTACTTATCTCCGTTGAATCTTCAATCTCTACCTTACACGGTGTACGATCCATTAGGTTCCTTTTAGCGAGGCAGTGGGCGATTCAAACTCTTTCAAATCGATTGTGAATTGAAACTTACTTTCAATTCTCCCGTTAATGATAATACACTTTTAGGGCTTCCACAAACCATGGTTGACGCCTAGCAGCATGTCATGGTTACCCAAGCTAATCAGAAGAGGTGGAGAACCTATTCAGTTTTAGGATTACAAATGCAATACGGTCTTTCTCTAATACAATACTCTTGACCACATTGTTTGGTTTGATAGTTTATTCATGTCTACTATCCAATGTGAGTCTTGTGCTTATATGATTACCTTGAATGTGATTTGGAACACATTCCTAAATCTCATTCATACTTTGGCCAAAGATTCTTAATCATATCATAGAGTATTCTCCCTCAAACAGTTTGAAGGTTAGAGATCCCTTGTTGCGCATTCACTTGCCTCCATGGCTAAGTGGCATAACCCCAACGATGCCTTGGACACCCTCCTGATGGAGTGACTTTGACATAATCAAAGATTAAGGACCTAATCACAAGACAACTGTGATGCCTCAGGTCAAAAGACTAATTTGCATTATCCCAACCATGAGTTCTCATGTGACATGAATATGAGAACTCTTCGTTGATCGTGTTCAGTGAACTCATTCTCTATTGAGCACCTACGTACTTGTCTTGATGTCACACACACCAATGACTCGAGACTAGTCACTCTCCCTGAGAGAAGACATAGCACGTACTGATCTTAACGGACTGTTAATGCCCAATTGACAATCCTATGATCAGGAACGTTTAGGATGTGTCAACGAAAGAATGGTCTCATGAATCTAACTTCTTTAGATCGCATTCTTCCAATCACATATTCCTTGGACTTATCGTTTAAGCATATAACATTTATATGAGACGGCTCAAACAATAATATTTGCCCTTTACATTTAAACTACATTAGTTTGAAATGTCCGTAAAGTATCATCATATGATTGGTTTTAGGGCACATTTCCAACAATCTCCCACTTGCACTAGAGCCAATCAGCTTAGTCATCATTGATGATACCTTTTCTGTAATTCATTTCATAAATGGCTGAGTAGTAGGCCTAAACAATGGATATCTATATGTTATCCATAGAAGCAACCTTGAGAATAACGACGTCACCATTATACATGATTCTCAATCATGTGGTTCAGTCTCTCATTTGAGTTCGGACCTTGATTCGACCTTGATTCCCTGGCTTGAGCTATCGCCCCATTAGTGTCATACACTTTCTGGTTGGAACCGAATGGAGAGTTCATGAATGAACTTTCCTATCCAAACAACAATGTTGTAAGCTTCTATATGGCAATATATTTTGCATACATGATGGAACACATTAAAGTCATTTACTTTTAACGTTTCCACCCAAATATCTCTTTAGTCATAATAAAGAGATATCTCATTATCACTTCATTCATAATGAAGAGATATTCTATGATGGATTAGATTCATAATCTAATACATTTACGCTTCCATTACATTACTCTAATTCTTCCTTATTCTTGAGGAATCCATCCTTAGTATTTCTTAGATACCTAAGGATTCACTTGACAGTTGCCATGGTTCTGATCCTAGGCTTGCACTGATATCATCTTGTACCGTTCTAGGTACGACTTATATCAATGTTTTCATACAATGTGAAATACATAAATCACCTTTCTGCGTATGCATAAAGGATTCTATTTACGCATTATTTCTTTGGGAGTCAAAGGGTACATTCCCTTTGAGAAGAACAACTTCCTAGTCTCACTAGAATTGTCATTCTAATTGAAGTTTATCATCATATGAGAAACTTCCTAGCATCTCTTGTCTATTTTAGGGATTGATATAATCCAATTATATCTTGAAATCTATCATTATAGATTTCCATCCCATGTATATAGACTATGTCTCCCATATACATTCTATCATTATAGAATGTTTAAAGTCATAACTTTAACGATGAAGAATTCCTTTCATTTTCAAAATTAATATATATCATGTATATATGTATTCTAATTTAGGAATATGATCAACTCCCACTAATCTTTTGTAAACCTAGTAAACAAAAGATTCATTTACATCTTTATGAGAAATCAAACAATTGATCTTTTCTCATAAGACGCTTATAGCTCCCACTAGCTTGCTAAGATCCATGATGGATGGATCTTTACAACTAACATGTCTTAGAAGTATATATCATATATATATGGGTAATTGATAATGTCCAACGAACTAAATCTTATTTATGTTCATTCTTCTCCTAATGGAGAAATTCATTATCTTATGATGCTACTTTCCTTGATATTTTTCAAGGAAATTAATTTAAAGTGTTACTTTTTCCTTGGATCAAATCTAAGGAGGTAAATACTTTAGACGTCTTACTCATCTACTTACATTTCTTGAATTCTTTGAAACCTTTTGCAAAGTATTCGGACTCGTGTTTATTCAAAATAAACTATAGTCCAACCGAGAGTGATCTTCGGTGAATGTCATACAACATGAGTAGTATTATGTTGTGGACAAGTGCCACTAACATCTAAGTGAATCACCCTCAACAACTTTATGATTCTTTCTTCTTTCCAAAAAGAATAAAGATTCAAACATTTCGCCTCTATGCAATTTTAACAAGAAGGTATTGGATCCGGATCTAACGATCCAAAGCATCCATCTATGACCAACTCGTAACTTATGTTTTAGAGGTATCACAACTCAGTTGGGATTAGTCACTACCTTGCAACCTTTTGGGTTTTAAGCATCATCGTATTCTAAACAGTTAAACTACCACATCATCTCTACTATAGAGACAACCAATTAAATTACAATAATCTAATTATTGATTAATAAAGAACAATGTTTTTGTCAAACAAAACATTTATCCATCTCTACTATAGTGACGGATTTAAGTTCCTTAAAATTGGAATGTAAAGACAATCTTTAGTATTTTCCAATTTCTTTGGTAGTTCATATGAGGAAGTAAGTACAATCCGCTTTCGCAGAGATCTATATTTGATTCACGTTTGGAATGTGAAGTACTTTCTCTTCTCTCATTAATCTTCTACTTCTTATTAGCACACTTTTACATCAATTGTAAAACATAGTTACTAATACAGAATCATGCATTCAAGTAGAAGAACCAACTGTTGTGAACTTTTCAAGAACATTTTACAACACCTTCGAAAGGTGTGTTCTTGACACTTGCAAGACATTTCTTGCAAATACCCCTTCCAATGTCCATCCTTTCATAAAGAAAGTTTGTTCCCTTGGAGTTATTTTGCCTTCTTCATTTGACTTCTTCATTTGACTTCCCTTTTGATTACAATAGTCATGGTCCCTAAACTCCCACTATCTCTCTTGAAACTCATTTCAAATGTGTTATACACATCAAACGATTTGGAGAGTGTGCGGTTATTGTTCATTATATAGTTTACAATAAACTTAGTGAACCATTAGGATAGGGACACAAAGGTGAAGTCCTTGCCTAGTTTCCGTCTCGTTAAGTGGTTTAACACTTCAACACTCAATGATTCAAAATCATCATAAGTCCATATAAATGGACTATTTTTGTCAACCAACCATTATGTTCTAAACATAATAACAAACTTTCAAGAGTTGTTCAAGGCAACTCCATTTCTTCATACAACAATTTGTAAGTGAAGAATCATGGCACATAAAGTGTCCATGCCCTTGTGCTTACTTCTCAAGTTCCTTGTTCGTGTAACAAAGAGACAAGCACTAAAGTTTGTGTTGATTAAGGGTTGTTCAAAGCAACTCTTATTTCTTCATACAACAATTTGTATTTGAAGAATTATGACATTTAAAAGTGTTGTCCTTCTCATGTTAGACTTATCTAACATATTCTTCCAATGATACATTATCAATAGGAAGATTGTGAGGATGAGACTACTTAGTTACATCTACAAGCCATTAAAGACAATTTATGGGATTGTAGAACTAAGTCCGGAAATTAAAGCATTCGGCTTTTCTTTGTCAAGTTTTGGATAGCGTTTGCAAATATATTGGTAAACAAATACATAACGAATATAAATTGATTGATTTTAAGCCATTTGATTCGGGTCTTTAAATTAAATAGCACCACCCACTATTTTTAGCAAATTCCATATCCCTCATCGGAATTCGAGAGTTTTGGAGGAAAATCTTAGTAGGGTATGGGAGGCTCACTATTACCAAGCCCACCTCACGATGATACGATATCGGCTAGCATTAATAATAATGAGAGAGTACGCTTACTCATTTGCATCTCTTGCAAGTACCCATCTTATTTGGCCTCTAGAGAATGTTGCCTCACAATGATATGATATCGGCGCCATTGCACTTAGTTAAGTTATTCCCACCATGCTTAGTTCATGAAGGGGTTCAAGAATAGCCTCACAATGATATGATATTGGCCATCCTCGTTGCCTACACTCATCTCATCATATGCGTATAGACTCCTCCTGAGTGTAAGCATGCACTTTGTACTCCCCCATGATAGGGTGAAGCCGGTGTACAAGTCACAAACGATTGGAGCCTACCACGGTGGAAGGCCACGAAGAGATATTCAAAGCATCTCTCGCTTATCAACTTAATATTGATTTGGTTGAGGGTTTTTAGGTCTCATCACATATAAACATACATTTTAATCCAATTAAAACATTTTGGTCCTATTACAACTATTGGTCCATTTGATTGATTTAGTTGTATATAATACTCCCACTAAGCTTTTAAAACGGTTTTTAAAGTAAGAGTATATGATACTACTAACATGAGGTTTGCATTCATTGATGGACTATATAGTTGCCTTAGGGCCTTAGGATGACTATGAACCTTTGATTCGATTCAACACGAGCCTAGTGTTGAATCTCGGTCTAGGGATGGTGATTGATTTTAGTTACGCGTTTAATCACATTAAGGCGTGTTGTCTTATTGGGCGTTGGACCAAGGACCCAACTACTCCAATTTCATGCATATCGAATAAAACAAGAAAGGAGTACTTCAAAGTAAATAAGAGCTTATGCTCTTTTACAACAATTGATCAAATCAAATTACTTTAAAGTAAAGAAGAGCTTATACTCTTTTACAACAATTGATCATATCAAATTACAACCAAAATTTAATCTACACATTCCCATGGTTCAAACAAATTTGAAACGGCCTTTCACATAGCTCAATTATAGTAGGCTTAGGTTCATAATCACCCTTTCTTTAATTAATTAACGCTTTAACTAATTAAACTTGAATGCAACATTTTCATTTGGTTTTTGTATCCATAGAATTGATTTAAATGGAGCTAAATGAAATGAAAATCCAATTCTCATTTAAAGAGACAAAACAATTTTGTTCTCTACCTAATTTGGGCCAAAATGCTATGACCTCAACTTGTTTGGGCCATAGTGCAATTAACCTCAACTTTTGGGCTATTTTGCAAAAACTTAAACTTTTGGGGTCACTTTGTAAAAACACAAAAGTCCACTACTTCATGTAATTACAACTAGAACCCAAAATTTCCACAAAAAAATAAAACTTCATTAAAGGAGCAAAACAATTTGTCCTTTTAGTGATTTTGGACCTTTACGTAAAAACGTAAACTTTTGGGTCAAAATGCAAATACACAAAAGTATCAAAACTTTATATAATTGCATGAAAGCCCCACAAGGACCCTAATTGAGTAGGGTGGCCGGCCATTGAAGCAAAGTTTATAAAAAAAATTTCAAAGTTTTGTAAGTGGGGTGTGTGTAATGGAATAAATCATTACACACCAAACCCACTAAAATTTCTTTAATTTTTCAAAATAAATATCTAATATATTTAAACATAAGAAATATTTCAAAACAAAAACTTTATGAAATAAATCAAAACTTTGAATCAAAAACACCAAACCTTTTGTTCTTGGCAAGAACATATCAAGAACAATGAAGAACATTCATGAAAACCCATAAGAGCTCCATGAACATTCTTCACCCAAAAACATACCAAAACCACTCAAACTTAAGGGAAATAACATACAACCATACTAGGGTACATAGGGGTTCCATAAGTCATTTTAAAACACTTTTAACAAGTCAAACAAGAACCCAAAATTCCACCCTTTGGATTTGGCCGAATTTCCCAAAAACATGGCACCAAATTTTAGCTCCAAAATTCATGCTCATATGAACTACATCTACAACATTTGAGATGGCAAATTTTCTAACAAAATTTACATTCAAAGAAGCAAGAATAAAGCTTGTAACAATTACAACATTCAAATCATAAACTATGAACTACAAAACCCAAAAGGATTCACCAACTACTAGACTTAGGCTCTTGATACCACTTGAAGGAAGATTTGTGAAAAACATGTTCATTTAAGCAACATCAATAGCATGCAATTAACAAGTAAAGGCGGAATCATGCTTGTATGCACTTAAAACAAAACATTTACCCATGAAATTCAAAGCCTAGTAGATAGGTGAACCAAGACTCAACTCAAAAACAAAGTGAGTTGAGAAATCAATACCTTTGTAGATTCCTCTTTGCATAAGCAAAGGCTAATCACCCAAAGAGAGGGCCTTCATTCCTTGCATCTTAGATCCATGGATTTGGATGGATGAAAAGGTTTCTCCAAGTTCCCAAAATTGAGAACCTCTAAGTCTCCACACCAAGGTATATTGTAGAAGAAATGAGTGACCTTGAGGAAGTAAGATTGCTAGATGTTTTCCTCAAGGTGGCCGGCCATTTCTAGAGAGAAAAGAGAGTTTGTGTTCTCATCCTTACTCCTTAGAAAACCCTAAGGATGAAATGGCTATAAAGATGTCTTTATACCACCTCACAATGGAGTGGCAAGCTTGCAATTAAGCCAAGTTCACTACCCTCCTCTAAATGGCCGGCCTAAGGGGATTTATTGGGCTATTTGGGCCTTTGTGAATCATTATTCATTAAGTTGTCATACAACTTAAGTCAATGGACTTGACGTTCGAAGCCCATTGGGCCTTAAGGTCCAAAACTATCCCGAGGTCTTTAACGAACTTATTCGTTTGATTAATTAACATATTAATTAATCCTTGCCATAAATAATTAAACCATTTAATTATTCTTACTCATCTCCGTTGAATCTTCAATCTCTACCTTACACGGTGTACGATCCATTAGGTTCCTTTTAGCGAGGCAGTGGGTGATTCAAACTCTTTCAAATTGATTGTGAATTGAAACTTACTTTCAATTCTCCCGTTAGTGATAATACACTTTTAGGGCTTCCACAAACCATGGTTGACGCCTAGCAGCATGTCATGGTTACCCAAGCTAATCAGAAGAGGTGGAGAACCTATTCAGTTTTAGGATTACAAATGCAATATGGTCTTTCTCTAATACAATACTCTTGACCACATTGTTTGGTTTGATAGTTTATTCATGTCTACTATCCAATGTGAGTCTTGTGCTTATATGATTACCTTGAATGTGATTTGGAACACATTCCTAAATCTCATTCATACTTTGGCCAAAGATTCTTAATCATATCATAGAGTATTCTCCCTCAAACAGTTTGAAGGTTAGAGATCCCTTGTTGCGCATTCACTTGCCTCCATGGCTAAGTGGCTTAACCCCAACGATGCCTTGGACACCCTCCTGATGGAGTGACTTTGACATAATCAAAGATTAAGGACCTAACCACAAGACACCTGTGATGCCTCAGGTCAAAAGACTAATTTGCATTATCCCAACCATGAGTTCTCATGTGACATGAATATGAGAACTCTTCGTTGATCGTGTTCAGTGAACTCATTCTCTATTAAGCACCTACGTACTTGTCTTGATGTCATACACACCAATGACTCGAGACTAGTCACTCTCCCTGAGAGAAGACATAGCACGTACTGATCTTAACGGACTGTTAATGCCCAATTGACAATCCTATGATCAGGAACGTTTAGGATGTGTCAACGAAAGAATGGTCTCATGAATCTAACTTCTTTAGATCGCATTCTTCCAATCACATATTCCTTGGACTTATCGTTTAAGCATATAACATTTATATGAGACGGCTCAAACAATAATGTTTGCCCTTTACATTTAAACTACATTAGTTTGAAATGTCCGTAAAGTATCATCATATGATTGGTTTTAGGGCACATTTCCAACAGTTTGGTCCTTGTCAAGTAACATGGTCCCCCCAAATGTGATGGCAACACGTGGCCAAATATGCAGACACACACACACACTTGAACACGTGCACATTAATCTGTACACACGCTTTAGTATGACTACGATAGTAATACTAATACGTATGGTAGAATAGTTGATGGAGGTAGAACATTCGAACAGATTAGTATAGAGTGTGTGAAAGAAATCAATTTTTATCACATTACTTTAGTCTAAAGTAGGGGGAAAAAGGCACTGTAGATGCCATTAATTCGTTGCCACTCGATTTCACTCTATTTACAACAATGCCAACTTGGTAAGGAGGATAATTCTCAACAGTTCAGAGGGTAATTTTGTCCGTATGGTTTAGCACAGAGCCACTCGATTTCATGATATTTACAACAATGCCAGCCAAATGGGGCTAGGTTGGGAGGGTAATTCTCAAAAGTTCAAGGGTAATTTTGTCTGTTTTGTTTTGCACTCGATGAGATCGACATCTGTGTGGAAAGTCGAGGGAAGATGAAAGGTGCGTGGAAAGGAGATGGGTTACAAGAGAGAGCCTTTGGCTTGCAGAGAAGGAGGGAGAGAGAGAGCTTGCGGCTTGCAGAATCACAATGATAGAAGAAGAAGGTATTTATCAAATATAGCCAAATATTAGCCTCTAATTTCAAAAATGTTAGTTTTTTAAAAAACTTTCAAATATATCCAAAATATCACTTAAATAAACACAAATGCCCTTAATTCATACAAATAACTAGTTGTTGATTAAAAGATTCTTGTGCGATAATCAAGTGGTGCTTTCACTAATTTTTCTAATATGCACCTGAAGAATTTTTTTTCCCGTAAACCTTAAATATGCTATTTTCACTTTCTAAGAACACAACAAATCTCTCAATTCACTACCACAGTCAATGATAACCTTCAAAACAGAATCCGGACACGGACAACACCCTTAATAATGCAATGGTGGAAAATTAAATACGAAGCACATATAATCCAAAGAAAAATTGAGATTAATAATGTTACAAAAATTGACAGTTCATTCTTCCATAAATATTCAATCGAATGAAGAAACTACAAAAGCAAAGAGAAAACGTAGACGAGGAAAATTGCAAAAAATTCACCATCTACACTCATCTTCGTTTAGGGGTGCACAATTCTTCACCAACAGTCGATGCCTTCACTAGGTCTCCTCCAATTTTAAGGTTTAACAGTGAGAACTCTTCATCTAATAGGGTTTTGGTTTTTTAAGTCGAGTCTCTAGTAGGAATGTTCTCAGTTTCCATCAAAATTAGAGAGTTGAATGGTCTGGAATAGAGGCTCTCAAGGGTCTATGGCCCTTGCAAATATAGGGAAAGACAAGATTTCTGGGAAGAACTAACTGGCCTTTACGGTCTTTGCGGTCCAAGATGGTGTGTGGGAGGAGATTTTAATGTGGTGAGGTTCAAAAACGAGAAGTCAAACGGGGGAAGGTCCACTGCAAGTACGAGGATTTTTAACCAATTTATCTAGGATTCTGAACTTATTGACCCATATTTGCTCAACGCTCAGTTCACTTGGTCTAATTTTCGAGAAGAAATAGTTTGTTGAAGATTAAACAGATTCTTACTCTCTGGTGGTTGGGAGGAGTCGTTTCCACACTCAAGGCAAAAGGCTTTGGCAAGGATAACCTCTGATCATTGCCCAATCGAATTAGATACCAACAAGGTGAAGTGGGGGCTAGGCCCTTTTAGGTTCGAGAGCTCATGGCTACAACATCCAGACTTTCGAAACAATCTCAAAGAGTGGTGGCATTCTGCGATAGTCAAAGGTTGTGAGGGTTACAAATTTTTCAGTAAGTTAAAAATTATTCAAAAGAAGTTGCAATCTTGGAGCAAGGAGGTCTTCGATGACACTGAGAGAAATCTTAAGGAAGCCTATGCCAAATTAGAGGAATTTGACTTTAAACGTTAGTGATTTATGGGTTAAAATATTCATTTGTTGGTCATTCATGTTTTTATGCTGCAACTTTACAACTCCATACCAATCTGACGTCATGTTTTCTCATTATATGCAGTCGGTGTAAGATATGGATAAAGATTTTGTACCCTCTTATTATCATTCATTTCCATCATCTCCTTTCACACATTATTTTTTGTCTTATTATCTCTATAAAAAAAATTAATATGAGATATTGACGGAACTTAACCGTAACCATTCAAATAAAAAAACATAAAAAGGTAAAAAAATTAAGAAGATAGAGAATTCTCTGTAAAATATTGGCCATCATTTTTGCAGATAGCATTATGTTGCCGTACCTGTACATATATCTTTCCATATCGGGCCCACACTTGGGGTATCTTTACGAGGATCATTCAAACTCTTTATTCAGCTCCGGGCTGTGGCTCTTGAAGAAGCTCAAGAACACACACTACATTCATCAGCTTACCTTCACCAATGATCCAGATCTTCAAAATACGTTTTTTACAAGCTGTGTATAGTACTGAATTCCTGTATTTAATGCACTTAGCTTAGCCATCAGGTGTTAAGCTTCCTTGAATCTCGGATGGTTCCTCAGGGAGGGCAGATTTGTGGGTTTTTGGTTTTTAGGGTTTAACGATTGGTTTGCTCCTGGAGGTTGTTAAGCTTCCTTGAAAATCTGCATCTTTGCATTTCTTATGTGCTTTGTGTTTGTGGTTCTATATGGTTTGATGACCTTTTCCTCAAAATTTTAAATATTTTTCTATTTAATTTGAACTGTTAAGATGTTTTACATTGTGGATTCACTTATAGAAGCTGCACTCTCATTGTTTAGGTGTATAATGAGTCGATTCGTAGGCATTAATGTATGGCGGAGAAAGCATGGAAGAGAGATTTGGGATTAGGGATAGGGAAACAGAGGAAAAGAATATGATAGAGGAATGGGTTCAGTTCATTTTCACTATTTTTTTAACTGATTTGGGATTTTGTTTGGGTTTGAGGCCATCATTGCCGTTTTTATGTTGTTCTTGCGATTTTGTGTGGTAGGGTTTCTAAATTTTGTCGTTGATCATTTGGTTTTTTGTGTGTGTTGGTTTGTTTGCTTTGCAGGTTGTGTTTGTGCTGGGACAACATTTTCCACCTTCTATTTGCACTGGGATGACTGCGTTTTAAAACTGTTGAGGGTGAGATTTACACCTGCAAAAAGATATAAGCTTCTAATTGGATTGAGGTATAAATGTTTCCACTTATTTAGTGTGCTCAATTGATTATTGCTTTGAATGCATTGTGGTTTGGAACATGATTTAGTACGTATTTGATTGACAATTGAGAGATTTATGTTTTGGGATCAGACAGAATCCCTTTAACCACAAAGACTATTTTTCGCGAGTTTTTTTTTAGTGAGACAACGATGTTATTAAAATGCAGTTGCTAATTCTTGTTTCTAATTGATCAAATCCAAATGTGGTTAATTTTAAGAAGGTTTTCAACATACCTTATACTCTTCATACCATTTGTTGCCTCTTCATTTTTTACCCTTTTATGTCTCTGCAAGTCTGCTTCTCTTATTTTGTGTGTGTGTGTGTCTGTGTGTGTAGAGAGAGAGGGAATGGCTTAAATTCGGAGTGATCAAGGAGGGCATGTTTGAGGACCTGAGCTTGGCCAACAAGCAGCTCCGGTTTGTTTTGATATTTTTAATGGTGTGCTTGCTCTTGAATCGGCAAGAGATGGTCCGGCAGCTGCTCAATCAGCTCAAAGTCTTGGTTGATGAGTGCAAGAGGACCTTCCGGTTTGTGATTTTCCATTGTTTTGTTATTAGGGTGCTTTAATTTGTTAGAAAACATAAGTTTAGTGTTCACATTCTCGCTCTGTGTGTTTTTAATCTTTTCTAACTGACTACTATTTTCTGATTCATTATCCTGTTAGTTAACTATGTACTTTTGTGCAGCCATGGGTAATGGAAAGGGAAACAGTTATTGGGAAAAAGAATTGCCATCAAATTTTGACAGAAGTGGGACTGAGAAATTTAATCGTGCCAAGTAAGTTGTTTTCTAAAATTAATTATGAGCTTTATGTGGAACATGGAGAATGTTCAGTTATTATTTCCTTCTGCTCCTTTAACTTTCTTGGGAACTTTCAGTTATGAGCGTTATGTGTCCCTCTATTCATTCATGATTGTGTTGAATTTATTCAATTTAAGTATGTCTTATTCATACAGTTACTGCTGAAACAGTTCCTGCCGCAACGCGTGGGCTTATTATGTCGTATAGTCTATAATGGTTATTTAACTCTTCATTTTGCTCTCACATTAAAAACGGATCAGCTTTATTCTCCACATTATGTCTTAATGAAATTGGATGATCGTGAGCATAACATTGATTTTTGTGGAGCATAACATGTAAAATAAGAATGCAAAATTTACCCACTAAATATTTTCAATACGGATACCCACATGTTTGGATAGGTTTGGATATGAAGTTGAATATGAAAAACGGAAACCACCCTTAATTCTGCTCTGTTTTATATTTTCGAAAATATTATATGTATATATGTGTGTTAGGTAGGGTTATGCTCCCGCATCGTTGAATATGAACTTAAATTCTTCTCGTTGAAAATTATAGTAGTTTGGAAAGTCACAATTGCATTTTCATAGCACATTCTCTACGTGGGATACGCCTGCGCGTTCGTGCAAGTGGAATCCTTGCCGGACAACAACACTTAAGTTGGTGGGCTAGTTTTTCCACTCAAATTGCCCAACGGGCTCCACTATTTCAGTCACTCATCTGTCCCCATATATGAGTACGTAAATTAAGTATCCGATGAGTCCCTATACTTTAGAGACTCATTTATGATCAATTGGAGATTTAATTTGTCTTTATATTTGTTTTATACTGGTTTTATACAGTAGCTGTCCCTATTAGGGACAGCACTGGAGATGCTTTTAGTACCTTCATGTCCTCCGTTTTTGCTGTAAAACATGTCATGCTCTGAACAACTTATCATGCATTTAGTGGAGGGTTGATAACCTGTTAGGTGTGGTCCTTTGGGGAAGTGGTGTTGAAATAATTATAATATTTTCAGCAGGTTTTAAATTTAAGCCTGAAGCTATTTTCAAAGAAAACTATACCCAATTTTTGGTAGATTATTTGAAGTTATTTTATTAAATTGGATCTACATGCACGTTATGGCTCCGTCACATTCTGAGTGATGGTCAACACGTCTTAATTTCAGTGTTCAATTTGACATCGGGTTAAGATGTGTCAATTTCATAAAAGAAGAAAATAGTGGCTCAAGCAGCATTTATGATTGAGAAAATTGCATATCTACGAGAGTGATCATAATTAAACTCATCTAACTTAAGATTATATATATATATATATATATATATATATAAAACTTCATGATCTGTATCAGGAATGTTGTATTTATAAAGCGAATCTTACAATTTTATACGGCCAAAGAAAAAAACCAAGGAAAAGACAAAATAAATTGCCACAAAGAAGCATACAACTGTGTAACATTCTAATTGGACAACAAGAGTAAAAACAAACCACACAAACTCGATCTATCTACACAAAATAGTTAATAACGTTTGACGATTGCAGCATAGAACTTCTTCACAATGCGATTTTGGAATTGAGAAAATGCATTGCTCCATGGCACATTAGACAACAATGAACCAAGAACAACCCAAAACCCGAATGCAAAACCAAGCCCCAAACTCAGATAGAAACCACCGTCTTCAAGTAAATGACCTTCATTGTGCTTCTCATCACCTACCGGTGGCATGGCCTCATTTGTACTGCAACGCTCTACCAATGGAGGTCCGCAAAGTTTATTGCCAGTATAACTGAACAAATCAAAGCTCTGAAGCTGAGTGCTTTTTGGAATCTGCCCAGTTAGATTGTTATAGGACAAATTCAAATGATTGAGAAATGTCAAATTCGAGATGCTTGGAGAAATCTCGCCAGAAAGTTGGTTCACAGACAAATCAAGCGACTCTAACGCTTCCATATCACCGATTTTGGAAGGGATTCTTCCGGTCAGAAGATTATCGGATAAATTCAACGTTTGTAGGTTAATGAGGTTGGTCAGCTCTTCAGGGATTTCTCCAAATAACATGTTTCTTGAAAGGTCCAAGCTAGTTACCAAACGAAGCACTGTGCTATATTTCACTTCTCTGCCTTTGGCCACAAAATCCGCATTCTCTGTGTAGTAGGATGACCAATAAGGAGAAATTAAGAATTCAATACCAAGAGCTTCTTCGCTTGAAAATTTAGTGGCCATGGATGACAACTTTTGGAAACACCTTGGTATCGTTCCCGAGAGATTGTTATGCGCAAGGTCCAAGATTTGGAGTTTTGTGAGACTACAAAGTTCATCAGGAATGGTGCCTTGGAACATATTTGAGCGAAGAATAAGAACCACCAAGCTTTGGCCAAACCATATTGGAATGCTTCCAACAAACTTATTTCCACGAAGGTCAAGAAGGATTAACTCCCGACAGTTTTGTAGGGACACGGGTAATTCTCCAGATAGGTTATTATTGCGCAAGTGCAATGATTGAAGGGAAAGTAAGTCCCTAATAGAGCTTGGGAGTTTCCCCGTCAAATTGTTATTTTCTAAATTCACTACTTCCAAGTTTGGCCAGTGTAACCGACAATCCGGAATTTCACCAGTGAGGTGATTGTTGTCAAGAAGAAGAATTGTTGTCCAGTGAGCTTGGGATTTTACATCACTCCTATCACAAAAGAAGTGAGAGAGAGTTCCCGAAAATGATGAATTGGAAAGATCTAGTGCAGTCACTGCCGAAGACACAAGTGGCAATGAACCGTTGAATTGGTTAGATCCTAAATAAATTGCAACTCCTAAAGTAGAATAATCCAACCAGTGGGTAGAAGCTATATTTGGAACCTCCCCGGACAATTGATTACGAGAGAGATCCACATAGATTTCTTGATATATCATTTCTTGGTTTTCAACAGAAGAAATGTTCCACAACCAAGCCGGAATGGTACCTGAAATTCCTGTACCGGACATATTGAGAGAGGACAAGTGTTTTTGACTCTGAAGCCATGCAGGCAACTGTGATGGGTCCAGACGCCAAGAACTTAAACTCAAGGTAGAAAGTTGAAAAGGAGGAACCCAGTCCTGGCTAGTTTTAAGAGTCAAGGAGTTCTCATTTGCAGAAAAGGTAGACAATCTTGTAAGATTAGTAAAATGAACTTCAGAGGCAACACCCTCGAATGAATTGTGATCAATGACCAACTCCTCTAAGAGTGATAGATTTCCTAAAGACACTGGAATGCGACCTGATATTGAATTATTTGAAAGATCAAGGATGCGTAAATTTTTAAAAATTCTCAGCTGATCAGATAAATTACCTGAAAAGTTATTATCCGAAAGCCGTAAGGAATCTATTTGACCAAAACTACAGCTAGACAAACTTTCAAAGATTTCTGATACCCTTCCCCGGAAATTGTTTGACGATAGATCAAAAGAAGTCAACTTACAAAGATTTCCCAATGAGTTTGGGATTTCCCCTTCAAGCTGATTATAACCTAATGAAAGATCAACAAGGGCTGTCAAGTTTCCAAGGGAACTTGAAATTTCACCATGGAAAGCATTGGAATAAAGATCAAGGGACTCAAGATGGTTCAAACTGTACAACCATTGAGGTATGGTGGAGTTGAAATAGTTGAAGGACAGATCAAGAACTTTAAGACTTGTCAAGTTCTGAATACCACTTGGCATGTGATAAAGTTTGCAGCCTGACAAATGCAACTCGACCAGGAGAGAAGGGAGTGTGTTTACTTGAGGTATGGTGGAGTTCAAATAGTTCCAGGACAGATCAAGAACTTTAAGACTTGTCAAGTTCTTAATACCACTTGGCATGTGATAAAGTTTGCAGCCTGACAAATGCAACTCGACCAGGAGAGAAGGGAGTGTGTTTACTTGAGGTATGGTGGAGTTCAAATAGTTCCAGGACAGATCAAGAACTTTAAGACTTGTCAAGTTCTGAATACCACTTGGCACGTGATAAAGTTCGCAGCTTGACAAATGCAACTCGACCAGGAGAGAAGGGAGTGTGTTTACTAGAGGTATGGTAGAGTTGAAATAGTTGGAGGACAGATAAAGAACTTTAAGACTTGTCAAGTTCTGAATACCACTTGGCATGTGATAAAGTTTGCAAGCAGACAAATGTAACTCGACCAGCAAAGAAGGGAGTTTGTTGACTTGTAACCAATGAGATGCCCTGGTAAGATCTACCCCACTCATGCCAAGATGTTTCAACTGAGAAAGACCAGAGAGCCATTCGAGATTCTCGACCGTTGAACCATAGTTAGAAGAAAGGTCTAGATAACGCAGGCTCGAGAGATTTCCCAACTGATGAGGAACGGTTCCCTTGAACCATGCATCTGAGAGGTTAAGATACCTTAAACCTTTAAGAGAACCAAGAAAGCCGGGAAATTGTTGTCCTCCAAAATCATTGCAGCTCAAGTCCAAGTAGGTGAGATGCTTTAAATTGAGTAGAGAAGGATTTACCTTACCACCCAGCCGATGGCCCTCACGAGTCACTTCATCATAATAACCAGCAAGGTGGAGCTCGCGGACATGACCGGTTAAATTGTCGCAGGCAACACCGGTCCAGGTGCAACAATCGCCTTCACCAACCCAAGAGGAAAGCAGATTTGAAGAATCATCGAGATCTTTCTTGAACATAAGAAGTGTTTGTCTCTCATTTTGTTGGCAAGGCACATTCAGGTTTCCATTGCATAAGCTAAGAGTAATAGACGCAATGCATAGAAAGCTGAGTAGCGGAACAACTCTCATGACTCTATCCATATAGATATCAAGTAGGTGATTGGTGTAAGGAATGAGTAATTTAGTGTGCTATTTATACACACGTTAGTAAAGATATTTACTACAAATTACTTTTCTACATCTCCAGACCTACAAAGGCGGTAGTGAGTCAAGAGATAAAAGACAAAAAGGATGGTCCATCCCCAAAACAAATTGCAGACAATGATGGTTCAACTTCATCCCCAAAGAAACGTCAGGCACATATATAGCAATAATCGATCTACTTAATTAGTTTTAAAAATCATTTTCCACAAGAGAATTAAAACATTGATTGACAAATTATCTTGAGATCGAAGGATTTATTTGTTTCATTTTTCAGTGGAGATTAGTTCATCATCATGAAACATTTTAATTAAAATTAATTCCTTGTGCATCGAAAATAAAATAATATAAAGTTCATCACTTTTCATGATGCATCTCTTATAAATTTGAGCGGTAGACAATGTTCTTCCATAACTTATAGATCATTCGTGGTACTTCCATTCAAAGTTTGCCACGTTCGACGACTTTTATGCAGCTGGAATTGAATCTCAATTTTCTGATGATTTCCTCATCAGTCATGGAAATTTCAAAACAAAATCAGTCAGTGCCCACCCAACTTAATCAAAACAAAAGAATACAGAAACTAAAATTGAATCTAATTGTCTAACCTTCAAATCAAATCCCGTTTTCTTCTTTACCAAATTTCCAAATTCAACCACAACCACGCTGAATCGATGAGTCCGACTCAGCCAAGCAAACCCATTAGCCACGCTGAATGTATTTCCAAACGCCTTCACACCGCTTGGGAGCCGACATCCGGCGGTGTGTGGAAGGGGATTACCAGGTTGGGTCGGAGGGGGCTAAAACTTCAGGAACACGATCTGTTTTGTTCTTTTTTTTATTTTTTTTTTTCATTTTTAAATTTATTTAAAGATTAAAAATGAGATTAAATTCCACTGGTTTAAAAACATGACACATGGCTAAATTTGAAAGGAAATATCACGGATGACGTGGTATTACTGTACTACGCTATAATTTCTCGTTTACGTGAGGGTAAAAAATGAACAAGATGTTTTGACCCAGAATAAGTTTGGGCCTAATGCCTTTATTTCATTCAAGTGCTAATGGATATTTAATTTCAACATAAGTAAACAGTAATTGAGCTCAAGGATTTGAAAGTACTTTACATGTCGCATTGTGGGCTACAAACATCCTATCACACTGTACATTTAACCTAGTCAATTTTACTTAGGAAAAGCTACTTTCTGACGACATTTTGGTTATTTTGAGGGGATAAAAGCTCAAGTTGCAATGTAATTTTTTTTCCTACTATTAGTATTTACATCAACAACTAGGAGCATACATAATTATGCTAAGAGTAAAAGGTTTAAACTGGAAGAAATGTATGTTCTATATATAGTAGCATAAAGAAAGAAGAAAATGACATTCAATTCACAACTCATAAAAAATTTGAATATCTGCAGCCTACAATATTTCAAATTCCTTTTGTAATCTAGCATATTTGTACATGTATTTATGTTTAAAGCTCTGCTACATTGCCTGTAAGATCGATTCCCTTTAAGAAAATTCTTTTCAAATCACTTCAACAACGTGCACGAACTTGCCCGACTAGCAAAAAAGTTTGCCCAAATGGGTTTAACTTGCTTGATCTCTTATATTTTTCATTTCTTTCAAGTTATTACTTTGTAGTTGGATATTTTCTAAGTATTTAACATCATTTCCCTTATGTTCTTTCATTTTCGTATGGTCTTTTATACATTTATGTAAACATATCCATGTGAGAATTGCAAACTGAGTTGAACTAAGAGCCAATCAACTTGTGGTTATCATTTGTCATACATAAAGAAAATATTTGAAGTCCTTTATAGAATAAGGCATAGAAAAGAACGTAACTTGGATCATAACCCCATCTATGCCACATACCTTGAAGAACATAACTTGTTTGCGAGAAATGGTTAGTAACCTGAGAAATACAACTTCTATAAGGTCCTCTGAAATATCTAGAAGTTAAATTATGTATCAAAGTAAACAAAGCTTTCTCTTCGTTGGTCAAAGAGAAAGACCTTATACATCAAAACAATTTACCACTTGCATATATAATTATATACCTCACGAAGATTAATATTCTACAGGTCTTATTTCTTCTCTCTCTCTCTCTCTCTCTTTTTTTTTTTTTTTTTTTTTTTTTTTTTTTTGTCTTAAGGTGATTATTTTTCCCATCAAAAATATAATTGGAGGAGATTTTGCTCAACCTTTGAAATTTATGAAAGAAGCTTCATTCTTCCACATCCAGCGCCACAAAGACAGTAGACAAAGTTGTTGTGGAAAAATTTATAAGTCAGTCAAGAGACAAAAGGCAAAAATGATGGGCCATCCCCAAAACTAATTCCAGGTAGTGATAATTCAACTTCATCCCCAAAGAAAAGTCATGAGAGACACTTAGTAACCTATGAAATAAAACAACTCCGATAAAGTGCTTTGAAATGCGCATTTTGTGTGATGTATAGTAGTTTACAAGACAAATTATGTATCAGAGAAAAGGGAGGTCCAAATTGGAGCATAGACATGACAATTTCTTACATGACCTGTTAATTTGATTCGAAACGACAAGAAAATAACGGATTTTGGATCAACGAGTTAACTAATCGGATCGTTATCGATCACATGTTACGAACACATCAAACCAAGTCTTAGTCCAATAGGTTTTAAATAGAAAAAGCCACTTTTTAGCTTGGAATTTTAGGAAAAGAGCTTTCTTTTTCTACGTCTAGCGGCCAGTCGGTTTTACATAGGAAAAGCAACTTTTTAGCTTGGAATTTTATGAAAAGAGCTTCCTCTTTCTACGGTTTCTTTTCCCTGTCACACGGTACATTTATCTAGTCTATTTTACATAGAAAAAGGTACTTTTTAGCTTCAAATTTTATGAAAAGGGCTTCTTTTTCTACATCCAGCGGCCCAGTCGGGTTTACATAGGAAAAGCCACTTTTTAGCTTGGAAGTTTATGAAAAGTGCTTCCTTTTTCCACATCCAGCCAACAAAGGAGAGATTTTTCAATGTGATCGGTATACAGAGTGGTACATTACGTGTTACTAAATAAATGATGAGATATGTGTGCTAAAAAGTTAATAACTTAAAAAAAAAAAATTTCTCACCATTCCTATTAAAATACATAATGTACCACTTGTGTTCCCGTCACAACTAAAAATTTCTCCCTGCAAAGACGTTTGACAGTCTTTAAGTCAGTCTAGGGAAATAAGACAAAAGCGACGTTCCATTACCAAAACAAATTCCAGGCAATGGTGGTTCTAACTTGATCCACAAGGAAAAGTCATGTGGTTGTGAGGGAAGCAGTAAGTGGATATTTTTCAAACTTTTAATATTAAAGATTTGGAATTTGGAAATGAAGGGCTTGAAAAAATAACATTTGGCCCCATCTATACAAATTAAATGTAAATAGGGTTGATAATTGAGCTAGTGATGGTAACACGTGGCCAAATGTAGACACACACTTGAACACTTGCATATGTAATATGTACACACGTTTTAGTATGTTAAAACATTTGCAAATGAGACGTCAAATTCAAAACATCAAATTTTAATTTGATGGTTGACTTGACAATTTGACATATTATCAATATTTTTATTCTATCCGATATGCCAAAATTTATTGCTTCATTTATGTTTTTTCAAACAAAAATAATAGAAGTTGGGTTGTTGGTTTAAAAATAATATAATTGGGTTGTTGGTTTAAAAATAATATAATTTATTGCTTCATTTATGGTAAAGCAAGTGAACCTTTGAAAAAAAAAAATAATAATTAAATTTAAAGACAACTTCAAATTTAACATCTCTTTATCCATGTCAGCTTAGCCTTATTTTTTATGTCATTTTTGACATCTTGATTGGAGTAAATAATACGTCATTTATTATTGTTATATGTCTATATGGCATTTTTGATATCTCCTTTGAACAAGAGACACTTATGGCAAGTTAGTTCTTGGAAGTCTTCCAATCCTATATGTGAAATGCAAATGGGACTTGCGCTTAAATAGGTATGAAAGGTGAACCCAAAAAGAGCAATAATTGAACTACTTAATTAGTTTTAAAAATCATTTTTCAGAAGAGAATTGAAGTATTGACTGACAAACTAACCTAAGATCGAAGGATTTATTTGTGTCATTTTCCAATGGAGATTAGTTCATCATCATGAAACTTTTTAATTAAAATTAACTACTTGTGCATCGAAAATAAAATAATATAAACTTCATCACTGTTCATGATTCTATCTCTTTTAAATTTGAGTGGTAGACAATGTTCTTCCATAACTTATCGGTCAGTCTACAGGAGGGGAAAAAAATGAACAAAATGTTTGCACCTAAAATAAGTTTGGATTAGGCCTAATGCCTGTATTTCACTCAAGTGGATATTTAATTTCAACAAAAGTAAACAGTAACTGAGCTAACAAATTTGAAAGTACTTTACACATGACATTGTGGGTGACAAATACCCTGTCACACGGTACATTTAGGGCTGGTTTGATATTACTATGTTTTGAAAAAAACCTGCTTCTGCTGTGTTGTGAGAATAAGCAGCTGTGAAATAAAGTAGCAGAGTGTTTGGTAAACCTTTTTGTAAAGTGTGTTTGAAAAAAAAAAAAAAGCAATATTATAATGTTTGATAAACTTTTATGTAAAACAGATGTGAAAAAAGCTGGTTTTTCAAAGCTGGGTTTTGCAGCTTTGTGTTTTTGGCTTTTTTTCACCCAAAATTGTGAAAAAAAGCTGAAGTTGAATGTTCACCAAACATGAAAAAGCTCCCACCTTTTTTTGATGGTCACTTTTTTCAGAATCACCTCAATATCAAAACTAGGATTTAGGGCTGGTTTGGTATTGTTGTGCTTTGAAAAAAAGCTGCTTCTGCTATGCTCTAAGAATAAGCAGTTGTGAAATAAAGCAGCAGAGTGTTTAGTAAAATTTTTTGTAAAAGTGGTTTTGAAAAAAAAAAAAAAAGCAGTATTATAGTGTTTGGAACACTTTTATGTAAAACAGATGTGAAAAAAAAGCTGGTTTTTCAAAGATGGGTTTTGCAGCTTCTTGTTTTTGGCTTTTTTTTACCAAAAACTGAAGCTAAATGTTTATCAAACACAAAAATAGTTCCCAACTTTTTTGATACTATCTTTTTTCATAATCACCTCAGTACTAAACCAAATCTTAGTCTAATAGATTTTAGAAAGAAAAAGCTACTTTTTAGCTTGGAATTTTAAGAAAAGAGCTTTCTTTTTCTACGTCCAGCGGCCAGTCGGTTTTACATAGGAAAAGCAACTTTTTAGCTTGGAATTTTATGAAAAGAGCTTCCTTTTTCTACGGTTTCTTTTCCCTGTCACATGGTACATTTAATCCAGTCTATTTTACATAGAAAAAGGTACTTTGTAGCTTCAAATTTTATGAAAAGGGCTTTCCTTATTCTACATCCAGCGGCCCAATCGGGTTTACATAGGAAAAGCCAGTTTTTAGCTTGGAAGTTTATGAAAAGTGTTTCCTTTTTCCACATCCAGCCCGCAAAGGAGAGATTTTTTAATGTGACCAGTACACAGAGTGATACATCACGTGTCATTAAACAAATAGTGGGATATGTGTGCTAAAAAGTTAATAACTTTAAAAAAAAAAAATTCTCACCATTCCTATTAAAATACATGATGTACCACTTGTGTTCCCGTCACAACTAAAAATTTCTCCCCGCAAAGACGTTTGACAGTCTTTAAGTCAGTCAAGAGCAATAAGACAAAAGCGACGTTCCATTCCCAAAACAGATTTCAGGCAATGGTGGTTCTAATTTGATCCACAAGGAAAAGTCATGTGGTTGTGAGGGAAGCAGTAAGTGGATATTTTTCAAACTTTTAATATTAAAGATTTGGAATTTGGAAATGAAGGGCTTGAAAAAAAACATTTGGCCCGATCTATACAAATTAATTGTAAATAGGGTTGATAATTGAGCCAGTGATGGTAATACGTGGCCAAATGTAGACACACTTGAACACGTGCATATGTAATATGTACACACGTTTTAGTATGTTAAAACATTTGCAAATGAAACGTCAAGTTCAAATCATCAAATTTCAATTTGATGGTTGACTTAACAATTTGACATATTATCAATATTTTCATTCAACCCGATATGCCAAAATTTATTGCTTCATTTATGTTTTTTCAAACAAAAATAATAAAAGTTGGATTGTTGGTTTAAAAATAATATAATTTATTGCTTCTTTTATGGTAAAGCAAGTGAACCTTTGAAAATAAAAAATAAAAAATAATTAAATTTAAAGACAACTTCAAATTTAACATCTCTTTATCCATGTCAGCTTAGCCTTCTCTTTCATGTCATATTTGACATCTTGATTGGAGTAAATAATACGTCATTTATTATTGTTATATGTCTATACGACATTTTTGATATCTCCGTTGAACAAGAGACACTTATGGCAAGTTAGTTCTTGGAAGTCTTCCAATCCTATATGTGAAATGCAAAAGGGACTTGCGCTTAAATAGGTATGGAAGGTGAACCCAAAAAGAGCGATCGCCTAATCTCAATATAACAGGGGGCACACAACTCTATCAAGGGCTTGGCAACTCGATCATGCAGTTGATGCAGATATCTTGGCTCCTTAAGATTGAGGAGTTCCTCAAGAAACTTCACGACCGATTTACAGAATTTTATGTTTATAATCAGAACCTTTCATATTATAAATCATTCTGTAAACATCATCCCTACAAAAAATCAATAGCTGCTCTTCCATAATCATTGAACAGATGGCCATATTCGTATACTTTAAATCAACAATGCATTACCAACTCAAACACCTAAACCTCCCAACACTACAAAGCAAAAATTACATTCGCAACAAGAAACTTGCAATTTGCAAAAGAATACAGGCTTTCGACCTTTCCCGGGAGACGTTTGCTTGGGGAAAGACATTGCTCTTTGAACAAAAATACTTTATTGGGCAGCTTTCGACGTTTCATTGTACAAAACAAGGGACCCAGAAACATATCATGGATCGGCATACGAAGGAACTGGGAGGAACGGAAACGGTGCAATAGAGGCGTATGATACAGGTGGGCGAACTTGTGAGCCATCTGTGGAATTCCTCAACCTACTCTTCCGTTTGACATTGCCATCTTGTGAGGACAACGAAAGCTCAACAATACTCTCTAAATTCTCTTCAGAAAGGCTTTGTTGATTATCAACGATGCGGTGGAACATAATCCCCGACATAAATACAGGAAGGTAAAGAAGGCTGGCATGAAACATCTTCCTTGCCTTATGTGTAGTACGGTCTCGATAGAACGAAAATGATGTTGCAGCTATCGCGAGAGTAGGAAGAGTAGATTCAACACAAAACCATCCAGACGTCATACCCCCTGCAGACAGAAGAAACGGGCGGAATGAGATGTAATCCCCAACATTAATTATTCCCTGCTTAGTGATCAAAGGCCAAGGGTTGCATCTCAAGCATGGAATATGTTGGTCATTCTACTACCAACAGTATCATACAATTGACATGTCCGATTAATCAATCACGTACTAAGATGATCAAGAATTGTCCCCACAGTATCATACAATTGATAACAGGTAGAAGAAGCCACATATTAAAATCAATGTACGAGAGGACCAGTGACATATGAAATTAACCAAAACCATGAATAACAAATATAACTCATCAGCTTTGTTAAAACCACCAAGAGCCTTAGAAAAATGCAAATACCTAAAGACTCAGAAATGCAATCTGAAAACAGCCATATCAGACACGACAGCCAGATACCAATCTATTTCATGGAAGAAAAAAAAGAAAAGAGAGAACATTTGTTGTGTTTTTTTCGCAATGGTAAATGTAAGTCTAAATCACTTATTTTCAATTTAAAGAAGACCAATGCTGGCACCTATATGACGGAAAACCTTCTTTCAATAAGAAATAAGATTGGCTGAAAAGCGAGAAGAAAAAGAAAAAGGCCCAAAGAGCATTACAAGAAGACAACCACCAACAGGAATACAAAAATACAAATAGAAACACGATTAGAAAAAGAAAGATGGTTTGTGAGTCTTGGACTTACAGTCATAGGCCAAGAACCCCAAAGGGATCATGTATATGCAATTCCTTAAAGCTACCGAGGCTGTTCTCTGACCAGAAGCATCAGCAAGGAAGAACATGCTAAATCAGAATATGCAACAAACGAAAAAGGATTAGACACGAAGGAGCCAAGTGAACTGCATCAATAATCTGTGGACCACCATCAACATACAAAGATCCCACCTACAATCAGCTTGACAGCAAATTCCTAAAATCTCATGCTAATCATTTAAAAGGGGAATTAAATTGATAGCTAAACAGGCTGCTCAGAACATTCGTTCTCAAAAGTATAAAATCTGTCAACTATAATTCTTTCTGCCTTGAATTCATAGGGCATAATTGGATATTGATTAATTCTTTCCATGAACAGATACAAGGCCCATGAAAGCAAAGGCAGGAAATAAAACTCCTGTTCTGAAACAATTTCCAGGTGCAATAGTTGAATCTTTTCAACTGATGACATAAATATTAAAGTAAGACTGTGAAAGACCCAAAAGTTCATACCCTCCTGTGGCATAGTCATTACGGCACAAGTATGCTAGGGCCATAAAATGAGGTATTTGCCAAAAGTAGAGAGAGCTGGGAGTAGCATTGCATTGAGGGAAACCTGGCCGGAAGGTGCAGCCCAACTGAAACCTAAAATAGAAATCATGAAGCAGCATGCAGGAAATTCAGTTCTTGATAACAACTTATTTATGGCATGACTCGTAATGAAACAAACAAGAATATCAGTTCAGATCTGCAAAGGGAACTTCAACATCGAGAAAATTATAGAGTATATGAATTCTCCAAGGGGAACTTCCAGCACAAAGAATTATAATGAAGAAAATTAGATCTATTCCCATTTTTTTCAATCAGAATAAATAAGAATTGCTCTTGTATCAATAAGAAAAAGTAAGGTTGAATTATAGACAAGAAAATAGTAAAACTACTAGTAACTGAATAAAAAAAACCCGGTTTCTATTTTTTATGCCTACGGCTAAAGTCAGCCACCATGATTCCCAACAGATCTCCATAATAACATCCTAAGATCAAAGTTGATTGGCAGGGTTAGAAGCTTCATATCTAAAAGTCTATGGGGCAGATAAAACGGGATATCAGAGAGAGGTAGGTAATGGTCAATCATCCTCTCATATACATGCAAAGACAAACTGATCAACAATAATTGTGTTACTTTGTGGTGCAGTCCTTGGCTACAGGAGTGTTAACCAATCAGATGGTGACGCAAAGAAAACTACCTCTGCATGGGGTTGTTCAAGATCAACTTGAAAATGGTGACATAACAAGGCGTACGCACAAGCAAACACGTGTATGTGTGTAAGCGCGAGAGAGAGAGATCTATTTTACTGTTAAACAAGTGGAAGCTATGAGGTAAGTTCGTAGATATTACAAAAAAATTCAGACCAGAGAGGAGGTCGTGGGGAGGACAGAGAGAAAAAGATAATGGGGGAATTTGCAGTTTTATGTATAATACATTTAGTACAGTACAGCAATGGGTACTTTCAATAGATATTGGAAAACAAACTTGGTTTTTATTTAATGCTATGCTTAATGGGGATTAGAGAAAACCCAGCTCAGTTTTGGGCTGCGAAAATATATTGCAACAACTAACATTTAAGCTACTATAAGTCAATTGAAAGAATAATTGTTCAACGGCCAAAGCAATAAATAAAGTAACTCCAATAGGTCCAATGAAAATAGCATGTAGCTCAAAGAAAATTACGGAACAAATTACCCTAGAAGTGGAGGGATAGCACCAACAACAGCACCAACCCATGTGTTCACTGGGTGAATCTGCTTCAATGGAGTGTAGACAAACACATAAAGTATTAGATTGGAAGCTCCAAGACCAGCTGCCAACATATTAGCCTGCAACAACCTTGTCCGAAGAGTTGCAACATTAGTCCCCAAACAATCAAACATTTGAGGTGATGGAAATCAGAAATTTAATGTCATATAACATTTATAGAAGAAAGTGTGAATTCATTTGGGCACCTTGCTTGCTAACAAAGCAGTGCCAGCTAAACCGGCAGCGGATGCCCAGGTGACTGCATGAGGGATCGTAATGCGTCCTGAAGGTAGTGGTCTGTTTTTTGTTCTGTTCATTTTGGCATCATTTTGCTTCTCAAACACCTAAAACCAAATAATTTCAATGATTTAACACCTTACCTGATCAAATTGTTGATCTACAAAACTACAGGTACTGCAAATAGTGAGCCATTAACTACTCAAAAACGATCAAATGGGCCCTGAACAATGATAAATTAGAAACTGCACCATCGAAATAAAATAATACTAAACTTTCGAAAACCATTAATCTTGAAACGATTCTAATTATCATTAAATATTTTGTTCATAATTTTCATGTCGGTGTGTGTATGTATTCCTGTTAAAGGGAGACCTCTCTTCGCACACTGACCCACCAGTTAGCTCCACTTCCGTACACTGTGTGTGTGTAGAAAGAAAAATCTGTTATTGAACAGCAAACCTGATTTAAGGAATTAGCAGATTCTGCAACCATCATGGTACCCACACATGTGCAACAAAGTCCAGCAAAATCAATGGCATGGCCACTTCCAAGAATAAACCCAGTTCCAGAAGTTGCAACGACTAGCATGCTGTGAAAGTGAAAAACTCATAAGAAAAAAAATCTTAAACTAAGTTTCAATGACGAAAATTTGATAATCCCCAAGTTGGAAGAGAATCCGCTACGAACACAAAATGTACATGTTTAATGCATGAATGAAAATACACCCAATACTGTTTTTACATGTTGAAGCAAAACATCGAAACATCCTTTTCTAACAGAGCAATCAAACTGAGTCCTGAATTCAGGAGTTGAAAAAAAATTGGCATAATAACTTAATAAGTGATAACTCAACTTAACTAGATGGAGGAGGAAAATATGTATTTTCTCACTAAGCGACAATGGTTATTTCCTTGAGAAAGGGATCCTTTATGAATGTTTATATTGAAACGAGTATGGGTTACATGAACATGGGTGGGATGCAAAATCAGCTGTGAGGAGATCGAGTCCAAGCCGTTCAAAATAGAATTCTCAGGATAAGAGTCCCTTCATCTTGCTGCAAGTTAGCACTGGTTACAGAAGAGAGGATGAATTCTAGGAAGAGAAAAAGGGTTGGGGAGTCATATTTGAATAATTAGTTTCCTCACCTGTACAATATCTCCAGTTATTAAAACATGCCCCTTACTAGATTTGTAAGAACTTGTATTCCATTGAGCTGGGATGGTTTCAGGAAAGATTTCAATGATTTGGAAATAGGGGGAGCTCACTTCTTGATTGTCTTTTTCGGGGAACTTTCGTTTATATCTGGTTAGATCAGATGCTAGAAGATGGAGTTTATAACCATGTGGCAACTTCTCGGTTTATGTGACAATCCATCTCTCTTTATTGATTTAGTTTTTTCTTGGTTAGCCGCCTCATTGGTTTCTCATGGAGGATAAGGACAAGACTACACGTCTGTTCGTCTCCATGCTGGTGTATAATGTGTTAAAACTGAGTATAAAAGAGCAAGAGAATTTCAGTTGGGAAATCCTATCTAGGTTCCCTGATTCTTGAGAGGCATAAAATTGTTGCTGGAGAGAAACAAGAGAATTTCAAAGACCATATTTTTGCGGGCAAGGAGGACTTAATGTGTTCAAACTTGATTTCTTTTTTTCTTTTTTTCTCCTCACTTTCTTCACAATGGGGTGTATCCTTTTCGATAACCTAATTATTGTTTCTGCAATCCAGTTTGTTTAAGAATGACAGCTTGTCCACAGAGATTATCTTATTGATACATTGAAATTAAATCTTGCTTTCCAATAGAAAATCAAACGTTTAAGGGCAATACAACTGTGTGAATCAACATGAGATTAAACATATCAAATAATCGCGCACACACAAAATTACAAAATTATCACAGAAATTATCAAAAAATATCAGATAATACAATGATTTAATTATTCCCAGATGAAAAATGATTGAGTTTTAAAAAAATTCAATGAAAAATGGATTGAAGAAAAGGAGGTACTGAGTACCTGAGGCGAGCTTTGGAGAGCTCCCAATAGCACTGGCCATAGTGGCGGGCCATGTGCAAGGCCCTGGAAGCCAACGACGGGAGATCAGCCCGCCGCCGAAAGGGCTCCGACTCCATCGGATCGGTGAAGCCCGAGCTTGAAGGATCATTCTTATGCAAATGTTTTCTCTCTTTGATTCGTAGACAGGGAAAAATGAATGGATTCTTTATCCATCGTCGCGTCCATTCGTGAATTGTACTGTGCATATATTAAGTTGTCTTCTCCTCAATTTTAATTATTTGGAAGTGACCCAAGAAGGGTTAGAATTTCTCTAAGCTTTCTATGTAATAGTGTCCTGAACGCATATATACGTTTGTTATGTAATGTAAAGAATGCGTTCTCGTCTGTTTTTTTTTTTTTTTTTTAACTGTTGATATATACTTACAAGCATTATAATGTGAATTATCAAGCGATAGGTGCAGTCACACATGACTATAGTTTACCATCTTTATTATTTTCGGATTTGAATTACATTTTTAAGACACAAAAGATACAATTTGTAGTGTGTTTCATTCATATTTTAATTTCTACCCAAAAATTTAATTGGATTTGTCAAAAACATCATGTATGTCATTTGACTCTTTTTAGTGTTTGGGTTTGAAGGTGGTGTTTTCTATTGTTTCCATTTGAAGGGGGTCTGTGACATGCATGTTAAAAACTGGCTCTCAGCCCATTTCATTTCAAGAGGATACGAAGAATTCCAATGTCATTGGGTGCTTGAGTGGTATTTTTGTTTCTATTTTTCGTCTTTTTTATCATACCTTTTCGTGTCATCATTTTAAAATATTTTGTATGTTGTCACTCGATTCAAAATAAGTAGGTTGATCATGCTCAAGATTGCAGCTTAGCATTCTATGATATTTTTGTTAATTTTGTTCCGGATTTATTTTCCCTTTGCAAGCAATAGTTGCAATTCTTATGTTAAAAATGTAACCTCCACGTTCTGCAAAGTTTTCCCTTTGCAAAGCAAAATTGCATCAGTTTGGATTTATTTCCGACTGAGTGCTTGTTTTTCCAGGAACGATTGATAGTACCACTGTTTTAAAAATCCCCGCCTATCTCTGCCTAGACGCTAGGTGGTTGGTCACCGCCCCGATTAATGCCTAGGCGTTTGAAAATTAAGAAATGACTCATAGACCTACTGAGGCGCCCGCCTAGGCATCAACTCACTTAGGCAGAAAATAAATAACTTTCATTTTGCATTTTATTTTTTTTTTAATAAATTCTAAGAGACTTGTCGAATACTTAAATGAGCACACATTATATGCTTGTTCCTCATGTTTTCATTATGTTCTAATACTTCATAATATATGTGTCATTATATTTTGTAGTTTACGATGAAATTATATATATTTTAAGTATAAACATACACTTATTTACATGAAATATAATGGATTTAGTTAAATCCGTCTAGACCCCGCCTAGCCGTCTAGACGCTAGGCCCCAGCTCGTCACCCGACTAGCACCTAGCGTCTTTTAGAACCTTGGTTGATACCCTTAACCCTACCTCACATTCATCTACCGCACAATAATACCATAAAAGGGCTGAAGAATTACAACCACATGAAGAGAGATGAGGACTTAAATTTCTAAATCCAATTTTGGATTTTATCTTTATATTTTCTCTCTTTCCTTGCTTTATTGTTGGCTTTGATGTTGCCATAATCCATCAATATGATATTGTCTCTGTTTTCTTTTGTTTTTTATTGTTGTTCAATGCAAATTTTGGATCGAACGTAACGTAAGCAGGGGCACTCATTGATAAGTATTGATTAGGATGTAATTCTTTACCGCTTTTGGCTAATTTTGTGTTTAAAACCATTTAGCTAATTATAATTTCTACATTTAGCTCTTTTCAAAAACTATGGTATACCGTTTGTTACGCCTTTACGTGTAATTTCAATTTACGAAGGAAAAATGAATATTATATGATAACCCCTTTATAAACTTTCATGACGTTGGATGTCAGAATATAACATGATATCTCTCCTCTTTTAGTTTTAAGAACTACTTTAGCTGCATATTTAGTTTGAATTGTATTAGATAATATATATGATTTCGGATTTGTGTTGGTATAGCTATGGACAATTATATCTGTGATGGTGTTGCAGGATTGGCCATTTGTTTTAAAATTTTCATATTTTACTTCTCATTCTTATGTATCCTTGTATTGGTAACAAATATTCGAGTTTAGAGCTTTATACGAAATTATTTGGTGGCTGTTTGAAATTTTAGAATTTTCAATTGGTTTTGTGAATTCCTAACTTTTACTCTCATTTGGGTCTGACCCTTTAGCTGTTTTTTTTATGAAATTGCTAATTGATTGCATATTGTTAATTTGATACATTTTGTTTGTTTTAGCTCCAATTTCTTTGCTTTACTAAAATCATTTGGTTCTAAGTTTTTCGTTCTTTCGTTGTTCTGTTTGCATAAAAACATGTTATACAAGTTTGGGGACTAATTTGAAATCATTTGGTGGATGTTTGTAATCAGAGTTTTCTACTCGATTAGTTTTGTTTTAGTCTTAAATGGGGAAGACTCTTTTTGCTCTAAAGTTTGTTAACTGATAGAGATTGCAACTCGCAAGTATAACTTGGTATTGTGTAAGGTGAGTTGATCATGGGGTTTAAGTTTTAACAATTCAACTTCTTAAAATTGGGTAAATGCTGGCATTTGATAGTACTTTGAAGATGGATTTTCAACTCTCTATTGTGCACTTTTTTATTCAGTCTTGGCAGGGCATCATACATGACAAACAAAATAATGGGTCTTAGTAAATGTTGATTTTGTAAAATTCTTCGTTTAAATTTCTAGGTTTTTGATGAATTCTCATTTAGAGTTGGTGACCACCAATCGACTCACCATCAACTTTAGATCAAGATTTGAGCATGCCTTAAAAGTGTAAGTCATTTTTTCATTCTATTTTGTTGATCTTGTCGTCTGAATTTCGTAGAAAGCTTGCATATCGGTTAATTTTCTGACTTGGGTAAACTTTTTATTTGTATTTCTGGAAAATTGCAGCAAGCTTGCATTAAGATTTGGCTCTTCGATCTGAAGGACCATAGGATTGAAGGCTGAATTATTGTAAGTCTGTTCTTCTGTCACAGGGTTTACCCATGTTCTTCTCTCCAATCATTTCTTGACACTATAATAGTAATCTCAATTATTGTGGGATTAAAAGATTAAGATCTGCTTAGATTCTATGTATATACATTTTATAAAGTGAATTAAGTTTTGAAGTTTATGTATTCACGACTAATACATTCAATCCCTTTCATATGGCATGCATATCCATGTATAACAAGCAAAGCATCATTTCATTGGTTCTTAGGTACTGTATCGTCATTTTAGTTACTGTGTAAAAACTATTCATGTCTGTTTCGACTAATACATTGAATCCCCGCAGCGAAGCGCATACATATTTTCTATTATAGTCTATAATGGTTATTTAACTCCTCATTTTGCTCTCTCACATTAAAAACTGGTCAGCTTTATTCCCCACATTATGTTTGAATGAAATTGGATGATTGTTAGCATAACATGTAAAATAAGAACACAAAATTCACCCGCTAAATATGTTCAATACGGATACCCACACATATGGACTGGTTTGGATATGAAGATGAATATGACAAACCGAAACCACCCTTAAGTCTGCTCAGTTTTATATTTTTGAAAATATTATATGTATATATGTGTGTTGGGGACCTTAGGTAGGGTTATGCTCCCGCATCGTTGAATATGAGCTTAAATTCTTGTCGTTGAAAATTTTAGTAGTTTGGAAAGTCACAATTGCATTTTCATAGCACATTCTCTACGTGGACTACGCCTGCGCGTTTCGTGCAAGTGGAATCCTTGCCGGACAACAACACTCAAGTTGGTGGGCTAGTTTTTCCACTCAAATTGCCCAACGGGCTCCACTATTTCAGTCACTTATCTGTCCCCATATATGAGTACATAAATTAAGCATCCGATAAGTCCCTATACTTTAGAAACTCATTTCTGATCAATTGGAGATTTAATTTGGCTTTATATTTGTTTTATACCGGTTTTATACAGTAGCTATCCCCATTAGAGATAGCACTGGAGATGCTTTTAGCACCTTCATGTCTTCCGTTTTTGATGTAAAACATGTCATGCTCTGTACAACTTATCATGCATGTGGTGGAGGGTTGATAACTTGCTAGGTGTGGCCCTTCGGGGAAGTGGTGATGAAATAATTATAATATTTTCAGCAGGTTTTAAATTTTGCCCCGAACCTAATTTCAAAGAAAACTATACCCAATTTTTGGTAGATTATTGAAAGTTATTTTATTAAATTGTATCTACATGCACGTTATGGTTACGTCACCTTCCGGATGACGGCCAACAAGTCTCAATTTCAATGTCCAACTTGATATCGGGTTAAAGTGTGTCAATTTCATAAAAGAAGAAAACAGTGGCTCAAACATCATATATGCTTGATAAAATTGCATATCTACGAGAAAGATCATAATTAAACTCATCTAACTTAAGATTATATATATATATATATATATAACTTCATGATTCGTATCAAGAATGTCGTATTTATAAAGCAAATCTTACAAATTTTATACAGCCAAAGAAAAAACCAAGGAAAAGACAAAATAAATTGGCACAAAGAAGCATACAATAGTGTAACATTCTAATTGGATAACAAAAGAGTAAAAACAAACCACACAAACTCGATCTATCTACACAAAATAGTTAATAACGTTCAACGATTGCAGCATAGAACTTCTTCACAATGCGATTTTGGAACTGAGAAAATGTATTGCTCCATGGCACATTAGACAACAATGAACCAAGAACAACCCAAAACCCGAATGCAAAACCAAGCCCCAAACTCAAATAGAAACCACCGTCTTCAAGTAAATGACCTTCTCTGTGCTTCTCATCACCTACCGGTGGCATGGCCTCATTTGTGCTGCAACGCTCTTCCAATGGAGGTCCTCAAAGTTTATTGCCAGCATAATTGGACAAATCAAAGCTCTGAAGCTGAGTGTTTTTTGGAATCTATTCACTTTGTACTTTGTACTTTGCCAGCATAACCGCAAAGTTTATTACACAAAACAAAACGAATTAAGTTTGATTTTATCTATTCACTTTGTACTTTGTATGAAAAGCTTCATAAGGATTGTCAATTTCCCTAGTACTCACTACACATTTGTGTTTTCTTTTGGTAAAGAACAACAAAAATCAAGCACAGATGAAAACTGCGTTTCAAAGTCGTAACCTACAGGTTATTGCACCTCAAGAGCTTGAGTTTTTCGATGGCAGGTGCTGCCCAGCAAGAAAAGGTACTTCTACCACTGTTCCAGTAACGCCATCTCCAACAACTATGGTGTCTCCCATTTTACTTCTCACACACACTCTCAATTTATTTCACAAATCATATATTTTTATCAAATGATGAGTGATGACGAAGATAAAATGTCTGCAGTACAACAAAGCAAGCCTACATTAAACACCAAAATGATATCTTTACAAGTACGTCAGCAGAATTTCCCTCCGACTCCTCCTTCGCTTTGTTATTGCCTGCTGTAGTAGTACTAGTACTACTGATCATCAAGTCCATTTTGGATCTTTCGATCTTATGATCGTTAAGAATCATACTGAGCTTGCTTTGCATGTCTTTCATAGCAAGGATAGACCCAGTAACGTACCCAAGAAAACTGAGCGAAGGAAACAAATCAGGAATATCAAACCCAATAGCGAGTTTGATTAATCCGTTTAGTAGCAGAAGGAACTCCTTTTGGTCTTTGCATTTTTTTCCCAAATGCTGCCTTTAACACTACGTCATTTGCGAAGCTGCAACACCTATCACTAGAATTGATGGCAAGTCCCTCGTGAGACGTTGAGCCAATGGACTCAACAAGATTCCGTACCACTTCTTCTCTAACGGATCTGAAAGACTGCACACGTTTCGGGCTCAGCAGCTCGAAAATACAAATCTTTCTGAGCGATCTCGATAAATCTCCATAAGGAGCAAAGACCATGCTTCCTTGACCATAAGACATAACCTCTGCCACCAAAACCATAGGACTCTGCGCAAATGCAAGCTCATGTGTCTGCCACCAATATCACACAACTTTCACATCGATAATAGAAGTTCCAAAGAAAAATAGCAGCATCTTATTGTTGAAATATCTCACATCGACTCTATCTACAAGAAAAGAAGAGTTTAAATATCATAACTCCACCATAACTAATATCGAGACCTTTTGTGATAAAACCCCACACATGTCGGACTGTGCAGGTGATAATTAACAAGTTGCTGATAATATATATTGGTGTTGTTGGAAGTGCGCCTTTGGCTCGTCTCTTTAATAATTTGACTCTTGTAACCCTAAAAAAAGCACAGAAATTTACTTACTCAAGAAGAAATGTAGTCACGATGAACGAAAGGCAAGAAACAAAAACACAAGCGAACTTTGGCCTTGTTCAATTGATTGTGGTACATATAGGCTGTGTGTCGCATCCATCGAACTTTGCAGCTTATTCGGGTATTGTTTGTCCGATGCATTATTTCCACGGTATAGGGAGCTATTGTGCAGGTGGCAAGTCTTAGCTCATATGAGGAGCCTTTGAAGTGGCATATAGATGATTAGGTTACACCTGTATCTTGCCTTGTATTTCCTTTGAACTTTTTATTGAGAGATTTTGATTTTAGTGTAGATTTCTTAGGATGGATGGTAGGTTATATGAAGAAAAAAGAAAGGATTAGGTTGTAGATAATGTCATGTGACACACCATGATTCATTAAAAATCTTATCGAAAATCTATCCTCAAAGATCCTAAACAGATGATGACACGTGGAGCAACGAGATTGGTTAAAAATCTTATCGGAAATCTATCCTCAACAATTCTAAATAGGTAACGACATGTGGCGCGACAAAATTAGATAAAAATCTTATTGAAATCTATCCACAAAATTGTACTTTCAGATAATGACACATGGTGTGACGAGATTTGGTTAAAAATCATATCCGAAATTTAAAAAAAAAAATCTTTATTATTTTATAAAATAACAAATACTAATATTTTAAAACGAATTGCCTGTGATATTCAGTTTATAGATAGAGATGCAATAGGTAATTACTCTTAATTAAAAGTAGTAACTATTTACTTGAGGGGGTTGAATTACCTATGGTCATAGGAAGCTTTTACACACTGCAACTGCTCTAAGGAAAGAAGCTTGCGGTAAGGGAAGACATGGCTGGATATTTTTCAAACTTTTAATATTGTAGCGGGAATCCTTTTTGGCGCCGGTTTTGGTAACTTCCAAATTTTTTTACCATGCTTGGTCCTTGTCAAGTAACATGGTCCCCCCAAATGTGATGGTAACACGTGGCCAAATATGCAGACACACACACTTGAACACGTGCACGTTAATCTGTACACATGCTTTAGTATGACTACGATAGTAATACTAATACATATGGTAGAATAGTTGATGGAGGTAGAACATTCGATCATATTAGTATAGAGTGTGTGAAAGAAATCAATTTTTATCACATTGCTTTAGTCTAAAGTAGGGGGAAAAGGCATTGTAGATGCCATCAATTCGTTGCCACTCGATTTCACTCTATTTACAACAATGCCAGCTAGCTAGGGAGGGTAATTCTCAAAAGTTCAGAGGGTAATTTTGTTTGTATGGTTTAGCACAGAGCCACTCGATTTCATGATATTTATAACAATGCCAGCCAAATGGGGGTTGGGTTTGGAGGGTAGGGTAATTCTAACAAATTCAAGGGTAATTTTGTTTGTTTTGTTTTGCACTCGGTGGGATCGACATTTGTGTGGAAAGTTGAAGGAAGATGAAAGGTGCAGGAGGTGGGTTACAAGAGAGAGCCTTTGGCTTGCAGAGAGGGAGGGAGAGAAAGAGCTTGCGGCTTGCAAAATCACAATGATAGAAGAAGAAGGTATTTATCAAATATAGCCAAATATTAGCCTCTAATTTCAAAAATGTCATTATTTATAAAAACTTTAAAATATATCCAAAATATCACTTAAATAGACACAAATACCCTTAATTCATACAAATAACTAGTTGTTGATTAAAAGATTCTTGTGCGATAATCAAGTGGTGCTTTCACCAAATACCCTTAATTCATACAAATAACTAGTTGTTGATTAAAAGATTCTTGTGCGATAATCAAGTGGTGCTTTCACTAATTTTTCTAATATGCACCTGAAGAATTTTTATCCCGTAAACCTTAAAATATGCTATTTTCACTTTCTAAGAACACAACAAATTTCTCGATTCACTACCATAGTCAATGATAACCTTCAAACAAAATCTAGACACGGATAACACCCTTAATAATGCAATGGTGGAAAATTAAATACGAAGCACATATAATCCAAAGGAAAATTGAGATAAATAATGTTACAAAAATTGACAGTTCATTCTTCCATAAACACTCATCTTCGTTTAGGGGTGTACAATTCTTCACCAACAGTCGATGCCTTCATTAGGTCTCCTCCAATTTTAAGGTTTAACAGTGAGAACTCTTCATCTAATAGGGTTTTGGTTTTTTAAGTCGAGTCTCTAGTAGGAGTGTTCTTCGTTTCCATCAAAATTAGAGAGTTGAATGCTCTGGAATGGTGGCTCTCAAGGGTCTATGGCCCTTGCAAATATAGGGAGAGACAAGATTTCTAGGAAGAACTAGCTGGCCTTTACGGTCTTTGCGGTCCAAGATGGTGTGTGGGAGGAGATTTTAATGTGGTGAGGTTCGAAAACGACAAGTCAAACAGGGGAAGGTCCACTGCAAGTATGAGGATTTTTAACCAGTTTATCTAGGACTCTAAACTCATTGACCCAGATCTGCTCAACGCTCAGTTCACTTGGTCTAATTTTCGAGAAGAAATAGTTTGCCGAAGATTAGACAGATTCTTACTCTCTGGTGGTTGGGAGGAGTCGTTTCCACACGCAAGGCAAAAGGCTCTGGCAAGGGTAACCTTTGATCATTGCCCAATCGAATTAGATACCAACAAGGTGAAGTGGGGGCTAGGCCCTTTTAGGTTCAAGAACTCATGGCTACAACATCTAGACTTTAGAAACAATCTCAAAGAGTGGTGGCATTCTGCGATAGTCGAAGGTTGGGAAGGTTACAAATTTTCCAATAAGTTAAAAATTATTAAAAAGAAGTTGCAATCTTGGAGCAAGGAGGTCTTCGATGACACTGAGAGAAATCTTAAGGAAGCCCATGCCAAATTAGAGGAATTTGACTTTAAACGTTAGTGATTTATGGGTTAAAATATTCATTTGTTGGTCATTCATGTTTTATGCTGCAACTTTACAACTCCATACCAATTTGACGTCATGTTTTCTCATTATATGCAGTCGGTGTAAGATATGGAGAAAGATTTTGTACCCTCTTATTATCATCCATTAACATCATCTCCTTTCACACATTATTTTTTGTCTTATTATCTCTATAAATAAAATTAATATAAGATATTGACAGAATTTAACCGTGACCATTCAAATAAAAAAAACATGAAAAGGTAAAAAAATTAAGAAGGTGTAAATCTCCTCCGTAAGATATTGGCCATCATTTTTGCAGATAGCATTATTTGCCGTACCTGTACATATATCTTTCTATATCGGGCCCACACTTGGGGTATCTTTACGAGGATCATTCAAACTCTTTATTCAGCTCCGGGCTGTGGCTCTTGAAGAAGCTCAAGAACACACACTACATTCATCAGCTTGCCTTCACCAATGATCCAGATCTTCAAAATACGTTTTTTACAAGCTGTGTAAAGTACTGAATTCCTGTATTTAATGCACTTAGCTTAGCCATCAGGTGTTAAGCTTCCTTGAATCTCGGATGGTTCCTCAGGGAGGGCAGATTTGTGGGTTTTTGGTTTTTAGGGTTTCACGATTGGTTTGCTCCTGGAGGTTGTTACGCTTCCTTGAAAATCTGCATCTTTGCATTTCTTATGTGCTTTGTGTTTGTGGTTCTATATGGTTTGATGACCTTTTCCTCAAAATTTTAAATATTTTTCTATTTAATTTGAACTGTTAAGATGTTTTACATTGTGGATTCACTTATAGAAGCTGCACTCTCATTGTTTAGGTGTACAATGAGTCGATTCGTAGGCATTAATGTATGGCGGAGAAAGCATGGAAGAGAGATTTGGGATTAGGGATAGGGAAACAGAGGAAAAGAATATGATAGAGGAATGGGTTCAGTTCATTTTCACTATTTTTTTAACTGATTTGGGATTTTGTTCGGGTTTGAGGCCATCATTGGCGTTTTTATGTTGTTCTTGCGATTTTGCGTGGTAGGGTTTCTAAATTTTATCGTTGATCATTTGGTTTTTTGTGTGTGTTGGTTTGTTTGCTTTGCAGGTTGTGTTTGTGCTGGGACAACATTTTCCACCTTCTATTTGCACTGGGATGACTGCGTTTTAAAACTGTTGAGGGTGAGATTTACATATGGAAACATTCCATTTTTTTTCCAAATATGTGCATTTAGTTATCTTTAATTTTAAAATTTAAAAATTAAATCGTTATTTGAGTAAAATGTTTTCCATTGCTCTCAAACCCTAGACTCCAGTCGAACTCACTTCCTTCAAGGCCACTTCAGCTCTTCGACTCGCTGCCCAGAAGATCAAGTTCTCAAGGTTTGATGTTTCATCAATTTCTTCCCCCTCAACGATTATTTTGGTCTTTCTTGCGTACTGATTTTTTTATTTTTGTTCATTTTATTGACGAAGAGAACAACGCCTTTTGTAATATTTGTAGTCATTTACGCACAGATTCATAAAGTGGTGTTAACGAGCATGAGGCGAGGACTCCATATTTCCCTCTTGCTTTGCTGTACTGGTCGTGCTACGTGATGGAACTGCGGCAGTGCTCTTCAGCTGCTTTGTTCTTCAATCATGATATGTTGCTTTTAATTTTTGGGGCAAAGCTTAAGGGAGATTGTGAAATACTGCACTGAGGTCCTCCCCCAACAAAGCCGTCAATGGCCTCCTCGCCCAAGGTCCTCCGCCTATTTCCCTCTCCTCACTTTGTCTCTCTAAAATTTCAGATTTATTTCTCTAATTTTTTTAACTTGAAGTTTTTAGTTTTTTCTATTTTGGTTCTGGGTACTTTGTCTCTCTCACTCTGCAAATTTGAGCAGCAACGCACACATCTTTGTGTTCTTCACTTCAGACAGTTCCGTATTACAGGTACATCCACTTTCTATCTATCTTTTTTTTTATCTTTTCTGTAAAGTGATTAGAGTTGTTTCGGTTATAATTGTGTCAAGGTTGTAGTTAGGATTGAAATTATTGATTGTCCAGTTTTTGCTATGTGGAATTGGATGTGGGTTTTGTGTTAAAAGTCAACAATTTGTGTGCAATAATAGGGATTGAGTTTCAAAGTTGTGTGCTTTGTGCATCAATTGGTGAATTAATTTGATTGGTTCTGTTTTTTGAGATTGAAATTTGAAACAAATATTCATGTTTTTGTGGCGTAAGTTGGTGAATGAATTTGATTGGTTTTGTGTGCCTACGCTGTTAAAGAAAAGCAGAAACAAAACCAAACGAAAAAGAAAATTAACAAGAGTGATCGAGCAATGATGAATAACCTTAACAACGTCGGTGACCCTGAGTAGCGTGAACTCGAATTATAGGTACTGACCTTTCCTTTTTGTGTTGAATTTTTTTTTAATGATTTAGGGTCAGATTTGAAATGGGGAATTGCTGCGGTTGTAGGAGAGCTTGATCATGGTGATGCAGGTACAAGAAAAATTGAGGTGTTAATTTGATTTTATGTTTACTTTGGAGTTTTGGATAATGATCATGAATTTTGGTGCAAGGTATGAGATTTGTTTAAATTTTTGCTTTTATGATTTTATTACTGGATTGGACTAGCTGGGGGCTATGGGTCTCTTCGAATTTGGATATTCTAGGGTTTCTGACGAGTTTTCTGTTTGTGGTTTTGGTTTTTAGGGTTCGGATTTTGAGTGTGGCTATAGTTTTTTGGGGCTTTTGTGTGTAGGCTTCCAAGCTTTTTGTGCTTGGGCTATATAATTTCAGATTTTCCCTTTTGACTTCTTTTTTGAAGAAAATTTTAATTTTGTGTGCTCTGAAGGTTGAATACGTAGGGATCTATCTGTTTTTATATTTTTGTGCATTTTGAGAATAACGTTTCCTGTTTTTTACGGTTTTGTATCATATTTTATGAGTTTGTGCTCTTTCTTTATCCTTGCAATAGATTTTGCATTCCTTGGTGGGAAGTCAATGGAAACCCTACTGCTTGGATTTGGCTCTCCATTCACATTGAACACATAATCTATTTAGCATAACAAGATGCCCATTCCTTTCTTCAGTTGGAAGAAAATGCAAACCCTATCAATGTCTGTAACTGCAAGCAAACATGAGGAGACACAAATTGGGCAGAAGAAACCAAAAACAAAATTACGAGAAAAACCAATGTGGCAGCAAGCAGTCTGGCAATTCTCCAAGAAATATGACAACTACCAATACGGACGACAATGTCGTCCTTCTCAGATCTCCCCCACGAACTCCTTTCCGTTTGGATCATCTCAATTTTGTAACCTATTATTACACTCATTCCTCTGTCCTTTTCCTGTTTAGTTGATATAGAATGAGTTTTTGGTTGTTTTAGAGAATTTTTGTTTTCTTACCTGTGGAAAGAAATGGAAGGGTGAAAAAAGGTTGTTTTTTCCATTTTTTATTTCTGTGTTCATAGTTGTTTCAATGGATCTTCGTCTAATATAAATAGAGCTAAATTGAATGCCTATTTTTCTGCATTGTATTTGACTTTTTAAATTCATTCCTTTTTCTTGATGAATGTAATTTGCTTTTGCAGTTCAAACTTTTCCTGCAAGAAGATTTAAGCTTCGAATTGGATTGAGGTATAAATGTTTCCACTTATTTAGTGTGCTCAATTGATTATTGCTTTGAATGCATTGTGGTTTGGAACATGATTTAGTACGTATTTGATTGACAGTGAGAGATTGAGAGATTTATGTTTTGGGATCAGACAGAATCCCTTTAACCACAGACTATTTTTCGTGAGTTTTTTTTTAGTGAGACGATGTTATTAAAATGCAGTTGCTAATTCTTTTTTGTAATTGATCAAATCCAAATGTGGTTAATTTTAAGAAGGTTTTCAACATAACTTATACTCTTCATACCATTTGTTGCCTCTTCATTTTTTACCCTTTTATTTCTCTGCAAGTCTGCTTCTCTTATTTTGTGTGTCTGTTTGTGTGTGTGTGTGTGTGTAGAGAGAGAGGGAATGGCTTACATTCGGAGTGATCAAGAGGTGAGTGATTTTATTCAAATACAATGATTTCATGTCTTTTATTCATTTTTGTGTGTTGATTAGCATTTGTTTTCTATAATTTGGAGTGTGAACCATGAGTTACTTTACAGTAGTCTGTCTCATTGAGTTGCAGTTTCTTCCTTATGCACACGAGGCAATTCCACGAGGTTATTCTGAGCACACAGTGTAAGAGCAACCATATAAGCTCTATAACAAACTAGCCAAGAACATAAGATTTAACCAACTAAATCACAATCATCACTCCAAATATTCTGTATATGCAAATACTGAAGTAATATCTGCAACACATACCAGCAAAACTGTTTGCCGAAGTCTTTCCCGTGTGTTCTGTCATAATAGTCCTTCATAGTTTGTTGTATGATCTCCCTATCCCACACATGGTGAATATTGGATTTGTTTCTGTACCAACGCAAGGCTATCGTGTTTCCTCCCTCATCTGTCCTGAACCCGACATGCATCGGGTGATGAATATCTCCCACAAAGTGTGACAAGAAAACCAAGGTCTCAGCCATATTATATCGACGGTCAGATGTGCCTTCTGTGTAGTGTGAAAACTGAGAGGTGAAGTTTTGGACGGTACCAGCAACACACATGTTCTTTACGGCATTGATCAAAGGAAAGAATAGTGCTAGACACCATATCATAACTATGTTCAACAAATTAGGATTAAGAGCCATTAGAGAAATCTACACACAACCTTCTCCTCTCTGCAAAACTCAATGCTCTCCAAGTTATAGGTAATTGGAACAATAAGAGCGTATTTTTGTGAGAGCAGGGGCTTGTGGTTTTTATACTACAAAATCTGGATTACCCTATAATAATCCTACAAGGAATACAAGACCAAATCCTTGTACAAGTATGAGTTCTATTCTCAAGCCAACAATAGAGTTTCAATCCAAACCAAAGTTGAATTAACTCTTATAAACACATTAAGACCTCTTTATAACAATCTGAAATAACAATGATTATTACTAAACTGTGAGAATCACACTCATACTCTAACAGACAGTACTCAAGGAGGGCATGTTTGAGGACCTGAGCTTGGCCAACAAGCAGCTCCGGTTTGTTTTGATATTTTAATGGTGTGCTTGCTCTTGAATTGGCGAGAGATGGTCCGGCAGCTGCTCAATCAGCTCAAAGTCTTGGTTGACGAGTGCAAGAGGACCTTCCAGGTTTGTGATTTTCCATTGTTTTGTTATTAGGGTGCTTTAATTTGTTAGAAAACATAAGTTTAGTGTTCACATTCTTGCTCTGTGTGTTTTTAATCTTTTCTAACTGACTACTATGTTCTGATTCATTATCCTGTTAGTTATGTGTCCCTCTATTCATTCTTGATTGTGTTGAATTTATTCAAGTTAAGTGTGTCTTATTCATGCAGTTACGGCTGAAACGGTTCCCACCGCAACGCGTGGGCTTATTATCTAGTATAGTCTATAATGGTTATTTAACTCTTCATTTTGCTCTCGCATTATGTTTTAATGAAATTGGATGATCGTGAGCATAACATTGATTTTTGTGGAGCATAACATGTAAAATAAGAATGCAAAATTTACCCGCTAAATATTTTCAATACGGATACCCACACGTTTGGATAGGTTTGGATATGAAGTTGAAGTCTACTCTGTTTTATGAAAAACCGAAACCACCCTTAAGTCTGCTCTGTTTGATATGAAGTTGAATATGAAAAACCGAAACCACCCTGAAGTCTGCGCGTTCGTGCAAGTGGAATCCTTGCCGGACAACAACACTCAAGTTGGTGGGCTAGTTATTCCACTCAAATTGCCCAACGGGCTCCACTATTTCAGTCACTCATCTGTCCCTATATATGAGTACGTAAATTAAGTATCCGATGAGTTGCTATACTTTAGACTCATTTCTGATCAATTGGAGATTTAATTTGTCTTTATATTTGTTTTATAACGGTTTTATACAGTAGCTGCCCCTATTAGGGACAGCACTGGCCATGCTTTTAGTACCTTCATGTCTTCCGTTTTTGCTCTAAAACATGTCATGCCCTGAACAACTTATCATGCATGTAGTGGACGGTTGATAACCTGTTAGGTGTGGCCCTTCGGGAATGTGGTGTTGAAATAATTATAATATTTTCAGCAGGTTTTAAATTTAAGCCTGAACCTATTTTCAAAGAAAAGTATATCCAATTTTTGGTAGATTATTTGAAGTTATTTTATTAAATTGGATCTGCATGCACGTTATGGCTCCATCACATTCTAAGTGATGGCCAACGCGTCTTGATTTCAGTGTTCAACTTGACATCGGGTTAAGATGTGTCAATTTCATAAAAGAAGAAAACAGTGGCTCAAGCAGCGTATATGATTAGGAAAATTGCATATCTACGAGAGAGATCATAATTAAACTCATCTAACTTAAGATTATACATACATATATATACATACATATATATATATATATATATAACTTCATGATCCGTATCAGGAATGTCGTATTTATAAAGCAAATTTTACAATTTTATACGGCCAAAGAAAAAAAACCAAGGAAAAGACAAAATAAATTGCTACAAAGAAGCATACAACTGTGTAACATTCTAATTGGATAACAAAAGAGTAAAAACAAATCACACAAACTCGATCTATCTACACAAAATAGTTAATAACATTCAACGATTGCAGCATAGAACTTCTTCACAATGCGATTTTGGAATTGAGAAAATGTATTGCTCCATGGCACGTTAGACAACAATGAACCAAGAACAACCCAAAACCCAAATGCAAAACCAAGCCCCAAACTCAGATAGAAACCACCGTCTTCAAGTAAATGACCTTCACTGTGCTTCTCATCACCTACCGGTGGCATGGCCTCATTTGTACTGCAACGCTCTTCCAATGGAGGTCCGCAAAGTTTATTGCCAGTATAACTAAACAAATCAAAGCTCTGAAGTTGAGTGCTTTTTGGAATCTGCCCAGTTAGATTGTTATAGGACAAATTCAAATTATTAAGAAATGTCAAATTCGAGATGCTTGGAGAAATTTCGCCAGAAAGTTGGTTCACAGACAAATCAAGCGACTCTAACGCTCCCATATCACCGATTTTGGAAGGGATTCTTCCGGTCAGAAGATTACCGGATAAATTCAACGTTTGTAGGTTAATGAGGTTGGTCAGCTCTTCAGGGATTTCTCCAAATAATATGTTTCTTGAAAGGTCCAAGCTAGTTACCAAACGAAGCACTGTGCTATATTTCACTTCTCTGCCTTTGGCCACAAAATCCGCATTCTCTGTGTAGGTGTCGATGTTCCTCCGATTATTAAACGAATCAATATAAAAACGAGAAATGATGAATTCAATACTGGGAGCTTCTTTGCTTGAAAATTTAGTGGCCATGGATGACAACTTTTGGAAACACCTTGGTATCGTTCCCGAGAGATTGTTATGCGCAAGGTCCAAGATTTGGAGCTTTGTGAGACTACAAAGTTCATCAGGAATGGTGCCTTGGAACATATTTGAGCGAAGAATAAGAACCACCAAGCTTTGGCCAAACCATATTGGAATGCTTCCAACAAACTTATTTCCACGAAGGTCAAGAAGGATTAACTCCCGACAGTTTTGTAGGGACACGGGTAATTCTCCAGATAGGCTATTATTGCGCAAGTGCAATGATTGAAGGGAAAGTAAGTCGCCAATAGAGCTTGGGATTTTCCCCGTCAAATTGTTGTTTTCTAAATTCACAACTGTCAAGTTAGGCCAATGTAACAGACAATTCGGAATTTCCCCAGCGAGGAGATTGTTGTCAAGAAGAAGAACTCGAAGGTTTTTAGGTACATCACTCCTATCACAAAAGAAGTGAGAGAGAGTTCCCGAAAATGATGAATTGGAAAGATCTAGTGCAATCACTGCCGAAGACACAAGTGGCAATGAACCGTTGAATTGGTTAGATCCTAAAAAAATTACAACTTCTAGAGCAGAGTAATCCAACCAGTGGGTAGAAGCTATATTTGGAACCTCCCCAGACAATTGATTACGAGAGAGATCCACATAGATTACTTGATATATCGGGTTTCCAAGAAAAGAAATGTTCCACAACCAAGCCGGAATGGTACCTGAAATTCCTGTACTGGACATATTAAGATAGGACAAGTGTTTTTGACTCTGAAGCCATGCGGGCAACTGTGATGGGTCCAGACGCCAAGAACTTAAACTCAACCTAAAAAGTTGAAAAGGAGGAACCCAGTCCGGGCTAGTTTTAAGAGTCAAGGAGTTCTTATTTGCATAAAAGGTAGACAATCTTGTAAGATTAGTAAAATGAACTTCAGAGACAACACCCTCGAATGAATTGTGATCAATGACCAACTCCTCTAAGAGTGATAGATTTCCTAAAGACACTGGAATGGGACCTGATATTGAATTATTTGAAAGATCAAGGATGCGTAAATTTTTAAAAATTCTCAGCTGATCAGATAAATGACCTGAAAAGTTATTATCCGAAAGCTGTAAGGAATCTATTTGACCAAAACTACAGCTAGACAAACTTTCAAAGATTTCTGATACCCTCCCCCGGAAATTGTTTGACGATACATCAAAAGAAGTCAACTTACAAAGATTTCCCAATGAGTTTGGGATTTCCCCTTCAAGCTGATTAGAACGTAATGAAAGATCAACAAGGGCTGTCAAGTTTCTAAGGGAACTCAAAATTTCACCATGGAAAGCATTGAAAGAAAGATCAAGGGACTCAAGATGGTTCAAACTGCACAACCATTGAGGTATGGTAGAGTTGAAATAGTTGGAGGACAGATCAAGAACTTTAAGACTTGTCAAGTTCTGAATACCACTTGGCATGTGATAAAGTTTGCAGCATGACAAATGCAACTCGACCAGGAGAGAAGGGAGTGTGTTGACTTGTAACCAATGAGATGCCCTGGTAAGATCTACCCAACTCATTTCAAGATGTTTCAACTGAGAAAGACCAGAAAGCCATTTGAGATTCTCGACCTTCCAACCACCATTGTAAGAAAGGTCCAGATAACGCAGGCTTGAGAGATTTCCCAACTTAGGAGGAACGGTTCCCATGAACCCTGCATCCGAGAGGTTAAGATACCTTAAACCTTTAAGAGAACCAAGAAAGCTGGGAAACTGTCGTCCTCCAAAATCATTGTAGCTCAAGTCCAAGTAGGTGAGATGCTTTAAATTGAGTAGAGAAGGATTTACCTTACCACCCAGCCCATGGCGCTCACCAGTCACTTCATCATAATAACCAGCAAGGTGGAGCTCGCGGACATGACCGGTTAAATTGTCGCAGGCAACACCGGTCCAGGTGCAACAATCGCCTTCAGCAGCCCAAGAGGAAAGCAGATTTGAAGAATCATCGAGATCTTTCTTGAACATAAGAAGTGTTTGTCTCTCATTTTGTTGGCAAGGCACATTCAGGTTTCCATTGCATAAGCCAAGAGTAATAGACGTAATGCATAGAAAGCTGAGTAGCGGAACAACTCTCATGACTCTATCCATATAGATATCAAGTAGGTGATTGGTGTGAGGAATGAGTAATTTAGAGTGCTATTTATACACACGTTAGTAAAGATATTTATGTGGTCCCTCCAAATATAATATTGTTATCTTTCCTTATTTATACACACCTTATATATTGTTATCTTTCCTTTTCACAGCAACTACCAATTTAGCCTCATTATATTTATGTGGTCCCTCCAAATATAATATCCTCTCATGTCAAAGCTGTGACTTTGTCATGCATGTTTTACAAGAAAACTCGTCGGTAATGGAGAGATTTTCAGTGTAATCGGAACATGGGATGGTACAACACGTGTAACTATACAAATGATGAGATATGTGTGTTATTAAAATTTTCTATTACTTATATAAAAACACGTTATGTAACACTCGTATTCCAATCACAATAAAAAAATTCTCATGGTAAATAGATGGTGACAGCTAACAACGTTTTTTTCAGACCAATAGATAAAGCTTGAGTACCACTTTGACAAGTCAGACTAAACCTACTAAAATTGAACCATATACAACTAGTATTGTAGGATAAGTGTTAATTTATATGGTCCTCTTTTCTGATGGACCCTTTGCCTATGAATTATTCTCAAATGTCACATATCACCTTATATATTGTTATCTTTCCTTTTCACAGCAACTACCAATTCAGCCCTATTATATTTATGTGGTCCTTCCAAATATAATATCCTCTCATGTTAAAGCTGTGACTTTGTCATGCATGTTTTACAAGAAAACTCGTTAGTAATAGAGAGATTTTCAGTGTAACCGGAACACGGGATGGTACAACACGTGTAACTATACAAATGATGAGATATATGTGTTATCAAAATTTTCTATCACTTATATAAAAACACGTTACGTAACACTCGTGTTCCAGTCACAATAAAAAATTTCTCTTGGTAATAGACGGTGACGGAGCTAACAACGTTTTTTTCAAACCAATACATGAAGCTTGAGTACCACTTTGGCAAGTCAGACTAAACCTACTAAAATTGAACCATAGACAACTGGTATTGTAGGATAAGTGTTAATTTATATGGTCCTCTTTTCCGATGGACCCTTTGCCTATGAATTATTCTCAAATGTCACATATCACCTTATATATTGTTATCTTTCCTTTTCACAGCAACTACCAATTCAGCCCCATCCCTCCAAATATAATATCCTCTCACGTCAAAGCTGCGACTTTGTCATGCATGTTTTACAAGAAAACTCGTCAGTAATAGAGAGATTTTTCAGTGCGACCGGAACACGGGATGGTACAACACATGTAACTATACAAATGGTGAGATATGTGTGTTATTAAAATTTTCTATCACTTATATAAAAACACGTTATGTAACACTCGTGTTCTAGTCACAATAAAAAATTTCTCTTGGTAAATAGATGGTGACGGAGCTAACAACGTTTTTTTTCTCAGACCAATAGATGAAGCTTGAGTACCACTTTGGCAAGTCAGACTAAACCTACTAAAATTGAACCATATACAACTAGTATTGTAGGATAAGTGTTAATTTATATGGTCCTCTTTTCCAATGGACCTTTGCCTATGAATTATTCTCAAATGTCACATATCACCTTATATATTGTTATCTTTCCTTTTCACAGCAACTACCAATTTAGCCCCATCCCTCCAAATATAATATCCTCTCACGTCAAAGCTGTGACTTTGTCATGCATGTTTTACAAGAAAACTCATCGGTAATAGAGAGATTTTTCAATGTAACCGGAACACAGGATGGTACAACACGTGTAACTATACAAATAATGAGATATATATGTTATCAAAATTTTCTATCACTTATATAAAAATACATTACGTAACACTCGTGTTCCAGTCATAATAAAAAATTTCTCTTGGTAATAGACGGTGACGGAGCTAACAACGTTTTTTTCAAACCAATACATGAAGCTTGAGTACCACGTTGGCAAGTCAGACTAAACCTACTAAAATCGAACCATATGCAACTAGTATTGTAGGATAAGTGTTAATTTATATGGTCCTCTTTTCCAATGGACCTTTGCCTATGAATTATTCTCAAATGTCACATATCACCTTATATATTGTTATCTTTCCTTTTCACAGCAACTACCAATTTAGCCCCATCCCTCCAAATATAATATCCTCTCACGTCAAAGTTGTGACTTTGTCATGCATGTTTTACAAGAAAACTCGTCGGTAATAGAGAGATTTTTCAGTGTGACCGGAACACAGGTACAACACGTGTAACTATACAAATGATGAGATATGTGTGTTATTAAAATTTTCTATCACTTATATAAAAACACGTCATGTAACACTCGTGTTCCATTCACAATAAAAATTTTCTCTTGGTAATAGACGGTGAGGGAACTAACAAAGTTTTTTTCAGACCAATAGATGAAGCTTGAGTACCACTTTGGCAAGTCAGACTAAACCTACTAAAATTGAACCATATACAACTAGTATTGTAGGATAAATGTTAATTTATATGGTCCTCTTTTCCGATGGACCCTTTGCCTATGAATTATTCTCAAATACACATATCACTGTATATATTGTTATCTTTCTTTTTCACAGCAACTACCAATTCAGCCCCATTATATTTATGTGGTCCCTCCAAATATAATTTGTCTCCATTGGCACTAGCTGTTTTAGATTCCAATAGAACCTCACATAATAAAATCACTTCTCCAGAAAACATAAATGATAGCTTTAGTAATTGACTGCAGAGTATAAAGTGGTAGCTTAAACAATTATGTATGTTTTCATCCTGCATAAAAAACAAAAGCATTCTAGAAAATAATTTCATCCTAAAAGAAAAAATGGAAGCATTCCAGAAAAATAATTTCATCCTACAATTCATAGTAAAAAGAAAAATACGAAAAAGCAAAAAGCATATAGAAAAATTGAGTAAAAATCCTCCATATATAATAATAAATCTAGTTTAAAATCCTCAATCATAGAATTAAACAGCCAGACACAAATACATATAGATCTAGAAAAATCAAAACCAAAATTTACCCAAATGAGAGGCTGCAAAGTGCGGATGTGCAGGCAGAGGGCTGCTAGAGGCATGTACCTATAAATTCAAAACCAAATTTAGAAAAGAAAAAAATGATAGAAAAAATTTTAAAAGAAACTTCAATCCTATCAGATTGGGTTGAGTGTACGAAGGTGATCGTACACTCTTAACATTCATCCAGACATGGACGGAGCCAATGAAGGCTCAATAGGGGCATATGCCCTCACTCAAGTGATTCGTTTATTAAGTTGCCGACTACAATTATATAATACACACGCATTACCTTGAAGAAAATATAAGTATCTAACGTCCAACATACTTTCATGCTGCATATACCTCATATCAATTATTATATGAGCAAAAGTGCTTTTGTTCTGTCATTCAAACCGAAAAACCTCTCTCCCACGTAATCATGTATTAATATTTTTCTTATCACTCTGCCATACTACACTGAAATTTTTGTAACATTGGAATTGTAATACATCATCATTTGAAATCATCTCTATTATCATATTGGGTATAAGCTATACTGTAATAAGGTTTTCTTAGTTGATTTTCCAGTTTCCCCCACTAAAAGAAATTTCTAGCTCTGTCCCTGGATCCAGAAAGTTTTGTACTTCCCATGTCCATCTGCTCATTGCTTTTTTTGGTCGCCACTAGTAGTGACAAAAATCGAAGGCAATGAAATAGTAGCAAATTAAAATTAAAGTTTCACATTCTGTGGATCTGGTTAAAACTGTACAGTGCCACCCATTATTCATTGATTTTCGAAAGAGAAAGGAAATTGATAACTGGCTGTCTAAGCTTGGCAACCAAATAACGAATTGAAGAAGAAAATCCAAAAGACAATTAAAGAAATGTAGGGAAACAAATAAGTACCTTGTTTTCGCCTGAAGAACTCGATAGAAAACCGAATCTCCCTTTCCCCAATTTGGGTTTTGTTATGTCAGAGAGAAGAGAGAGTTAGAGAACGAGCAGCAGATGATACTGAGAGAGTGACCGAGAAAGGAAGACGAAGGAGAATGGTTGTCGCCGTCGCTGGCAACAACCAGTGGTTGGTCATCAGAGTTAGGGTGAGAGAGTAAGCAAAAGGGAGCTGAAGACGGCCGAAATCGGTGAGAATGGGGAACTGAGTGTAATAGGTTTTACATTTTGGGGGTTTGATATTATTTCTTCGGTATATTTTTATTTTTTATTTTAATACTATATGTGACGAATGGCATAACGTGGCCCTCTTTTTTGATATGTGATGAATTTTAAAGATTCGTCACATATTAGCATTTCATTCGGTGGTAAAATTTCTTACCCAATAGTTTGTGGTGAATTCAAAAGTTTATTTGACGCAAAGTATTTTGGTGTCTAGTGAAAATTATTATGTGACGGTTTCTAAAAAAGCGTCACTTATTTTACCGAAATGTGATAAATTTTTGCATGCCACAAAAAATTCTGTCACCTAATCCATGTTTTTTTGTAGTGGATATGCCAAAATTTATTACTTCATTTATGTTTTTTTAAACAAAAATGATGGTTCATCCCCAAAACCAATTTCAGGCAGTGATGGTTCAACTTCATCCCCAAAGAAAAGTCATGAAAGACACTTAGTAACCTACGAAATAAAACAACTCCGATAAAGTTCTTTGAAATGCGCATTTTGTGTGATGTATAGTAGTTTAGAAGACAAATTATGTATCAGAGAAAAGGGAGGTCCAAATTGGAGCATAGACATGACAATTTCTTACAGGGCATGTTGATCTGATTCGAAATGACAAGAAAATAATTGGTTTTGGGTCAACGAGTTAACTAATTGGGTCGCTATTGGTCACACATTAAGAACCCATTAATCTGACATAGTATTTACCAACGGGTGACCGGTTTCGACCCGATAAGAAAAAAGTTAGTTGATAATTTTAAACTACTAAAAAACCTTACTACAATAACCATAGTATTTAATCTCATATAAGTAAGATTAAAAAATTCCAAAGCACATTAAACATACGAAAAGCAATTTAAAAATACTAAAGCACATTAAAATTTCATAATAATTGATTTACAAGTGTGAAAAAAATAAGCAAACGCTCTTGATCGCACGATTTGGCAATGGGTGCATCATCATTTTGATTTTAAAACCCTACAAACCCTGATGAACAGTGTTTAAAGGGGAGTTCAAAATTATATTTTATTTTTTTTAAAAAATATTATTAATATAAAAGTATAAACGCTCATGGTTGCATCATCTACGCTTAGAAAATGGTTATATCATCGTTTAGACTTTTAAAACGCTCCAAATCCTCATTAATAGTGTTTATTGTTTGAGTGCAAATTGATAAAAATTCATAATAATTAATGTAGTGAAAAATGTTTAAAAATATATATACAATCACTCATAGTGACAAGCTTTACAACTTTCGTGAAGGGGTCAACTTCGAAATTCGACACCGCAATCCATAAACCTAGATTTATATTAAACCTTCGATTGTCGTTTATGCTTTATTCTTCTCACCATATTTGGTTTTTTGAAAACATGATCTTTTAGCAGATGCAGAAAAATGAACAATTCGGATCGTTAATATCACGTCCCAATGTTTACGGTTAATTGATATATGAGTCAATATTGTATAGTTTCTAAAGACTTTATAAACTCTAAGCAATATTCTCACTAACTGTAAAATCTGAACGTGATATCAACGATCCAAATCGTTTATCTTTTTGCATCCGCTAGAAGATCATGTTTTCAAAAATGAAAATCTCCAAATGAGACGTCAAGTTCAAAACATCAAATTTCAATTTGATGGCTGACTTGGTAATTTGACATATTATCAATGTTTTCCTTCCACCTGATATGCCAAAATTTATTGCTTCATTTATGTTTTTTTTAAACAAAAATAATAAAAGTTGGGTCGTTGTTGGTTTAAAAATAATATAATTTATTGCTTCATTTAAGGTAAGCCAAGTGGAATACCTTTGGAACTAGAAAAAATCAAATTTGAAGGCAACTTCAAATTTGACATCTTTTTGTCTATGTTAGCTTAGCCTTCTTTTCCATGTCATCTTTGGCATCTCGGTTGGAATAAATGATACGTCATTTATTACTGTTGTATGTCTATGTGGTATTTTTGATATCTCCTTTGAAGATGATCTTACGTAAGATAGTATGTGAACGAGAGACAGCTATGGAAGTTAGTTCTTGGAAGTCTTCTAATCCCATATGTGAAATGCAAATGGGGACCCGGTTAAATAGGTATGGAAGGTGAACGAAAAAACGACTGTAGAGCGATCGACTGTACTCAAGCTTAAGAACACAAAGACGACTGGACTTGTCTTCACAAAAACGACTGTAGGGCAATCGCCTAATTAGTAAACGACGATCGAATGATCTAAGAAGTGCACAAACCCGTGATTCAACCCGCAACCGCGGAGTCTAGGCGCTATCTCAATATAACGGGGCACACAACCCTATCAAAGGCTTAGCAACTCGATCTTGCAATTGATGCAGATATCTTGGCTCCTTAAAACAGGAGTTCCTCAAGATACTTTGTGATCGATTTATAGAATTTTGTGTTTATGATCAAAACCGTTCATATTATAAATCACTCTGTATTATTCTGCAAAAAAATCAATAGCTGCTCTTCCATAATCATTGAACAGATGGCCGCCTTATTCGTATACTTTAAATCAACAATGCATTACAAACTCAAACACCTAAACCTCCAACACTACAAAGCAAAAAATACATTCGCGACAAGAAACTTGCAATCTGCAAAAGAATACAGGCTTTCTACCTTTCCGGGAGACGTTTGCTTGGGGAAAGACACTGCTCTTTGAACAAAAATACTTTATTGGGCAGCTTTCGACGTTTCATGGTACAAAACAAGGGACCCAGAAGCATATCATGGATCGGCATACGAAGGAACTGGGAGAAACGGAAACGGTGCAATAGAGGCGTATGATAGAGGTAGGCGAACTTGTGAGCCATCTGTGGAATTCCTCGACCTAGTCTTCCGTTTGACATTGCCGTCTTGTGAGGACAATGAAAGCTCAACACTACTCTCTAAATTCTCTTCAGAAAGGCTTTGTTGATTATCAACGATGCGGTGGAACATAATCCCCGACATAAATACAGGAAGGTAAAGAAGGCTGGCATGAAACATCTTCCTTGCTTTATGTGTAGTACGGTCTCGGAAGAACGAAAATGATGTTGCAGCTATCGCGAGAGTAAGAAGAGTAGATTCAAGACAAAACCATCCAGACGTCATACCCCCTGCAGACAGAAGAAACGGGCGGAATGAGATGTAATCCCCCAACATTAATTATTCCCTGCTTAGTGATCAAAGGCCAAGGATTGCATCTCAAGCATGGAATATGTTGGTCATTCAACTACCAAGAAGAGTTGCATGATAACAAAGATGACATTTCCGATTAATGAATCACGTACTACGATGATCAAGAATTGTCTCCACAGTATCATACAATCGATAATCGGTACAAGGAACCACAAATTAGTCAATGTACGAGAGGACCAGTGACATATGAAATCACCCAAAACCATGATAACAAATATAACTCGTCAGCTTTGTTAAACCCACCAAGAGTCTTGGGAAAATGCAAATAGCTAAAGACTCAAAATGCAATCTGAAAACAGCCATATCAGACACAACTCTTGCGTTTTTCCCAATGGTAAATGTATTTTCAATTTAAAGAAGACCAATGCTGACACCTATATGACGGAAAACCTTCTGTCAATAAGAAATAAAAATTGATCGGACATTGGTTGAAAAGAGAGAAAAAGAAAAATGCTCAAAGAGCTTTACAAGAAGACAACCACCAACAGAAATACAAAAAATACAAATAGAAACACGGTTAGAAAAAGAACGATGGTTTGTGAGTCATGGACTTACAGTCATAGGCCAAGAACCCCAAAGGGATCATGTATATGCAATTCCTTAAAGCTACTGAGGCCGTTCTCTTACCACAAGCATCAGCAAGGGAGAACATCCTAAATCTGAATATGCAACAAACGAAAAAGAATTAGTGAGGAAGGAGCCAAGTGAACTGAATCAATAATCTGTGGACCACCATCGCACGAACAAAGATCCAACCTACAATCTGCTTGACTACAAATTCCTAAAATCTCATGCTAATCATTTAAAAGGGGAAGTAAAATTGGATAACAGAACAGGCTTTTAACACCATTCGCTCTCAAAAAGTATAAAATCTGTCAACTATAATTCTTTCTGCCTTGTACTCATAGGGCATGATTGGATACTGATTAATTATTTCCATGAACAGATACAAGGCCCATGAAAGCAAAGGCAGGAAATAAAACTCCTGTTCTGAAACAATTTCCAGGTGCAAAATATTTGGATCTTTTCAACTGATGACGTAAATGTTAAAGTAAGACCATGAAAGACCCAAAAGTTCATACCCTCCAGCAGCATAGTCATTACGGCACAAGTATGCTAGGGCCATAAAATGAGGTATTTGCCAAAAGTAGAGAGCAGCTGGGAGTAGCATTGCATTGAGGGAAACCTGGCCGGAAGCTGCAGCCCAACTGGAAGCCCAAAAGAGAAATCATGAGCCAACATGCAGGAATATTCAGTTCTTGATATATGTCATGACTCATAATGAAACAAACAAGAATATCAGTTCAGGTCTGCAAAGGGATCATCAACACGAAGAAAACTATAGAGTATAAGAATACTGCAAGGGGAACTTCAACACAAAGAATTATAGAAAAGAAAACTAGATCTATTCACATTTTTTTCAATAAGAATTATTCTCGTATGAATGAGAAAAAATAGAGTTGAATTCTAGACAAGAAAATTGTAAACTAATAGTACCTACATAAGGTTTCTATTTTTACGCCAACAGCTAAAGTCAGCTACCATGATTCCCAACAGATATCCATAACAACATCCTAAGACCAAAGTTGATTGGCAGGGTATGGCTGTGTTAGAAGCTTCATTTCTAGAAGTCTACAATGCAGATAAAACAGGATATCAGAGAGAGGTAAATAATGGTCACATATCTTCCCATACACATGCCAAGGCAAACCGATCAACAATAATTGTGCTTCTTGCGTGCAGGCCTTTGCTACAGGAGTGCTATAGCAATCAGATGGTGAAGCAAAGAAAACCACCTCTGCACGGGGTGGTTCAAGATCATGGACTTGAAATGGTCCCATTATAAGGTGTAAACACATGCAAATATGCGTGTGTGTGCAAGAGAGACATCTATTTTACTGTTAAACAAGTGGAAGCTACGACGTAAGTCCATAGATATTGAGAAAAAATTTCAGACCAGAGAGGGAGGTCATGGGGAGGACAGAGACAAAAAGATACTGGGGGAATATGCAGTTATATGTATAAAATATTTAGCACAGTACAATGGGTACTTTTCAATAGATATTGGAAAACAAACTTCGTTTTTATTTAAAGTAAAACCCTGATCAGTTTTGGGCTGCCAAAATATATTGCAACAACTAACATTTAAGCTACTATGAGTCAATAGAAAGCATAACTTTTCAACAGCCAAAGCAATAAATAAAGTAACTCCAATAGGTCCAATCAAAATAGCATGTAGTTCAAAGAAAATCACAGAACAAATTACCCTAGAAGCGGAGGGATAGCACCAACAACAGCACCAACCCATGTATTCACAGGGTGAATCTGCTTCAATGGAGTGTAGACGAACGCATAAAGTATTAGATTTGAAGCTCCAAGACCAGCTGCCAACATATTAGCCTGCAACAACCTTGTCATAAGAGTTGCAACATTAGTTCCCAAACTCACAGCCGATCAAACATTGAGGTGATGGAAATCAGAAATTTTATGGCATGTAACATCTACAGAAAAAAGTGTGAATTCATTTGGGCACCTTGCTTGCTAACAAAGCAGTGCCAGCTAAACCAGCAGCGGATGCCCAGGTGACTGCATGAGGGATCGTAATGCGTCCTGAAGGTAATGGTCTGTTCTTCGTTCTATTCATTTTGGCTTCATTTTGCTTCTCAAACACCTAAAACCAAATAATTTCAATGATTTAACACATTATCTAGTCAAAAAGTTGATACACAAAACTACGTGTACTTCACATGGTGAGACATCAAATGGACCCCAAACAATGAAAATTAGAAACTGCACCATCTAAATAAAATAATACGTAACTTTAGAAAATCATTAATCTTGAAATGACTCTAATCATCATTAAATATTTTGTTCATAATTTTCACGTTCCGGTTCCATGCTAAGCTTCACCCCTGCTTGCATCTTAGATCCAACTTTAGTGGAAAAAAAAATATGTTGCGTGTGTGTGTGTATTCCTGTTACAAGGGAGACGTCTCTTCGCATAACGACCCACCAGTTAGTTCTACTTCCATATATTGTGTGTGTGTGTGGGTGTTTAAAAAGAAAATCTGTTATTGAACAGCAAACCTGATTTAAGGAATTAGCAGATGCTGCAACCATCATGGTACCAGCACATGTGCAACAAAGTCCAGCAAAATGAATGGCATGGCCACTTCCAAGAATAAACCCAGTTCCAGAAGTTGCGACGACTAGCATGCTGAAGTAAAAGTGAAAATTTCATAAGAAAAAAAAAAATCTTAAACTAAGTTTCAATGACGAAAAATTGATAATCCCTAGTTAGAAGAGAATCTGCCACGAACATAAAATGTAGGCGTTTAATGCATGAACGAAAATACACCCAATACTGCAATCAAACTGAGTCCTGAATTCAGGATTGAAAAAATTGGCATAATAACTTAATAAGTGATAATTCAACTTAACTAGATGGACGTGGAAAATAAGTATTTTCTAGCTAAGTGACAACAGCTATTTCCTTAAGAAAGGGATCCTTTATGAATGTTTATATTGAAAACGAGTATGGGTTACATGAACACGGGTGGGAAGCAAATTCCACTGTGAGGTGATCAAGTCTAAGTCCTTCAAAATAGAATTTTCAGGGCTAAGAGTCCCTTACATCTTGCCGCAAGTTAGCACTGGTAACTGAAGAAAGGATGAAGTTCTAGGATGTGAGGAAGGGTTGGGGAGTCATCTTTGAATAATTAGTTTCCTCACTTGTACGATATGTCTAGTCATCGAAACACGCCCCTTACTAGATTTGTAAGAACTTCTATTCCATTGAGCTGAGATGGTTTCAGGAAAGTTTCAATGATTTGGAAATTGGGGGAGCTCACTTCTTGGTTGTCTTTTTCGGTGCATTTTCATTTATATCTGGTTAGATCAGATGGTAGAAGATGGAGTTGATAACCATGTGGCAGCTTCTCGGTTTATGTAACAATCGATCTATCTTTATTGGTTTAGTTTTTTCTTGGTTAGCTGCTTCGTTGGTTTCTCATGGAGGGTCAAAACCTAAGATATGACTATAAAGACAAGACTACGCGCCTATCTGTCTCCATTATGGTGTATAATGTTTTAATACTGAGCATAAAAGTGCAAGTTCCGTGTTTCCATTGCTATGATTGAGATAGTGTTGTGAAGGAAATGTGAGTTGGGAAATCCTATCTGGGTGCTCTTCCCGATTCTTTAGAGGCATAAAATGTTCGGTAGTGAGAAAGAAAAGGTTTTGGGGATGCAGTGTGCTAGCCAATTTTGGGTTTTGTTGCTGGAGAGAAACAAGAGAATTTCGAAGAACATATTTGTGCGGGTGAGCAGGACTTTCTGTGTCCAAACTAGAATTGTTTTTTTTTTTCTCACTCTTCACAACGGGGTGTATCATTTTGGGTCATATTCACGCCAACTGGAGTGGAGCTGTTTTTCGAGAACCTAATTTCGGTTTAAGATCCTAATCGTTGGAAGAAAAAATATTATTGTTTCTCCAATCTAGTTTGTTAGGGATGACAACTTACTCCACAGAGACTGTATTATTGTTATATTGAAATTCAATCTTGTTTTCCAATAGAAAATCAAACATATTAAAGAGGAATACAACAGTGTGAATCAACATAAGATTAACATATCAGATACTCACAAAATAAAATTAAAAATTATCACAGAAATTATCAATAAATGAGAGAATACAAGAAAAATGATTGAATTTCAAAATGGGGTGCAACTTTTTGGGTTATATTCATGCCAACTGGACTGGAGCTGTTTTTCGATAACCTAATTTCGGTTTAAGGTCCTAACGGTTGGAAGAACACATATTATTGTTTCTGCAATCTAGTTTGTTGGGGATGACAGCTTACTCCACAGAGATTGTATTATTCTTATATTGAAATTAAATCTTGTTTTCCAATAGAAAATCAAACATACTAATTAGGAATACAGCAGTGTGAATCAACATAAGATTAACATATCAGATACTAACAAAATAAAATTAAAAATTATCACAGAAATTATCAATAAATCAGATAATACAATGATTTAACTGTCCCATGATGAAAAATTATTGAATTTCAAAAAATCAAATGAAAAATATTGAGGAAATGGTGGGGGAATGAGTACCTGAGGCGAGCTTTGGAGAGCTCCCAATAGCATTGCCCATAGTGGCGGGCCAAGTGCGAGGCCCTGGAAGCCAACGACGGGAGATCAGCTGTTGCCGAAAGCGCTCCGACTCCATCGGATCGGTGAAGCCCGATCTTTAGAGAATCTGAAGGCGAAGGGGAAGGAGAGTAGGGGTGGGATTGGGAGAGTGAGTGAGAGAGCAGCAGAGGTTGAACGCCGCCGTGTTCGGCGGATGAGGAGGCGGAGGATAGGAGGTAGAGTGGGTTGATGGATATCTGGAACTTGGAAGATAAACTCTTCCGAGTTCCTCCACATCGTGGTGTCGTCAATTCAGAGAGAAAGAGAAAAGAGGAAGAAGAAAAGATGGACGGAGCAGCTCACCTGAGCGAGTGCCTGTGTTTGGGCAACACTAAAGACCACGTGGTCAATACATATTAAACCTTTAGATCAATCCAACGGCTTAGAATCCTAACATGACTGTTTGGTATGGATTTGACTAAAGAACAGAAGAAAATTGTAACAACGATCTTTTAACTTTTTAACTTAATCATAATAATGGTCATTTAACTAAAAATCTATAATTATTGATTTTTTAACTCGTCAAAACGTGCAGAAATAATCATTTTTATTAACTTCGTCAGAACTTCTACCAAAATAAGCTATGTGTCAAAACGTGCAAACATAATTATTTTTGTTAACTTCGTCATAATTTTCATCAAAATAAGTCATGTATTGTACACGTAAGACTAATTAATAGGCAAACATGAAAAAAAAATTAAATATACCCCAATAGCCATGACACGCTTCCCCCGACCCTCCACGCCACACCTCCTTTACACCCTCTACACGTCCAAAAAGGTTTTGTCTCCTTCCCCGTCCCCATCGACAGCCTCTTCCCCCCATCCACTTCCGCCAATTCTCTTTCGGCAACCTCGCGCGTGCCAAGGAGGACAAGTAGCCATGGTGGAAGGGCTCCATGGACAAACAGATAATATACACCACAATCATGATCCGCTTACGTACACGGCACATGACTCAGTTTGATAACAATTCTAACAGAGTTGATGAAAATGATCAAAGTTGCACATTTTGATGAGTTGAGAAACCTTTGTTCTAATTAGGCTAAAGCTGAAGGATCATTCTCATTGCTACAATTTTCTCATTTGGTTTGGTTTGTCATATTTACCCTTTGATTCAGCCTTACATGATGGCACGTGACTAATCTTGACGAAAATTTTAACGGAGTTGACGAAAATGACCATGACTGTACATTTTGATAAGTTAAGAAACCAATGATTAAGCGGTACTTTTTAAAACACTGCTTTTTGTACTTTATCTTTTGGGTCGTGCTTGGTTTTATGTATGGGATAGAAAAAACTTTTGTCTTACGCAGGAAGCGGTTTATTGCTTCTAGTAAACTCTCTGGTTGTGTTTGAACATGTTTTCAAGGATGTCCCATGGATTGCTTGTAGATTTAATTTCTTGTGCATTTGCAAGTCTTGGAGTTTTATGTATCATTTCGCATACGCAAGCTATGAAGAAGAGCAATACTGATAACATCAAGAATTCGAAGGATATCAAAGCTCCTGGCAGCAAAGTTGGAACAGCACTATCGTATTTACAGAGGCCGATTTCTCGACAGATGCTATAGCTAAATATTGGACATTGAAAGAATGAGGTGCTCTTTGCGATAGGCTTACCCCGCTTTGCAGTTTGATCAGTTGAATTAAGGTCCGTCTCAAAATTACTTTCCAAAGCATTCTATCATATTCCATGGCTGCATTTCAAGTACTCAAAACAAAGTTTGTAATAATACCTGAGATAAAAGAATAAATCAAGTTTCATATGTTCACCAATAATCTCGGCAAGAACACAATCCGTCTTTGAAATGGTGGAACCTCTTAGCATCTCGCATGATGAGTTCTCTACCTACAATTTTCGAAATGATCTTCAGTGCGTTATGGCAATCGCCACAAACACGAAGATTCTTGATAACCCTAATAGTTGAACGAGCTGAGCTGCTGATGAGGCCATGAGCAAGAGCAAGTCTCTCACTATGGGCAAGCAGAGCATCTTCCTTGCCTTCCTGATCTATGTCATGTAACACAAATCTAGTCTCCGGAATGTAGCCTGCCTCCTTCATCTGTTCCCTTAAACCCCTAAGTTGAGCATAAATCTCATCGTTCTCAGGATGCGATTTATCACCTGCTCGATATTCATGGACTCGGCTCCTCACTTCTAAAAGATTTTGTGCTGCTATTTTTTTCTTCTCTTTCTCCTTTACCAGGTCAGATTCTTTGACGGGAATAAGGCCAGCCTTTGATTGCTCATCCAAGCAGGAGGGATCTAGCTGCTCAATAAGCTCCGCACACCGGTCCCCAAGCTCCAACTGCCCATGAACTCTACAGTGATTCATCAGGGTCTTCCAAACATCAACATTAGGTTCCAATGGCATCTTTTCAATGAATTCCAAAGCTTCATCCAGATGGCCCGTACTTCCTAACATATCTATTACACTCACATAATGATCCATACTTGGGACAATAGCATAATCTTTGCTCATCGATTCAAAATGCAGCAATCCCTCGTTAATATCTCCCACGACACTACAAGCGTATAAAACCCCAATGAACAATTGGCCATCAGGTTTCAAGCCTGCTTTCTTGAATTGGGTAAATAGATCAATGGCATCTTCCCCAAGACCATTCTTAGCAAACCATGTTATCATAATGTCCCACGATGTCAAATTCCGATTTGGCATCTTGTTGAAAACCAAAAATGCGTTGTCCATAGAACCACATTTAGAATACATCTCCAAGATTTTGTTGTACGTACTCACATTCAAAGTAGGCAATAATCTTGTAATGTTGTCATGAACAACTTTTGCTTCTTCTAAAGCCTTAGCCTCACCACATGCCTGCATTAACCGTAAATAGAGAAGCAAATCCACATGAACATGCTGCTTCTCTAGCAGTCCCAAGATATCCACAGCCTCCTGAACTTTCCCCTCCTTGCAAAAACGATCCAACTCTTCAAGACTGGAACTAGATGGGCTATTTTCCGAAGCCTCAATCAATTGTCCTTCAGGTTTTGACTCACTTCCTGCGTGAGAATCCGCTATCATATTTTGAAAAGCATCTGAATTTGTCGGATATTGTCCAGCATGGGGGCTTTGCTGGTATTGCCCATGACTAGGGTTTTGCTGGTATTGCCTATAACTAGGTTGTTGCTGATACTGTTCATATCCATAACTAGAATTCTGTTGACGTTGTCCATAACTAGGGTTCGGCTGATGCAATTCAGAATAACCATTGGTATTTTGCTGATGCTGTGCATAACTTTGCATAAAATTCTGATTTGGGTTTCCCTGAGACCCCGGATTTCCTTGTGATTTATAACAATCAAGGTTCTGTCTGACTTCTATGGAAGGCTCCTTCCCAGGCACATATGAATTCTGTATATTTCCATTTCCTAAATCTTTCCCATGCAAGTTTGGGGTTTTTTGCAACCCTCTATTTTCATGACCGTAATACCCTCTAAAATTACCATTTTGTTGAACTGGGTCATTCAGAAATTCGTTGCCTGTGCTTCTCCAGAAAGGCCTATTGTTACTTTGACTATACTGATTTGAGCTCTGCTGGGGATCCCATGAACCATCAGTGCATGCCCCATTTAGTTTCTGTTGCAACTGCCCACTATTTTGACTATAATACCCAGTATCAGTTCCACTTTGCTTGGATGTATTGATCCTACTCTGTATAAAAATTAATTGAAATAAAATAACTATGTGGCCCACAGTTAAGCAAATTTGGTATTTTAAAACTGCAAAGAAGAAACAATAGTGCAGTTAAGTTGCTAACCTGATGCTCAGCCTCAAATTCCTCGTGCTCATGACCCATAAATGCAGACGCACTGGAACAGGAAGTAAAGGTGGCGTGGGTGGAGGAAAGAGAAGATCGCTGAAACAGCATCATTGAAGAGGAAGATGGTGATAAGATGAGGAGTCGAAAGCTGTGTTCGAGACATGAGGATCTCTGTGAGGCTAGGGTTCGGACCTGAGCTGAAGGTGCTTGTACCACTCGCTTCCACATTTTGCTCAGTTAGGCAGTTGTGTTTCACTTTCACTGCAAATGCATTAAGAATCAAAACTGATACGATCAAGGTAAAAAAAATAAAATAAAAAATTAGAACCATGAGCTGAATTATTCATTTATGGCTCGACCGAAATTGTTGACAAAAGTATAATATCTGAATTTCTTTTGGGAAATGTTATTAGCATCCCAAAAAATTCATTTTACACTCCTTTAGTTTTTGAATTAGGAAGGAGTGCAAGATGACCTTTTTGGAGTACAAATAGCAGCTCCCTGGTCCCTTTCGTAATGGGCTGCTTCTCATGAATCTTTATTGTATTTTCAGTCTTATAGACCAAGGGGCTCTTTATTTTGTGTGTACCTATGAGTGCGGAGCGGGGGCAGTTTGGAATGTGAAAAAAACACTCAATCGTGACGTGAGAGTATACTGTGAGAAGCAGCAAAAAGAAAAATGAAAACAAAGACAACAACTTGGACGATAAATCATGAGAGAAATTGTGAAAATAACTTATATTTCTTCTAAACATCATCAGTAATAGATTTCTCGCCAATCAATAATCCGACTTTACATCATTACATCCATGATATGATCCACAAAAAGTTCATATGTTTAGAAGTAAATTCTCCGAGTTTCCAGAAAAAATACTCAAACAGTGCGCTGATCTTTCTCAGCATCTCAGCTTCACTCCTTGACTCACTAACAATTATAAAATCTAGCAGAATTAAACAAAGCACCAGACCACTAGTGCTCTGAAAATTGGTAAAGTGATAAAAATACTCGATCAAGGAACAGCAACAGAACTGGTTGAAAGAAAATAATCAGCAACCAAAATGAAAATTCCATTGTAGCTGAAAGACAAACATGAACCAAAACTATTCATGCTGAAAACCAACACCATAAAAGTGCCTATCAAATCCAGAACGGAATTATAAAAAATAAAAAAATAAAAAAATAAAAAATAAAAAAACCCATTTTTATAGAAACATAACTCAAAACATTTTACACGTTTTCCACTGGCTGAACAATTCCCCACCAGCAAAAAGACAGTTAAAACACCAAATAACAGATCACAACCTTTGCTTTTTTTAATGAAAAATCTTAGTTTTTAACAGTGTACCTCTCCAAGAAAAGAACTTTGAACTCCAAAGCCACAACATGAACTCCCGAATCAAATTTCACAATATATTAAATCACAATTCTTATACCCTAAACAAAAGCCCCAAATTCAACCCCAAAATGTAAAACGCAATTAGACTTGAAATTAAATCTTACTATATCCCAACTACTAAATTAAAAACAAATGAAAGACTAAAAGCTAAAAAAAAAAAACAATCAGATGAATAAACACAATACCTAAAAATATGACTTAATTCCAAGAAATTTGAAAGTTGAATGAGTGATTATCAGTGGCAGAGCCAGGAATTTACAGCAATAGGGTCAAAAAATAGCTTTCAAAAATCGATCATACTTTCATTTAAAAATAGATTTCAAACTCAAATCCAAAATCCTATGTACACCCATAGCTCTCACTCAAACAACTAACAAGTAGAGAATACAAAAATACATAACAATTTCTCTAGCACCAATATGAGTGATTGCACAAAGGAGAGCAAAAGATGAAGCAATCCAACGAGAACACTGAAGCAGAAACTGCTGCCTTCTCTAAATAGTGCCACATGTTTTTCTCAGTCTGCTTCTCTCTCAAAATGGTAGACCTAACTACGCTCTTTCTCAAATGGGAGAGCCGAATGCTCTCCCTGGTGTGACTCTCATCTCTCTCATCTGCTCACAAATTGGATTTGTCGACAGACCGCTCTTCTCTCTACTGCTGCTGCTCAAAACCAAAAGGCATAACAAATGCCTTAAATATATCGGATGCTCCCAAAACAAAAGGCTCTGCCTTCTCTCCCATGCATTATAAAACCAAAGTCATCAGCCTTTCTTTTTCTTTATTCTTCAAAAAACCAAAGCAACGCCTCTTCCTATTTTTTCTCTTTTTTGCACCGAAAGAAAAAGAGTGGCCCAAAAAACTTATTGGGGTCAATGAATCCCATTGCACCCACCTTGGCTCCGCTAATCGCTGATTATAATGAAAAAAGGATGAGTGTTGCCACGATATCAGAGTCGAAGAGAAGAGTGAGAAGTCGTCCTCTGCAACTCCGTCGTCGTCTCAGCAGCTCAGCAGTTCAGCAGTTCAGCTGGACTGGAGAAATGGGTGTTCCAGTTCCCACCATTGATACCAATGCATACAAAAGGAAAATACACCAAAAACTGACAACATATAAACCCTAAACCCATAAACCCACGACTTCTTCCATCAATCATTTCATACAAATTTTCGAACCCAATCAATCATTTCATTCATTCATTCAGCAAATTAATTAAAACCCATCAAACTATATGTATATGCATTGTAGTACTGAAGAACCAACAAAAACCGAATATTTAAACTAAAAGAAAATACCTGAAAATATCCTTTCGACTTTGTTTGAATATTTTCAGCAAAAGCAAGCCCTCTTGTCCTTGTATGCCAAACCGAGTGCCCTTGTCCTTTTTGCGCTGAGTAGAATTTGAAAGAGGAAGAGCCGCTGGAGAGAGGCTGAGAGGGACAACCTCTGACGGCGGCAACGAAAGGATGAGAAGGCGGTACAAGACGGTGTGAGTGAGGGAGCAAGTGAAACGGGGGTGGTAAATTGGAAATGGGTTGTATCGGGCCAGGTTTGGGTTGTGGATTGGAATTTAATGGGTCAGAAAATCTCCAACCTAATACAACCATTCTCCCTAATTTCGGATTGAATTCATCATCTATTAAAGTTGAAACTAACACTTTTATTCACAAATAAAGGATATCATTAAACCGTGTGATACTATGATAGTGACACACATCTAACTCACTTGACCCGTGTAACGTATTTGAAACCATTTTATATATTTAAATTATAGGAGCGCTTAAGCGCTAACTCGTTAGTAACTTAATATAGCGCCAATTATGTGTTTGGGTCGAATCAACGAAATTTTTTTATGATCTAAACCATTCATTTTATAAATTTTTATTCAAAAATTATCCTTAAAAAATTCATCCCAATCAGAAGTTGTTTCAGTAGCCAATTGTGATAGAAAAAATAGCAGCAACAATGTCGTTGAAAAACAATGAAATGATCACGACAATAATCAAATGGCTAAATTATTTTCAATTTGGATGGATTTATGTAAGAATTATCTTTGAATGAAGATCTATAAAGTAAATGGGTTAGATAATGAAAAATATTGTAGTTACGAGCCAAACGCGTGGTTAACTTCATATTAAATCACTAACTAGTTACACTTGAGTGCTCTTAATTTAAACTCATTTTATCTATCAATATTCCTATTTGTATGAGCATAAGTGAGTGTCCCTATATTTTAAGGACCTGGTTTGTCTGCCCTCCCCATCCCATACCCTTTCCATCCCCTCCTATTTCTGTGGGCACGGTTAAGCCACGTCAATATTTTATATTCTCATTACTTTTTGTCTTATTATTTATATAAAAATAAAAAATCAATATAAAATGTTGACGTGGTTTAACCGTGACCATATAATATAGGAGGGGATGGTAAGGGCAGACAATCCAGGTCCCTGCCAGAGGTGGATTGTCTGCCCTTCCATTTCCATACTCTTCCATGCCCTCCTATTTGTGTGGCCACGGTTAAGCCACGTCAACATTTTATATTCCTATTACTTTTTGTTTTATTATTTTTATAAAAAAATTAATATAAAATGTTAACGTGACTTAATCGTAACCACACATCACAGAAGGACATGGGGAGAGTATGGAAATGGGAGGGTAGACAAGGACCTGGATTGTCTGCCCTCCTTATCCCATACCCTTTCCATCCCCTTCTATTTATGTGGTCACGGTTAAGTCACGTCAATATTTTATATTCCCATTACTTTTTGTCTTATTATTTCTATAAAAAAAAAATCAATATAAAATGTTGACGTGACTTAATCGTAACCACATAATCTAGGAGGGGATGGAAAAGGTATGAGAAGTGCAGACAATCCAAGTCCATATTTTAAAGGGTAGTGCTAGCAACTTTTGCATTTGGACAATTTTACTTTAAAAAACATGTATCATTAAATGTCTTTTTTATGTCTGTAAAAGATGTTACGTGTCATTTATTAAAGTGAAAAGGTCTAAATACAAGGATTGCTAATATTTCTTTGTTTTGAATTTGCATTTTCGAAGCCACAAGTTTAGTGCGTGTAATTAGCTAACGAGGATTCACATTAGATGAGTAGAAGTGAGAAAATTGAAATGAGAAGGTTGCTACTATTCCCTATTAGAATTTATTGAAGGGGTTCTACTAATCAAGATATTGGTGTTAATGATTAAGATCTTGAACCACCGAAAAAAAATTCTAAACCCTAAACCCTAGACACCCATTCAAGAATATTATGGTTTTTCTCATAAATGCGAGTCCATTAGGTTTTTCCCCTGTAAATACGTAGATACCTGGGAAGTGGGTTTGCAATTGTTACGCAGGTAATTAGGCAACTGGTTCGACATGGGTCTACAGCTTGAGAAAGGCAAACCCAAACTAACAAGGCTCTTCGCATTGTGAGGGTAAAAAAAAAAGGTCTATTATACATAGCCGTACCTTGTTTGCAAAGAAATTTCCACAACTCAAATCTGTGATCTTTCGATCACAAAGAAGCAACCTTTTTGAAGGCTCGCCCTCAGTCTGCAGCTTGAAAAGATTAAGAAAAATCACTTTGCTGACGGAGACACGGTTCAGAAAAATCGAACATCTCCAAATCCGATTCTTGCTTTCGATTGCATTCTTTGGATTAACCAAAAGGACGTCACATATATCATTTCTATACAATCCAGCAAAACGTTTGCTATCCTACTTCACCATGAAGATCTACAACAACAAAAGGAAGGCAAACTGAGATCGCCTTCCTCCATACGTGCAATGTTCCGGTCCTATCTTTGTACATCTTGATTTTCTTGCCTAGGAGGTTCCGCTTCCGCATAAACTTGTCCTTGCTCTCTCACATCTCTGAACATAGAAAGAAGGGAATTGAGGCCGCCTTCAGAGGACGCCCCTCCCAAGATCCATAACAAAAGCGAACTGAATGAATTCATACCGCCGGGGTTGGGACCATTCTCTGCTTGATTCAGGTCAGCTTGGCCCGGCACCTGAGGGTTTCCCACCCTGTCTAGGTTGTCATTACCTGACTGATCTTGAAGCCCGGGAACTTCTGCTGCATTCGATGGCACCGCTGGATTGGATCCAGATCTCAGCCCGGGTCCAGATGCCAAGTCAGAATTAACAAGGCCGGGATTTCTTGTGTTAAATCTTGTGATCTGTACAGTTGAGGCAAGGAACGTTGAGGAGGTAATGTGGAAATCTGGGTGTTGCTGGAGCTGAGATCGCCGATTTTGGATAAACCTCAGTAGAGTTGGTACCTGCAGGGAGTGCACCGAGATGATTACTGATTAAACTTCGACTACTTAAGGCTATTATAGATCCCAACAATATAGACCACACTCAAATCTTCCGTAAATGATTTATTCTTGTAAAAGTTATGCCTCTGATCTCTCCTCAAACTACGAAAATACACAAAGGCTATGGTAGTTTCAGCAGTAAAAGTTTGATTACGGTGGTCCACCATAAAACGTCAAGCAATGAAACAGAGGGTTTTCCAGTTGCTCCCGGCTGGAAGATGGACCTCTTCTTTTTTATGGGTTTCAATATTCTTTTCTTCCGGCTTCTTTTCCAATGAATAACAAGAATTTAAACACAAATATTTTTAACACCCGTGAAATGTAGCACACATACGCGTGCACATCTACCATCTGAATCTAGGAACTTCATTATTCATCTGCTCAAACAAGCAGTGCAAGCAAAGGGAACCAACTGAGACTACCATTGCTATATCGTAAGGAACCAAACTTTACAAAAGACCGTGCCATTCAAAAAATATTTTCATATGTACAATAAGCCAGGCCCAAAAAGGGAAAATTCTACACAATAAGGATTACCTCGAAACGGTTCCAGAAGTATAGAATGAGATGCAGCATAAAAGCGGCAGCCGTAGACAGAGCCAAATAAGAAAAACCTGCAAACAGTTTGAAAGCAGGATTTTATCAAGAAAACGAAAAATAGTTTCCATCTACTAGTAAAGTAAGAAGTAATACGTACCATAAGCATAGGAAAAGAAATAGATGTGGAAAACCAGAAAGTAGATCAAAAAGAAGCGGGGAAAGAACTTCATAGAAATGGGCGTCCGGACACTGCAAGAAGGGCAATCAAACGAGAAGAGCATGACACAAATTAGAAATTTGGTAAAAGTAGGGTCTGCACACTGGATGGGAAAATTAGCCTCGAAGAGGTGCCATTATATAATCCTTTTCTAACAGCATATCTTAAGCCAATTTAATCTGCTGACTCACAACATCAAAGCCCTTGATCAAGGAAATCTACTACAGAGATCAAATGAGTGCCAATTAAAGCCTAACCCCGCCTCAAAATTGGTTAGTACTAACTTTCAGGTAATATTTTATCCATACTAAGTCCAGAACTACCAACCTAAAATAGGCCTAACCACCAGATTCGAAAGAGCAACAAGTTTGAGCAATCATCACATTGTCAAGACCCCATATCTGATATATCTTACGACTAACATAAGGCCTAATGAAAATATGAACTCATGCATTGATTAATGACAGCACGATTCCCCATCACATGACCTGTGGAAAGGAATGAGAGTCTCAGAGTGAATGATTTTTCAAATGAAACGTACTCATTATGTGTACAGGCATGGGCACCCAATAATTTTCCTGCCACTATTTATAAGGGAGAGAACGAAACCTGATCAGCGTGAAAAGTTCGCTCAACCAGACAAGTATGAGGACCATAAAAGCCAACAGTTGATCATCATAAAACTCGAACAGAAAAAATAATATACCGATCATTATCTGCAAAACCAAAAATAGTTTGGCAAGAATATGTGGATATCCAAATTTTCATTTGCAAGTAAAAATAAGTAAATGAATAAATAAAATCCAAAAAACTCATTGACCGGGTACGTATTGTGTTGATGGTGAACAAAAAAGATGTACACTTACCGGCACAAAGACAAGTGATTCAATTACATGCACAAAAATTAACTGGAAAGTTGGAAGCTGATGACGAGCGTGGTGTTGAAGCTGCACTGCAATAATTTGACAAAAGTAAGCACCAAAATATAGAGGAAGGATAAGGAGGATGTATGACACACTGGGAAACAAAATGATACTCATCAAATCAGGGAAACAAAATGGATGATGTTTTCTATATATAAAACTTTAAATTAGATAGTAACACGTGAATAAATGCTATTTCTGGATTTAACGTCAAAACACAATTAAGAGTTTCATAACATACATTATTTCATTGTCTCAAGGAGGGGACAGAAGAAAACACTAATGGAGGCAAGTATTGTGAATGGAGCTAGCATCAGCATTTTGCTTTATCCAGAATACACAAAATTAAGTAACACAAACCTGTGAACTTCAGCATGCGAGTCTGTGTCTCTCTCAATGTGAACGACACAGACATGGTGGTTGTAAAGAACACAAAAATAGACATCATAAGCACACCACATTTTGTCACCAGGTAGTCTGCAAAGAAACCAAATCAAGCCAGAACTTTTCTTAGCATAATGCTTATATTATTGGAAAAGAGTAAAATAAGTTTTAAGACTTTTTTTTTTCATAAATACTTGATATTTTTAGTTAGCCTAAGGTGCCTGATATGTAGCATATTTTTCTTACAAGTGTCCTCAGTTGATTGTTTGGCCAAATTTAATTCCATAAAGTGTGTTATAACATCCGTACTTTTACAGTCTTTTCAAATAACCAAATTAACCATTATTGTAAAACCGAAAGTATCACAGTTTTAAACATCATTACATACATTCCACATGTCCGCCCTTTATAAAATGTCTTTCGGAAAGCAAAATTCAAGATCTATGAATCAAGACCCATAATCAATATTATGAAAATAAAAAAATAGAATAAACTAATGCAGCTGTTGTACAGCTACTTTAACCAAACCATCCAAAATCCTACATCGCAGTTGCCACCTAGCCAAAATCCTACATCGCAGTTCCCACCTAGCGAAAATTCTCTGTTGTCTTGCAATCACTTTCCATACAGTTCAAACCCATGTAACTCTCCTATTGCTCCCAAACTAACCCCCATCCCACCAATTAATCTCAAAAACATTATTCCTGCAAATACATTACGGATTCAAATTTCCCAATATATCAAAAACTCAGAAATACATTAATACACTCAAGTAATGTTGTACCAACTTAGTTCTTCGTGTAGTGATACTTGTCTTCCCAAAATTGACAGAGATTAAAAGTTTAATACCCCCTCCCCGATTGATTAAAGAAAAAACTAGTATTCTCATGCTGTCACAGGTGCTTTACAGAAAAACAAAAAGGTGTCTGTAGTATACTTAACATGTACATTATGTATTCTTTGTTCTTTATGTATTTGAGAAGTAGATGCACTATTTTTCAACAAAATATGAATTTTATTTTATATGCCTCAACAATAAGTGCTTCTCAGAATTGCAAATTTCACAAGAAATGGCTGATGTAAAAGAAAAGCCATGCCATCTTATAACTTTATGAGAAAAGTCATGTTTACAAGTGAAATTCATAATGAAACAACATTGCACAAGAATGAAAATAGAAGGCACAAGTCAACAAACCTCCAAACCTTGCAGGGCCTTGTGGCGGTTCTTGTACATAACTAAGATTAAAAAACTCCTTTGTCTGAAAATTATAAAGATATCCTGCAATGTGTATCATAACAAGCTTAGGCACAAGTCCTGAAACTCACTCTCAAGTGGCATTTTTGCCTCTAATTTAATTAATGCTCTCCTCCAAACGTCCTAACTTGTTTAAGAATACAAGATATTGAAAGTAAAAAGGAAATTAACTGCTAATTTACCTTGTCCAGGTGAACTCAATAAACTATTTATTAAAATAGTATCATATCCAACAAATCTGTTAATGAGTAGCTGCTGCCACCTGGTGATTTAACGTAAATAAACCACAACAATCAAAATACATACTAGTTTACAACTCCCATATGCTTATTAACGACTCAAAATTACAAATCCATATAACCACAATATTTCTTAAATGTATAATGCTTTTATGAGAAAAGAAAATGAAAGTAAAAGGTGCACCATGAATATCCATTGTTGACCAATTGCAAATATTAGCACATATCAGCAATATATTCACCAGATTCCTGAATTATTGAGCTATATTCGATCCCAACCAGGCTAAGTTAATAAGATCTCCCAAGTGTCTCATCTTATTGAGAAATAATTTTTAAAAAATTGTTAATTTAGTAACGACCTATCCAAGCCTAAGGAAAAGTATGGCTACTATCTGTGTATACAGCATAGAAATATATTAACAAAAACAACAATAAAAATTGCAAATAAATAAATCACAATATTACTGATTAAAAACAAAAATGAGCACTCCTGCATATGACAGGTAAGCTGTAAGCTGTATGATGTTTGATTTAAGAAATACAACAAAGCCAATGCAGACAACTGATGCTTCATTTTTCATGCTACAAGCACTTGGGTTAAGTTAACTTTGATTTAATGTATGGGTTCTAGACCAAAAATTTCACTACCAAAATCAAAAGCACGCTACCCAAACCAATATATGTAGTTATTCTGAGGAGATAATATTATTACCTGTTCCCAAAACAAGAATGCCGAGCTGATATGCTAATGTTTACAGTACGAATATTATGCTGAGACCTGACATTTTCAGGTAGTAAGAAATAACCCTGAAAACAAAGTTGATAAAGACATTAGAAAACTATCACAAAACAAGCTTCTGAAGCCAAAACCTGTACAGTCCAACTCATCAGAAAGTTCAGGAGATACGAGTGGAAATAAACTATTCCGTGGAAAATTTACCTTTTCCATAGTGTACAAATAAGTTGGTTCAAAAGTTTTGCTTCTGTTCTCAAGCCACTGCACTGAAACAGATTCAAAACAAGTTGTCAATAACAATGACATTCAGTTCTCATAAGTTCATGAAAGGCTGTTGAGAACTGATACAAAATGTTCCAGTGCAATCCTAATCGGTGAACTTTTATAATGGCTATCAAGTAACGATAACTAGAAACATGGGTTCAGATCTCATGTTTCTTTTCCTAATTGCTGCCTCTGGTTCCTGCAGCCAGCCCCAAACACAACTGGACAATAAACACAAAACCTTTACCCAACCTAATGACTGAAAATAAAAGGAAAGCCCCTATAATACTTGGACAATGATGCCTAAAAGAAGGTAAGGAACCTAACTGTGTCCAAAATAAAAGTATATATAGTTGAAATCTCTCTTACTAGTAAAAAGCAAAAACAAAAAACAAAAAAATTAACTGCTCAACCATTGCTTTACACAGCAGGCACCAATACAAGAAATAAATAATGTGCACGCAACCTGCATACAAGTTAAGTCTGTCCAAATGAAGTATGCGCAACCACTTGGGAATATCAAGATCTAAATGTATCCCTGCAATGTTCTGCACTTCAAAATAAAAATCAGCATAAAGGACTTCAAACTACAATACAAGAAATAAATAATGTTCACATAAACCATGTTCATATAATCTGTTTCCAAATATGAAATTGGTCAAATGCATGAGAGAGAGAGAGAGAGAGAAACTGCAAGTGGCAATTATTACAATGTTAAAGGAATCTGCAGGTAGGATGAAACTACAAAGAAAAATTAGAAGGGGAAGAAAGGCTTATTCAAAATCCTTCAAATGTCAAGGTAAAGTGGGGTTACAACAAGGTGGATAGAGCCATTTTTTCTTTATTTAAAAGAAGAGACGTGCACATGGCAATTTCAGTAATGATAATTTTCAACATGAACTAGATGAAATCTAAGGTATATGGACCTTGAAACATAACATACTGCCATTATTGGAGGTTTACATAATTATGCAATGATGTTAGAACATGGGCACCTATTTTGGGACACCTAAAAACAAAAGGATGGAGAAAATTTGAAACACAAGGCGATATATAAATTTCCTACTATGTCAAAGAAATTCACATCAGCATATTAAAAAGCACATAGAACAACCTATAAGATAGCAGTAACAGTAGAAAGTAATAACATAGCTACAAAGTATAGAAACCAACCACAAATCAATTTATGCACATTGGTTTTACCAATGATTTTGGTAAATAGAAAAGAGGGTCAAGAATTTTTGTAAGTTCCAAGCAATGTTTTAAAAGGCCAAGGCGTAGGCAAGGCATTTTAGGATAGCCCCACCTAGGTGAAAGCCTTGAGGTTCGCCTTACGGGACCTAAATTTTTTAATATATATATACACATGTATATATATTACATATTAAAAAATATAATACTTTGTACATCAAATATCCTTTGTTATTCAAAAGTGCACAAGTCATAAACAAGTTTAACTCACAAACATACAAAAAAAAAAAAAAAAATCATTCATCTAAATATGGTCCACATACATCCCCTGCCCACTCTCTTTCCCTCCCTACACTCTCACTTTCCTCCTTTGCTGGGTGGTGGCGGTGCTGCTCAGTTGGTGGTGTCGCACGAAGAAGAGAATGGAGGGTTTCAGTGTTTCACATAGAAGAAGAAGAACGCGAGGCTTCGAGGACTCAAGTTTCGAACGAAGAAGACTGAGAATAAGTTTTATAAAAATAAAATAAAAACACCCTAAGACGCGCGTCAACCACCTAGGCACGCGTCTACCATGTCTAGGTGAGTTTTCGTCTACTCCCACTAGGCAAAGGCGTTTTCACCCCCACCCTGCCTCCAAAGCCACCTAGGCGCGCCTCAGGCGCGTTTATTAAAACATTGGTTCCAAGTATAATAATTCGGCTGTTAATATTCAATTGCCTCGGTCTACTTACCCACAAATTTCCAATGACATGTGTTCCATGTTTCCGAAGGACTGACAAGAGACGGGGACACATTTTCCACAGTTTGTTAAAGTAAGTATGTGCCGCCTTAACCGTCTCTTTCATAAGTAAAAGAAAACTACTATGCCTCTCCTTTATTTCATTTTTGACAACTGCATCATCAAGTGTTACCATAGTGTTCAGGCTATTGGTAGAGCTATCCGTCTGTTGATGCCGAACTTCAATATCAGCCTTCAATGCCAACTTACCCCTCCTAACACCAGAACCAATCCAATTCAACCAAAATTTTGCAGCAAAAAATGTCAATCGATCTCCATCTAGATTAGCAAATTCTAATTTATACATTACAGATTTTGTGTCTGGGGCATCATCTATCACATTGGTGAATTCTGACTCATTCTGCGACCACAGCCCTGCACTAGTTATCTAAATGAAAACAACAAAAGTTAGTATTTTAAGAGATGCCAGTTAGGCCATGATAAGAAACAAATCAAGTCTACTGTAACATGCAACCTTGTCCGGGAAAGAAAAGCAGACCATTTGAGCTTCAAAAGAAATTTAAAATAAGCACATCTGAATTTTTTCAAAGTAATATATAATACTGAGTACAAAATTTGAACACAGGTCTAGCACGGAACTAAAACTATAATATCAATCTTTTTTCAGTAAACTCACAATAATAATCACAAAGCTTAAAACTAAATAACCAAGGAACTTCAGAAAATACTGTTGCTTCAGTTTAGAAATTCTGATAGCTTTGCATTTGTTCTCATTACGCAACAAAATGGACCAAGGGCATCAATACGATTTACAAAAAGCTTTCTGAAAGCGTGGAAAAAATTAAAAAGTTTGAGAAATAGAAGACACGACATACCTTAATTTGAATAATTTGCGCTTCTGTTGTTTCAACGCCAGAAAGTTCACTTGAACAGCCAGGCTTCAAGTGCAAGGGAGTCATAGTTAATCCAAAAGCTGACAAGTTACTATGGAGGAAAATAAAAATTCAACGAGGAAAACACAAAGCAGGCATACATGTGGAGCAAAGCTAAACCAATTATGTAAGCATTTCCGTGAAAACTAAAATGATCAGAACTTAAGGGTATAGGGGATGCAAAGAAAAATACATTCTCAACAAATAAAAGCACATATATGGTCGGAATTAGTTTCATTGAATCGTGATTTATGAAGATACAAGTTTTATCGGCACTCAAGCCCCTCTGGCTTTATATAAAAAATTCTACAACTACAATCAGTTGATTTCAAATATGAAACAGGATAAACAAAACAGAACACAAAATCTGTATGGACACTACTGGTAACATCAAGGCTATAGAAAAAGAAACTCGACCGCAACTGATTGTCTATTCAATTTCAACTTTGTAAAGACGCTTGCAATCAAGAAGACCAACTAATATGAGCTCACCCACCCATGTTACTGTGAAGTGTGAACTCACAAAGTAAAATCCATATCTGCAAAACTAAGACCTAAAATTGATCAAGAATTTACACCTACGGAACTCAAATTGAAATGCAAATGGTGAAGAATTTACACGAACCAACCTCGAATTGATCAAAACCCTAACAGATACAAAACTACTAAGGCAAATGTAAGCACAAATCGCAATTCTCCAGCTGAATTTCAAAGTCAAAAACCCTAAAACAGCATAAAAATCTGTACAAGGAAGTGAGTAGGGAGAAGAGAAACCTGTTGAACGTAATTGGCGTGCATAACAACGAGAATACAGAACAAGGTGATGGCAATGAAGAGGTAGATATACTCCAAAGCAGCTCTCACTTTCGGCGTCAGGATCTGCGAGAACCGCTCTTGTACTCGGATGAAGGTCTGCTCCGCATCCATGTCTTCTTTTACTTTTCTCTCCGATATTTCGATCTCCTTATCTACTCTCTACATAACGTGAGAAGTTCAGGATTGAGAAACGAGGATTTTCCCGGGAAAGTGATGGAAAACTGATTACGTCATTGTGTTTGAAGGAATGGGTGATCTGACTTTTCCCACTTCTAACCCCTCTGGGCAAAACCGGTTGTGTTTGCGGCCTTCATGTCAAATTCCTCATCGCGTCGTATAACGAGTATAATTTAAATCCAAATTTGACCCGTACATTCATCAGTGTAATAAAACAAAAGAAAATAGGGATTTTAATGAAAAATCTGTTACGGTTTATTTTAACGAAAAATTATATTTTTATACTATAAAATAAATCATGTTATTATTTATTTTATCCTTTATTTTATCATTATCGTTAAAATTTAAACTTTTCAAGTATTTTTCATTAGTTTTTCTAATAAAATAAGGATAATGTTTACTAGGAAAAGAGAAAATAAGGATAATTAAATGTAAGACTAATTTTGTGGTCAATGATTTTTTTTTTTTCAACATTTTGTAGTCAATGACTAGATCTTTGAGGTTTCATTTATCAATTTAGGTTCATTTACTTTTAATTCATGTTTAAATTTTGAGGATGTCACTTTGTACTACAATTTAGTCGTATTCCTTTTCATTTATAAGTAAGAGGTCTTAGGTTTAATTATCGCTAAAGATGAATTTGAATCATATTATTGCTAGCCAATCCCCTCCCCTTTAATGTAGATAATATCATTTGTTCGAACAAAAAAAAAAGCTCTTAGGAGATATCGTGGAGTAGGGGTGAGAAGGTAGTCCCTGAGTTCTTTGTACTAGTCCGTGATTTTGGAGCTAGTGGATTGCATACCATTATTAGTTACCATGGTGTGCGGAATTCAAACCAACATATAATGTTCTTCTAGATGAAGGACTTGATCACTGCTTCGATTATTCGAGATAAGGGTTCGGCTTTGATCCACTTGGGAAGGTAATCAGTTGCTACTATTAGATATTCTTTGTTGCCCTTGACTTTTTAAGCGGACCAACGAGATATATGCCCCAAGCAAGGTGTCGAGCTCTTCCGCATGTTGATGGTTCATCGGCGCATATCTTTGATGCTTGTTGCATGTTTGTGCACAATCTAAAGGCATCTTGCCTCATAGTTGGCCAATAATAATGATTCCAAGGACATGAGGTGTTGGGCAGGATGGTTTAACTGTTTGCTTTTCAACGATTTCAACCTTGACGAATTCAATGGCCATTTTGCTCAGCTGATGATGATGATACCTTCTGCTTCTGGAACGAGGTGTAACTAAATTTGTGGATGGAAGCATAGAAGCTTGCCTTCCTTATGGCGAAGGCTCTACATTAATTGAATTGCATACTTACCGCTGCTAGGAAAAGCCCCAACTACTACTTTTGGAAGCCGAAGCAGCTGTGGCCGGGATTGGTCGTTTTAGGCCGGCTCCCTGCCTTTGACATCCATAGAATTAAATGATGGATTAACTTGCTAAGTGTGCGAGTTGGACCATGTATGTGGATGTCGAGAGTAGAGATGGCAAATCAATCTATTGGGTTGTTAGTGGGTATTTGGTAAGGCATGTTTAATTTTATATCACTGTAATATAGAGATGCGATTGCAGATGTGATGATGGTGTAAGGTGAAATCAAACTAAATGAGTTTTAATGGGTACCCATTGACAACGGAATGGGTTCATATGCCACCTCTAGTTGAGAGTATGAATGCCATATTTAGAAGAAGAAAAAAACTTTGTATGTGCTTAAAAATAGTTGGACTCCATATTGTCAATTAATTTTATGTTGAAACCTCAACTTCCAATAAGAAACTTTGGCCTTTTTCCTTTCAGTGTACCAAAGAATTAAGCTGGTATAGCTAGCTAGCTTTAGTGGTTAAACTAAAGTGTTTCGATTTCATTGTAAATGTAAATGTGAATTGTTTGCCTCTCAATTATTTCAACCGTGATGCCACTTAGTACTACGGTCTAGTGGTTTCTTCGCTTAGAAGTGAGAGGTCTTGGGTTTGAATCTCGTGAATGGCGAATTCGATACCAAATTAGGTCGTCTATTGTATGACTTAGCTGAACTCTTTCTCTGCCTAGCGTAAAAATATTGATGTACTTAAAAAAAAAAATTCAATTGTAATTTTATGTTGCTATCTTGATTTGACTTTTGGTCGTAGATAAACAGTTCCTTGGCATGTGCACATCGTACTGTCAGTTTTTGTCAGATACTATTTATGTTTAATTTTAAATAAAAAAATTCAAATGATTTTTGACCGCATGATGTACGATGAATGGCTAAGATGTAAGGATCTCTAGGATCCCCACCATTTGGATCAAGATGGGATCCAAATTCATGTTCTACACTAAGCAAGAGCTTCCTATGCAAAGTAAAATGCATAGAAATCAATAGTAGAATACAAATATTATTCGATGGTTGTTTTATTCACGTTTTAAATACATTCCATATACTGAATACTTTCTAAAACTATTTTTCAATTAAATTCATTTTAATACACCTCCCGTGCTTTTTCATACTACTCTTAACACCCCACACTTTCATATATTCCACATTCTACATGTACAACCCCACATCAATATGTATTTTGTATACAGCGGCAAAGCCAAAGGCACATTACAAGTGGATTAAAACTTGAAAGAATAAAAACAATAAATACATTGTTGTAGGCCTAATTTACTAAGCTAGAATAAGACAGATAGAGAGGGGGTGCAACAATACTAAAGAAAGAGAGACGTGTAATTGTGAGGTGTGTTCTATTCCACCCCATGTGCCATTATTTATAGAAGGAAGGTTAATTCCTTACCCTAATAAGATTACAACTCTAATAGGAATTTAACTACTAAAGGAAAAATTCAAAGATATCCTTAGATGCACTAGGATTTACACAATCACATTCCAAATCCAATAGGACTACAACACACCCTCTTGAATGTGTAAATACTCAAACAAATGACACATCAGGTCTTCAACGATGAAGTAAGTACAGTTGATGAAGTCGTCAACACAATAAGTGAATGCGAGTCTTAAATCAACGGAAGAATGCATAAAAAGGTAAAACTCACAAAACCTCGCTATGGTAAAACCCAAGGTGGGAGAAAACCCCATAGACTAAGAAGAAAAATGAGAAGTTGCAATAAGTCAAAACTATACGTCTTCTGGACGCAAGTAGAAGAGCTCGTAAGGGTATGACCAACCCAGGAAGGGTGCCTAGTTAAAACGTAGTTAGGTAGCAAAAACCAAGTGGGAAAAATGATCCTAATCGTAGGAAAAAAGAGTACATTAAGATCGAGTGAGTATACTTCTAGATACTCCCCCTAAGTTTGACAGAACTTCCAAATGAGAACTACAAACATTGCATATGAATGGTTAGGCCTACCAATTCCTCGGACAAGCTTTTGGAAGGTTAACTTCAGCAATGATGTCATGTAGAGGTTGACAAAGTTGTCTGGGATCAGCTTGCATGACTTCAATGTCCTGATGCTTTGCTGATGTAGATGCAATATGACTTGGCGTTGACTTCGTTGATGTATCATGTCTTGATTGGGTTGATAAATGCAACATAGTCTTCATGGATCAGTGTTGGGACTCAACGATGGATGAAAACAGCAAGTACTTCGAATATGCTCAACAAGAACTCCTAATCATGTCTCATGTGTGGTGTAGTGAAGTGAGTTGAGTCTTGGAACGATTCAAAGATTTCACAACTAAGGTCATATCGTGGACCTCCAAGATATTGGGAATCCCTAACGGTAAAGACATAGCCATTTGGGGACGTGCCTTATGTAGGTTTGATAAGTAACCAGTGTCAGCATAACAAACAAGGCAAACATCATTTCGAGGATCGGGGGGTAGGATCCCTCCCTTGTTGGTTCTTGTTATTAGGTTTTTTTACTGGATGGCTTTGCGCCATCCTTTTGTGTCTTTTTCAGGCTTGGCTGTGATTTCCTCTTTTCTAGGAGTTTTGTGTATTAACTCCTTGAGCATGGGATATCATTGTTTGTATTTAATTCTGTTTCTTGGAGCTTTTGCCATGTTATATAGGGGTGAGTACGATTAAATTCGGTACGGTTTTAAGTGAAACCAAAACCAAACCAAAAGTTTTTGTGGTGCGGTTTTGAAACTAAAACCGAAATGGAACCAAAACATTTGGTTCGATTCAGTTCGGTTTCAACCGGTTTCGGTTTCGATTTCAAACTATTTGCAAACAAAATAAAAAAAATATCTTATGAACATTTGTTCGTGTTTTGATTTCGGGTTTCAATTCCAAGTGTCCACCCTTACGTTACTATAATATGCAACTACCTCTTTCTGACCAAAAAAAAAAATGATAAAGGTGGTCTTATTAGTTAATATTGTGATCCCAAATTGTCTTAGAAGAGTAGTGCCCAAAACAACATGAGGTCAAGTCAAACGACTTGATCCAAATATTCCAAGCATTTACCCTATAATTGGTTGCTTGTTTGTTTGTTTGTTTGTAGAACTTAATGTTAATTCTATCCGTCAACTTATGCAAATACCTGAGTCCTGCCGAAGGTTGAAGGCAAAAGCAATATAATTGTCCCTCGCGCTGACAGAGAAACTCAACTTATGCAAATACCCAAGTCCTGACGAAGGTTGAAAGCAAAAGCAATATAATTGTCCCTCGCGCTGACAGAGAAACTCATAACTTTGGACGTAAATAACTTATATAACAGTAAGTAGCTACACCATTTTTTCTCAACTACTACGACTTATTTTCTTTCAGAATATTTTAGGGTTTCATATCATTTTAGTCAAAAGGGTTTTGTTTCCCTCCTTTTTTTTTTTAACATGGCAATAGGCCATAAGTGTTTAATGAATTTAATTTTAGGTCAATGTAGGAAACGATCAAATTAAAACACCAAAACGATTGCAAAACTTGTACAAAACGTCAGCACTTCTGCAAATATCGAAAATATTCACAGACTATATAAATCCATATGTTCGACATTTGGTATTTCTGATATTTTCTGACCTAAAATCAAGAAGATAGGATTATTGGATTCCTTAATGTCGAAAATATTTTTCAGACCTAAACCAAATTTCTTATACTTATTAAACTTGACCTAAATTAATTTTTTTATTACTTACAAAGCTTGAAGTGAAGGACGCGTTGTTAATGAATTGTTAAGAAATTTTGATCAACAACTTGACCCCAATGAGTCTTGTAAACTTTACAAAATTAGCTGAACTAACTCCCCACGCGAGGTGGTTGATGATGTGATTCTCATCAAACCATTACATTACCACACACTTAAGGTTGAGGTTGTTAATGATTTGATAGGAAATTAAGCCACTATAAGTTAATTAAGTTGACCCCATGGCACTTTGTAGGATTTTTTTCAATACAATGATATATTTAAACTAAAAGTTTGATGAATAAATTAGTATCGGACTTAGCATTTATAATATTCGAATATAAGACATCTCACTTATAAGTTTAAAAATACTACCAAATTGTAGTATTAAGTGGTTGTAGGATTTAAATTTAGTTGAGTTGAGTCTACAACCCTAACAACTAATGTACGTATATTCATTACTTCATTGGAACATCGATCACTATAAATAGATACAGGACTTAAAAATATCCACCATGGCTAATTTATTTTTGTAATTTGACCTAGGTATGGACTGGTGGACGATCCTCAAACAACCAATCCTACCAAAATTTATTAGAAAAGAAAATAAGTACAGCGAGGAGGACAACTAGCCAAAACCTTGACGAAAAAATACAAACAAATTTAAAAAAACCTATATCAAAACGGTAGTTGGGCTAAACAAAATACGGGACCAAAAAGTTTCCACCATGCATGTCTAATCTACTCTGTACAAATATCAATCTAACTTTAAAATCTTTTCGGCAAAAAAAAATAGAAATTAAAAAAAACTTGAAATTCTTAATTGAATTGTAGACATTTTGGGTAATTAATCAAGGATCGTAAATTCCTGCGAGACTGTTAAAGAAGTTAAGAATCCCACATCGGTGGGTTCAAAGAAATGTAATGTGTTTAAATAGTATTACTCTACTCTAACTAATATTGATGTCTTTTATGATAAAATAGGCATGTGGTAAAGTCGGAACAATATATGTGTTGTTGAAGTGGGCTCTGAACTCGTCGACCTGCAAAATTCTACATGGTATCGAAGCAAGTCGTCCCTAGCTTGTTCACGTGTCACCCAGTTGTTGTCACATGTAGACTTGAAAATCGGTCACACATGTTCACGTGTCACCCAGTTGTTGTCACATGTAGACTTGAAAATCGGTCACACATGTTCACGTGTCACCCAGTTGTTGTCACATGTAGACTTGAAAATCGGCCACACATGCTCACACGTCACCATGTAGGCTTGAAAATCGGCCACACATTCACGCTCACACGTCACCATGTAGGCTTGAAAATCGGCCACACATTCACACATGCTCACACGTCACCCAGTTGTTGTCCAAGTGTAGGCTTGAAAATCGACCACAGCGTGTTGAGAATTGAAATGTGAGAGACAAAAAATTTGTCCCACATCGGTGAGGGACAAGCCCAACTAGTGTGGCTTATATGATATTGAATTACTTTCTATATTGTCAATTGATTTTATGGTAGAACTCACAGACATCTTCCGCAACCGGCTTAAGTTCTGGCATTGTTTCTTTCTCCGACAATGTACGCGGGTTACAGGTGTATGAATATTGTAGTCGTGTTGTAAAGCACTAACGTAGGGAAAATTGCCAGTTGTGCATGAATTTGAAGAGAGTCAACATTTTGAATCTCTGTCGACGAAAACGCATTGACCACTCCAATTGGAATTTGTATGCCGTGGGGTTGGGAACAAAACCCACTCAAGGCTCATGTACTTCCGTCGAGTGGCGAAAGAACATAAGAACTAGAGTAGTCCTAAACGTATCTAACTTGAAAAAATGAAATTAGTATTACACTTATTTCTATTGCCTTGCAACCCTTCTCACACTTTAAACAAATTCAATTATTAAATTTTCTTTCATCCAACAGATTCTATCCCAAAATTTAAGTATATTATGTTAAATGGTCATTTATCACAAATGAATAACCTTTTAAATTAAAAATCATCATTCGCTTTTAATTATAAAAAATAAAAAAATTCACTTGTGCACTGATAGAGCTATTCCCCCTCTTATTCTTGAATTTCATATATTTAGCCATTTCAAATCCCAAATTTATTGAACAAAGAACAATAACGTTTGTAAAACCTTGTTATTCTTTGTACACTTTTATCTGTTTCTACTCTACCCTACCTCATACTTGAGTTTTAGGGCTTGCAATTTTTTTTAGTAATTCTTTCTCGAGTTTAATAATTTTTTTCAACAATATAGATAACATCATGGAATGGTTTTGAAATATGAAAACTTGTCGAGAATGATTATGGTTGATGTATATAAATAGATAAAACTATCTACACATATGTAAATATTTGGATATATATTATGATGTTTTGTTTAGTGATTTTATAAATAGTACACGTTTTTTTCCTTCTTCTATACTTGTGTGAGGCATTTGCTCACAAGAAATCCTACTCTGCCACTGATTTCGCCATCGGTTACTTCTAGGTTGTGTTTGGAGGAGATGAGTAGCAAATAAATTCATATCATACATATACTTATTTGAATATTGTGAGAAATTATGAACAAAAATAAAAAGTTAAGAATAAGTGAGATGAGGAATGCGCGTGCGATTAATTAACTGCCCTTAATCAAATCTAAGAGACAATAATTTGACTGTAGCTAAGCTATGGTCAAACCCTTCTCAATTTTAGAATAGATAATTCTCTGAGTCTTTGCTAGTAATGTTATGGTGATTTTCCCTCCATAAAAGTTCATACGTTCTATCCAAGCCATTTGCACAACATTTTTATATATGAACTTTGACTTTTGTTCACCTCGTCAATTTAAATTCCGCGTCCTCATTTCATATTGGTTAATTAAAAAAAAATTTAGCATTATTATCTACCTATAACAAGGATACAAAAAATTGAATATATTTGTCTACTTTTAGTAGTTATTTAACCACGAAATCGTGAAAAACTTCATAAAATATATAATAATATGTCACAAAACGAAGTAAAATACACATAAACAAATAATATTATGTTACAAATGTCATGAAAAAATCTTAAATTAGAGCAAAATTTAGAGAGAGTCAAAATTAATAGCAAGGGTAATACGATCATAAAAAAACTTATATCAAATAGTCAAAGAGTTTAATCTGAAATTTTTTTTTTTTTTAATTTTTCCTAAAATACGCTAAGAAAGTCTTCTATTTATTTTTTGGTCAAAAAAAAGTTTGAAGAGAAGAGAGGATATCCCATCCCAGGCTAAACACAACACAACCTCTTTAACTTACAGATGAAGTATTAGGCCTATTTTTTTTTACAGATCGCCCATTAGGAGCACTCGTCGAAAAAATGTCTTTTCTTTTAAAAAAGAGTTTTTTTGCCTATGACGAATATGTTCCATCCTTTCCTTAATTCCAATTATAACACGTCCACAATGTAGAATCATTTATCCCACCTACGACGAATAATAAAGAAGTTACGTGTGAATAGTTTCAGAAAAAGAAGCGCACGCATATATTCGTAATGTCCGAAACACCTTCCCAGATATAACATTGTTTTCATCTTGACCTTGCCATTACACCATGGCGGTTCGTCTTCTTTTTTATACTATCTGAACGCACGAAATTGTGCCCTGATGCCGTCTGCTGCTTCTGCTTGGTTTCCGAAAGCTGCCATCATGATGTTTGACATTGGCTGTGAATTGTAAAAGAAATAATACCTGACGCGGGAAATTTTATGCCGTCTTTAACATGCACGTCTCCACTGATCTTCTCGTCCTCTTCAAGTAAACTAACTGCCTATAAGTAGATACTCACGCAAACTTATGAGGAACAACAATTGCTTCCATTTATTTGTTTGCCATTTGAGATTTATTTCGTTCATCTCCGAAGCTATTTCTCTACCTCTATTGGGAATCCGTGATAGTATTCCGGTTGATAGTTGTTTAAATTTGGCCACAGCAGTCATCATCTCTCGCTGCGGCTGCCGCCTTCATTACGATTTCTAAACTGGGAAGCAGTTTTCATTTAAGCATGTCTACCACCCTGCATGCAAAGTTGGCGTGCATTGAAATCGAGCTTCTTTTTGATGTTCCGAAAAGCACTCTTAGCAAACACCAAAGAAAATGGCGTTATGCTTTTGCCACAATCTACTGCTCTAGAGCCTTCAACCTTTCACTACCAAAACACAAAAACACCAAAACATCTCCATCTCCTTCTTATACCGCCATTACTATTGAGCCATCGTATAGCTTATTCCAAATTGATCAAACTACCCTCACTAACCTTGTCAAGCAGAAAAATCTCAACCAGCTTCAGGAGCTAGGAGGGGTTGAAGAAATTGCCTCAGCTCTCAAAACTGACGCAGAGTACGGAGTCCATGGCGGTGATGATCCTGAAGACGACATTGCGAAAAGACTCAAAGCATTCGGCTCGAACACGTACAAGAAGCCACCAACAAAAGGGTTCTTCCACTTTGTGTGGGAGGCCTTCAAAGACCTCACAATTCTCATCCTCTTAGGCTGCGCTACGCTTTCTCTTGGCTTGGGAATCAAAGTGCACGGTCTAGAAGATGGATGGATCGATGGCGGAAGCATATTTCTCGCAATTATTCTGGTAATATCTGTTTCTGCTGTGAGTAATTTTAGACAGAACAGACAGTTTGATAAGTTGTCTAAAGTCAGCGACAATGTCCAAATCGAAGCCGTGAGAGGTGGCAGGCGCCAGCAGATTTCCATATTCGAAATTGTAGTTGGTGATGTCATTTGTTTAAAGATCGGAGACCAAGTTCCGGCCGATGGATTGTTTCTAGACGGCCATTCGTTACAAGTAGATGAATCAAGCATGACAGGGGAGAGTGATCATGTCGAAATTAGTCACCACCAGAATCCTTTCTTGTTTTCTGGCACAAAAGTGGCTGATGGCTACGCTCGGATGCTTGTCACCTCTGTTGGAATGAACACGACATGGGGCGAAATGATGAGCCAAATCAGCCGGGACAATGGTGAAGAGACGCCTCTGCAAGCTCGACTTAACAAGCTAACGTCATCGATTGGTAAAGTCGGTTTGGTAGTTGCATTTTTAGTCTTGATTGTGTTGATGGTTAGGTATTTCACTGGAAATACAGAGGACGAGAATGGAAACCGGGAGTATAATGGCAGCAAGACTAAAGTTGACGACATATTAAACGCGGTCGTAGGGATTGTAGCGGCTGCGGTTACAATTGTTGTGGTGGCAATTCCGGAAGGCCTGCCTCTGGCTGTGACTCTAACGCTTGCGTATTCGATGAAGAGAATGATGGCAGATAAGGCGATGGTGAGGAAGCTTTCTGCTTGTGAGACGATGGGGTCTGCAACCGTCATTTGTACCGATAAAACAGGCACTCTCACCATGAATGAAATGAAGGTGACCAAGTTTTGGCTAGGCGAGGAATCCGTGGAAGAAGAGGCGTATTCGTCCATATCTCCTTTTGTTCGTAACTTGATTCATGAAGGGGTCGCTCTGAACACAACCGGGAGTGTGTTCCGGCCTAATTCGGGTTTGGAAATTGAAATCTCGGGGAGTCCTACTGAGAAAGCGATTCTTTCGTGGGCAGTGCATGGGGCCAAGATGGATATGCAGAAAGTGGTGAAGAGTTGCAGCATTCTCTATGTCGAGGCCTTCAATTCGCAGAAGAAACGAAGCGGGGTTTTGATGAAGCGGAAGGTGGACGATTCTATGCAAGCACATTGGAAAGGAGCTGCAGAGATGGTATTAGCAATGTGTACAAGTTACTACAATGCATCTGGAGTGGTTAAAGATATGGATGAGAACGCGAAATTGAAATTTGAGCAGATTATCCAAGGTATGGCGGCGAGCAGCCTCAGATGCATTGCTTTTGCACACACAGAAATTGAGGTACAAGAGCAAGTGGATGATCAAGAACATAAAAATTTGCTAAAAGAAGATGGATTGACACTATTAGGCCTTGTTGGGTTAAAAGATCCATGCCGGCCGGGGGTGAAGAAAGCTGTTGAAGACTGTCAACGTGCAGGGGTGAATGTTAAAATGATCACGGGCGACAATGTGTTCACTGCAAAAGCAATAGCCACAGAATGCGGGATACTCAAGCCTGATCAGGACATGTTCTTCAGCGGCGCAGTGATAGAAGGCGTGCAATTTCGCAACTACACACCGGAAGAAAGAATGGAGAAGGTGGACAAAATCTGTGTGATGGCAAGGTCCTCCCCCTTTGACAAGCTTCTTATGGTGCAGTGCTTGAAACAGCTAGGCCATGTGGTGGCGGTGACAGGGGATGGCACGAACGATGCGCCCGCATTGAAAGAAGCTGACATCGGACTTTCCATGGGGATTCAAGGCACAGAAGTCGCGAAAGAGAGCTCGGATATCGTGATCATGGACGACAACTTTTCGTCGGTGGCCACAGTCTTAAGGTGGGGAAGATGTGTTTACGAAAACATCCAGAAGTTCATCCAATTCCAACTCACCGTCAATGTCGCAGCGCTAGTGATCAACTTTGTAGCAGCAATTTCCGCTGGTGAAGTCCCGTTAACAGCTGTTCAGTTACTGTGGGTGAATTTGATCATGGACACACTAGGTGCTCTGGCTCTCGCCACAGAGAAGCCAACAGAAGAGCTCATGAATAAAAAACCAGTCGGGAGAACGGAACCTCTGATCACCAATATAATGTGGAGGAACCTCCTGCCTCAAGCACTCTACCAGATTGCAATCCTCCTGACATTGCAGTTCAAGGGAAAATCGATCTTCGGTGTGGAGGACAAGGTGAAGGACACACTGATCTTCAACACATTTGTGCTGTGCCAGGTGTTCAATGAGTTCAATGCAAGAAAGCTTGAGAAGAAAAATGTGTTCAGAGGAATTCACACCAACAAGTTGTTTTTGGGAATTATTGGTGTCACAATTTTGCTGCAGGTGGTGATGGTGGAGTTTTTGAAGAAGTTTGCAGATACAGAAAGGTTGAATTGGGGGCAGTGGGGTGCTTGTGTTGGTATTGCAGCAGTCTCTTGGCCGATTGGTTGGATTGTCAAGTCGATTCCTGTTCCTGAGAGTCCTATTTTCAGCTATCTCAAGATGAAGAAGTCGAAGAACTCTATTTGAAATACCTTTGATTTTGAAGGATTGAAGACCCAATTCGATAGAGACTGGTATGTGTAAAAATCACAGTTTGGTATGAATTTTTGTTTAATTATTTCTTACATTCTTTTATTATACTAAAATAATGTAATTTAAACTTTGCTGTACAACATATGTTTGTAGGATGCAAGTATGTTCAACATCTGTTTTTAGTTGATAATGTAATTAGAACTTTAGTCCCAATAATGTAATGTTGCTAATTCTTTTTGAGCTTTTCTCAAAGCATAAAAATAGTCTTTGCTTATTTTATGGTTAATAGTTCATAGTAATTACGAATTCAATATTAAATTAGGTTACTCATTTGTGCTTTAGTCGAACTCCCATTTTCTTTAATGTAAAAATATATCGTTGTACTACAAACAAAAAAAAAAGTTCATAGTAAGTAAAGCCTATAGTGTGTAATAAAATTAACTAGTTTTTGAAATAATTTTGTAGCAAAAAGGATTTTATGTTGAGACTATTTTACATATCAAAAGTAGATTCTTGTATAAAACAAATCTAAGAAATTATTACGTAAAAATAATTACGTACACACACATATATAATATATAATTATTTTTTAACATGAAATATTACAATCCATCCTCCTTAAAATAAATTTCATCCTCGAAATTTGTAAAACCCTGATTATTGTTTAAGTAAGAAAAACAAACCTCAAAAACATAGAAAAATATATCACAAAAGGTATAGTAATAGTTGAAAAGCATTAGTAAAATATTTGATTGGAGAAGTTGGACGGAGACAACCCTTCCATGTCAAGTGGATTGCAATTCTCCAATTATAATGCCTTCCAACTCTAGCATATAAATTGAACACCTTTATAATAAACCTGAGAGGAAAATGAAATTAGTCTCTTACCAGAAAATCATTGAAATCAGTGTAGGAAAATGGATGGATATACAAATCGGAAATGTAACTCACCAATCACCTTACTAATTAGACTCATATATTCTCATCACATGTTATTTACAATTTTATCTCATCACATAGTCCGATACTATGTAGGAATGAGATTTAACTAACTCATCACACAACCCGTTGTTTTATAGAAATGAGAAAATATTACAGACATTACCAACTTGTGTAGGAATGAAAATTTCACTTCGCAATGACCTTTTTCTTTCCTTTTCCTTTGTGAGTAGGAATGAATTACATCTGAATACATTTCCCCATCAAAATTTACAAACATTTACTCAAGAAATTATATTCCTGTGAACCAATTTCAAACATTAAACAACAATAAGTAGTTAAATTACTATTTTTATAAAACTATCACACAAATAAATATATTGAAATAAAGGAACATCATTAAAATACTTCCAACGTTTTCCTAAAACAAAAGTCAATTTCCAAAAGATATGGATAATCATACACAGAAATGCTCTCCTAAGATCCTCATTTTGAGGACCTGTGAGGTCCTATTTCATTTCAACCCTTAAGATTAATTTGACTGTGAAATAATCCAAAATATGATATTATCCCTGTTACAACATAACAGAATAATAATGTTGTAACAGGGATAATAACAAAATATGATATTATTCCTGTTACAACATACCATATATATGACATTCACGCCTAAAACTCTTATTATTATTATTATTATCTTTACTTTTTTTTTATCAAAATTATTATTTTGTTATGTTGTAACAGGGATAATATCATATTTTGGATTATTTCACAGTCAAATTAATCTTAAGGGTTGAAATGAAATAGGACCTCACATATCCTCAAAATGAAGAACTTAGGAGAGCATTCCTGTAATCATACATACATAAATACGCACAGACACGCCCACACATATATAACTTTACTTTCTACGATTTGTAGCTCTTCCAGTGACCTGGAATTCTTATAATTTATAGCACAAGTCTACACACGCATTCTAGTTCCTCAAGAAATTACCACCAATCAAGAAAATCAAATCTCAGCATTATATAAGAAAGTAATATGTGAAATTCAATAGAATTCTAATTTCAAGTCTATTCCACAAACCTGGTAACAAACACAGGTATTATCCTAGGGTATCTAATCCCTAAGCTTTGATACCATTGGTCACGTCCTGATCCCTGAATAAAGACTATTCACGAGTTAGGGTGTGAGTCATATCTTAGTTATAAAAATAAATTCTACAACCAAGATATGGGGGAAAATAAAATAAAAAATTTGTAATGATTACTCAATACAACGTATAACAAAATTTTACATACATAAAATTTATTGAATACGCATCGGAATAAAATAGTGTACAAATTACTTTACAACCGAAACTACCAACAAAATAATAATTAAAATGTGACAATTCTTGCAAATACATAAAATATACACAAATGAGATGCATGAATGTACTCATTCTCTTCTAACCCCGCTCACACGTACCTAAGGCATCCAAGTCTGCACGTCTCATACCATACTTATACCACTTGGCTCCGAATACCTTAGAATATGAGTTAACTTCCGTTCATCCCTTAAACCCAATTTTTCATAATCAAATTCTCAGTTTCCATTTTATTATATAGACACTTCCCCCAACGTCCAATTGTATATTCAAGGTTTGTATATTCAAGCCATTTCCCCGACACGCTAACATATACAAGGTTCATTATTTTATAACCAAGCATTTGTATACTCAAGTCCTTCCCCCGACGCCTGACGTGTACAAGGTTCATTATTTTATATTCAAGGCAAACTTCAGCCCTTAAATATCCTCACAACTCTTTTTCTTACTTTACAAGAATGCTTATGTATATGCCATGTAGCAAGGATATCAATAATCACATGCTCTATAATATCTATAACACTAATCAAACTGTTAGTAGCCAAAATTGTATTATATCTGCAACACTAATCAAATTGTTAGTTGCCAAAATTGTATTATATTATCAATAATATACAGTATGGATAACACACAACAATCTAATTGAGAATATTACTTCACCATTTTACTCCATCTCTCTCTAGGTGATATTGATGCATAAACCCATTTGAGTTCCATAGAGCAATTCTATTGGGTAAGCTCTCATGCATTTTCTGGAATTTTTCTCTCTTATTTTACAACATTCTCAAGGGAAGTAAATGGAGACTTTCGATGGTTTAGTGGAGTGCTTCTCATGGCAATGATCTCAAAATGTAAATGCATAAACAACACAAGATTTAAATGGTTCACCAAATCGACTACATCTACTGGGGTTTGCTTTCATTGTATTTAACTATATATAAGAGACCTACAAATACAATGAAAGGTATCTTAAAGCCTTAACAATATGTAAAAGAAAGATAAGAGGTAATTTAATTTGAAGGGGAGAATGGTTTTTTGTTGGAGTTGTTATGTTTCTTTTTTCTTCTTCTTCCTCTCTCTTTTTCCCCATGTCTTCCGTTAGTTCTTGCTCCTTCCTTTACAAAGATTGCATGACATTTTTCTCTCCAAAAAAATCTCCTAAATGTGCCAATAGAAAGAAGCCAAGTGTGGTGCTAATCCTTACCATAAAATGTGTTCCAATAACAAGGCAACAAGTGTTGTCCTAATCATTAAGAATGATATGTATTCCAATGGAAAAACAACAAGTGTTAAGTTAATCATGAACTAATGAATATCATGCAAGATGTTCCTCGCATTAAAGGCAATGCGAAATGTTCTAACCACAATAAGTTTTCATCTTCCTCTATTTAGAGTGATGAATATCATCCTAATGGTTATCAACTTTGCCAACTCACCCTTATATATACTTCCACCTCTTATTTTAGAGTAATGAATAATACCTACTCTTTACTCTCTAATGATTGTCAAAATGGCACCTTGCCTTCATGAGAAAAATCAAGCCAAACTCGTCATAATCCCCTTCTCTAATTCAAACTAAATAATATCTCTAATTACATATGAAAATGAAATAATACTAGCTAGTTTGAAATAATTTTGTAGCAAAAAGGATTTGAGTAAATTGTAGCAATGTTCCCTTAACTTTCACTCAATTGAAGCAATGGACCCTCAACTAAAAATCCATTACCATTAGTCCCTCAACTCATCAAAACGTGCAACTATGATCCTTCAACTAAAAATTCATTATCATTGGTCCGTTAACTTTAATCCAACTGGAGAAATGGTTCCTCAACTTTAACTCATTTTGACAAAATTTTAACGAAGTTGACGAAAATGACTATAGCTACATGTTTTGATAAGCTAAGAGATCCCAATTATAGCAATGATCCTTCCAACATAATTTATTTTAACAAAATTTTAACGAAGTTAACAAAAAGAACCATAGTTACACATTTTGATTGGATTTTTAGTTGATGGACCATTGCTCCAATTTGATTTAAGTTAAGGGACCATTGCTACAATTTACTCAAAGGATTTTACGCTAAGACTATTTTACATATCGAAAGTAGATTCTCGTATAAAACAAATCTAATAAAATCATTACGTAAAAATAATTATCCACACACACATATATATAATATAGAATCATTTTTTATTAAATACGGGCTATTACAATTAATTAGTAAACAACTTATATGGTTTATTACTATTCCTATTCTGATTCCTTAAAATTTTAGTAAACAATTCTAACAGGAATCTGATTCCACCATATTCCAACTCCTCTTCAATTCAATTCAATTCTTCTTATTCTGATTACAAATTAGTAAATGAGCCATTAGGACAACTCATAGGACTGGAAAAACCTTGCACGGTTTAGTACTTACATCTAAACCTCTTCAAATTGAACCTGAGTCCTCTTGAGATTGAACTCGATTCTCACTTAATCTCCTAAATCAAATTTTGCTACTCAACCACCTGAAACTAACTCGTTTCTCAGGTTGCTCCATAGTGTCTAAATCCGTCAAAACCATTTATGTTACAAAACTAAGACCCAATGTTGTTGATATGTGTCGCAATAAGTACAATTTGGCTAAAAAATAATAATAGTTGGGTATTTTGAATTCAAAATTATCTTTTCCAAATATGAAAAATAAAACTCAACTTGTTTTTCACTTTGCTCCATTGTGTCCAAACCCATTAACAAATTTGTCAAAACTATATATATGTCAAAACTAGGACCCATTGTTGCTAAGATGTGTGACAATAAGTACAATTTGGCTAAAAAAATTAATAATAGTCGGGTGTTTTGAATTCAAAATTTCTTTTTAAAATAAGAAAAATAAGAATCTAACAAATTTTATGTGCACATGTGACGCACATCTCAACAACAATGCGTTACATTTGCGCCACGCAAACCATTTTAATAGATTTATTAACGAACTTGGTGGTAAGAGGTAAAATAAGACACCTATAAATTTCTGAAGGTTGACTTCAAGTAGGTTGAAGGTTGACTTCAAGTAGGTGAATGTTTTAAATAAAACTTTTTGTTTCGAATGGCTTCTCAAGGTTTCAAAGAAGTCTCCCTCAAAATACTTTAGTTGTCAATTCATAGAGTTTTGTATTCATAATAATCTCTACAAATATATAATCGTTAGTCATTAAATTGTATAAAAAAAAATAATGAATAAAAGTATTATAAATTGTTTATCTGTTTGTTATAGTTAATCGACAAAACAATCTTATTTTTAATTAATTTTTTTATAGAAAATAATTTTACATCATAATTTATAATATAAACGGTTCCGATTATAATCACTAAGTTATGTTCAGAGTATTTTTACTTGCATAAGGCATGGGTCCACGGGCGACAACCGTATATCCGACGTTACGAAATTACGAGCCACTTGTCTGTCTAGAGCGTCCCCACAACGTATATAAAGCCTTCACTCCGAAGCGAAGCGGGGTCAGCAGCAGCAGAGACTCCCTCTCCAAAAACCTAATAAAAAACCCTCGCACTAAACCTCCATTTCCCCTCGCTGGAAACTTGCCCCACCCGAAACAGCGTCGCACGAACGGTACCAGAAACCCTAGTTATACAGAGAGACTGAGAGAGACTAGAGCAGACGACATGTCGCAGTCACTGGAGCTTTTGCTGATACAATTCCTGATGCCGGACAACGACGCCCGGCGGCAGGCGGAGGACCAGATAAAGCGGTTGGCCAAGGACCCCCAGGTGGTTCCTGCGCTCGTACAGCACCTCCGCACTGCCAAGACGCCGAACGTGCGGCAATTGGCCGCCGTGCTTTTGAGGAAGAAGATCACTGGACACTGGGCCAAGCTCTCTCCTCAGAGTAAACACCTCGTTAAGCAGTCCCTCATTGAGAGCATCACAATGGAGCACAGGTCTGAATTTATATCTATTGCTTTGTTTTCGATTTTGGGTGATGCTTAATTGCTTGAGCTTGTGTGTCAGTGTCATTTATTTGCTTTACATTCAAAATGGTTTGCTTATTGATCTTCATGGTGTTTACGCAGTCCGCCGGTGAGGAGAGCCAGTGCCAATGTGGTTAGCGTCGTTGCAAAATATGCGGTCCCGGCTGGAGAATGGCCGGATTTGTTGCCCTTTCTGTTTCAATGTAGTCAGAGTGCACAGGAAGAACATAGAGAGGTAATTTCCGTTGTGTTCTGAAAAACCCTTTTCTTTTTCTTGTTGCACTCTCTATATCGTTCCCCATGTTAACTTCATTGCGCTTTATATAACTGTAATCCTGAAAGTTCATGAACACTTGTGACATTACTCACAAGAGGAGGCGTAATGGTTGGTAAGACTAAACCTTTGGTGCATTATTTGCAAAATGGAAGCTGAAAGTTTGACCGCTTTTTCCCTTCATTTCCCTACAATGTCCAAAGTTGTGGCATAAATTGTGTATGGAAGCTAATATAGCCGGGGTGATTCATGAGTTGTGCGATTATGCTTGTTTAGAAACCTTATGCATTATAGTTTTGGAGTAGGGGAACATAACAAGAATCTTTTGGAGGTGGTTTGTTGGCTAGTTTGGGGTATTTCGTATAGGACTAAATAATAGGATTATTGGAGATTCTAGGGGGGAAGTGGAAGGCTTGAGGATGGTGGTTGCAATTGGGTATCATTGTGGGCATCAATTTCTTTTGGGATATATCATTCTCCTGTATTACTGCAGATTAGAAGGCAGCTGATTGGGATAGTGCTGTATTGTTTTTGTTGGACCTTTTTATGTGCTGTTTAACAGCTAATATGCTAGAGGTTCTGCACTTTTTTATTGGACATATTTTCTGCTATGTATCGTTATTGTTGTCTCTTAATAAAATCTTTGAGTTTGTCGCAAAAAATAATTTTGACTGCAGCCAAAATTAAACATCTCCATAGAGTAGTTTCCTTCTAATTTATCTTAAAGCCCAAGTAATCCAAGCCATCGATAGGTAACTATTTCTTGGTCAAATGCACGCCACTCCAAACAGGTGCGGCAACGTGACCCAATTTTGTAATATGAAAGAGAAATGCAAAAAAGGGTGGAGAAGAATTGATGAGCATATGTTTGGAAGACATCACAAGTTTCTGTTTATGCTTTGGGCAACAAACAACAGAAAACCTGCACTTTTACCACTGTTCTAAATCATTAAATAACTTAATCAGGTGAACTTGATTAACTTATATTGAGTGGAAATGGATGGTCTATGAATTGAGCTATCAAAGGAATTTGTGTGATGAGGAGTTAGGAGAATTATCGGCTTTGCTGTTAAGAATAGAACAGATATGGTTATATCCTTCAAGAGCTGACTCAAGTCGATGGAGTCTGGAATCATTGGGAAGCTTTTCCATTAAATAGTTAAATATAATACAGATATGGATTTTCAGCCATATGGTTTGATTATGAAGTCTAAAGTTCCCCAATGTGAAAGTCTTTACCTGGTTAGGGGCTCAAGGGAAGGTTAACATGCGCGAAATGCTTCCGGAAAGGAGACCCACTAAACTAATGCCCTCAAAGGTGCATCCTTTGCAAGCATTGTCTAGAATCTGTTGATCATGTCTTTTTACATTATCTGGTGGTTCTGAAGCTTCGAGAGGAGATGGGTTATTTCCAGAGATTGCGTTGCTTTTATATGAGAGAAGCATAAAATAAAAATACCAGGAAAGTGGTAGAAAACCAGGACTTTATGGGGTTGTATTTTTTGGCTGTGTTATGGGTAATATGGATGGAAAGAAATAGGATGTTTTTTGAGGGTGGGAATCAGCAGAGAGGAGTTATTGGAGAAAGTTTGTTTATGGTCTTCAGGATTTTAAAGATGTGTTTTTTTTTTTTTTTTTTTTTTCAGTTATTTGGCTTGATTGGAACCCCACTATGGATTTTTCATAGCTGCTTTTTAGGGGTATTTCATTTGTTGTTTCACTGATCTTTCTTTTTTTTTTCTTTTTTTTTTTTTTGGCTTTGTTTTTATTTTGCGGACATCTTATCCACTTTTGTAATCCATCATTCAACTGTGAATGCAAACTCTTGTTTATGCTAGTATGTAGGTCAGATTCACTATACTGATTTATACGGTTGATTTTGCTTTGTTGAAATAAGGTGGCATTGATTCTGTTCAGCTCTTTGACTGAAACAATAGGGAATACTTTTCGGCCACATTTCGCAGATTTGCAAGCACTTCTCTTGAAATGCCTGCAGGATGAGACAAGCAACCGCGTCAGAGTTGCTGCACTCAAGTAATGCTTACTATATTCATAAGTTTGATATATTTATGCTTTTTTTTCTAATAAGTGATTAGCTTGTGTTTTCTCATTTGAATTGTTGAATTGTTATGCCAGGGCCGTAGGGTCTTTTCTGGAATTCACCCATGATGGGGTTGAAGTGGTGAGTTTGTATTCATGCTGTCTCTTTATATCACAAATAAATTCTTTTATGAGCAATACGTTCTTCAATATTGATTATCTGTTTCTGTTTGTCCTCTATACTTGGGTAAGTTGGATAACCTAAAATGATGTTGAAGATTTAAAGTTCCCGTGAATTACTATGTGTTTACTACTCAGCATGTTTGATAGCACAATGCATTTTTTTAAACAATTCAATTAAAAAAATTTAAACACAAAAATCACCAAACAGATAAGGCTTTTGAAATATAAACTAAAGCAACTATTTTATTATTTATAAGGATCCATCACCTATTATTTATAAGGATCCATCACCTTAACAACAAGAGTATCTCTTTCTTGGTTTAGAAAAATATACAAATAAATTCAGTCTTCTGTTGGTATGATGGAACGTGCTCTTGACTGGTTTTGGTGAGAGAGATTTTGGTTTAGCTCATAGATTCATTTGTCTTAGATTACACTGTATTGTTTTGTATTTGACAGACACATCAGACCTATGGTAATTTTTCCTTTGATTTTTTATTCTATTGGACATGATCATATATTCATTGGCTGTTACATCTTTTAGTATACCTAATGTTTGAATTTCATGGAATATGATCTTGGCTGGCTATGCGCTGAATGGTTGATGAAAAATAGCATTTCAGAACGTGATTTTTAGTGAGGCTGTGATGAAATTTATCACTTAACTCCCTGTGAACAGAGGATTAAAGTTCCTCTTTGAATCCTTTAATAAAATTTTCACAAGAGAAAATTACTCTCTCATCAAAACCACAGGTGATAGTCAGTTATAATTTTGGGATTCATTTGAAGACGAAATAGTGACCACGCTTTAATCAACATTCTTAAATAGACCAACATAAGATCCCAAGTCTGACTGACCAAACATGACAATCTTATTCCTTCGGCATTTTATTCCAAGCAATCTGATGCTTTCCACATCTCATGTCAAGCATTCCAAATAGGCATTTTGTTTTTTGTGTTATTTGCATTTTCTCCCAAATTTCTTGCAGTGTTACTAATTAGTTCGTTTTTATTGGCATTTATCGTATTCATACCAATCCAGGTGAAGTTTCGAGAATTCATACCCAGCATCTTAAATGTTTCAAGACAATGCCTTGCAGCTGGCGAGGAGGATGTTGCTATTATTGCTTTTGAAATTTTTGATGAGTTGATTGAATCTCCCGCACCTCTTCTTGGGGAATCTGTTAAGTCCATTGTGCAATTCTCTCTTGAAGTTTGCTCTAGTCAAAGTTTAGAATCTAATACACGTCATCAGGTTAGTAAAAAGGCTCAGTTTTCTCGTCTTTTCTGTATGCTCTCAATCTGTGGTTGGGCTGATAAGTTTGGGACTGGACCTAACAATTTCCGTTTGAGACCAAATTTTTTTGCCACTTTCCTTTCCATTTTGGCCCTCAAGATATGAAAAAGAAAAACTGAGACAGCTGAAAACCATAGTCGCTCCCACCAAGGATTCCCTCTTGCACCTGCTTGCTATTTCTCTCTTTCCTCTCTTTCTCCTCTCTATGCAAACTGCGGGATCAAAGGCCGGCAACTTTGCCCCTCAGATATGATCCTAACTAGCTCTTGCAGATCCGGTGTACTGGATGATGTGCTCTCTCTGTTGCTTGGGTGCGTAGCCCCATCAGCTCTCTCAGTTGTATGTGGGGATCTCTAGTGTTGCATTGCGATTTTGGGTTGTTGCAGCCTCAGGTTTCGACCTGCAACCTGGGGGTCGGAAGGGTCGTCAGCTTCCTACTGATCGGATTTGATAGTTGTAGAGAGAGAGAGAGAGAGAGAGAGAGAGAGAGAGAGAGGCAATTTTTCAGCAGCGCAGCCGTTACAGACTTCGATGGAAATTGGAGCTGCTGTGGGTTTTGCGCTTTTCAGTTTGTTTTTTTTTTTTTTTTAATGGGGGAAAAATGGAAAGGTGAAGTGGCAAAAAAAAAGTTGGTTCTCATCGGTAAACCAAGGCTCTCTGTCTGTTAATATTCCTCATCTTTGTTTCTTTCGTTTTTGCTGCTTCTCAGGCAGTTCAGATAGTTTCATGGCTAGCAAAGTATAAATCCAATTCCCTCAAAAAGCATAAGCTGGTCATCCCTATTCTGCAAGTTATGTGCCCATTGCTCGCGGAATCAAATGATGAAGATAAGGATGATGATCTTGCTCCAGATCGGGCTGCTGCAGAAGTTATTGATACTATGGCTTTGAACATACCAAAGCATGTTTTCCACCCTGTCTTTGAATTTTCTTCTTTAAGCAGTCAAAATGCAAATCCAAAATATCGGGAAGCATCTGTTACCGCTTTAGGTGTCATTTCAGAGGGTTGTTTGGAGATGATAAAAGATAAGTTGGATCCAGTTCTTCATATTGTTTTAGGCGCTCTGAGAGATCCTGAGGAAATGGTTAGGGGGGCTGCATCATTTGCATTGGGTCAGTTTGCGGAGCATTTGCAGCCTGAAATTGTTTCCCACTATCAAAGTGTGCTTCCTTGCATTTTGAATGCCCTCGAGGATGCATCTGACGAAGTGAAGGTATGTTTAGTAGAAGAAAATTAGAAGATTGGTATAGTTTATTCATATGTATTTGATATGATTAAAACAATCTGTATGTGCAGGAGAAGTCATATTATGCTTTGGCGGCATTTTGTGACAACATGGGTGAGGAAATTCTTCCATTCCTTGATCCATTGATGGGAAAACTACTGGGGGCCCTCCATAATAGCCCTCGTAATTTGCAGGAGACGTGCATGGTATGGTCGTCTTCTTTGGGCTGAAGATTTGAAGTAAATTCTTTTAAACATTATCTAGGTATCCAATGAATTATTTTAAATTTATTGATTTGCATCATATTGCAGTCTGCGATTGGTTCAGTTGCATCTGCTGCCGAACAGGCATTCGTTCCGTATGCTGAAGGGGTTTTGGAGTTGATGAAAAATTTCTTGGTGCTTAGTAATGATGAGGATCTTCGTTCACGAGCAAGAGCTACTGAATTAGTTGGAATAGTTGCAATGTGTGTGGGGAGAACTAGGATGGAACCAATTTTACCCCCTTATATAGAAGCTGCAATTTCTGTAATTTATATTTCCTCATTCCTTTGACTATGATTATTTTGTCTCAATGATGTTAGTTAACACATCTAGTGTTATCACAGGGTTTTGGATTGGAATTCAGTGAACTTCGGGAGTATATTCATGGATTCTTCAGCAATGTGGCAGAAATTTTGGATGATGGCTTTATACAGGTATGGAAGGCTTTAGTTGGGTTATGCTTATTATAATTATTCACTTGATGCCCGTTTTCACGAGTTATTTTTCCCTCTTTGGAAAACAGTATCTTCCTCATGTCGTACCCCTGGCGTTTTCTTCCTGCAATCTTGATGATGGAGCTGCAGTGGACATCGATGAGTCTGATGATGAAAACATTAATGGATTTGGTGGAGTTTCATCTGATGATGAAGCTCATGATGAGCCAAGAGTACGAAATATCAGCGTAAGAACAGGAGTTTTAGATGAAAAAGCAGCTGCAACTCAAGCTCTTGGCTTATTTGCACTACATACGAAGGCCTCATATGCACCGTATCCAACATGTAATTTTATTTGATCCTTAGGTTAGCATTCTAAGTTTATGGATATACAATGTTAATCAATAAGTATGATTTTGGTATCTTTGACTTCTTTTAAGCTATTTGGAGGAATCATTAAAGATCCTAGTACGACACTCAGGGTATTTCCATGAAGATGTTCGGCTACAAGCAATCATTTCACTGAAACGTGAGTTCAAACTTTTTGTCTGTATCTGCATGCTATCTGTCAAAGGTTACTCATCTTAAAGGATACTGGAAATGTGGATGAGCTGGTTAATTTTCATTGAGTACTGTCTTGTTTTTCTGTAGATTGTATGATATTAATATCACTTGTTCATTAACAACTCATGTTTGGTTGATTTCAAATACAGATATTTTAACAGCAGCACAGGCAGTTTACCAGAATCATAATGTTAGTGGCCATTCATCTCTCTCTCTCTCTCTCTCTCTCTCTCTCTCTCTCTCTCTCTCTCTCTAACTACTGACTTCTTCCATGTTGAATCATGTCTGATTTTTTTATTACTTAATATGACACAAACTTCAGACACCTGTTTCATTTACATATTTAGTATTGATCTGTACATGCAAGTGTGTGTCATGATCACTGTTATTTGGTTTTGCAAACTTGTTTGTAGCATATTCATCTGTGTATTGTAATGGCTTCTTGGACCCTCCTTTTTGGTGTCGCCTTGGTATATAGTTGAGATTTCATTTGAAATTATTAGGTATCAAAGTATGGTACTAAATGTTTTTGTGTTCTTGTTTTGCAGGAAGGACAAGCAAGGGCTAAGGAAATCCTGGGTAAGATAAAGACCTGAAAACAGAAGATATTTGTACCTGTCCTCATCCTGGTTTTCTGTTACATTATCATCAAACTCTTCAAAATCTGCAGATACTGTGATGAATACTTATATCAAGACTATGACTGAAGATGATGACAAGGAAGTTGTTGCTCAAGCTTGTATGAGCCTTGCTGATATCATCAAAGATTATGGATATATGGTTGTTGAGCCTTGTAAGTATGATTTGTAGTTGGGTGTTATCCTATTTGTTGAAGTAACTTCTAAAGGCTGATAAAATGATGTCATCCAATATCAGATGTACCACGGGTTGTTAATGCTACTCTGGTACTGCTTCGGGAGGAATCAGCTTGTCAGCAGACAGAATCCGATGATGAAATTGATGACGATGATGTTGTGCATGATGAAGAACTTATGGACGCAGTTTCTGACCTTCTTCCTGCTTTTGCGAAGTCAATGGGTCCTCATTTTGCACCTATTTTTGCTACGCTATTTGAACCTTTAATGAAATTCGCGGTGGGTTGCAAAAATATTATATCAAATTTAGTTGCAAGACCTTGCCAGCGTTTTGCTAGAATAGGTATTTTCCTAATTTAACCATTGGTGTGTTCAGAGAGCTTCACGGCCATTGCAAGATCGGACAATGGTTGTTGCCTGCCTTGCTGAAGTCGCTCAAGACATGGGTGCTCCAATTGCTGGATACGTCGATGTAAATTTTATCAAATTTCTTATACATTATTCTTTTAAAAGAAAATTAAAAATGTACATTAAGTTCTAGGATACATTAAGCTAGTTTCTGATATTTGTGTCTGGTTTCAGAGGGTGATGCCCTTGGTAATCAAAGAACTAGCATCATCAGACGCCACCAATAGAAGGAATGCTGCTTTTTGTGTTGGAGAGTTCTGTAAAAATGGGGGTGAAGGGACGTTGAAGTATCCTTTTTTATGTTAAAGACTTTTTAATGTCTTTTCCTTCTTCCTTATTTTTTCTTTGGAATTTTCTTTATCCTCTGATTGGTGTTCTGAGTTCAGGTATTACAGGATTTGTGACGAATATTTGTTTGTAGAAATTAGTTTGGCGTTGAAACCTAGAATGTGCCTTCTGCTAGCGTGTCCTTTAATCATTTTCCAGATACTATGGTGATATATTGCGTGGACTTTACCCACTATTTGGGGAATCTGAGCCAGATGATGCCGTCAGGGATAACGCAGCTGGTGCAGTGGCAAGGATGATAATGGTCTACTATTCAAAAATGCTTGTGTTTATGAACTTCCTGAGAAATTTGGGTCGACAATGTCTGCGCGGTAGGCTTGAAAAATTGGCGACAAGTGTAACCCTGATATTTGAATCACCAATATCTACTGTAGGATACTGTAGGCTTTGGTGCATTCACGCACTAGTCCGATGAACTGGTGCAAATATAGAACGTTTGCCCTCCATGCAACCCCCGAAGACGCGTCTTCTCTAAGATTCCACAGAAGTCCGCCGCAAGCATCTGACAGAGTAGCCGTGTTCATCTCATGGCAAATCGTACTTCACTTGTCCAAGGTACAGACCACAGGCAGGTGCCATGGGACTAGCAGCAGACACCGTCTTTGCCTTCAAGATCCTCTCGACTGTAAATTCCAATTTGTTTAGGAAAGAAAAAAAGGTTTAGCTCGTTAGAGGAGTAGGATCAAATTACGAAGAACAAAATCCATGCCGCTCACCATCAGGTACTTTTAAGTCTCCGGTGCCAACGCACTTGAGTACACCAACAAGCAGTCTAACCTGCATAAATCTCAACAGCCTCAGTAAATAGGTTGTAAACTGCTTGAACTGGAGGTAGATAGACTATAAATAGACTCCAAGATGAATTTCCAATCAATTTTTGGTATAACTCTCAGTTTCGGTTGGCATCATTTGAAAAGAAAAAAAAACTAATAAATTACCCAAAATATAAGTGTGGTAGAAATTAAACGATTCTGTAGAACTCATGACACAGTGCTCAATAAAGAGGGCACAACGCATTTATACGAGAGATATACAAAATAAAATTTTGAAAACTCAAAAAGGAGAACAAAAATTTCAAGTAATACTTATAATGCAAATAAATCCCTGTTAATTATGTCCGAATTCGCTAATGATAGATTTGTTAAGTTATTTTACGGGGGATGGTGGTACTGTCATTAGGGACGGGAACACTCAAATACTTTTAGGCTAGCAAAGTACACACCCAAAAGCAACCAAAAACAGTGCAAACTCGAGAAACGTTTGCCTCTCCCTATGAACAGAAGTCAAGATAACATAAACAGCAGGTGTGAATGAAAAAAAAAAAAAAAAAAAAAAAAAAAAAGGAGGAAAATTACGTTTAGGAACAAGAAGAAAGCATACAACACATACAAGAAATAATAAGCAAGATGTTTAGGAAGAAGAAACTCAACCTGGTGGTATAGAAAAGAACGTGCTCGTGCGGTTACCACAAAGCAACGGTGTTTTTTTCTCACGCCAAATCCTTGTCCTTCATTGAAACTAGAGGGTGTATCAGTCTCTGATTTGTTAGCGTGGGCATGAGGATCTTCCTCCACTAAATTGTTTTGTTTCCTCTCCATTATTGATGGAAAACAAGGACTTGACACTACCTCAGAAACATTAAGTTCATCCAACGTTCTGATCGGCGACTTTGCCTATAAATAACATAAGTTAAAAACATTATTCTTTTCCTTAATTTAGAGAACATCAAACACATACAACACATACAGGAAATAAAAGGAAAGAATATACAAGATAAGCTAGAATGAGTATGCTACGGTATAATGTCAATAGTAAAGCATTCAACACTTCGAAATATCTTCCTAATTACGTAAGTTACCTGTTGAAATATCTTCCTAGTACTTAGTAAAATACAGAAAGGGTATACTACATAAAAAAAAAATAAGTACATGTATTATTCCGCAACTTTACTAAAAAAAATACTTTGAAAAAATTGGCCATTTTTTTTTATTTTAATATTTTATTTATTAAAAATATTTATTTATTTTTAATACTTCAATAATATATTACATACAAAACGCATGTACGTACGTGTCTAATACTTTGGAGTTATAAAAAAGGTTGAATTTTAAGAATCATTAAAACGTGTACAGAAAACGGAAGTATTTTTGAAAAATACGTACTTACATGTATAATAAGCGTATTATATGTGAATTTACTAACTATGTCACATATAAGTTCCTGCCAACCTTTTGGTGAACGTTAACTCACAGATGCATCCTCAATCTGAATGAAGGTTAACAAAAGGACTATCTCAAGAGACAGTGGATACCAAAGACCATAAAGAGACGGGAATATCACAGATGCTATATCAACCAATAAAGATACATCTCATCATATACTTTTTTTTTTGTGGGTAGAAAAGAAACAAAAACCTCATAGTATAATATCAGCAAGCAAACAAGGGGAAGTACATTAAATCCTAACTAATTAGGAGGTAAGGAACAACCTGACAACCTGCTGCCCTAAAGGAACTAAAATCATGATGTCCAACCAGAACTTTGCATGCTTCCTGCATCAATTTGAATCAAGGAAATTGCATTAGACGAAAAATTAATGACCAGATATATTTAGAGCAAACATAATATTTGCCAAAACTGCAAAGGAACCTGCATAGAGCAAAGATCCAGCTCCTCAGGTACATGCCATGCCCGGTCTTTTTCAAAAGTTGACAAAGGATCTGGTCCGGACAGAAAACGGTAGAAGTACCTGAGGAAATTTCAACAAAGCCAAAAAAAAAAAAATTCATGTATGGTCCCTGAATCTCAGGCCTAACTACATCATTATTCAAACACAATCGAAAACAATACTGCTATGTTATATATTCTAAACAAAATTAGCTTACTGTAACTCAACCATTGAAAGGTTATGGTCCATTCTACAGAAGTTTATCTGGTGGATACCACCATACTATGTAAAATGGCAGATAGCGGCAATCTAGTTTACATTTGCCAGACTAACTTGAATATTCTACAAGTCAAGTAAGCATGGAAAAATATGTATGCGTACCATTAATAACATATACGAGTCCCCAGACATAACTTAAGGTTGCAGTTGTTTTACATAATTTCAGATTCATGAGTACCTACGTGCGCTCTTGGGCTTTATATCGAGCATGAAAATCTGCTGGAACACTTCGGACATCTATCACCATCACGTCACCTTCATTCTTCTGATGGAACAAAAACGAAGTGTCAGGATCTCCACATCAAAATAAAACTACAAAGTATATATTGGCTATAGTTTCAAATCCGCAATTCCAGATATACAATCAAACGAAGTCTCCATCTGATATTTTTGTGATTCGAACAATCAAAAGAAAGCACACCTGTAAGAAATGATTCACTGCTTTTTTGACCACTGCAGGTTCATGGGGTTCTAACTGCATTTCAACAAAATAAAAGTAACTTTTATATCAACCAGAGCTGTTCAAATATGAGGGTGCCTCTGTGTATGCATGCAAAACATGATCCTCAACCTACACTGAACACCAAAATAGGGCTATTAAAAGACAACAATTATCACCGACGCACTTGTTTAACTAAAAGTCCTTGAAATTTAATTATGACTCAAAGACCTAGTCTTTAGCTTCAGAATATGATGTTTCTTAATGGATTGATAAACATCAAATTTAACAGCATTTCACTCCACTTGTCCCGTCAATTATATGCAGTTGTATTATAAGTTAACATGTTAATTTTCAAATGAAATACCACTTCACCAGGCTTCCTTTTGCTAATACGCTCGACATCTACATGACAAACATTCGACAAGGCATGGACTCCAGCATCCTACAACAGCAAATGAGAATACATCCACCGCATCTCCCAGTTAATATAACGCTTGCTAAAAAATAAAGACGAAAAGGTGAAACTTAATACTCTTAATCTTATACTTCTTATGAGATAACAAGTCGAAGAAAACCAGCAATAGTAAATTACAAAGACAACAAAGTCCCAAGTAGACTTACAGTTCGACTCGAACAGAATATCGAAACCGGCTGCCCAATAAATTTACAAAATGCCTCCTACAAAAATCAAAAGATCAATTAACCGACCACTTGATTTGCAGCAAAATTAGCATTTCGAATTGAAGAAACTGAGGTTCCACCATAAAACCAATTGGCAATATGGGGAGTAACCCAACCTCTTATAAGCCCATGCAAGGCCCCTCCTCTCATCAATGTGGGACTAATTCTCAACACAAATAATACATAGACTGCAATGATCCGAAGCGGAGGAAATGAAAGGACAATACAACTTCAAAGGTAATGAAATTCTCATTGGTAACGAAAAAAGATTGAGCATTTATCATTCAATCTCAAATTCCACAGAAATCACCTCAAGAACGCCAACAACTGTGCGGCAATTGGACTGCTGCTGCGAGCCCGAAAAGCGAGTACCAATGTACTCGATTGCCAGAAGATATCGCTGGATTCGAGGGTGTTGGCTCATCGATTGCGGTTGCTGCGACTCCTGATCGCCGTCGCTGAAATCGTCGGTGGTTTTGGAAATCTTTGAAGGCCTTTGGGGAGATTGGGAGTTGCTGATGCTATGTAGTTCGAGTGGGTGCTTAAGATTTTCTGACATTGGACTCCAGAGTTTTGGGGGTGCAAAGTTTTGAACTTGGGGAAATCAGGGCTTTAGCTATTGTTTGAATGCAGGGTTGTACCCGAAACCCGACCCGCGTTTCATATGCACTGTAAAAGGAAAAATACACTTCTAACCTTACGGTTCGACGAAGAAATTTAAAATTATTACAGAATTTTAAAATGACGGAAATTGTATTGTCGAGATTTTATTTTCTAGAATTTGTGAATTTTCTTGTTTGGATAACCTAAAATAACAATGAAATTGAATACGGAATTTGTTATTTTTAAGCCCTCAATCATAGAAATTGGGAAATGACACATATTTATATGGAATTTAAACTTAGAAATTGGAGGTCACAAATTCCAAGTTTTTTTTTTTCACGCGAAAATTCTAAATTCCTATGTTTATAAGTCCAAACAAGGGAATTAGTTCATGTCAATTTACAAATTTTGATTTTATCTAAATTTCAAGTTTATTTTCCTCGTCCAAATATAATGTAAAAATGTATCAAGACAGACTTACATATATGCACAGGTCTTACCTATGCACTTAAGCACCAATCAATTAGTGATTTAATATGCATTTAGTTCGACTGATAAATATGTTTTTTATGATTTGAACCGTTTGCTTTATAAATCTTCTTTAATAGTTATCCTTACCAAAATTTTTTCAAATCGAAAAGACGTTTTTGTTCTTTTATGTAATTGTGACATAGAACAAAGACAAGAACGGTGTCATCGAACTACAACGAAATGATCAGGTCAATGATCAAATAGCTAAATGATTCTCAATTTGACTATAGTTAAGTTTAATTAAGTTCGACTCTAGTAAATAATTTATTATAATAAGTTCATTACATGGCTGAGCTAAATCCAATGGTGGAGTCTGCAATCACTTGAGCAAGTAATTATGGGTGTTGTATTCACACACTTTTTATAAATTTCTATCATTTGGTTTCTTCTGTACAATCCATTCTCGAATGCCGAAAATTAAAATGAGTGTAAAATGTAACATATAACATGAGGTGTGTGATAGCACCACACTTAATTATAACTGAACTAAATTTTCTATTTCGTAAAGACTAAATTAAGAATAATACTTGCATTCCTCTATTGGGGATGAACTCATTTTCCACTTGAAATAACGTAGCTGAAGAAAGTTGAAATTCTAACGTAAAATCAATTAGCGATTGGGGAGTTGCTCAATTGTTTATAAGCACATGCAAGTCCCTTATTTACGGATGAGGATCCTCTCCGAATTCCCTTTGTGGGAATTCTAGAGATCCTTACATCCTAGTCATCCATCGTACATCGTGCAGCCAATTTTCGTTAAGTATTATTTGTGTTTAATTTTAAATAAAAAAATTCAAAAAATCTAACTGCACGATATACGATGAGTGGTTAGAATGTGAGAATCCCCACAATTTGAATCCAGATGGGATTATCCCTTATTTCCCCAAAAAAAAAAAATTAATTGTTGGGTAAATTACAAAAAACTACCTCAACTATTGGTGTCACGACACTTTCATACCTTATTTTTTAAAATTGACAGTGTCATACCTCATCTTACAAATTTGTGCCAATGTCAGACTTCCGTTAGTTTTTCTGTTAATTTCTCAGTTAAGTGCTAACGTAGCTAGAGACGGGACCTATTTTTTATTAAAAAAATAATTAATTATTAAAAATTTTATAAAACAAAAAAACAAAAAACCAAAAAAAACCCATCAACCCGTGTCCCCCCTCCCCAAAAACCCAGATCCCTTTCTCTCCCACCCAACCTCGAGCTAATCCCTATTCATGTCGAGGAATCGGGGTTGTCGATGATGTTGATGTCTTCCTCGGGAAGAGATTGAAGGCTCTAATCAACTGCTTCGCATGCACAGACGGGAAGCTGGACTTAGCGAGCCTGATAGGGTTCGTGAGCTTGGCAGCGGCAATCGAAGAGAAAAGGAGGAGGAGGAGGTGAAGAGAGAGAGAAAGGTGATGAGGTGAGGGAGGAGAGAATTCGTGCGTTTCATGGCTTGTAAGTCTATGTTTTGGGGAGAGAGAAAGAGAGAAATGAGATAGGATAGAAGGGGATCTGGGTTTTCGGTGCACCTTCTCAAACCTTGCCCATTTTCTGAAACTTGATTCTGGGAATTGATGGTTTGGGTGTGTAGGAGGGGAAGGGGATCTGGGTGTGTGTATGAGGGTGATGGGTGTGTGGGAGTGGAAAAGGATCTGGGTGTGGGTTTGGTTTTTTTTTTTTTTTTTTTTTTTTTGGTGTGGGCTTGATATTTTTGGTTTCTTTAGTGGGGTGGTGAAGATGGAGGAAGAGAGGCGATGGTGGGGTGGTGAAGGAAGGTTGGGTATGGAAGGACCAAGGGAGGAACGGGTTGGGTTGGGAGGTCGTGGTGAGGGAAGGACGAGTACGAGTGGGGAGAGGGACGGAGGAGTGAGACCACATCCCAGAGAGAGGAGAGAGAGAAGAGAGAGAGAGGGTGACGGAGGACGGTTGGGGGGACGGGGAAGGGTTTAGTGGTTGTTGAAGAGAAGAATAAAAAAGGTTGGTGCCGGTGGAGAAAAGGGAAGGCCGGATGCCTTAGGCCATTTTTTAATTTTTTTAGTTTTTTAATTTTTAATTTTTAATTTTTTAAAATTTAATTAATTTTTTAATTAAAAAATAGGTCTCATCTCTAGCTACGTCAGCACTTAACTGAGAAATTAACAGAAAAACTGACAAATATCTGACATTGGCACAAATTCGTAAGATGAGATATGAAAATGTCGTAACACCGATAGTTGAGATAGTTTTTTGTCATTTACCCAAAATTGTTTAACAATTAATATTGATGCCCGTATTATTAATTTCTTCTCTTAAGTTTCTGAAGCCTTCGCTCTCATGGCCGTTTCCGTAAATTCTGGTGGCATTTGAGCAAGGAGATGTCCAACTCAGGGGATCCTCAGGCGGAGCAGTCGGAGCTCTTAACAGCTTCTTCCATACAAGCAACTTGGCACCGCCGTCGGCCACGGAGAGCCTTTGCCAATTTAGCGAGGGTCGTAGCCACAGAAGGTATTACTACAGCTAGCCATGACACCATGGAATAAATGTAACTCAATTGCACGATGCGTAGAGGGGGATTCTTGTTTCCGAATGTCAAAAGGTCGTATCAAAAAGTTAGAAGAAAATATAATGTAATTAACGGTTGTAATTCTAAATAAGAACGAAAGTTTTTTGTGATAAAACGTCACATCTGTCGTGCTAATATGTTGCAAGATGCAATCGGAGATAACCAATGAACCTCCCGTGTACATGAGACAAACAAATTGACCGAAAAACAACACAAACTGTTTATTGAAAAATCAATCTTTCGATATAGAGAGAAAAGACAAACATTGACTAGTAAGACCACTTGTTCACATGAAATTCAAAACTCACCCGCTAAATAACCCAAGCACAAAAACTAAACTCACAAACCAGCCTTGATAGAAAAATTGAAAAAAATATATAGCTAGAATTAAAAGGAAAACAAAAAAAAAAAAAAAAAAAAAGGATGATAAGAATCAAAACCTTCTGGACCTTAGGCAATGTGTATAACTCATGCCTAATTGTAGCATCGCTGTCATCATGGGCAGGCGTCGAGGGATAGATTTTTCGTGAGCGAGATGAGAGAACCCATCCTCATCCCACCAGATTCGACATCGATGTTTCTCCCTCCACCATTCATATGCTTCTGCAAAATGTGGTTAGTAGGGTTAGACCAAAATTAATTAACTGCAAGTTTTCTGCACAAATGTCATGATTAATGAAAACAAACGAAAGTGAACATTTGCTTTTTTTTTCATTTACTTTATGTCAAGTGTGTCACCAAAGCATCGTTAAGTTTAGGGAAATCATATATCTACAAGTACAATATGTAATAGAATACCATACAGATGAAAATTGTCATTTGAAAAAACCAACACAGCTCGTAAACTCAATAAAGTAGATGTCATGCTAAAATGCATTAGACAAAGAAAGGAAAACTTACAGTGATATCACCATTATCGTAATTTTCCATTTTCAAAGTTGCCGGTTTATTGCTCCTTTTGGCTTGCAGAGACTTCTCCCGATTTTCATAGAACGTAAAGTCATCTAGCAAAGACGTTTTAGCCGTGTAACTTTTAAAAATGTTCAGCATTTCCAAACCTTGCTTGAGGCCAATCTGAAAATTATAATACAAGTTACAACACTCTTAATTCAATCATGCCATAACAATGAAACAGAGAACATCCATCAGGGCAAACAAGGAAAACGAGGTTGTCATGTTTCACGGAAAAATACTGCTGCCGATGAGATAAAAAATAAATATAGTACCTCCTGAGTGTCCCGGGTAAAAGTTACTGGTCTGTTGTCATTGTTTTCAAGGATAATGTGCCGCAACTTAGAGTTCGGTATGTCCTTTATTACATGCCACTTTACTGGGAAGAACCCACTCCACTTGTCAACTTGCCAGAAATCCATATCTTTATTAAAATCTACCTGTCCAATCATCTCAGCTACACCAACAAACTGTCCACTTCCGTTTACCTGAGAACAATAATAAAAGTTCAATCTCAAATGCAAGACCTGGGAAACGAGACACTCTATAACCCAAAAATCAAGAGAAATTGCATATATCAAACTCACTGAGAAGAAGAGGAAGACGGGACACTGAGTGCTGGTTTGCCTCAATTTCAATTCCACATCATGAAATGTTGCATCTAGTTTCTTATTGCCGTTGGGAGTGCTGGCCCAAACATCATATTTAATGGACTTATGGACATCGTCTTCACTGTAAGACTTGATGACATAAAACTTTGCTCTTTCATAATCAGTCTGAAAATCTGGCAAGTTATATTTATCTCTACGGACACTAATTCCTAGTTCTTCCTTCTCAATTGGTGAGTCTAACGGAGAAATCTTGTTGTGGGACCTTGGACCACGTGTCAACTCAGCTGAGGATTCAAAATCTTCATTCCTGTTATATTTTTCCCTCAACTTGAAACTATCATTTCCATTCACAATTCTTCCATTAGATTTGTAGTATGTTTGACCAGTAGGAGGAAACAAACCATATTTCTGGTTGGTAAAAGATGAGAATCTTCCAGCTGGTGGGTATCCCTTCAAAACACCCGCTGAGAAATCATTACCCAGATGAGGAATCTGTGCATTTAAATTTATACCAACAATTTAGATGGTTCTGGTTATATATCAGCAAATAAATTTGGAAGTTACTGAACCAAAGTTGCAGAAATTCTGTTCCGAACCTTGTTTAGTGACTTGCTAGGTTGTGTAGGGAGAGGCTTGGAAAACTTGGTTGGGCCATTGGCTTTAGTCGACATAAAACCATTTGACCTAGATAAAGCAGTTGATGCATGTCCAGCCTTTACATTTCCAAAACCAGCATTTGCTGCAGTCGAGACGTTTCCACCAAATGTTGTGTCCCAGGAATAACAAGGCGCAGCTTCTGATCCATATGAAACAGGTGGTTGCATATATCCTGAGGAAGGATAATACTGTTGTTGGCCAACACCTTGCCCGTCCGCTCCCATCAGAGTTCCTGGGGCATATGGGTTATAGCTGGGAAGGTAATACACCATTGAACCATTGTCTGACTGCGCACCATGGAACAGTAATTAAGAAAAAGAAGAAATTGCATGCTCAATTAGAAATGATCACATTCATGAATAAATTAAGCATACTAGACCCAATTGAAACAGCTAAAAGATGAGCATACCGTATGTGAACCATTAGCATGCAGATAACCATGATCATCCATCTGCGTAAACGATCCAGTATATCCTGCACCCCAAAAAACCCAGAATTTGAGTACTAAAACGAATCTAAGTCGCAGAAATAACATGTACTTTGACTAAAGCACAGTTTAGACAAACCAAACTACATTAAGCACTCTTCTAGAAGTGTATTCACGTCTTTTATTCCACATTTGACACAGGGTTTCATGTTTTTGACGAAAAATACAGCTTTAGTATCTCAACAACATAATCCTTATTGCACTTTTCACGATGGATTTCATGTTTGAACTGTATACTCATGCTAATTGCCTAGTTGCAATCCTTGCAATCCTTACAAATAGATAGATGGATTGCATAACACATAAACCTTTAGTAACAGCAGCAAAGTTTTCATTGAAAAAACAAATTTTATTGCTCAATGGGAATCACCACTCAAAAATAATACAATAAGACTAAACGTGCAAAAGATGATAATAAAGATCTTACGTTGCTTAGGTGCATAAAGAAGAACTTCTTTCTTCCCAAGTAAATTAACGGCTTTAGTAGAACTCTATTACATAAATAAACTATGGAAAGTCAGACCAAACACAAAGAACCATTTTGACATCTAACCTGGGTAATAATAATTGTAACAGCTAGTAGGTGGATAGTAAGCACCATGCTCTCCAACTGAGACTTGATCGGTCTCACCTTTGATGCTAGAGGTGGCATCCAATAAAGGAGACATTGACTTTGAATCAGATGGTATTCCGTCTTTCCCAGAAACCTGCAAGAGAAATAAACAGAGAAGAACAGAAATGAGAATATTATAGTCAAGGCCGAACCTTCAACATTATCTAAAACACAACCCATGTCCAAATATCAACATCACAACTTGCAATTTAAAAAAAATCAAAACTTTAAGGATACAATAAAAAACACATGCAACATTGGTATTGGAATACAAAATCCAATCAATCAAGAAACAATCAACACGGCTAGAATTAAAGGACAGGGAGGGGGCAGAAAGCAGGGACAGATACAGAAAAAATGAAACATCAGGTAAAGAAAGGATTTACATACCACTTCTTGCTCACTCAATCCAGTAACAGGATCTGCCTTCAATACAGTGGATACAGGCTCCACTGGAAATAGATAGTCAAGAAAAACATCAGATGTTTGCCCATCCAAAATAAAATTTTCCATTAATTACGCAAAAATTGATATCAATCGGGTCAATCATATTAAATAGAACTTCAAGCAAATCATTACATGGATGCATAAACTGTAGCAAAACGAAATCATGATATTTTAGTAAAGAAAATTTGACTGCAACACAACAATTCATGGAATTTTCTACCATGAAAGCACATGTCTACGGCTTCCGAAAATTATTTAGCCCCAACACTCAATTCAATCATTTAAAACAAACCCAAAAATTATTTAACCTAAAAACCCTGCAAATATGATTGTCTACTAAAACTTGAAGCAAATTCCACTAAAGATTAAGAACTAGTCAATAATTACCTTTCTCAATTTTCTTTTCGCCCGCCATTACCAATCCTTGAAACCCAATTCAGCCTAGAACCGAACAACAAAGAAGGAAAAAAAGAGGAGGAAAATAGGGGTTAGTAAGGTGTAATAGCACTATTATCTTCCTAGGGTTTATAAGCCTCACAGCAGTGTGACCCTAACTGGTTAAACTTTCAAATTAAAGAAATATATTAATTCTAATTAAAAATTCACTATGAACTTAACCCTTAAGTTATCCTTTTTTTTTACAAAATTTGACCAGTATTTCAAAGGAGATTTGAAAAATAAGAGGGGCAACTTATGCAACAGGCGTAAATTAGCAAATCCATGAAATTAGGTCGTGAAAAAGATTTGATTTTTCCCTTGGAAAACACTAGATTCCATTTTCCCTTCTGATAGGGACATCTGGGTCATCTTCCTTTTTTCTAAAAAATAAAAAAATAAAAAAAATTGAAAGCTTCAGCAAAAAATAAATTAAAAAATATAGGAAGCGGAAAAATATGAGGACAAATTAATTAGACGTTTCAAAAAAATATCTCAACCCTGAGATATTTTTCAAACGCATTTGAAATTCTTCTTCCGCAAGATTTGTTGATTTGATGAAATCAATGCAAGAAAAGAAGAGGAAATTTTCAAATTTTGAATTTTAAAATTCAAAAACTCGTTTCCTTTTTTCCCAAGAAAATCTCTCTGGTTTCAACGATACTACAAGCAGAAAAATCCAAACAAAAATATACCAAACTAGGAAAAAAAAAATAGAAGCAGAAAGGGGGATTCATAGTCGATTTTCATGTAAAACGCAAGAACAGAAAAGTTAAAAGTTGAAATTTGAAATTTTAATTTAATTTTCATACTAAAAACAAGAAGCTTCTACCAATCAAAACAGCGAACGAAAGCGTTTCGAAGAACCAAAAATTTGATTTAAATGAACAAAAAACGCAAAAAGTGAGAAGAGAAACGCACCTAAGAAACGCGGATCGAAACGAGTGAGGCCGATCTGCTGCGATAAAAGGAAGAACCGCTTCTGCGATTCGAATTCTAGAGAGAAGAGAGAGAGAGAGAGGAGTGAGACGAGTGTGCGACTGCAGAAGAAGAAGTGGGAGGGGAACCGGCACTGACGCACTGTGTGGTGTAAGCCCTTAAGAAATAATGGAATGATCGAGGGTCACGATTAGTTCCTAGTTCTTTGAAGAAGGTTTTGGAGCCGTTGGATTAGTGTGGTCAAAAAAGTGGGTGCCGACGTTTTGGGAAGGGCCTTCTCATTTAATTTCCCGTTGTTTGTTTGTTTGGAGGGGATTTGAAAATTTGTTACTTCGGGTCGGTTTTATGTTTTTTGATTTGTTTTGCTCGGTGTCCTCCGCTCCGTTTTTAGCAAATAGTTTGAGCACATGACTTTTCGGGTCGGTTTTATGTTTTATGATTTGTTTTGCTCGCTGTCCTCCACGCCCTTTTTAGCAAATAGTTTGAGCACATGACTTTTCACAATCGCATTTTAAGACTCGTTTAAAAATGTTTTTAAAATAATTAAAACTTGAAAGTATTATCAGTGTAAATATTTTAAATCAAATTTTAGTAATAATCTAAATGAATACATAAAAAACACTATAAATGCTCCATGCAAGCACTTAATGTGTTGTTAAAATCCAAAATCAATTTCAATAAAAGCGTTTTTATTTATTTTAAAAATACTTCCAAATGAACACTTAGTGTTCGTTAATTGTATTTATTTTAAAATTTCAATGTATGATACATGTACTTTAACGTTTCATACAAATTAGATGGGGGGTGGTTGTTTGGACTTGAAAAATATGACATGAAGATAACAAGAGTGGAAAAGTACAGAAATGAAGACACTATAAAATGACGTTAAATGTCAGAAAAACGACCATTAACTCTCAAACAACAAACTAAGACGACGTTTGTAGGTGGAGCACAAGAAGGTGGGAGCTTTTTGTTTTTTTTTTGAACAAACGGTAGTATCTACTAAGGGGGAGGGAGGTGGGTTTGGCCTCACAATGAGCTAACAATAATGTGGTTCAAATTCTCCTTTGATGAGAATCGAACCTAAGACCTCTCTCATACAATTGAAGAGGAATACCTCTAGACTGTAGTACTAAATGGCAAGAAGATGGGAGTTCTAGAGGGGAATGGGGAGTTTATTCTTTCTAACCCCTAAAGAGAGAAGTTCTTGCTTTTCCACATATTTCGGCTTTATTTTCTGTGTTTATTTTGCTTATTTTATATATGTCTCCCATCTAATTGATGGACACATATTCTTTCACTTAATCTCGTGTCACTTAATACTACAGTTTAATGATATTTCTCTTCACTTATTAATGAGAGATTTCATATTCAAATCTCAGATATCATAAATTCGGTACCAACTTTCTCAGTGTTATCGTGCCTCCCTTCCTACCCAATTATCTGACTAATATCAGTACAAAAAATAAACAGGGAGATCCATCACCCTCGTTCTACTTGAATCTCTAACAAAAACTCTCCCCCATTTTATCTAAATTTATAGCAGAAATAAATGTGTCGCAGAGGAGGGATCGTAGTAAACATGTCGTGCATATGCTGTAATACGATACAAAAGAGTGGCCCATTAAGTTTGCATGCTCTTAGTTGCCCAACTACAATTTTACAATATTTAGGCCTGAAAAGGCCCAACTTTATCATCCTCCCTCCATAACACTATCTAATCCTTCTCCCAAATTTGTTTGATTTGCCTAGCAAATCCCCTTGATAAATCAAAAGAAAGAACCGACTTTCACATATAGCACGGCTAGCTTCAACAAAATCAAGCACATATATATATATATATATATATATATATATTAAACTCCAAAAAATGATGGAGAAAAAAAAAAAACATGTTCGTTTCTTATTAGACCAAAGTATCTTGTTTGAACTTGGGACCTTTTCCGTTTTTATCGACATTCTTGGAATTTTGGGAAGTGGCTAAAGACGAGGACGACTGAAAGGATTCGGGAGAGTGACGAGGAAACTCCGATAGCATCTGAACGACTTCTCTCATCGTCGGCCTTTCGACGCTGTTTTCTTGGATGCAAAGCATTGCAATGAAGAACATGTGCATTACTTCATCTTTGGGCAGAGATATTGTAAGCCTATGATCAACAATATTTGTAACGTCCTCTTTGCGACAATTCGTTGCTTTCTTCGACCACTGCACAATGTCCACGCCTTCACCGAACTCGCCCACCGGCCGACGCCCTGTCAGAAGCTCTAACAGCACAACTCCAAAGCTATATACATCGCTCTTCTCGTCCACCCTCAGTGTGTATGCATACTCTGCAACACATGCATGCATATATAACAAGCATCAGTACCAAAACTCGGAAAGAAAATAAACCCACAACAAAAGGGGCTAGGGCCCAAATTTGAAACAAAGCAAAAAGTAGGGCAGAAAAATAAAAAAGTGAATGGATTGATGCGAGTTGCAAGAGGGAGAACCGAAAGGAAAGCAAAGCAGTCGGGGCTTTCAACGGGCAGTGGTGACCTATATATATAATAAACATGTATGTATATAAATTAATGTCCGGTTGGCTTTCATGGCAGTCATGTGCTGTTGGATTAGACATCACTGTCAGACTTCTGTCCTGTGTTGTGTATTGTGTGTCATTGTCAGATTGACCTCACAGAGTACACATTCTGATATCAGACCGAGAGAGCGGATGATAGGTTTCACGTCAACCGGTTTTACAATCAGGTAGCGTTTTATTATATTAATATAACGAGATGTGTCAAAATTTATATATATTATAATTTTATTATAAATAATAATAAAATGATGAAGTTGTTTCATATAAATTTTTCTTCAAGATGCGGCACTGTGTATATATATATAATGAGTGTATTTTTGTTCATCGTCATTTAGTGTAGTATATGCTCACTACCTTCTTTATTACTATTAGATGAGTTTGAATTTTGAGATTTGTGCTTATTCACTACACGAATCTTGAAATTCAAACTCATCTAACGATGATAAATAAGATAATGAGCGTACACCCCACTAATAATGGTGAATAAAAATACTCCCTAATACTAAACAGTGGACCTCAGAATAATGAGTAGTCTGGCACAGAACTTAGGAGAGGAGAGGAGAGAGGCAGTTTGTGTGTTTTGTGTTACCAAGAAAATTCCATGCATAATGATCTTATTTGTTTCTTCCCTCTCTGTCTCTGTCTCTGTCGACGGTGGACACAGATTGCGGTGGTTTATAGACGTGCCAAATTTTAGTTTTCTTTTTCTTTTCTCCCTTTGGTTCAGGTCAAGTGCAAGGAGATGTGTGTGTGTCATGGTTTTTTCTAGGGTTTCGTGTGTACCGGTACTGCATGCATATAGATTTTTATGGGAGGGACTTCGAGAGATTGTGCAGGTGCAGGCCTTGTGGTACTATAGGAATCACATTTACCAATTAAAGGTATTAGGAATCCGAATCACACAACTCAAAAATCAATAAACAAAAGAAAAATAAGGAATAAGAAAATGATTTACACTCTTCTTTTCGTTTTATATAATTTTGTTTAATTATGTATATTATTTTCTTTTGATTTATTTATTAATAATTTAAAAAAAAAATTATATGTGTTTGGCTAAAAAATGTGTGTGAAAATCAACTCCATAAGAAATATAGTAAATGAACTTAGGTTTTCTTCTTCATCGTTTTTTTATTTTATTTTTTTTATGTTAGAAGATGTCTCAAGATGCAATTCCCCTCCCCTTTTAATTAAGTATTTAAAGAAAAAATTTCTAACACCTAAATGGACCCAAAATTTAGAACCAAAAAATAAAAAATAAAAAAAAATAAATAAAGGACCCAAACTAACACCTTAAGTTCTCAACCAAGAAAACAAACTAATGCCCTACATGATTACACTGGTATGTATATTCTTTATGGTCATGATCAAGTCCAAATAATAAAGGAAAAGTAAACATTTTTGCATAAGAAATCATGTCCAATTAAAAAAAATGTAAAATATTAACAAAAATGATTTTATAAAATCCAAAAAACTGTATTTTTAGACCAATGCATAAGCATTGAAAACTGACGACTATGATTGTCTAATGATGTGGCCCACAATTTTGACAAGAGCAAAAATTCACATATTAACTAACTTAACTACCAATGTAGTACCCACTTCGGTCAATGCATCAATACATTAGACAACTGAATTTGCATAGCAATCTTTCGTTATAAACAAACCTAGGAATAAAATCATAGTAAAGTAAAATTGATAGAGAAGAAGAAACTATTAACATACCTGGTGCAATGTAGCCATAAGAGCCTGCAATTGCAGACATGCATTGAGACGTACCCCCATCCATCAAGAACTTGGCAAGCCCGAAATCCGCAACGTGCGCTTCAAAGCTCGAATTGAGCAAAATGTTGTTCGATTTCACGTCCCGGTGAAGAATCAATGGAGAACAATCATGGTGAAGGTAACACAAGCCTTTGGCAGCTTCAATTGCAATTTTGTACCTCAGATTCCACCCCAAGAAACCTCCCTTCTTCCCATGCAGTGCCTCTCCCAAGCTTCCGTTTCTCATGTACTCGTAAACAAGCAGATTGGTCTCTTTGTTCGAACAAAATGCCAGCAGCCTCACAATGTTTCTATGCCGAATGTTGCCTAACGTTTGGATTTCGGCTTTGAAGCCATGATCGTGGCTATTCGGTCCAAAACCAAGTAGCTTTTTCACTGCAATTTCAACCCCATTCGGCATTTTTCCATGGTAAACAATCCCTGCTCCCCCTCTTCCAATCACATTCCCGTCCATCACGCATTCAAGGATGTCAGCAATTGTGAATTCCAGCTTCTGGAATGCAGTTATTTTCCATGAATCAGAACCGTTTCTTTTGAATGATTTGGCCTTGATGATAGCAGCCGCAGCAAACACAAGTGAGCATATTAGCAGGCCTAATGCAAAGATCAGCTTGAAATCCCTGTGGGTTTTTGGGGGTGTGCTTGTGATTGTGGTGAAGTTGCAAGGGTTATTTAAGAAAGAGCCGCAAAGGTGGGGATTTCCGGCGAAAGCAGAAGCATTAAAGAAAGCGAACTGTCCTGATTCTGGTAGTTTTCCAGAGAAATTATTGAAGGAAAAATCAGCAATTGTGAGGCTCTTCATGGTTCCTATTGATTTGGGAATGTTTTGGTTCAAGTGGTTTCTCGATATGTTCAAGTAATTCAGGATGTGAACGTTGGAAATTTCTGGTGGGATGGAGCCGGACAGGTTGTTCTGGCTCATGTCAAGGTAAGTGAGACGGAAACAGTTTCCGATTTCTGGTGGGATTTCGCCAGAGAGCAAATTTCTGCTAAGATCAAGCTTTAGTACTTGATGGAGTTGGCTTATTGAAGGTGGGATTGGACCGGAGAATTGATTTCTGCTAAGTAGGAGGATTTGGAGGGAAGAGAAATTTGAAAGCGAAAATGGTAGAGGACCGGATAGGAGGTTGTCCGACAGATTAAGCTGGCCTAATTTCGCTGGCTGCGACGAGCTATTAGCATTCTCCGATAACATGCCAGATAGGTAATTGTTTTGCAACTCTGCTAAATTCAGCAGAGGCAAATAAATTAAGCCATTTGGTATGCTACCGTTTAGGTAATTCTGCCCCAACCTCACTCTAGTGAGACTAAAACATGTCCCCAAGCCTTGAGGGATTGGACCGAAAAGAAAGTTTTTCAAGAGAATTAGTATTCTTAGCTGATTGGATGAACACAAGTTTGGTGGGATTTGGCCGGTGAGCTTGTTCGAGGACAAATCGAGCAGTTGAAGCTTCCCATTCTGGCCAAGTTTCTGCGGGATGATCCCGGTGAAGTTGTTCATCCACAGCCCGAGTGTTTCCAAATTAGGCAAGTCTGCGACGTAGTCTGGAATCGAGCCATGCAATCTGTTCATGAAGAGGTTGAAAAGCTTGAGCTGTTTGAGAGTGGAAAACTCAAATGGGATTTCACCAGTAAGTGCATTGTTGGAGAGATCAAGATTGACCAAGTTTGTCAAGTTGCCTATATGCCTTGGAATTGAACCTGAAAGAAGATTGATGTACAAGTAAAGCGTGTCGAGTGCCTTCAAATTCCCCAGCTCGCGGGGAATTCGCCCGTCCAGTTCGCAGCTCGAGAGATCCATGTGAACCATATTGACCAATTTTCCAAACTCCTTTGGAATCCCACCTTCAAAAACATTGTAATACCCCAAGTACAGCTCTCTCAAGTTAGTGAGGTTGCCCAACTCACCCGGAATTTTGCCAATGAGATCATTGCCGGCAAGTGACAAGTACTCCAAGCTGACTAAATTCCCATAAGATTTTGGGATTTTCCCACTGAAAAAATTGCCTCCAAGTTCCAAGAACCTGATCTTGTTCAAGCTCAAAATCCCAAGTGGAAGAGGAGCAGTGAAGTTGTTGTTATAAGCATCAAAAACTTCCAAATTGGCAATGCCTGAGTAGTTCCAATCCAGTCCTCCACTGAATTGATTGTTGGATATGTTGAGGAACTGAAGGCTTGTGAGATTGGCAATGGCAATGCTGCCAGTGAAGTTGTTTCCTGCAAGAGAAAGGTCGGTGAGGCGGTCGAGGCCTGAAACCAGTGGAGATACAGAGCCGGATAGACTGAAATCTGTTAAGTCCACTGCAACAACTCTTCCTCTATTGCACCGAACTCCGAACCACGAACAAACTGATCGTGGAGACGAAGAATTCCAAGTGCTTAAGGCCGGTTCCGGGAATTGGAAGCCTTGCTTGAGAGTGACTAAAACATGAAAATCACTGACCAAGGAAGAAGCAAAACAAGATGTGCCAACAAGATAGAAAAATGTCAAGACAATAAAGGGGAAGACCATCATGCATGTGTGTTATTGTTTGCTGGAAAATAGTCAAGAAAATAGGTGTTGGAAGTATTCAAGGAGAAGATGGAGGGATTTAAGCATTTGAGATTTTCCGATAAGGGACAGGAAAGCAGGAGGAATCTGAGAAAAATGAAGTGAGTATGGGGTTAAGGAATCAAACATCTTCTTTCACAAAGAGTCTTCAAATACAAGGAAGAAGTAAGCCTTTGCTTTTCTCCTTTTTGTCTCTTTATTTTCTGTTCTTTTCTCTTCTCTCAGAGAAGAGAGGAAGTTTGAAATTCTGGTAAGCGAGGAGCCTTCTTCAGACAAAGCAAAGATGGAAAAAGCAGGAAGAAAAAGGATAGAAGAAGGTTTGTTGAAAACTTTTTATTTTTGAGAAAAAAAAAATATGAGAACAAATGAAATATAAGAGCCGTTGGATAACAAATTTAAAGTTAATATTTGGGAAGGAAAGGAAAAGTTCATGAGATGATGCTCTCTCTTTCTTTATTATATGACAAAAATGCCCTTTAGCTTTAATCAAAGGGGATGTGCTATGCTAGCTCTTTATTGCTTTGAATGAGAGTAGTGGTGATGGAGCTGCATTTTCAATTCAATCATTGAAAATGGTAACATTATCTCGAAGCTTTTGGTAAATGACTGTATTTTTCAAAATCTATATGATGATGTAGTTGTGAGAAAGAAAAAAGAAAGGTGATAGGGAAGAAATATTCCTCAAAGTTGCAATGTGTGAGTGAAAATCGAGGTTATAGCAATGAAGAAATACGTACAAATAAAATCGATTATGAGTTTTTAATCAACAATGAAAGTGAGAGAAACCTAAATCATGGTCTTATACATAAATTATTGAATGTTTAGAATTAGGTACAAGAATGTTTGCATAAATAACTTTCGTATGATTTCCACAGGGCAATTGATATGGTACAGCTAGGTAGCATCTTTTGTTCTTCATGATCATGTCATAAAATTTATGTTTGCAGGAATTGTAAAGAAAGCACATAAAGACTTATTCGATCGATCATGCATGGAGGACCCATCAAATAGTAAATATAATACATATGATAGCAACCATGCATGCTTGCCTCATCATGTCATGACAATCTGTAAGCATCACAGTGTGCGTGCTTCATCAGTCTGCAGGCATAATTGCACATAGATAATTTTCTTAATAATGCATGTAGTTTAATATCTTAGTAAATATGGTGTTGGATTCTACCTATGTATTCTGGATTTAAAGTTTTTACATTTTTTAAATGATCATAATAGTGTTTCGAACCCCACCCTCAACAATAATAATTAATAAATAAATAAATAAATTAGGAAAAAAAAAACAACACAACAACTATAAGTCGAGCCTTAGAAAAACAGTTTATACAAAAAAATAATAACTAAACAGAAAAAATAAAAATAGGGAGTGGTAATTTTCCATATGTAGAATAATATATAAGTCGAGAGTCCTTTGATCATTCTTGAGTTGGAAACATGTGCCTGGTGCAACATGTACAGTGGATAGTAAGAAGTAAAAGATGATGATTATTAATATATGATTACTATGTTTGTTTGAATGATCAATATATAATTACGTTTGTTGTGTGAATATATAGGCTGCATGGAATAAGAAACCAGCGCAGTGGAAGCTTTTACTGTGCAATGCAGCAACAGCAACTTTATTCCGTTCGATCTCCTTCCTTGCCCTACACAGACGGCCAGCCGGGACCAACTCTCTATGTACAATGTAAGATCGATGGCGGTAGTATATTTAAGTATTTCTTAGAAGATGGAACAGTCTTAAAGTGAGGGCTCAAAAGTAAAAGCAGATATATAGACATGCTCAATCTGCTTTTTGATCTTCCACTTCAGAAGAAAAACAAATAAAGAAGAAAGAAAAGAGAAAAATAATAATAATAATACCCCCCCCCCCCCTCCCCCCACCCCCACCCTTCACCAAATTCACACGGAAAAGAGTGTTCTTGTGTTAACTTGAACAAACTCTGTCTATCTCTCTCAAGAAAAATCCATGGCCCTTCATACATGGGAAAGAGTGCTCTTGTAGCAACAATAACTCTCTCACTCCCTCTCTCTCTCACACACACATATACAAAGTCGTAGGGTTTTGTCATGCAAATGCAAGTACTGTAGTGGTTGGATTGGATCCACACTATGATACTCCCATGGCAAGGAAGGAGTAATTGGGTGGAAGAGTGTGCTCTTTTTGAGGAGTCTCAATCTGTCTTATTGAAAGGCAGGCCTGCCATTTTTAAGGGTCACTGTCTTTGTGGCCTTGGCTAATAAACCCTAATGTGATCACTCACTGTGCTGCTTAGTAATAGCATAATTGGGATACGAGTCTCAAGTAGTTAGTTAAACCCCAAGAGGGAACGTACTTCAACTTTGTCTAAACATTTCTATTTGATGTGAATTATGCAAACAGCCAAGAGAAGGATTGGATTGGTAATCAAACATTTACACAATATTGAGATACTATTTTGTGATCAGTCGTCCCTTCGTATGCAACAAGTTCTAGTCCACAGGACCATTAGTTATCATATCGGGTGCATCATATTGTTAAATTTTTTCATAAATGGTATGAGGTATTATTTTGGAGGAGAACTCCAGAATCCAAAGAGCGTGCGAGTCAAAGAAATGTTTCACGTCCGAAATTTATATAAAAGCCTTATAAGTTATATGAATTAAGCCATTTTTTCGTATTGCCACTTAGTTTTTAATTAGGTGGAAACTCAACTTCAATCATGGTATTAAAGAATGTTTATTCACATGTTGAATCTGAATTCCAATGGCTAGATGATCTTAAAAAACACCGAAGTGTTGGACTGAAATTTGCATGATACAAGTAACTATAGCCTAGAAAGAAGCAGGCATTTCTCAAAGTCATGCAATTAAAATTGTCTGTCTCTGAGCCTCTCACAAATTCATATCAATTGTGATGGAGTGTGTAAGAATGTGAATAAATGTTACACATCGAAAATTTACAAAATTTTGCAGGGCCTATAAGAAGTTGGGTGATCTTATTACCTATTGGGTTTTGGGTGGATCATTAAAGAAGTTTGTTATTAAGTTGATTAAGAACATTCACCTTTGCACATGAGGTCTAATCTTCAGTTCTCCTCTCCCACAAATCACTTGTGTAAAAATACTCAAATGTAACTGTCACATCCCGGCCCAGGCCCCCACCACATCCCGGGCTCAACTCTACCGTAGCACCATATTGTTCTCTTTGGACCCCTACCACACTCTCACTGTTTTGTTTCTGGGAACTCACACGAGAACTTCCCAGTGGGTCACCCATCATGGGATTGCTCTCGCGCTACTCGCTTAACTTCGGAGTTCCCATGGAACCCGAAGTCAATAAGCTCCCAAAAGGCCTTGTGCTAGATAGAGATGAGAATATACATATAAGGCTTACATGATCCACTCCTCTTGATGATATGGGATGTTATAGTAACTATCTACAATCACGTGTTTATTTTTCACCTAATTTCTTAATTAGGTGTGGTCAATTATGTATAGATTTTTTTTTTCGTATTAGGTTTAACAAATTATATATAAACATATTTTTTCCTCTCTTGAGAATAGAGATAAATAGATGGTTAATTAGTTTTGCTATACAAATAATAAGTAAAAAATGTGGGACTGCAAAGTTTTTTATATTGACTTCACATAGCACTGCCAAATTGCCCAAAAGAGAGAACCATATTCTCCTCTCCTTTTGGCAATTGGGACAATTTTGTTTTTCTCACTACTGATTCGAGCTAAAAGAATGTACATATGTTCTATATACTATATTGGCTTTAAAAAAAAAAAATAAACTGTTAAATTTTCAAGCAAAGCGATTCCTTCGAATATATTGTAAAATATGTGTAGAAAATATATTGTAAAAAAACTCACAAATAAGCAAAACAGATAGCCAAAGGTCAAGACTGAGTGCGAGTAAAGAGATACCACTTACGTGGTTCGACACTCGACAGCGTCACTTTGTATCCATGTTCATGGGAAAGGAAGATTGCAAGTAATTTCTGCAATCTCAATCTCACAACCATATACAATATATAGAACCAATTGATCTACTTCGAAATAATTAATTAGTAAAGAAAAGGAGATTAAGAAGATCAATAATGCAATTTGACATTATTGTTGACACAATCTCTAATATATGTCTTATCATTTTATAGATGGCTCACATGTATTAAAAAGGTACTACTGTCCACACATCATTTCTTACTTTACACACATCTTTATCAATTTCCGGCATTCGGATAAAATGAATTGAAGAATATCAATGACAAAATTTAACAAAGGTGTGCGAGAAATAAAAATAAGTATTTAAGAAGTAAAAATAGGTATGTGAATAGCATTATCCTTAAAAAATGTATCAACAATGATGTTACTCTGATCATATTTCATAAATTGCCAACAAACGATCTCAAAATGTAATTAAATATAAAGAGTAAATGGGTTAGGGGAACTAAAGGAGGACAACCATACAAATTGGTGCCAAATGGGATTAAACAAGGTTATACAAGAGAGACAACATGATTACAATCTCACGTATGAAATCAATGTTGAGACGGAAAGAACATTATTGTCCTTTGACTAGAAAGGAATCAATATTTGACGCTGCAACCCTTTAATCAATATTTGCTTTCCTCAAAAGATAGGGGTTTGAGTTTACTTAAAGGAGAAAGGAATCATCCTTGTAAATAAGGTGGCAAATAAAAGGTGTCCTTGTAATTTAACGGATAAAAAGAATAAAGAGAAAGAGAGAAACTGTGCTATACCTCTCTTTCAACGATAATTATGATGCATTTTAAAGGATAAAAACATTATGCTTCACATGAATGACAAGAAAAAATTAATGCATATGATATGGATATTGTTAACGTGAATATCTGGATGACCTGGTTCCACTCTTGCTATGAATCAAAATCTATGAGAATCCAGACCAATAGTACTTATGGGAAATATCAAAGATCAGCCAACATTATCAATGTTTAGCTTTAATTTTTATGCTACACAAGATCCATTCATTAAATCATTTTATACATCAAATATTTAATGACGAAATTAATATTTACAAAATTATCATGCGTCAATTGAACGAATATATTTTTTGTATTGACAACGATGGGTATAACCGTTAATTGATGGGGAATCCGTTACCCGATGGGTATAGTTATGGATAATACTCGATGGTTAATTAACGGTTATAGATATGGTTAATTTTCATGGTTATGAGGATGGATATAGCATTTCCATCCCTAAACTGAATCGTTGACATCCCTATATATTGTAATTAGTGGTGCAACTTGAGTTGAGTCAATTTGAATCTGCCAATGCTTGACCCGATTTCAAACCCGATCAAGCAGGTTAAAATGAAGTAAAAGCCTGCCCAAACCTAACCCGACATCAACCCGATTATTTATTGGGTTGGCTTGGGTTGATGATTTGCCCGTCCATGTCAACCCAAACCCAATCGATTTCTAGCCCGAATAGTTACAAGTTTGGGAGGGCTATACTTGAAGTTTGTTGTTTCATTTGAACAATGAATGATTGTGTTGATTTGACGTTTCTTTTGGTTAAAACATTGGTATTGTCTATGTAAATTTGAATTTTAAATATTTTTGACGTTATTTAGTTCAAAATATGAGATTTATCTTATAAAACAATGTGCTACAATATTGAAATTAATAACGTTGGGTATACCTGAACCCAACCCAGGTAAGCTCGAGCCAATTTAAACCCAAACCCGAATAAACTCGCATGAACCCGAACCCAACCCAAACCCGAATTAGGAATGTTGAGTTAGAGTTGGGCTAATCATCTAACTCACCCGAGTTGCACCCCTAATTGTAATAAGCCCAAGGTTTCTCTCCTTTTCATGTAATATCCATATACAAGCATATATACAAAACTACTGCAGTGGGCGTAGCTGGTTATAGGAGAACAACATTATTGCTAGCTCATCGTGCGGTTAAGCCCACCCTTTTATTCTTAGTGCAGATAATTTTGTTTGTTCAAAAAAAAAAAAAAAGGTCTTGTAGTTGTAACAAAGCTAAGTTTATTAATTTAGCGAATATTAAAGGGTGTCATTAAATAATTAATAAGTTAATAATTTATTAATTTATCGATTAATTCATAACTTATTGTTTTATCAAGGTGTTCTTTATTTTCTTAAGTTTTCTAGATCATATTTAATTTCTTGTTTTACGAATTAATAGTTTTACATATTTGTTTAACCAAGTAGAATTTATGAATCTATTCATTTTTTCCAAAAATAGCTAATATTGTTCAGTGTACTACATAATTCATTCTATGAACATATAACCAAGCAAAAGCACTATGTATCAGATGTGAGGATATGAAGGTAAAAAAGTCTCACATTGGTGAAAAGAGAATGGTTGAAAACTGTTAGCGCACAAAATTTGCAGGTTAACAAATTAAGATAATAAGCCCTTAGAGGGTTCTAAGTACAAAATGAAATTATTTGGACCCAAAGGTTTAAGTGGTTCACTCTTCAAAATTAGGATACATCCACTATGGTACTTGGATTCATATTGATATTAAGACTAAAATGGAGCTTGGCGAATAAAAATACTCTCACCCTTTCAGTCGTCCGACCTCCATTTAGGTCTTTACCCTTTTATATAGGCCCTCAATGAACCCCTCAGCTTTAAGTCTTCCCACTTGGCATTTAATGCACCACTTACTTAGCCTAGAGTGCTGACATCTTTTCCCTTTTCAATCCTGACATTTAGCTATAAAATGATTGGTCTCAGCTTGAATAGCGCGTCCTGTCATAATAGTACGAGCTGAGTACTTCGCTCATTCTTGGTTATCCAACCCCGCCTACCCTAGCACCGTTCCGATTGCCTTTACGTCTTGTCCTAAGCCTCTGTCATTGAATGATGGTTGTCATGCGACGTGATTGGCATCTGGATAGACCTGTCTTTTGAGAACTAGTGCCATAAGGTTGTCAGTCTGTTCACGTGCACATAGTGGTTATGAGCCTTCATGTGTTCCCATGCTAGATTGATGGGCCATCGGCTGTTTTGCTCAGACATATCATCTTCTAAGCACTTTGGGCCTTGGTCTTCTCGATCTTTCTTTGGCCTCCTAGCTAGGGCTTTCGTCTTGCCCTACACCACTATTTGGGCTCAAAAGTGTCCTACATTAACAAAAACACTTTTGGTGAAAATGTTTTTGAAACCAATACTTAGTAAAAATGCAAGTAAATCTTGAAGGAAAAAAAAAAAAAAAAAAAAGACATTTAGTACCCTGCCTAAACCCTTGACGCTAAATGTTGTACAAATATACATATGCACAACCGGACATTCAAATTTTGATTACCAAAAAACTCTAAAGAGCCATCGACCATGTAAATTACGGATTTTTTTTCAAGCTAAAACAATATTTGTATTAGATGTAAAACCAACACACGATGCACGGTGGGAATACAGGTAACCTAACTGAATGGAGATGTAATGAAATAGGTACAAATAAATACATAGTCCTCCAACTACATTCATAATCTTACACTATTTATGCAAGGAAATAGAGATATAAGCATGCGGTCCAATATCTTAATAGATAAAGTGTTAGGTTTCTACTATTGCATCCCGTGTTCCAAACTCTCCCGCCCTTCAATAATAATAATTTAAAAAAAAACATTCATAATCTTACACTCTTTCCGCAAGAGGGGGGAAGGAACATAAAAGTATATTCCTTTAATTATATCCAACAAGGATATCTAGTAACCTCAAAAGAAGAAGCACAACATAAACATACATAACAAGACAAACAATTTACGTACGCTAAATTTTGCTTAACCATCTCAAGCACATGCAAGCAACAATATGCATTTCACATAAATATAATTCTTCAAAACCTTTGTCCTACATATATATATATATTAATTTTTTTCTTGCAATTGTTTAATCTGAGATTAGCCTTTGATGTTTGATGGTTTATTAACTAATTAATCAAGATCAGACAATAATATCAAGGCCCTGACCCAGCAAGCAACTAAGATTGTGTGGCTAGGATATAGCAATTTTTTTATAATATATGCAAGATTATGTTCAAGTTTTTGTTTCGTTCATAGGATGAAAAAGCTTTTTAACTTATTTGAATGACATACGCATGCAAAGCAACGCCTAAATCTGAAAATTCTTGTCTTTATCTGATTATCTCTTTATTTTCTTTATAAAGGTTTTGCTTTAGTCTGTAGTTTTATCGAGAACAGTACTTCCAGGACCAACATCAGTTGGAGGGTTTTTCGTTTTGACTAACTAAAGCGTGTATGACTGCATATGTAAATACACACATTATAAAACTACAAATAATATTTTATGAATTGAAACCAAAGAGACACTACAAATTGTCAAGAAGGATACAAAATCTGAAGAGATCACATCTTAACTAACTTGCTATTCTACGAGTTACAGAACATCATATTTATAAGAAGAAAAAAACTAAAGCAAACCCTAATTCCTGAAGAGCAAAAAATCACAAACTTAACGAGCAAAGAATCTAATCCTTAACCCACAAGAAAATCAATAAAAAACATAATAATATTAAAACTAATTTTCCAACAAAGAGAGACCAAACAATTGAACACAAGATAAATGCATAGCAGGCACTTAGGCAAACCATAATGTAGAAAACCATATTTGATTGAGATCGATATAGATTATATGTGTGTGTGTGTGTGTGTGTATACGTGGGTAACAGTTGGAACTCCAATCGTCACCGGCGTCCTCCACTGGCTAGCCCGATGTCGTTTCTTCCTTTCAAGGTGCAACAGCAATGGAGGATGCGAGGTATGATAGAGAGGGCGGGAGGGCATGAGAGTCGCAATGACAACAAAATATATCCAACGCGAGGCTACATAGCGTGTTAGGGTTAAGTTTTGTTTCATTTTTTTTTTTATAACAAACAATATTATCTGCGCTAGCCTTAGCCACATATGAGCTAGCAATAATGTAATTTAAATTCATCTTTGTCAAGAATCGAACCAAAATCTTCTCATTTACAAATAAAGAAGAATAATAATACTAAGTGGCAAGTTTTGTTCCATTTTATGCAAGCACGACTCTATTAATATGTGGATTAAATTATTATTTTTTATAAATTACCCAACTGCTAGGTTGATTAATTTTGAAATGGCCTCAATCTTTAAAAATATTTCAAATAAATACATAACACGTGGAAGATATCGGTTAGGTCAGGAACATTGAAAGTGGTATGACCAAAATATACTTAATGACATGTGCGGATTTTCTCTGACACCTCATCTATGATGCTTTTAATCCCCAAAGCTGTAATATGTTTTTGCTAAACAAATTTAGAGTTGTGTCATTGCTTAATGTTTGTGACTAAAGGAGCAACTTGAATAGGAATATCCAATTTCGATCGATTCTAAGTCGAAATATTCTATTGAATTCAAATCCAAAACCAAAGTTCCAATTCTGAAACTGGAAATGAAATGCGTTTAAGATACTTTTTAGATTTGAACTGAAAACATGCATTCGAAACTGTTCATCATGATCAAAATTATCCAACAAGATGTGAGCAAATGAATGCATGTTATTGTTCTTGATAAATGACTAGGTAACGTTATAGTGTTATTAGTGACGTTGATCACTTATGGATTAGCAGCATAATGCCAATTGCCAAAATAATCTCTCTTATCTTACAACAGGTCAAGGTTTTATTAATCAATTAAGCATTGGCTAGATATAGCACAAGCCATGAAGTTTACTGTATATTTTGATGGCTATTTAATTACGTGAGGTTTAAATTGATAATTCTATCATTGTTGTGGCTCGACAAGTGCTATTCGTGTCATATCAATTCTTAATCATATCTCTTATCATGATAATTAATTAAGGATACGTACCAAAGAGAATCTAGCTAGTGACATAATTAAGATTTGACTTAGAAGAATATAAGAATATAAGAACATATATATATATATATATATATGGTGCAGTCTGATTGATGAGACTATGACTCTGCCAAAACCCTAATCTTTCAAGAAATAATAATATAATATAATAGGAATATGTCATCGAAGGTCTGGGCTTAAGTAGGTGGATCGTGTGCTGTAGAATTATATGACATCATAGCTTTGGCGATGGTGGAATTCCAAGTCATGTTGAAATGAGTGTCATCTTTGTCGTCTAAAAGATATCATTGCCACTCATGTCAAATGGGACGTCGTCGCATATTATCTACTCAGCTCTACGTTGAAAGTATGTATTATCTCGATTATTATTGCGTCTTTAAAGCATCTAGGGCCATCCGTTAGTAAAATACACAACGAGTATAGAAATTAAAAATTACATACATACATATCGTGAAACAAGTAGTGGTTGTTCTTATACAATGCATGTTAGTAAACTATCACAAACTTTATCATAATGTAGATAAGCTTTTGGGTTACTATAAAGAACCTTTGGGTAACCACTCGTGCATGTATTTGATATCCTATATAAAAATGGTCTAATGATAATGGGAATACACTCTTATTTCCTCCTCCTAATCCCTATCTTGTTTCTATTTTCTTTTTTTTTCCCTATATTGTATTTCCGACAATACATGTATTATATGACGATATTGTTAAAAAGATACTTTGAAAAATATGGTCATTTTTCTTAAATTGCAACATTGATTTATTTTTGTTGTTTTAATAGTGTGTTGCCACTTAATACTACGATCTAGTGGTTTTCTTCATCGCTTATAAGTGAGAGATTTTTGGTTCGATAATTTACATGAAGAACCACTAAACTCAATCACTTGCTACCATTACTCTTTAATTTTATGCTGAAGTCTATCCTATAAAAGTACTTAAATTGGATCAAGGATCGATTTTTAAGTTTTGTCATAAACCAAATTGGTTACTTCCAATTATGTGGATTCATATTCTGCTGTTTCTATTTTATTACACTCAAGTTAGTCAAATCTAATTATATTTAAGGAAGAGGTTTAGGGTTATAAGTGAGAGGTTTTTTGTTTGATAATTTACATGAAGAACTACTGAACTCAATCACTTGCTACCATTACTCTTTAATTTTATGTTGAAGTCTATCCTATAAAAGTACTTAAATTAGATTAGGGATCGATTTTTAAGTTTTGTCGTAAACCAAATTGGTTACTTCCAATAATGTGGATTCATACTCTGCTGTTTCTGTTTTATTACACTCAAATTAGTCAAATCTAATTATATTTAAGTAACATTATTTGCTAGACTCAAAACAAGCATGTTACTTATGGCCCCATTACTTATAACTCAAGGTTTAACTCTCGGGTTTCCACCACAACTCCCAAAAAGTTCTAAAACCTGAACCCAAACAACATCTAAATCCCTAGTATTCGTTTGACAAAGAACTCCATTATGGTGGATTATTTTTATTTTGGGGGTTGGAGGAGGGGAGTTAACATCTGGAGTTGATTCTTTAATATGAGGGAGTTGATTTTTATACACCATTCTCTATTTCGTGGCCATTATTAAACTTATTAAACAAAACAACATATATGTTACATTATGCTATGTAGAAGAAGAAAAAGACTGTGTTCATCATGTATTTCATAGCTCGTTTAAAAGTGTTTTTGAAATGACTAAAAAAGAGTTATTGGTAAAAATATTTTTGAAACCAATCCTTAATAAAAATGCCAAGTAAATTCTGAAAAAACACTTAAAGTGTGATTTAGAATCTAAAAACATTTTTTCTAAAAATGCTTAGTCATTTACAAATCACTTTCAAACAAACCCTTCATGCAACAGTGTACTTTGACGAATTTTGAATCACAGTGACAAGTATTCCTCATGCTTCAGAACATACTACATATTTTTTGGGTGTATTAGTGGTGGCTTCACCGGCTTACATGCTACATCTATTTTTAATAAAACATATTTTTTGGGTGTATTAGTGGTGGCTTCACCGGCTTACATGCTACATCTATTTTTAATAAAACAATATATATACTAAGTGGCGAATGAGTAAATTAGTATCAAACTTCTTGTCTACAAATTTGAACTTAAGATCTTTTATTTATAAATAAAGAAAATTACCACTATGCCATAATCTAAAATACATATTAGGGCTTGTTTGAAAGTGCTTTTTGGCAGAAACACTAAATATGAGCTCGTTTGGATGTGCTTTTAAAATGACTGAAAACACTTTCGGTGAAAATGTTTTTTGAACCAAACCTTATTAAAAATGCAAGTTAATTATGGAAAAGTACTTAAAGTGCTTCCTGGAAGAACTACATAACTGGTATTTCTTGCAGAAAGCACTTTAAGTGCTTTTGAAACCAAAAACATTTTCTCTAAAAGCACTTTCAGTCATTTTAAAAGCACATATAAACGAGCTCTATGTGTTTTTTGCAAGAAGTACTTAGATTGCTTTTTTAAAAGCACTTAGATTTTAAAAACACATCCAAACAAGCTCTACTACACTCGTTTTTACCTGAAAATGGTTCCAAATTAGCTCATTCTTGGGCTAGTCGACCCAGGTCCCAGACCTAACAAATTTTCCAAGTTTAATGTAAGCCCTTTGTCCAACTTCTGTTGGACCGAACCTGATAGTCACTGGCCTCGTACACAAGGCCCAACGTAACCCCAACTGAATTGTGCCCTAAATCTAACGGATGACAATCCATGTTATCATTTTATCATTTTGACAAGTTAATCGTAGCCGTGGGTTCCACTTTAAAAGCACTGTAAGACATTATTAGCATAGCTAGGGTTCGCTCAGTCAGTCTCACCGAAGAAAATCCATTGCTGGTTGCGCCTCTTGCTTCTTACAATTTCCCTCTCTTCCTCTCGCTTCGCAGGTAGCATCGTTCAATTTCTCTGAAAATTTTAGGTCTTTCATATAATTCATGGAAATTTTTTGTCTTCTTTAATTTGTAGTTCTACCAATGCCCATAATTCATGGAAATTTGAATCGAAAGTTTAATTTTGGATCGATAAAATGAAATCGCTTTATGATTTTTGTATTTTGTAATATAGGACTGTTAGATTTATAGGGTTTTCATAGAATTTCCGTTTGTATTTGTTGTGATTTTAATTTGTACTTGTTGCCCTGATCACTGTGGACATGTTTGATACTACCAACTTCCTCTGTTGGCGAAACCGAATTGCTTCCCATGAGAACATTGTGAGTAATCAAGGCTGGGGTCTCAAAAGGGCTCTGGTTTTGCCAAAACCCTAATTGGGGTTTTGGAAAGAAATACCGAGGAGCCCGAGAATTGGCACCATTTTTGTGCCATAGGCCTTTGGTTGTTGGGAGCATTTGGTGTCGCCGATTGGAGAATGTGGTTGTATTCTACCTTGTTTTCGGTTTACGGGCGTCTCGTTTGAGATTTCAATTGTTTTCGTACGTTTTGGTGATTCCAGTTTATTTTCAATTGATTTTACAGTTTTAGGATCTTTTACAACTAATTTTTGGACCTTGAAGTTGTAACAGTGCAATGGTTTCTTGCCAGCAATTTTTTTTATATTTAATTTTATTTTAATTTTCATACATTTTGGAGATTCAATTTATATCAAATGGTTTTATTTGGAAGGATTTAATTTTTTATTTTTTTTTACAGTTTTAAGATCTTTTGTTATCAATTTTTGGATTTTTTGATAGTAATACCACAATGATTAGTTTTTGGCGTTTGGTAAAATCATTTTTTTAGTTTAATTTTATGTCGATGCTGTATTGTTTTTCTTTATCAATGTGTGAAAATAATTTGTTTCATTATTTTACCTGACCGTGTTATTATTGTTTGAGATACATGATTGAATTTATTTGAGTAATTGTAAGAAAATCTGAGGTTTTGGAGCTTTGTAGACCTAGTTTGAGAAGGAAGCATGTCTCATCGTAAGTTTGAACACCCAAGACATGGCTCTTTGGGGTTTCTTCCAAGGAAAAGAGCAGCCCGCCACAGAGGAAAAGGTTTATTCTTTGTTTTCAGTTTTAACGTGCTATTTAGTAGTCTGTGTTTCTTTGAAAGTTGCAATTCAATGATATATTGACTCATGTTTGGTTGAACTTGCTCCTGATTTTTTTTCCAACGAAATGCACTGGCTTTTTATCTCATGTGTGCGTTACTATTGTGAAGGAGCATTATAAGTTGCATGTGACTTGTGGACCTGTATTTTAGCCATTGGTTCAGTTATATAGGAATGAGAATGCTTAGTTGGTACAGATGTGCGTGTTTCATCTCATTTTATATCATATCTAATATTTCTCATACAAGTTGTTGGTTTCTCAGTGTATATCCACGATGGAATGCTATATGTATATTTTATCCACTTAGTTTGTAGCAGCAACATTTGTATTTATATCTTAAGACTATTTTTTTCTGTTACTGTTCTTTATGAAACTGTTTAATCTAACTTTAGGGTTGTTTTCTCATTGGAAAATCTGGCTTACATGATTTTGTTTATGCAGTGAAGGCCTTTCCTAAAGATGATCCAACAAAAACTCCCAGATTGACTGCTTTCCTGGGATACAAAGCTGGAATGACCCATATTGTGAGAGATGTTGAAAAACCCGGGTCAAGTGAGTTGGTCTATTGTTTTGGCTTGTTTTTTAGGAAACTCTTTACTTTGAGGAAAACTTTGTGATAAAAAAATTAATAGAAATATAAGATAAAAATTAGGAGAATTACATTGATGACATTTTTCAGCAAAATTTTGTATTTGCATTGTAAATTCTATAGAATACTATGATGTTTTGTATGTACCAGAACAATGCTTGTGCTGATTTTCTTGATGTTTTCTTGAATTAAGGTTTACGCGGTTTTTATTGATCAGTGTTCTGAAGTTTTTGAAGTAGAAAGTTACGAGGGATCTATTTTCTATTATTCTATGTTAGTTCCCATTTCTATTGAATTGTAGTATCCTGTTATTGACTTGTCTTAAAAGAGTGTTGTAACCTGTTCTTCCGATTACGTAAGTGTAGTAGTATTGCTTTGTGGCTTGTTCTTTGTGCTTGGTCTAATTATATATTATCTGTACCCGTATTATGTTCTGAAATTAATATTTCCCTGCAGAGCTACACAAGAAAGAAACATGTGAAGCAGTTACAGTTATTGAAACACCACCAATGGTGGTGGTTGGTGTTGTTGGTTATGTGAAGACACCCCGTGGTCTTCGTTCCTTGGACACAGTTTGGGCCCAGCATCTGAGTGAGGAGGTGAAGAGGAGATTCTACAAGAACTGGTGCAAGTCAAAAAAGAAAGCATTCAGCAAGTACTCAAAAAAGTATGAGAGCGAAGATCGGAAAAAAGACATCCAGGCTCAGTTGGAGAAAATGAAGAAATATTGCACTGTGATTCGTGTTTTAGCCCACACCCAGGTAAATGATTTTGGTTTGTTTTCTGAACAGAAAAAAAGTATGTGATTACTGGAGTGTTAAGTAAAACAGTTACCCTGTTTGCTGCCATTCCGATGTTCTATTGCTGAACTTTTATATAGAATTTAATCTTTTTTTGGCTTATCTTTTGCAGATTAGGAAAATGAAGGGATTGAAGCAGAAGAAAGCCCATCTGATGGAGATTCAAGTGAATGGTGGGGACATTGCAAAGAAGGTTGACTATGCTTATAGCATGTTTGAGAAGCAGGTTCCTGTTGATGCTGTTTTCCAGAAAGATGAGATGATTGACATTATTGGGGTTACTAAGGGGAAGGGTTATGAGGGTGTGGTGACTCGATGGGGCGTCACCCGTCTTCCACGTAAGACCCATCGTGGTCTACGTAAAGTAGCCTGTATTGGTGCCTGGCATCCAGCTAGGGTGTCGTTTACTGTTGCCAGGGCTGGGCAGAATGGTTACCATCATCGTACTGAGATGAACAAGAAGATTTACAAGCTCGGAAAGGCTGATCAAGAGTCGCACTCTGCAATGACTGAGTTTGACAGGTTGGTGCCTCTTCCTTTGTTTTCTTCTTCGTTTGACTTCACTGGGATCGAATTTGCATCATTGGTTTACTTGGCTTAAACTTGAACTTTTACTGATGATATTAAAATGTTTTTATGTTCAGGACTGAGAAGGATATTACCCCGATGGGAGGCTTCCCACACTACGGTGAAGTGAAACAGGATTACCTTCTAATGAAAGGCTGCTGCGTGGGTCCTAAAAAGCGCGTTGTTACTTTGAGGCAGACGCTTCTGAAGCAAACATCCAGGGTTGCTCTGGAGGATATTAAGCTCAAGTTCATTGATACATCGTCCAAATTTGGCCACGGTCGCTTCCAGACTACCCAAGAGAAGGCGAGGTACTACGGGCGGCTCAAGGCTTAATCTGGCAATCGTGATCGATCCACAGTAATCCCCATTTTCTTTCATTTATTACTAGTGATTCAGACATTTTTATGTTTCTGGTTTGGATTGCAAGTTTTGCCTGCTTCCAGTTTTGTGGTGACAGTTTATTGGATTCTCTCGTTGTTTTCCCGTTTAATTAATCCCGGGAAGTGATCGTTTGGCTGTTTCTATCGCGTTAGCTCGTGATTCCTTCTATTCCTGTTCAAGCTTATTGCACAAGAAGATTTGAAGGGCGATTTCGATGAGAGTGTTTTGGATTAATTCTTATTAGTAATAATGCAGAAGAATTTTTGAAAAAATACTTAATTTGTTTCTGCGAAAAGCACTTTTAACAATAGGGCTTTTACTACTTCCAAACGAGTAAATACTTTGGACGATTTTTTGTGCTTATCCACCCAGACACCGCTCTATTGTTAATGATATTAATCTCATGATTCGAATTGGTAAATTTTCAAGTTCTTCAGATGCATCATGCGCTAATAGAAAATTGTTAAAATCGATTAGCCATTTGATTATTATTGTGAAAGGGACCCGTACATTTGTATAAAGTTTTGGGTTTTAATAAAAGGGCTTTTAACAAAAGGGCTTTTAATACTTCCAGACGAGTAAATACTTTTGGCGATTTTTTTTGCTTATCCACCCAGACACCGCTCCATTGTTAATTATATTAATCTCTTGATCCGAATTGGTAAATTTTCAAGTTCTTCAAATACGTTAATAGAAAATTGTTAAAATCGATTTAGCCATGATTATTATTGTGAAAGGGACCCACACGTTTGTAGAAAGTTTTGGGTTGATGTTTTATCACAGCCCACATACGTATTTGTTGACCCGGAAAAAAAATAAATAAATAAAAAAGGAAACTTTAAATAAAAGTTTTCGGTATTGTATATTTTAACGAAAAATTATATTTTCATATTAAAAAATCAATAATGTTACTATTTACTTTACCTTTTATTTTGTTCTTATAGTTAAAATTCAAAATTTTCAAATTATTTTCATTAATTTTTCTAATAAAAAAGGCAAAATATAGCATGTGAAATGGTAAAAACTGGTAGTACATATTTGTCCTTGAGGGGTGCCAAAACCAAATCCAAAACAAAGACAGCAGTCAGAGTCAGACGGTGAGACCATGTTGAACAATGAGAATGGCGTCGTTGTCGGAGGTCACGAAGGAGAGAGATAATATTAGTGTGGTTAGAAGTAGGTCGCTAATCCGAATTAAGTATTTATCTTTTGATTGTGTACTATATAGTGTTTTCACCTGATGGCAAGCCTTAAATAAAAAGAAAATATTTGCTAATAAGAGATTAAGTGAAAATGTCCTCTTTTTGAAGTGTCGAGAACATAAGATATTGAGTTACAGTCTAAATTCATTATTTGACAACAGTTATTGGCATAAGATACATGTGCTCTGAAAACTTTAGTAATGTTGTTGTTGTTGTTGTTGTTTTTTTTTTTTTTTTTTTTAATTTGAATTTAAGGTGTAAAAATATTAAAAATATGAAAGAGTAATGTTGCGGTTGTTGTTTTTGTTTTTATTTTTTATTTTTTTTAAATTTAAGGTGTAAAAATATTAAAAATATGAAAGAGTACTAGTTTAGATAGGCTTTCACATCAGTCTCAGACATGGTGATGGCCTTGTTGACAAAAGGCTTGTACTCAATGGCCAAGGCTGCCCCTCTCTTCCTCATTTTTCTCAGCAATTTATTATTATTATTATTTTAAATTTATTATTAAAAAGAAGCCGAATGAATACGAAATTATTATAATAATTTAGAAAAGGAAAGAGTTCTGAATTTGGCATATTTAGAAATCCAACACTCTATCTATTAAGATATTAGACCATATGCTTGATTTGTTTTTTAAAAAATTCCCCCTTTTTGTGTAAATCGGCTTGTGAAATGTCTAAAAAATAAGAAAACCGCATGCGAAAATCACTCTTCTTTAGTTTTTGTATCTTACTCGTGTCTAATCAGAATTCAAGATTTTGATAATAAATTCTATGGTCCAATGAAATATTATATTTTTATTCTTAAGACCACGCTACAAGGCTCTGCTTTGTGAGTCAACATGGTCCTTTACTTTAAAACTTTGCTTTGAGTTTTGGTGGGTTTTTCGTTGTAAAGAATTCAGGTAATTGGCTCTAGTGATTCTGACAAAAGTCTCAAAAGGGCATCTTTTATTTATAAAAATATGTCTATGAAGAACAATTTGATGTGGTCTACATGTCACCTCCTCCTTTTTGTAGCTTTGGTTTTTTATGCATGCTAATTGCTTTTGCTACCCCTATTGCCCCATTTTCTTTCTTCTCTTGAATCATTCCTTTCTCGTTGGAATAAAATCCACAACAAATTTCCATGTTCGGAATTTAGAGATTGAGATATCTGAACCGTTTTAGAGAAAGAAGATTTGAATTATACAAGTTTTTTAATTTTTATGAAATGGAATATTAAAATTAACTATTTTTAAAATTAAAATTAAGTGACTAGAATTTCTCGATCTATACATTTTGAATGATCCGAAGTAGATTTCAATACTTCCTCAACTGCTGGTACAGCACAGCTATGATTGATTCTATATCTCTCTCTCTCTCTCTCTCTCTAGATTTCCCACCTTAATTTTTTCATTTAAATTTAAATTTTTTGGTATTTTCATATTAAAATTTATTACACACCTTGCACCTGCAGCAGCCTTTAGTTCGTTTTAATAATCTTTAGCAGCTTTTTCTTTCTTATGTCTTTATTTTTTTGCTCTTTCTTTTTATTTAGTGGGTAATTATTGGAGATTATGTGAGATATTGTTCACCTTTCCATGATTACACTCCAATGCTAATGTTGGATTTGAAATCTTTGTGACGTTTAACCCAAAAGTTTAAAATTAGGTTCCACAAATTGAGTAGTTTCCCAACTCTATTTTTTTTCCTTTCTAGATTATAATTATAAACTTGGAAGATATGGAGTAGTTGAAATTAACGAAAGATTTGACGCAAAACATAGCGTAGTTGTGTTCTATAATTCTTATAGTCGACCATACTTAATGGAATAAAGGTTAATTGTTGTTTTTATAGTTATAAACTTGGAATGATCATGTTTGTGCATGTTGGTTAAGCACTTGATGCATATAATCTTTTACTCATTGGTAATTTATGTAAAGAAAATGTAGTAAATTATGCCAAGAATGGCTAAGAAATCATAACTTAGTGCTAATTTCCACCAAAGGGCAGATGGATTCATGTGGGTTAATGAGTAGGTTTAGAAATGCAAATTGTGACCTAAGTGAACTTTTTTAGAACAGTGTTTGACTCCTTACGTTAAAAAGTCATTGTTTTTTCCCTTACAATCATTCAGTCTCTTTTTCATCGTCATCTAAAAATCATCTTTAGAAAATTCATTTGATTTAGAGACTATTTAGTCATCCATAAGAATCAAACAAATTGATTTAGAGATTTATTTACATAATCGTCGATTTGTTTAACACATATGACTAGCTAAACAGAATTCAAAATGAATGATTTTTTTTCTTCTAGAGATGATCTTTAGATGATAAAGAGAATAAATGGTTTCGATTATGACGATTGTACGATGAAACGATATCACATAATCATTCAAGAATGAACGACTTCTCACATGTAAGAAGCCAAGTATTTTTTTTTTGTATGCTAATGATATTCTAGTCTAAATTAAGCTACGAGGAAAAGAAATTAAACTTGGTGCAATGGTAATATAGCTAACTTGGTTGTGTCCATATTTCATTACCCTAATTAAATGAAGTTTAGCACTTAAAAAAAGTCGTCAACTTTTAAAAAGCACCAAAGGGAGCGTTGTTTTTGGCTAGACAGACAGGGAGGCCCATTCTTTTGATTTCTTTAAGTTTGCTTCTTCAGACAAGGTATAGTATCCATTAAGCTAGGCATCAAAGATCATGAAGAAAAACATGAAAAGATGTACTACCAATTGCCAAAGGCAAAGGGATTATCATATAACTTTGTCTTTACATTTTCTGTGGCATTGGAGGATATTATAAAGCTATATAGCAGGGTGAGAGCTGTTTTCTTCTAAATAATACAATCAGAAGTGTGTGTGTGGGTAACTTGTTCTTCTGTGGCAGCTAGTTAAGCTATCGGATCGGAGACGATGATCACGGTTGCTGCTGTATCTGTGGAGCAGAAACAATGGATTTACTGCTTCTAAGACCAGGTTAGTCGTTAAACATCTAGATTTTATGTCATTGCACTGCTGATTATGTTCCTAATATTGTCCGAAAAATCTTTACTCTTTCGGTTGATTCCATTGGAACTTTTAGGTCTGTTGAAAATGTTGTTGAAGTGATTTTTTATACAAGCAGGATTCATTAATTCAGTCCATTTAACTTAATTCAGTGATTATGTTGTTTTGTGCATTTTCTGTAACGTGATTAGTTAAATGAATTAGAGTACTTGACCAAAAACCCAATGCTGCAACCTGAAAATGCATAAATGTTGCCCCCAATTTCAATGCAGTAAGCTGTTTCTTTTGCTGCAGACTTGGGCGTATCCAAGTTGGCTTGAGCAATTCGCTCCCCCCTCTGCTTGCAACTCCAAATTCCTCACGCCGTAATTTTAGATAAATTTAGTATAGATTATCGCTCCAAGTACTTGTTTGGTTTTGAATTTTCAACAGAAGAAATCCTTTATGTCTCCTGTATTATGCAACTTAAATTGAGTGGCAGATACATTTAAGTTGCTGATTATGGAATTTGTTTCCATTTTTCTGGTTTTTGTTTATCATGTTGATTTCAGCAGAGTATTGGTTTTCATGTGTTCCTTTTCAGCTTGAGGTTGAAGTGTTCAAAATGTATGTGCAAATACAAACATACAGATGAAGAAATATTAGCTGCAATAAGCATACATTCGATTACTCTCGTTAATTAGTTCGTAGCTTATCCACACCAAATACCCGAAATCAGCTGCTTTGTAGAGGGGAGAGGAAGGCAAAAGCCTAGTGACTGGAGACTATGAACGAGACTGGTTCTGAAAGACCAAAGCCATGGAACATATACTACACAAGTTCAGACCCTTCTTCTTCTCAATCAGGAATTGATCGACAGGTGCAATGGAAAGGCTCCGGGACATCGAGCATGAGTGCCATTTCTTACGGTTTTGTAGCCACGGCTATCTTGATTTCCATGTTTCTTATCATGGCTATCTTTGAACATTTATTTAAGCCAAGTCCTAATTCCTTTTCCACGCCTCAAGCTCTCACTCATCATGCTTCTCCCGAGTCCGGACATTTTGACAAGCATGGAAGAATTATTCCACAAACAGTAAGTTTGTTTCTACTTGGTATATATTGTTCTCGAAAGAAGGCGATTACATGTACTTGTTTGAGCTAGCCGATCATAATTTGTTCATCGATGTCACAGGTTTCAACATCATATGCGCCAGATTTCTCAGTAGTGATGCCGGGAGAGCAGTGTCCGACCTATATTGCACAACCAGCTCCTCTGCCGAGCTGCTCCAGGGAAGGGATTTATTGGCCTTCCCATGAACATAATAAATTTGTACTTCCTCGTTAGGATGATTGTAGATGATACTTTCACTGCGGCGTTATGTTATAACTACCGAGAGAGGCTGTTTGTATATCAATTTCCTGCCTGCGAATAACCTATTGTCCATTGACAGGGATTTTACCGCTATCAAAAGTAGAGATAAAAGCACTTGAAAATACTTGCAAGAGTACAAGGTAGTAGTTGTAGTATAAACGGCTCAAGCATGATTGTTTTCCACAAGGATTGATGAATAATTTGTGTTTAAAACCAACTCTTAATTAATTATTTAAAACAAAGTTTGGAAAATATAAATTTTGAGATTTAAAATAATAAAAACGAATTTAAATTAAAAACAATTAAATACATCAACTATAAACCAATTTAAAGAAAATCAATTTGTAAAAGTCCTAGGTTCAGCTGTCACCTTAACAATCCTATGTAGTTCTTCCAATTATATATGAACTACCCATGCATATTTTGAAGGTTAGGTTTTCCTAAATATATTCTACTTGGAACCTCCAATATAGAACGTATATCTAACGTGGAACTCGTTTGGACGTTCGGATCAAATATAAACATGAAAGACTCATTAAGTTTTATGAAAACCTTTTAAAAAATCATGCAATCCTTAAGACGTGGTGTTCATCCTAAGTGAAATTACAATTACTAACCACAAGAAGCCAATGCCAATTTCAGAGAACCTTTTGACCAAAATTGCATCAAATTACTTTTCTAAATATCATTAATGGTCGTGAATCACTAAGACAATTAGATAGTTTAAAACATTGATTAATAATTCAAAACATGCATGCATGGTATCATAAGTAAATTGAAAAGAAACTACATATTCTTGCTAAGGCTCATGGCTTCACCTTGACAAACGAAATTAGCTATGAACAATCATAAAACAAAATATTATTGAGAACAAGGATATAAAACACCTTGAAAAATAGTCCGTGCGTTTCCCTTCCTCTCTTTTTTAAATTAACATTTTCTGTTAATATTCTTGAGGGTGGAATTGTATTTTAACAACGTTTTCGGCCTCACTACTATAATTTTCACTTATTTTTTTAGTTTTCGACATAAATACTCTACTAAATATACATTTATTGCACAATAAATCGTAAATTCGCTTCCAAATGCCTTATAAAATTTTCCTTAATGGTCATTGAAAATATTTCGCGAAAATAAAAATATTGCAATTTTGACAAAAAATGGTTTTTAGTCAGTTTCTACAACTTTGTACATAAACCGTTGTTAAATTTTCACCTTCACCTCACCATGAAGTTTGAAGATTATAGTAATACTTTTTGTTATATTCTTGAGGGTGGAACGCTATTTTAACAATGTTTTGGGCTTCCCTACTATATTTTTCACTTATTTTTTTAGTTTTTGACTTAAATAGTCTACTAAATATACATTTGTTGCTCAATAAATCGTAAACTTGCTTCCAAATAAATAAATGAAATAGAAAAGGATAGGATCAGTAATTGCATACCGATTATCTATAATAATTGTCGCTATGTTGTTAGCAATAGGTATGAGGACGAATCGCTAGCTTCATACCAAACCCCTCTTTTCAATTTTTTCTTTTTAGTTTTTTAGTTTTTGTTTTTTGCTTATGTTTTCTTACCATAACAACAAACTATCAAACACATATTCTTCAAAATATATTTTTTCATGCAAAATCTATTATCGTACATATTTAAACACTTGTAATCAACGATTTAAAACCTAAATTTAAAGATATTTGAATTTAATAGTGGTTACTCAGATAAAGTAATGTACGAAGAAAAAACTCAAAGGAATAAACAAAAAAGCAGAAAATAAATAAAAAAAAATGGAATTGGGAAAGATCGATACCACACTACCAATCCTCAACCAGTCGTATTTAAATCATCGTTCAATTTATTTATTTTCACATTTGCCTCACCGTGAAGTTTTGAAAATTAAGGTAAGACTTTCCGTTAAGATTCTTGAGGGTAGAACCCTATTTTTGGGTCTCACTACTATATTTTTCACTTATTTTTTTAGTTTTTAGCTTAAATATTCTACTAGATATACATTTGTTGCTCAATACATCGTAAATCCACTTCCACATGCCTTACAAAGTTTTCCATTATGCTCATGGAAAATGTTTACCGAAAAAAAAAAATTTGCATTTTTGATAGAAAATGTGGGTTCACACTCACGTTTTTAGTCCGTTTTGCAAATTTGTACATAAATCGTTGTCCAATCTATTCATTTTCACCTTCGCCTCATCGTGAAGTTTTGAAAATTAATGTTAGACATTCCATTGATATTCTTGAGGGTGGAACCCAATTTTAACAATGTTTTGGGTGACACACCCTACCTGGAATGTCCACCTGGACTCTGAATCGAGCTGTGCTGGTCGACACCAGAAAGGTGATGAAGCCATATAGTGTTGTGATGTGGAAAATATAAATAAATTTAAACCTAAAAGTGCCGAAATGCAAGAGTGCGCATGTGAGCGGGAATGAACCCATTTTACACGTGATGTCAGAGCATAAGTAAAGTATAGTAAAGTAGAATGAGAATTCTACCATCGAAGGTGAACTCCTAAACCAAGATTTGTCAAGAATCCTTGTCAACATGAAAGCTCAGTCACTAAAACCTGGAGGGGCGAAAAAAAAAGGGTAAGTGAGCCTAAATATAAAGCTTGTAAAACCTTTTCGAAAATGTAATAACCCCTCACAGTAAAACAAGTATAGTTTCCAAATATATATACTACATATATTATGAAAACATTTATCATAAACAGTAATATCACCATAAAGCAACAATTCACGATATTCAGCATATAAAACGCATGACCATCGATAATCACCATAACTTGAATGAACAAACATACGATATTGGGTCCTCATTGACATTTGCTAACACATGAGTTCATGCAGAGGTATTCTGACATAAATAGGACTGGGTATAATAATGATTTACTCTTTAGTACTACAATCACGTGAAGATTGGCGCTATGTGTGTCACATACGAGTCCTAATTGCTCATAGCAGTCTAGGACATGACTGACACCTATAATGGATCCAAAGTGAGGGAACAATGCGATGTGAACATACATGTGAAGCCTGGCCCTAGCCCGGACGAGTACAAACACCAGTGTAGCACACGATGAACAAATAACGTAATTATATTCATATAATGGTAAATCGATAATTCGATAATTCTAGTCAATGCAATACTATTCATGACCGTAAATCTAATTAAGGCATTAATAATAATACGCATACCTGTGCATCCCATAGAACGTAGCATAATTTCATAAATAATGTTAATATGCTAATTCTTTTAAACGTTATTTTAATCTAAGCGTAATGTGGAAAATTCTTTATCAAATATATAAATGGAAACTAAATAAATATATAATATTTAAAAAGCAAAGCTCCACTCGCAAATCATGTCGTTGGGTCAAACCTGCCTCACAGGCTACGAAGATTATTGCGATGTAGTTTACCTAGAAATGAAACCATTTACGTAAATATATAACGTACTAATGTAAATTCGCGTATTCGTACAAAGTACGACTAATAAAGAAACTATTTTTAAAATGTCGAATTTTGAGAAACGGACTGCGGATTTGGGTTCGGCACGTCGAGAAATCTAAGGAGGGACCTCAGGTTCTTCCACGAGCTGACCACCCACACGCGTCCATGAGTGCCCGCACGCCTGTGAGTACGACTGTACTGGCTTTCCTCGCGAGTTCCTGCAATTTTGCAGGTTTTAATCCAAATTTCAAAGCTCTGTTTGAGCTCATTTCTTAGCCAAAATCAGTGATTTAAGAACCAAATAAAAAATAGGAATATAGGGAACAAAACTATACCCATTGGAAGCCCAGTCGTGGCTGGCGTTGGCCCAAAAAAGGCTGAAAGTGGCTGCATCAATTGCCGGAAAATATGGGGGAAAAACTCCCCGAGATGTTTTCTACATTATATCACCCCCATATCTCATTTTAAGGTTGAAAAACAATATAAGGCTTCGAAATAAGAAGGATGTGAATGTCTTGAGGCTCACCATGGTATGGGAAGGAAATGAATAATGATACGACCATTGTATAGTGCATGTTCAATGGCTGGGTTACATTCATAGCTCGAAGTCCTAGTTTCTATGTTAAAAAGCTTGCAGATCTCGTCAGGGTAACAAGTATAGTGACGTTGATAGTGGTGATCTCTACCTCACAGCCGTACTATGCTTGCCGAGATGAAAGTATGAAAGGGGTTGAGGGAGCTAGGTACAAGACGAGTGACAATGCAAGACGAGTGACAGAGAGAATTAAGGTGGTGGTGAGTGATAGAGAGAGATGAGGTGGTGGTCTAAAATTCGTCGGAATGGTGAAGGTGTGGTGGTGGCTCGATGAAGTTTTACCAAGAGGAGAGAGATATAGTTTGAGTGAAAGAGAAATAGTGTTTAAAAAGAGAGGGTAGGAAAGGGTTTGAGAGTTTAAAAGAGAGAGAGATGTCCAGGATAATGGGAAGGAGATGACACAAGGACAAATGGAAGAGGAGACCCATGTGGGTGGGTCACATAGGCACATATATCCTATAAGAAAATAATAAAATAATAAGGAGAAATATCTAGAATAGTGAATTTACTAAATGCCCTTTTGCTTTGTAGTTTCGTAAAATCTACATCGTAGCTTCAAATTTGATTCTGCTTGCGCCTATGGGTTTGTACTGTCGAGTACTACAGGAATACAGTAAAATAATAACTCATACATGTCATGAAATAATGGTCAACGAAAGTCAACAATCACCTCTCTAGAGGTATTTTGGCCAAATCACACATTTAAAATGAAAAAAATCATAAAATTAGGGACGGGTTGTTACATTAGGCCTCATGACTACATTTTTCACATATTTGTTTAGCTTTCGCCATTAAATGTTCTACTAAATAGACATTTATTGCTCAAAAAACAAAAAAACCACTTCAAAATGTGTTGTAAAGTTTTCATTAATGCTCACTAAAAATATTTTACAAAAATAAAAAATTTGCATTTTTGACAAAAAAATGTGGGTTAACACTCATGATTTTAAGTCAGTTTTACAAATTCGTACATAAATCATCGTTCAATCTATTTGTTTTCACCTTCGCCTTATAGTGAAATTTTGAAAATTAAGGTCAAACTTTCCGTTGAAGTTCTTGAGGGTGAAACCCCATTTGACAATGTTTTGGTCCTCACTATTGTATTTTTCACTTATTTTTTCAGTTTTTGACTTAAATATTCTATTAAGTATACATTTGTTGCTAAAAAAAAAAAAAATCATAAAACCGCTTCCAAACACCTTATAAAGTTTTCCTTAATGCTCGCAGAAAATATTTCGCAAAAATAAAAATTTGCATTTTGACCAAAAAAAACGTGGGTTAACACTCATGATTTCTAGTCCGTTTTACAAATTCGTACATAAATCATCGTTCATACTATTTGTTCTCACCTTCGCCTCATCGTGAAATTTTGAAAATTAAGGTAAGACTTTCCGTTAAGATTCTTGAGGGTGGAACCCTATTTGACAATGTTTTGGTCTTCACTATTGTATTTTTCACTTACTTTTTCAGTTTTTGGCTTAAATATTGTAGTAAGTATACATTTGTTGGTTAATAAATCATAAAACCGCATCCAAACACCTTATAACGTTTTCCTTAATGCTCACGGAAAATATTTCGCAAAAATAAAAAATTTCATTTTTGACCAAAAAACATGGGTTAACACTCACGGCTTTTTATCAGTTTTGCAAATTCATACATAAATCACCAGTCAATCTATTTATTTTCACCTTCACCTCAATGTGAAGTTTTGAAAATTAAGGTGAGACTTTCGATTGAGATTCTTAAGGGTGGAACCCCATTTGGCAATATTTTGATCTTCACTATTGTATTTTTCACTCATTTTTTTCTTCAGTTTTTGGCTTAAATATTCCACTAAGTATACATTTGTTGCTCAATAAGTCATAAAACCACTTCCAAACACCTTATATACTTTTCCTTAAAACTCGTGGAAAATATTTCACAAAAATAAAAAATTTCATTTTTGACCAAAAAAACATGGGTTAACATTCACAGTTTTTAGTTAGTTTTTACAAATTCGTACATAAATTGTCGTTCAAACTATTTCTTTTCAACTTCGCCTCACCGTGATGTTTGAAAATTATAGTAATACTTTCTGTTATATTCTCCCAATTTTAATAATATATTGGGCTTTCGACTTAAATAGTTTACTAAATATACATTTGTTGCTCAAAAAATCTTAAGTCCGTTTCCAGCTGCCTTATAAGTTTTCCTTAATGCTCATGGAAAATGTTTCCTGAAAATATAATATTTGCATAAAAAAAGGGTTAACACTCACGGTTTTTTGTCGGTTTTTACAAATTCTTACATAAATCGTCGTTCAAACTATTCACCTTTCCTCATTGTGAAGTTTGAAAATTATGGTAGTACTTTTTGTTATATTCTTGAGGGTGGAACCTCATTTTAACAATGTTTTGGGCCTCCCTACTACACTTTTCACTCATTTTTTTAGTTTTCAACTTAAATAGTCTACTAAATATGCACAATAAATCGTAAATCCGCTTCTAAAAGCCTTATGATAATTTTTCTTAATGCTCATGGAAAAGATTTTACGAAAATAAAAAATTTGCATTTTTGACAAAAAGGTGGGTTAATGTGACATCCCACATCGCCCAGGGGTGATCCTTAAATGTATATTCCCATCCCTACCTAGCACGAGGCCTTTTGGGAGCTCACTGACTTCGGGTTCCATGGGAACTCTGAAGTTAAGCGAGTAGCGCGCGAGAGCATTCCCAGGATGGGTGACCCATCGGGAAGTTCTCGTGTGAGTTCCCAGAAACAAAACCGTGAGGGCGTGGTCGGGGCCCAAAACGGACAATATCGTGCTACAGTGGTGGAGCGGGCCCGGGAAGTGGTGCGCCCCGGGCTGGGGTGTGTCAGTTTGGTATCAGAGCCTAACCCTGGCTGCGTGTGTACCGACGAGGACGTCGGGCCCCTAAGGGGGGTGGATTGTGACATCCCACATCGCCCAGGGGTGATCCTTAAATGTATATTCCCATCCCTACCTAGCACGAGGCCTTTTGGGAGCTCACTGGCTTCGGGTTCCATGGGAACTCCGAAGTTAAGCGAGTAGCGCGCGAGAGCATTCCCAGGATGGGTGACCCATCAGGAAGTTCTCGTGTGAGTTCCCATAAACAAAACCGTGAGGGCGTGGTCGGGGCCCAAAGCGGACAATATCGTGCAACGGTGATGGAGCGGGCCCGGGCCGGGGTGTGTCAGTTAATAACTGACACACCCCGACCAAGATCAGGGCGTGTTGGCCGTCACGTGGAAGTGACGTAGCCATGTGCACAGTGCGGAAGCTAAAAGAATAGTAATATAAAAGTACGAATAATTAAAAACTAGCATACAAAGGTCAAAGTAATAAGTGCTAGTGTGAAACGACACAAGTTCAGAGCATAACGCCTAAGCAGTCCAAATAAAATAGCGTTACAACAGTGCACCCGAAGGTGAACCTACGCTGGTGATCGTTTGTCAGAAATGCCGGGAAAGCCTTCTGGGAAACCACCAACCTTGCTAGCTAGCTAAAACCTGGAGGGGCGCAAAACAAAAGCGTGAGTGGGCAAAAACAAAGTTCTTTGAAAACCATTTAGTAAAATACATTTTAACCCCTCGCCGTAAAACCTGTATACTTCCCAGAAAATAAACATATGTACGTATACAATAAATATGCCAATCATGCTCCATAATATGCCATGTCGGAACCTCAGAATGAAATGCAAGTGCGTAGGTATAAATCACATCAATAACATATAATCTAGTAGCCGGAGTCACCTAACGTGACCTGTACGGCTGCATCTAGAGCTCAAATCTCAATCACTATAACTGAACCTGCCCACGAGTCAGAACCACCTATAGTGGTCTGTACGACAGGCCTGAGTGTAATACATATAAACGCTCTAGTGCTACGATCACGTGAAGGCTGTGCGAATAATCACGGGTCACCTACGAGTCGGAACCACCTAAAGTGGTCTGTACGACAAGACTGTGCACCTAACTTGGATCCAAGATGAGCGTGTGGTGCGGGAGGTGAACGACACGTGAAGGACTGTGCCCTACTCTGGGCGGGAACACTAACACCGGGGGTGCAGGTTATGAGCTCTCTAAGCATCTCTAATCACTATTGAATGCAAATATGAAATAACACTTACCTGGCACTTACCTGTGCATCCACAGCACCAATTATGCATACGTATATATATACGATTAATAAAGCCACTAATGATGCATAAAGAACGATAATATAACACATGGCATATAACTAATAACATTTATATCAATTTCTGGGAAAACGATAGTATATAGGTATATACAGAAAACCAAAAGCCCACTCACTGGTATGTGGAAGGGTCGTAGCCCCCCTGCCTCGAGTGAGCACGCTCGTCCTCGGGATACGTATCACCTATATGCGAAAATACTATAAAAACGTTAATTTTAAAGCACATAACCAACTTCTCGTAATAACTTCTCATACATTGCTCAAAATGGACAAATGAATATACCAACGTGCTCTACACAACCTCAGGATCACAACCATATTTTTAGAAAAAATTTCCACCGCCGCACGCGCCCCCACGCACCGGCCAAGGCACGGCCACACGCACCGGCCATGCGCAGGCACGTGCCTGGCACGCTAACGGCGTCAACTGACGCCGTGAGGAATATTCCGTTAGTCCTAACGGATTCCGTCAACGGCGTCAGGAATATTCCGTCAGATTTGACGGAATATTCCGTCTTCTTCCCCGTTCAATCTCTGGCGCCGTCGCCGGCGTCGGAAAACTGGAAAACCTGCAACCTACGTTTTCTCACTCATTTCTCAACCATTTTTCACAAATTTTGCACCAAATTGAAGCTTAGGACTAGTAGAACATGATCCTACAAGTTTTAAGGCCTAAAAACTACTAGATCATACCTGTCCACAAACTCCAAAACCGGCCAACTTCGAACCAGGCGATTCCGACGTTCGAATTCGTCCAACGAAGCACTCCGAGGCTCATTGGGATACCACCAAGCTACCTACGAGCTTAAAAATCCCAAAAACGTGCTAAATAAACTTTGCATGAATAGTACTCAAAACTGCCATTGTCGAATTGACGTGAAAACGACGGATTTCTTACCTGAAAATGATATGATCGTGCTCCCACGAGCTTCACGATCTCGACTGTGACCTTGGTTTCCTCGATCTGCTAAGGTTTGAGGGGTTTTGGGTTTGTCCGTACGTTCGAAGGAAGAAGAAGAAGGAATGAGGACTCGGGAAAAAGAGAGAGAGAGAGACAGGGAAAAGACAGAGGGAGAGGGAAAGTGACAGTGTGTGTGTGTGTGGCCCAACACTTGCCAACACCACACAAAACAACCAATAGCATAACGTAACAAACTAGGGGTAAAAGGGTCATTTCACATGTACGTTTCGATAGTTTCGGGACGGGATATCACAGTTAACACTCACGCTTTTTTGTCAGTTTTTACAAATTTGTACATAAATCATTGTTCAAACTATTTATTTTCACCTTCGCCTCACTGTGAAGTTTGAAAATTAAAGTAATACTTTCCATTAATATTGTTGAGGGCAGAACCCCATTTTAACAATATTTTGGGCTCACTACTATATTTTTCACTTATTTTATTAGTTTTCGACGTAAATAGTCTACTAAATATACATTTGTTGCTCAATAAATTGTAAATTTGCTTCCAAATGCCTTATAAAATTTTCCTTAATGTTCACAGAAAATATTTCGCAAAAATAAAAAATTTGCAGTTTTGACAAAAAAACGTGGGCTAATACTCATGGTTTTTAGTTAGTTTCTATAAATTTGTACATAAATTGTCCTTAAAACTATTTATTTTCACCTTCACCTTACCATGAAATTTGAAAATTATAGTAATACTTTTTGTTATATTCTTGATGGTGGAACCCCATTTTAACAATGTTTTGGGCCTTACTACTATGTTTTTCACTCATTTTTTTTGTTTTCGATTTAAATAGTCTACTAAATATACAGTTGTTGCTCAATAAGTCGTAAAACCAGTTCCAAATGCCTTATAAATTTTGCTTAATGCTCACAGAAAATATTGTGAGAAAATAAAAAATTTACATTTTTGACAAAAAAACGTGGGTTAACAATCATAGTTTTTAGTCGATTTTTACAAATTCGTACATAAATCGTCGTTCAAACTCTTTATTTTCACCTTCGCCCCACTGTGAAGTTTGAAAAATAAAGTAATACTTTCCGTTAATATTCTGGAGGCAGGAACCCAATTTTAACAATGTTTCAAGTCTCACTACTATATTTTTCACTTATTTTTTGAGTTTTCGCCTTAAATAGTCTACTAAATATCCATTTGTTGCTCAATAAATCATAAATCCGCTGCCTACTACCTTATAAAATTTTCCTTAATGCTCATGGAAAATATTTCACAAAAATAAAGTATTTGCATTTTTTTACAAAAAACGTGGGTTAACACTCACAGTTTTTAGTGGATTTTTACAAATTAGTACATAAATCGTCGTTCAAACTATTTATTTTCACCTTCGCTTAATCGTGATGACACACCCCGACCGAGATCAGGGCATGCTGGCCGTCACGTGGAAGTGACGTAACCATGTGCACAATGCGGAAGCTAATAAATAATAAAAGTACGATTAAATAAAAACCAGCTATACACAAAATAAGAACATACATGTGCAAGCGTAAGTGTGAAAACAAAGTTCAGAGCACGAAGATCTAATGCAGTTCGAGAGAAACAACACTACACAAACACACCCAAAGGTGGTCCTACACTGGTGATAATCTGTCAGATATGCCGGGAAAATCCTCTGGGGAGCCACCAAAAGTGCTAGCCAACTAGAACCTGGAGGGGCGCAAAACAGAAAGCGTGAGTGGGCAAAAAACAAAGCTTTCCAAAAACCATTTCATAAATAAAGTTCTAACCCCTCGCCGTAAAACCTGTATACTTCTCAGAAAATATAATATACATATATATATATAAGTCATGCTCAGAAATATGCCATGTCAAATGCCTCTAAATAGAATGTAAGTGCTCAGGAAATGTCAAATCAATGCCATGTAATCTGTCAGCCGGAGTCACCTAACGTGACCTGTACGGCTAAATCTAGAGCTTAAATCTCCATCTCACTAACTATACCTGCACATGAGTCGGAACCACCTAAAGTGGTCTGTATGACAGGACTGGGTGTATAATAAGTACGCTCAAGTGCTACGATCACGTGAAGGCTGGGCGAATAATCGCGGGTCACCTACGAGTCGGAACCACCTAAAATGGTCTGTACGATAGGACTGTGCACCTAACTTGGATCCAAGATGAGCGTGTGGTGTGGGAGGTGAACATCACGTGAAGGACTGTGCCTAACTCTGGGCGGGAGCACTAACATCGGGGGTGCAGGTTATGAGCTCTTCATGCATCTCAAATCACGACTAAACATAAACATAAATCATAACTTACCTGGCACTTACCTGTGCGTCCGCAACACCAAACATATATACATATGCGACTAATAATGCATAATTAAATGGGCAAAAATAATGCATGGCATATAAACGTATAAACGTTTCATTTCACTTTCTGGGAAAAACATAAGTATATAGGTATATACGGAAAACCAAAAGCCCACTCACTGGTATGTAGAAGGGTCGTAACCCCCTTGCCTCGAGTGATCGCGCTCGTCCTCGGGATAGGTCTCACCTATATGCGAAACAACTATAAAAACGTTAATTTTAAAGCACATAACCAACCATACAAAATAACTTCTCATGCAATGCTCAATTGGGGTGTATGAATACACCAACGTGATCTACTCAACCTCAGGAGCATCCCCATATTTTTAGAAAAATTTTCTGACGCCGCACGCGCCCCCACGCGCCGGCCAAGGCACGGCCACACGCGCCGCCCATGCGCAGGCACGTGCCTGGCACACTGACGGCGTCAGTTAACGCCGTCAGGAATATTCCGTTAACTCTAACTAATGCCGTTAACGCCGTTAGGAATATTCTGTCCAAACTGACGGAATATTCCGTCATCTTCTCCGGCCAAACTCTGACGCCGTCGCCGGAGCCGAAAAATCGAGAAATTTTTAAAACTTCGTATCTTCTTCGTTTTTCAACCAAATTTCACAAAATTGGTACCAAAATGAAGCTTACAACAAGAGGAACAAATCCATACCACTTGCAAGCACTAAAACCCACAGAATCTCGTCGCGAAAACCTTCAAACGAACCACCCCGAGCCTCCTAAGGACCTCACCAAACTTCGTACAAGCTTGAAATTTCCAAAAACACAAGAATTAACGTGTGCATGAACAGTAACCACATCGGTGGATCCCCAGTTCGACGTGAAAATGAAGGTATCCTTACCTGAAATAGGTATGGTTGAACTCCTAAGGACTTCACAAGCACGAATATGTAATTTGTTTCCTCGATTTGTGAAGGTTTCAATGGTTTTGAGTGTCATCCGTACGAAAAGAATAGGAATGGGAGAGAGAGAGTGCTCGGGACAGGGTAGAGGGAATAGGGGAGAGGGGTGATGATGGTGATGGATGTGTGGCTGGGATGCAACCAACCAAAAACCCAAAACAACCACACAAACAACAATTATCCATTAGGGGCAAAATCGTCATTTCACTCCTACAGTACGAAAAGTTCGGGACGGGCTGTCACACGTGAAGTTTGAAAATTATAGTAGTACTTTTTGTTATATTCTTGAGGGTGGAACCCGATTTTAACAATGTTTAAGGACTCGCTATTATATTTTTCACCTATTTTTTTAGTTTTCAACTTAAATAGTCTACTAAATATCCATTTGTTGCTCAATAAATTGTAAATACGCTCTCAAATGCCTTATAAAATTTTTCTTAATGCTCCCGGAAATTTTTTTGAGAAAATAAAAAATTTGCATTTTTGACAAAAACCGTGTGTTAACATTCATTGTCTCTACAAATCCTCAGAAGGAATATTCTTCAAAATATGTCATTTTGACCTCCAAATACCTAAAACGTCTAGAAACGTCAATCTGGAAAACTGCGCTAGGCCTTATTTCATCGCCACGATCAAACGGCTTGGTCGAAAAATCTGAAACTTTGACACAATCATCCTGAAAGGCTCACAAACATCTTTCAATTGGAATCACTCAAAAATTGATCCGTTCGATCATTTTTTTCTCCAAAGGAAATCAAATGTTCTACATTACATTGAAAATATATAACAAAATATCAAAATTCTGCCAAAATAAACCAATAAATTATAACTAAGAATAAAGTAAAATATATAGTAAAATATTGACTCATCACCCATCACCACATAACAGCTGTTGACTACTTTGAAACGTCGTCAAGAATCTGATCTTTCTTTCTGTATTTTCTGTTTTCCTTTTCTGGTGAGCGAGTCAGTGAGAGCATAAAAATTCCATGGGTATTAACTACGTCGTTAAGTGCATGACTACAGATGGATATTTGCTGAGTTGCTCCGATTACTCTATACAGAGTAATGAAGCAAGGAAAGTTTTAATTTTGTATGACTATTGACACTAGAAAATAGAACTGCAAACATCCGGTACACCTTGGGAAGGGGTGATTCGAACACATGACGTACAAGTCTCTTGCATCTGGATCATTGTTTTAGCTTCGATAGGATCCCTGAAATGATAATTGAACACAACGAGCTCTTGTATTTTGCGTTTGTAATTAACCTAAGATTGAAACAGAAAATGAAGGTTTCTTGGCAAGCACATTGAAAAAAATAATTCAAGCACCAAACTAAAACTCGGAGATTTGACAAACAAAAATCAAAGCACTGCAAATAACTATTAATGCATGAGTCAACATATCAACTGCAGAACTTCCCTTTTTAGTTCCAAATTCATACAGTATTCGCGAAACACACATTACTAAATTACTAATTGTATACATGTTGTAATTATACTGCTTTGCACTTACCTGTAACTTGAAAAACTAAAACGTAAAGGCAGATGTACTTGATCGACAGTTGAATTTTGATCTGTAAAATGACCAAGAGGAATGCGGTTATCTACTCAGCGAGTCACCATTTTATCAACAGTGCTCCATTAACAAAATCATGCCTAGCGATATAAAGATTTTGAACAAAATAAGCAAATAAAAATGATGCTACACAGTTGTAACATTGATACATACTTTAGCATCTAAATAAAAGCTCAATTACCAGAAAATGGTGGATGATGAGATTGGTAGAATTCACTCAGTGTTATAATTTGTAACGATCTGAAAGTGTCATGGATCTTTTGAAGAGGAAGTATGGCAAGGTTTTTAGCTTAGGGCAGGCATGAATTCCTGGAGAAGAAAGGCATGGCATGATTACTGTGAGTTCACAATCGTCTTTCTTCCACCCTTCCACGCCTTCCCACTCTTCCCACTCCGACATTTCATAAAAGCTCAGTTCTTTCAGTTTCGGGAACACTGAGGAGGATGATTTGAATGATGTGTATTCCCAAAAACTCAGCACCAACCTTCTTCACTCCTTCCATCCATCGTAGTGTCAGTCTTTCAAGGGACGGCAATTTCCCAAGAGGAGGCAAAGTTCACACTCATCCCAAGCACAAAGAGTAAGGATTCTCAAATTTTGCAAAGTCAGAGCTTTTTTTTTTTTTTTTTTGGTTTAAGATTGAACTGCGTTTGACTATTTAGTGAACGTTAAGTTTGTAGCTCTTTTTACTTATTATTAATGACATTTTTAAACTTGCAATCAATGAGTGCTAAACTTCGTTTTGATTTAAGTGATTGTTTTCTAGCGTCAATACATTGTCTTACCTTTTTTTAAACTATCCTAAGGAAGGGGCCTTTTATAAATTTCGCATAAGGCCCTCAAAATCTCAGAGACGGCCCTGCATTTGAGGCGCAAGGTATACAAATTGTACAAATCGCAGATACTGTCAGGTAATATCTCCAAACCAATATTATCACACAAATCAGTATGCCTCAAGTGTATCAAATCACCAATCTGCTCGAGTAGTTCTTTGATGGAGTTACCACTCCAATTTAACGTCCTCGGACCTTTCGACTGAAACTCAAGTCTACTGTTGAAATTCTTAACCGAGAATCTCTGAGAGTACGTATGTTCTTCCGACTGTGTGATGAGATCGAAAGTGGACGTTGGCCATAAGGTACAAATGTTAAGGTCAAATGGCGAACCTTATCACCCAATACCTCTATTTCGTTCTTACCACCCTCAGCTTCCGCAAGCAAGCATTCATTCTTGGTGAGAAATTGCTCGATATCATGCATTTTGCAACTTATAACTTTACCACTATAACAGTCCTTAAAATCTTGGAAAAAAACCGTGCAGCTAAGTTATCAAAAAAATGTGTTACCAAGTATTCCTTTATCTTTATTCTCATTCCAGTTAAGATAATCTTGTGCCATTCACGAAGTAATCAAATAATCTTTGTCAAATACCTAACCTTTTGGAAAAATAGCACAAAATAAAAGGCAACATTTGATTGTTGGGGCCAAATCATAATAATGTAATAAGAGTGGTTGGAAAACTTCTTGCTCGAACTCTTCTAGCTCCCATATCTTGCTATTTAAAACATCATTCCATTCTTCATTCCCTTATCGTGCATGATACTACCTAAAGCCTTTGCAGCAAGAGCCAACCCTTGCACTTCTTTACAATATCTTTGCTTATATCTCCAAACAAGTTAGACTCATCCAGTTCCTATCAGAAAATGTCATGTCATGTCATTGAAGATTGACAAACAATTTTGTTCACCAAATTGATCATGTGAGTGGTTGCTCTCATCATACTTGCAACCTTTTGTTTTCGAGTAATCACCAATATTCTACTACCTTTAGCACCACTATGCATTAGCGGAAGTTTTAAATTACCCCACTTCTTACGGTCTTTTGTCCAGACGTCATCTAAGACAAGCAGAAACATTTTGCTCTTGATGGATCTAGACTTACATTGCAAGACATGGTCCAACTCATTTGAACTTGGGGTCTTGTTACCACAAATGGCATTGGCTATCTTAATCTCATCAAAAGAGTCTGACACACAAACCCATATTCTCTATTGAAAACGAGCTTTAACATTGTCATCGTTATATGCTAACTGGGCCAAAGTTGTCTTCCCTATTCCTCCCATCCCTACAATAGGGATGATAAAGGACTCCCTTCCGTCTTCACTACTATCATTCAACAGCCCCTTCACCAACATGTCCTTTTCAATTTCCCGACCAAATATGTTAGATACGTCGACAAAAGACGATGTTTTCTGCCGTTGAGGTTGTTGAATGACTCTTTCTTTGTGTTGAAAATTATACATTTCTCTTTGCTTAGCAATCACGGTTAACCTATCACTCAAATCTTTGATCTTGAGAGCAATGTCATGCCGGAAAATCACCGGACCCCAACTTACATGGCCAAAACAAAAGCAACGGGAAGAAATAGAGAAGCATACCTTCTTCTTAGGTTCTCTTTCTCGCTTGTCTTATTGTTTCAGAATTTCAATGTTCCACTCGTCCAGCACGTCCCCCAATTCGTAGGGTTTTTGCTTCAGCTTGTCCAACCAGTTTCTGACGCTGGCCTCCTTTACTTGCCTTTGCTCTGCATCCTCCAGCGCAGCTTGAATATCATTGAGATTGCTAGTGAAATCTTCTTCTTCTTTCTTGACGTTCAAGACTACTTTCAGCTCTCCTTCGATGTATCGATAAGTTGCTGAAGCCAACCGTTGTAGCAGCTTGGAAACGAGCGCATCCGCCATTTTCGCGTAAGAAGAAAGAAATTGATTGAAAGTGGAACGAGAAGAAAGAGCAAGTGTACATGAACAAGAATTGCACGACTGCTTGTGCTGTTTCCTCCAGCAAGACAAGCAAAAACGCCAACTCTAATTATATATAATTAAGGGTATCGTCGTTAGAAATTAGAATTAAAGATAACGTAGAAAACTTGATCGAGGTCATGGAGGATTGAAGGCAGATTGTCTGCCCTCCTGATACAGTGCCTTCCCCATGCTCTACTATTTGTACGATTATAGTTAAGCTATGTCAACATTTTATATTACTATTGTTTTTTGTCTTATTATCTCTATAAAAAAATTAGTATAAAATATTGACGTGACTTAACCGTGACAGCATAAAATAGGAATGTATGGGGAGGACACCATATCAAGAGAGCAGACAATCTGCCTCTGGGAGGATTAGGACAGCCAATTTTCCCCCATTTTTTTTTCAGATAAAAAGAACAATAAGTTTCAAGTTAACTTTATTAAACAATAAATGCCAATTATTGTTTTTTTTTTTTTTTACCGACAATAATGTTAGCGGGTTAAATTGTTTAAATGTTAGAAACAACCGAATAAGTGAAAATCGAGCCCGCACCAAAGTATATAGGTATTATTGCTTTATGCCGGAAAAATGCTAATTATTGATTTAATCGAAAGGTCTTAGGTTCGATTATTACTAAATGCGAATTTAAATCACATTATTACCAGCACATTGTGAGACCAAGACCACCCCATTTCCTTAATGTAAATAATACCATTTGTTTGGTTAAAAAATAAAAATAAAAAAAAATATTTCAAACTCAATAATTCAAAGAAAAACCCAAATTAGGCCGAAAGATTTTTTTTTTTTTTTTTGTCCAATCAAACTCTTGGAAGTGTTTTTCTATAAAGTGGTTAAACAAAACTGCCAGCATTACTAAATTGTCTTCTCACTCTTTTTTTTTTTTTTTTTTTTTTCTTCTTCTTCTTTTAAATGTGAAAATACCCAAAAGAATAAGACTAGAATTGATACCTGAATCACCCAGAGGCATAATATTATATTAAGGCAGGCCATGGAAAAATCAATAGTTTACAAGGAAGACAGATGAGACCGCCTCTTTTTTATGTTCCGGTAAATTCATCCAAATGTGGACATGGCGCCACCGCGACCGTCACGCCTAATCACTACCGCCTCTTCCGGTAAATTCATCCAAATCTGGACATCATGCCACCGTGCCCTTCGCGACGCCTAGTCGCTAGTGAAAGCCGAAGCTCAGCTCTTGATACACACCCCATCCAAAAATTTACACCATATAATTTGCAAAGGGTAGAACCCTGCCCTGTTCTGAACTTGTGAAGGTCAGAAAAATCTACATTGCAAAAACAAATGACATCGGAGGTGAGAAATGAAATATACAACACTACCACAACAGCCTCGGCAACTCTCACAGTATCGAATACCACCACCCCACCCCGGTTCTTCCTCCCAGTACCAAACATCTATACCATTTTTACTTTTTTCCAATTTTCTTTGACAACACGCGGAATCCGCTACTGTCCCTCCAACTCTTCTTCGTCAGGTAATATTACAGTCAATAGAGAGTATTTCACACGGAGGGATATCCTGCCCTTCTCAACCACAAGCCTTGCCCCAGAGACAACCCAATAACCCGGAGTCTCCTGTGGCCCTCTTACCATCTCCGTTGTGTCAACGAATTTCCAAAGCTTTGGGGCTTGGATGGGAACCGGAGGACCTCCAGGGTAAACGGCAGAGTTTATGTTCACATCTGCTGGTCGTGGAGGTGGTTTCTGAACTGTTGTAAAATGATGGCTGATTAGTGTTGATATGAGCCCGGACTTATGTGCCAAGCCTGGTGATCCATCCCAGTCAGGATGCTTTACCTTTGTCGCACCAGAAACAGTAGAGAAGCGGAGTCTCAAGAAGAGGATATTCTTTATTCCATAATTCTCAACCTGTAACTGGGCCCCAGTTACTATTGAAAGATCCTCATCAGACTCCACAGGGGCAGTGCAGACATGGGAGAAGTTCTTCCACTGGACTTTCTCATAGTATTTACGATCATAGGAATCACGACGAAAGTTTCCATTTGGATCATCTTCGAGTTGGAAGGTATTTGGAAGAGAGGTGAGGTGTTGTAAGTGAATGGCCAAACGGTTGCTTCTTTTGCCCTCTAAATACAGTCGCAGACCAGTCACTGGCCTCTTTCCCACATCAACCTGATATCAACATATAACAAATAAGATTTCTGCCGGTAAGGAAAACTATTCTTAAGCACGACAAATACTCATGGATCCTTTTCTCTTTTTCTGCTCAACAGTCAAGAGGTTTAGTTTATGCCATGGAATTATTGGAGCATCATAAGAGAATGAATAGGAAAGCAGTAAATGACCACTCAAACAGATGCCATCCATACAGCATGTAGTTTTTCCCAAGTTAATGGATGAATGTCTCATTTGGTTCAAAGTTCGAGATGATAAAAAACATAAACTTAATTAAAACACTCATGCAACAAAACTTTACTTCCGCTTAAAAAAAAGGTAAAGGAGACACTTTACCAGACTGGTGTTGACGTAAAGTTTGGGCCCCATTAAGCTAAACTGTAGAGATACATTGCTTTGTTGCTTCCGCTGTGGACCAAGGGGCAGGTCACTAAAAACTGGTGCCCATTGCCTTGGCAGCTGAAACTCCAAAAACTGATGGAGTTCTTCAATTGGTGGTTTATCTGTAAGAATAGGAGAAGAATAAAAATTTCCACATGTTAACTTCTGCTGTGTTAATATATATATTTGTTTCTAAGAAAATAATGTTGTCCTAGTTGATATTTTATTTCCTAGAAGAGAAGAAAATACGGTGAAGAATATTTTTCTCCAAATTACAGATAAAAGCATTTAGAGCTATGCATACGCATTTGAGATATTTTATGTTTAGGAAACGACTTTAAAGTAAATTAGTTGTCTATATTTAGTTTCCCTAACAAAAAAAAAAAACCCAAACAAGATTATGGCCAGAAAAATAATTGTCATCCAAGAAATTTATGTCTAGAAAAAGATTTAAGAAAGAAATGAGCATTCGAGATTTGGCTAGACTTAAGCTTGTGGCTTTTAAGGGGCTATAAATAGTGCCCATGAAGTAAAGTTGGCTACTTGTAGACCCTAGAGTTTTTTAATAGGCTGTGTAACAATTTTAAAGGTAGTGTGGTGACTGTTCCATTGGAGAATTTGCATAAATTTGTTTAATAAAATAGATAGAATAACAGACCCTTGTACCATTAATTCCCCTAAGAGGGAGGTTGTGGGTTTGTGTGCTAGCACCTAATGTTCCTTGGTATCACACCTCAGATTAGGACTGCATATAATCTTGAACAAGCATCAGCGACTAGAAACCTGAAATTAGACTCAAGGGCCATAATGACAGCCGATCTTCAGCAGAAAACCCGACTCCTACAACTGAACTAAGTAAATACAAATCAGCAGCTTCCAAAGGCACGTGCTCACAAACACATGCTGCCAAACTGTGAGATGAGACCATGCATCCAAACAAGATTCCACTTGATCAATGATCCAGACTGACAATCTAGCAACCTAATACTATTTGGTTGAAATTTTAGTAAGGCACTTACTATTGTTCAACATAGGAGCCTACTATTATGACGCGCACTTATGAGGGTCAAGATTTTCAAAGCAGCAAATAGAAAATAAAACGTAAAAGTGACGCAAACAGAAAAACTTTTGCTTACATCGTAAATAAAGGTTTATGGCATGGCTCAAGAATCCACTCCCAGGGACTCCATTCAACAGAGAAGTAATTGGTATAAATGACATTGTGATCACATCAGGCTCCAACTGAACACTTTGTAACCATTCGTTATGGGATATATTTCTCATCTCACTTCCACCTCTCCTCTTGCAAATGATTAAAATGTCCTGCAATTAAAGTAACTTAGAATTGAAAATCAAAAGTGAAAAAGTAGGGGTTTATTTTTTTATTTATATATATCTGATAACCGACGAAGCCAGTTAGACAATCAACAAGGTTTAGTAACTATACGCACTTCCTTGTGTGAATAGGAACTTGATGGACTAGTATCTGCAAACCTTAACCGCTGCTCCCTGATTTCAAACTGAAAAACAAATGATCAGATAAGAAACTTTTTTGAACGGGAAAAAAAGGATATATAACTTATGCATTGAGTTAAGAAATTAGAATACAGTAGAAATAGAGAAAAGCAGACTTAGAGCAAATTCAAGAGAACAACTTTTTAACTTAATTCTTGTATTATCAGTACTAATAAGCAATTCAAAGTAAAATCTCACAAATTCCTGCCAAACTAGCTTGCCACCTATGCTGCAAACACCACAATTCTCATTGCCTAATGGTTCCATATAACATTTAATCATTGGTTGATTATACTCTCTTATAACAATGAAACTTTCATGATAAACATTCTTCACACAAAATGAAAACTTTAGGAAAATAAAAGAGTTTGCACGTCTTAATCTATTATGGATTCATCTGAAGCTTTTCTTTTCAAATCATTTGGATCAACTCACAAATTTTGGCACACTTAGTAAAGGATACATCCTTGGTATCCATACACCGTACACTTACTAGAAACTCTGAAATAGCAAGATTCATTATTACACTCACAACTACCTTCAAACACTTTTTATCCATTTTTTTAGAAACAGGTCATTACATTGACAACTACTTTCTCACCATAAACTAAAAAACAACTATTTTATTATCTAACAAAGTGGACAGGATTCCTTTTAAAGAATTAAGAACTAAAACTAATAATTATTTAGCAGTCCCAACTTAACGTAAGGAACCAGATTGTATGCTTACAATTCATTGGAACATTTTAAAGACTCAGCTATTAAATGAGATAAAATTAACCACCATACGAACCTTGCCATTCTTGTAACCTTGTTCCGAAGGCATACCATACTGACCATGGGCATCTAAAAACCTTTTATCTGCCATATCCTTTAGTTTTTTCTGTATATCAGCCGGTTGAAGAGTTGAAGAATGCTGCTGTTTCATGTATATAACATCTTTCCCACCCATCTTCACACCAACAACAATATGTGTTCCAAATCTCTCTATAAACCTAGAATAAACATAAAATATCAAAAAACACGTTCCAATTTCCAAAATTTTAATATAGTCAACATGGATATATATATATATATATCATAACTTGCCTCGCAGAAGACTCAATCCCATCTATTACTGCATTTTACTAATGCCATACAGATTATACCGATAAATGCATCAATGTGAAATTAATTATTTTGCTGGAGAACCATGACACCCAAGTATTGCAGGAATATGCATAAGCATGAAACATGCTTAAGGTCCTCTGAATTTAATGCAATTTATTTCAGGCAACAGAGTTTAAAAAAAAAAAGTATTCAACAATCAATTTCCCCTCTTCAACGGGATTCAAGACTAAGATCAGTTGATGAAACGAGAAGAATATGTCCCATGAAAAGGTGGAATAATGCAGGCAGAAGGGGAAGGCATACAAATGACAGATACAGAAAATTTCACAAATATAGAAACCTCACTTGGTACAGATTTAAAAGGTAAAGTAAATATATTGGACAAGCTTTGTGAAGCCTGATTCTTGCTTGTTTCTTTTCTTATTTCTTTCCCCTTTTGTAACTTCCACAATACAAGAAACATAGGCTCATGGCATAGGCAAACAACTAGCATATGAAGTACATTACAAAAACAAGCTTCCTATCAGAACTTAATAAAGGGTAGTTCTATCACACACCCATTTTTACTTTTCACACACCCCTCTCAATTTTCGGGCTTTGGATTGAATGAATTGAACATCAATGGCCAAAAATTAACAAGGGTGTGTGAGAGGTAAAAATAGGTGTGTGAACACACTTTCCTTAATTAGCTCTATATGAAGCTTCAAAGACGGAGCTTAGCATTAATGCTGTAATTTGACTAAAAACTCCAAAAACCTCTCACCTTGCTAATGCAGCAGGTTCCCACAATGATGGGACTGCTTTAATAACATTCTCGCACAGTACCATCTGAGATTTTTCCAGTGCAACAGTATAGAGAGTGATGAACACCCCATCAAAAGCAAGGGTCTTAGTGTTGGCTGCATCTTTCTGCCAACTACCTGAGAAATCAAACATAGAATTGAAGAGACCTGAGGGTATTTTTCCAGTCAACGATATTTCCTGATTGAACTGCTCTGACATCTGCAAGAGAGAGAACAAATTTAATTTCTCCTGTACCACCGCTTCGATGCTTAAAGTAAAATCACAGTTGCAAAACAAGATTCTACGAAAAGAACATATATTTTACTGAAAAGGCGGCCTCACTGCAACCCAATCCCCATAACCAAACAATATGATGCCTGGATTTTGCCATACGACATTTTCATTTTCGTCTCTTATTTTCTTGGGGATGGGAGGAGTGATAACACGCATTGAGCTATATCAATGTAGTGTTCATTTTCAAATTAGTTATATGTCTTTAATGATCAGGTAATCATAAAACACTTTATACGTAAAACATTTTTCGCTTGATGTCTTCCGATCCCAATGTGACTCTTATATGTCCTCCATTACTATTCTAGATTGCATCCAACCTCATAAATGTTTTAAAACAAGCCAAGCCGTGACAGCCGCACATTTGAACATTAGGTTTAGATTACAAAACTTCAAGAACGACATGCATACCACAAATTCAATCAATAAGAAAAACATGCGAGAATTGTGATTAAGAAAAACTGAAGATACCTGTTGGAAAGAGAGAACGTCGGACCTGAATCGTGTGCGCTCTCCTTTATCGCATTTAATCGATTTGGGAACATTCGGGATGGTAATCCCACCGGGAAGAACAATCTCGTGGCCTCCATCGTCATCGATTTCAATCAATCGAGCAGTGTGAGACTCCCCTTTACAGTACTTGAGCCTTAAATCAGTGGATATATCGTATCCACGCCCAATCGATGCAATTGCAATCTCAGCAGCTTCCGGAGCTGGAGCCTTAAGTGCCATCGCTCAGCACATCGCTCTCGTTCACCAAATCAAGATTAAATGTCTGCATTACATCCAAAAATTGAGTTTATACATAACAAAAAGTTCAAATTTAGAAATTATCTTTCTGCGGAGACCATAAATTCAGCTGAAAATATAGAAAAAATAGACAAATTTTACAGAGAAATCAGATCGAGGCTCAAGAACTAACCAAAAATTGACTTGAATTTGCGAATGTTGACGAGGATTCAATGCACTTTTTTTTGTGGAGCTGAAACGCCGGCGTTGTAGTCGGAATTCCCGCGAATTGCGCAATGCCAGTGCGAGATTCGGCTTGGATTGTGCAAAAACTTGGCTTGAATAGTGGACTGACTGGGTTTTCGAAAGAGAGAGAAACCCTAGTCACACAGGCAGAGAAGAGATAGAGAAAGAGATAAGTCAAATGAATGAGTGAAAAGCACGGGAGTGATGAGGGAGAGAGATTGTAAAATTAGGAGTTGTGGAGTTTGACCGAATTTGAAAGAATTTATTGACTCGTCGTCAATGACTACTGGGAACCAGAAAAACAGAAAGTAAAGTTTCTTACTGGCTTTTAACAAACAGTTTAAAGTCCGGTTTATTTTAACGAAAAATTATATTTTTATATTAAAAAATTAATTTAGTATTATTCATTTTACTTTTTATTTGGTTCTTATCCTTAAAATTTAAAGTTTTCAAATCATTTTTATTAGTGTTTTTTACTTTTTAAGAAAACTAACGAAAACGTCAAAAAGTTAAAAAAAAAATTAATTTTAATAAAAAATGACAAATAAAGATGTAATAAATAATATTAGGAAATAATTAAAATGTGGTTTTTCATTAAAAGTGAATAGTAACGAAAGTGTTTTGTTAAAACTTCATAGTTTTTATGGGTTCTACTAAGGTCGAGAAAGTTATGTTAGATTAGCTAATGACGGAGTTTAAATTTACATTGTCAATCGAACACTTTTGTATCACTGTGATAAAATGTCACTTGCAATTGCTCATGACATTTATGAGGAAGATAATTGTTATTGGCTCCTAGGACTAATACAGTTCTACATAGAATTAAACCTTAAACTCTTAATCCAATAGTCATATGTTTTCAGATTTAGGTGATTTTTTATAAACATGATATTTGAGGGAAGACAGTTCAGTTCATTGAAATACATTACGAAGTGATTCCCATAAAAATGTGAGTAAGAAATTATATAAAAAAAAAAAATGATGTCACAGATCTACCAACCGACCAACCTCCCAAAAAAATAAAAATATAAAATGGAACCATTTTTCAACAGCTCTACCCTACCTGCATTCGTTTCCAAATCTGATATGTTTCACTTTTTCATCTGCACTGCACTCCAAATACCAAATGGTCAAAAATCTACCGACCTGTATTAGTTTTCAACTTACATGGCCTCTCATCCACAACTTGTCTCCCTCCAGCTTCTTCTCACCTTTTACAGGCCCATCCTTTCTGCCTTCCATATTTCCATTCCTTTGTCTTTATATATACCTACTGCAAATTATCATCTTCCTCCTCACCTCCTCCTACCACTTGTCACTAGCTCCACTTTCAAACATACAAAAATGGGTGGATATTCGAAGATCAAAATCATGGGTGCTGGTAGTAGTAGTCGCTCCCGAAACTCAAGATCCATAGACTTCTCAGATCTCCAATCATTTTCCCAAACCCAGAAATCTACCCCAAAAAACCCTACCTCCTCAAAGATCCAAGAAGAAACCAATCTAAATCTGCAGCACATGAAGAAAAACAACCCCACTCATGATTCTTCTGAGGAAGATTGTCAGAACAAAGGCAATGGTGGAGAGAGGTTTGGCACTCATGTTATGCACAAGAGGAGTAGCTCAGTTTCTTCTTTTTCTTCTTCTGCTTCTGCTTCAGCAACTGGTTTAGGTTTAGGTTTAGGGTTTCAATCAGCATTGAAGGGAGCATTCTCATCCATGAGAAGATCTTCTTCTGTGTCAGAGAGGTATTGCAGGATCCATGACCAGTCTGCAACCACAGCTTTGACATCTTCCATTGATGGCAATGAGGAAGATGATGAAGATCATCAAGCAACAAGATCTACCAAGAAAAAACACAAGGGAGGAGGCAAGATCCTCAAAGTCTGTAAGCGCTTTTTTAGAATGTAGCTATTCTAGCTTGTAGATTATTATTATTGTTCAATGAGTGAAATGTATTTGTTTTTAAGAAAACTAATAAAAATTGTTTGAAAACTTTGAGTTTTAACTATAAAGGTAAAATAAAGGGTAAAGTGAATAGTATCATGATTGACTTTTTAATGTAAAAATGTGATTTTTCGTTAAAGTGAACAGTAGTTATACTTTTCATTAAATCTCTCTTTGTTTTTGGGTCTCAGAATGAAATTTAATTTAATATGTATTATGATACTTAAATGATCCGTCTTTTCGGCACACTGAAAAAAATTTCTCACACTGGTGCACTGAGCTCTGTATCTTATTTTTTGGTTGAGCAATGAGAATTGAGATCCTCTTAGTTTTTTGTTTGAGCTTTTGAGGAGGAAAAGTGGATTTTGGATGCTGCCATTATTGGACATTTAAAATCATATATCTCAACTAGTCTTTATCAATCAAAAACTAATGAAATTACTATTATACTATATAAAAGAATCGAAAGAAAATATTAGAAAAGAAAAAAATGTAAGCGTTAAAGTATTGCATAACCAAATTTGTCTTTTTTTTTCCTTCTGATTCGGGATTTTTCAATAACACCCGTCTTTGTCACATTAAACATCAATGTGTGAGAAATAAAAAAGGATGTGTTGATGTCACATCCTTGTAACAACAACATGATTCGGGATTTTTCAATGGCACCATTCTCTGTCACATTAAACTAAGAAAACGTTCTGATGATGCATCCATTACATGTGAGCCAAACGGTCGACTTTAGATGTTACAGAACACTGGGTCGCCTTAGCATGTGTATTTGAAAAGCAACTTTCATGGGAAAGGTTTACCGTCTTGTTACGTCTGGTTCAAGTTCTTTAATGCATTTTAATGTGAAGAACATTATTGGATCAAGACTCCACGTAACGATATACTCCTATCATATAAGTCTTTCTCGTGTGTTTGCAAGTTTTTGACTGAATCTAAGAAGAAAAACTTGTGAAGGAGCACCGTGACTGCAACTCACAAAAGGATAAGACCACCTGTGTTTTGGTCACGCCAGAAATCATGATGGTCTGATCTAAGACCTTTTCTAAAGGAGCTTAACGATGGCATGAGAGAGCAAGAGAATACCAAAGAAAAAAGCACAGGCCAAGATGAAAAAGAAAAAACACCTAGAAAACCTGAAGTGAATGATAGATATATACTGACAGTTAATCTTCTGTACACTTCTATACAGTAAAATACATTTCAAAGTCCCCAATGGAAGATGCCTTGTTTTAAACGTGGCGAAAATGATTCCAAATGCAACCTACCTACACATGTTATTGATTTGTGGTACTTTCAAATACACACAGATATGAAGAAAGTGCTCGGGGTTCAGTAAGTTATTTGCCACCCAAGAGAACGGTATCTCCAATTTCGGCTCAATACCTTGGATACGGACTAGTTTGATTTCAGCATCATCGTATTGGTTGCAAGACTTTGTATGTTCGCTTGACTTTTCTACTTCCTCTTTGGCTCCTATATCGCTCTTGATTGCATCTTCAGAGGAAACCTTTTGTTCATCCTCCTCACCTAACGTTGGTGATTCTTCAGGGATCAAGGATTTGTCAGGAAAATACTCTGGCAAAAGGCTCTTGATTGCATCATTTAGAGTGAAGCATCTACCTGTAACGCAAGATAGATGAACTCAGTCAAAACTTAAAAGATTGAACCCTAATATGATCAATCTGACATGCTCAGCGGTACCAATTTAATCAATAAATTGATGAGGCCACCAACACATTTACACCTGGAACTGATGTAAAATTAAGCATTCACTTGTGTGAGACATGACAACAGTTCCTGTTCGGGCATTCTGGTCATTAAGTACACCCACTTCCAGAGGCCAGGTTGGGAATCAAGACCCGGCTTTGTGTCAAGCATAAAACAAAAACAAAAATAGAAGGAGAGATTTGATGTCTGTCTGTCTGTCTGTTTAACATGCGCACATGCATGAACGTCTATGATTGAAGTCTGTCTCACTGTACTCAGATTTCATCCTCCCAAATCTAATAGACCATCAATTTCAACGAAATAATAAGCCACATGATTGACATTCTCTCTTTCAAATAAATAACAAATTCCGTTGAAGAACTAAGCAACCAAAATATAGGAACTATGTAGCTGCACTAGCCAGGAAGACTGGCAGAAAAGAGAGAATAGATTTCCTGCCTAGAGTTTTTTACTAGGAAATGTTTCTTATACCAAAAAGGTGCCAAGAAAACCATTCTTTCACACTTATTCAGACATCTTTTTTAAAACAGTGTAGGGGAAACGCTTAAATGAGAGCTTGATTGGTAAGAAATCAAGTGTCAGTTAAACCCTACCAGCTTACCCAGAACAGGCATGAAAACTAAGAATATGATGTGGAATCCAATTCCAAAACAAAACAGGTCATGGAGTACCTTGGAAAGAACTGCAGTCCATGCAGCTTCAGTACAAAACAATCCACAAGAAAGTAAACAAAAGGTGTTCTTTCCATCACTGACCATATTAATAGGCAGGCCAAGTCTATTTTCTATTAATTGAAAAAATCCTTGTTCATAAGTTTACTGCAAAATGTAAGGGGAAACGAAGCACATATTTCTGAGAAAGGTTTATGAGAAATAAGAAAGCTGCCTTACCTCCTTCTCCTCCTTGTATCTCAACAGGCCGGTTAATGTAAGAGACTTTGTCCCAACTATCAATCTGAGGTGCATCTTCTAAATCATCAAAATCCTCACCGACACTCCAAACATATAAACGAACTGGAACACGACCTAAGAAAGATCAATCATTTGAAATTTAATTACAACATTAATTGCGTATCTAAAAACCTTCACTTCAATTTCAAAAGTATGATGCTCTTTCAAAGTTTTTGTCATTCAATTTTAACCTGGGCTATTAGACAGAGAGATTTAGGTAAAGGGATACAACCTAAATATCCACTTTAAGTCCATACTTGATTAACACTACGCTATACACCCTTTTGCAGTTCTTTCTTATTACATATTGCAAGTCTGCAACTACTTCTAGGCAATTAGAAGCCAGAATTGCTCCAAAAACCCAAGACAATGTTTCAGTACTGTTCTTAGTCCCACATGATCAACTAAACTTGGTAGTGATGCAGGAGCATCTAGGGGGCCTTCAGGATCTAAGGGGCCTTTGGTTCTAGTTGGTTTTCTGTCATTGTTATTTCCTTGTCCTTATCTGTCTTTTTTGAATTTTAGTATTTTCGAGGGCTAAGATTAAATAGTTATCTGCAGTAACGCTAGTACAAATACTCTCTCAACAGGCTCTGTATGCAGTTTTTACCCTTTTTAGAAATTACAGACTAGAGAGTTTACCTTGGGTCTCATTGCCCTAGAACATAATGATCAACATTCCAACTTTGGTCCTATTTCCCTTTCTATTCATATGCTTGTTATTTGCTGGTTTTGCACTGCTGCAGCAACCAAACTACCCAAACGCTTCTGTCCTACATCAGTCTGCCTAATTACTTCAACCCTAGGTCCAGAAATCTCTCTAAAACCTTTAAAATTCCTAAAACTCCACAGTTTTTTTAACATTTTGCCATCAATCAACCTAAGGCGAAAAGTTTTAACAACCTCTTGCTATCTGAAATCTCAAAAGCTAGAATAGTAATACATAAAATTTTGACACAGGTCATCCCAAATAGAGACTGTACAGAAAGTAAGGAACTGATGATAGCAATGGAATTGAAGCAAGGCAGCACCTTCAAATAAGGAGTGGGTTGGAAGTAAGGTGTGGGCTTATAGTTCAAGTTAGGAAGATAATATGAAGTTGTAAAGAGATTTGGCTGGAAAATGTGAGCACACCAATCATGAAGACAAGCTAGAACATTAAATCTTCGCTCACCTGCCTTCACTTGTCCAGAAACATCAGTTTCGCCCATATTTGGTCTGGATTTTGGAGAGCATGAATTCTTTGCTGCCCATTCTTCCCCAACAGTTCCAAGCTTAAGTTTAGAAGATACCCGGAAGTAGGCTTCCAAATTACCTACAAAAAAAAGTTTGAGGAAGTGATTATGCTAAGACGGCTCATTCATAAAAGGCACATCCACAGCCATAAGTAGAAATCAGACAATTAAGACCTGAATCAGATGAAACAAAGGGAAAAGAAGGGAGGAACCATGCATAAGCTATATACAACCTTAAGAAACTATGTGCATGCACGAAGGTCTGAATGCAAGTCTTAGAATGTAAGCATCGACCCCAAAACCAATGGTGGACAGGTGGCAAGATCTATTACGCACGCATTGCAAGACTTCCATCTCCAATGTGGGATAGTCTCAACAAAATGATAGTGCTACGTAAACAGTAATTACCAAAGTTCGGTGACTAATGGTCAACATTCCACTCCAAAGATTATCACTATATAAAATGTTTAATTATAGGTAACATTTTTTACAAAAATTTATACAAATTTTCTTATACTTTCTCAAATATATGTAGATATAAAATATCTCGTAGATGGGTAATCACCTATATTTGTTCAACTTAACTAAAATGAACGAACCCAAAAAAATGTCACAATAACTCCAAATCATCAGCAATTAGCAGGTATACCATTTAAGACCGAACGCCAAAGCTCCACCTGATCTGGCTGAGACATGTTCATCACATTCTTACAGTTTCCATTTATTATATATGCAGCCTGCAGATTAAGTAAATGCCATTAAAAAGTAATTTAAGGACATCTACATTGTCATACAAGACTTTCCAATGAAAAATTGTAACTTCTCACTAGATTCCAAACTAAACAGTAAAATCAAACTGAGTCAAATACAATATATGGCAAGAAATAAACAGTTGTATAAATAGACAATATGAATCTAACAAAACAATCCCTGACCTCTTTCAAAGAATTGATAAAGCTCCACTTTACACTATCTTCACCATCACAAGGAATCAATATGTTCCCCGGATATCCTGTAAAATGCACCTGCACAAAGATACAAAATTGAGAGCTGATTCCCTGTAGCATCAGAAGAAAAGGAGGTGGTGCAAGACAATTTATAAAAAATAAAAAAGATCATCACAAAATATTGTTGCTTGATTCCTCGAAACTCCCCAAATCCACTTTGCAGACTCGGATGAGAATTTGGCGCCCCTGACCTTGGGAGGCAGAAGACTCCAGCAAATAGCTAGAGGAATCAACCCCAGACCACATGGGAACAAACAACAGGTATGACCACTCGATTACACCTCATTGGCAGACAATCCAAAAATATACAAAACTCCATTCAAGGTGTTGTGTACTGTGATGTAAATGAAATGACAATGAAATGCTAAATTTATGCGTCCACTCATCATAAAATTATTGTTAAACATATTACATGGTCCATCCAAACTTATCCTCTACAAACAAATGTATAGTTAGATGTATGTGAATCCTATAATTAGTTTATACCAATTAACCTGCTAGGCTGATAGCTAAACTAGTTTGTTTAAATTGAGTTATAACCTTTAGAAATTTACTGAGAGAAAAAATATTAGAGCATTACATATCGTATAAGTAACATCTAATCAGTCTAATTCAATTATTTGTGAAAAAATGGAGGATAACTATTACGTCATTGGTGGTAAGTAATGCTGGTTGAGGTAACAGCAAGGCGTGGCAGTGCTAGTTAGATGGTGGCAGGGATGGTGGTCACTGTAACACCAGTGGCAGAAACAGTGTAGCAATAGAAATGGTGGCAAATGGGGCAAGTTGAAGTGGTGGCAGGCAATGATAGTGGCAAAATGCAGTAGTGTAGCACCAGTAATGGTATTGAAATGTTGGGAGAAGATGATGAAAACCAAGTCTTACTGGGTTCGATTAGAATTGGCTAGGTCGCAAATTCATTCAAACGAGAATTCGGTTTTCCCACTACATTATGAAACTTTAAAACTGGTCCCACAAAACACACCTGGCCATTTTTTTGAGATTTCCCAAACTCCACCAAAACAAGAGAATAAATCTTGATGCCACATAGCAGCTTGATAAGTGTTTGTGACAATAATTTCTTGGGTGGTGCTATCCACACACCCATTTTTACCTCTCACACACCCCCCTCAATTTTCGACCATGAGATTGAATGAATTGAAGAAGATCAATTGACCAAAATTAACAAGGGTGTGTGGGAGGTAAAAGGGTGTGTGTATAACACTACCCTAATTTCTTATCTGCTTATCTGTAGTAAGTTAGTAACTCCAAAACATTCAGCCTTAGAATAAAATAAATAACTCCGTAATGTCCAAAATCATTTACCAAGGATAACTTCTGAAATACACTTATGCATGTATGTGGTTTCTGATAGCCAGCCATCTCCTATTTACATATAAGAGAACCAAACGCAGGTACGATTTCTGTTCATAATTCTGCATTTCTTTTTTGTGACTAATTTCCTCCTAAGTTTCTATAAAAGCTTCCAACGCGAAACTAATGGCAGCCTCATCAAATTTGAAACACGGGAATGAAAAAAGATACCCTGTTAAGAAAAAATATTTACCGTGAGATTCCAAGGTCTTTCTGGTTCTGCACATAGAAGATCAAATAGAACTCCTGTGGGTATATACCTGCAAGAAGCTCTTGCAATGTTATGAAACAAATAAAACTAACACGAACCTAACAACTTATGAAAGCATCGTGCGCTATTCATTCACTCTTTCCTCCCTCAGTCACTTCAAAACACGAACTTCTGGCACGCAAACCTTAAACAGGCATGCAAGATCATTTAAAGAACCAAAGGGGCAACAACAAACAATTAGAGAGAAACCAAAAATCTAGTGCCAATTAGACTGGCAGTCACTAAAATCAAAAATCAAATGGCATATCAATTATCAACACTTTGTTTCATATACGAAAACCATCACATTGAGCATTGTAGCAAAACCAAATTTTCGGGTATGGAAAAAGAGGAAATGGGTGCATACCATTTCAAGGGCAAGCCTTTGTACTCGAACCAAATGGCGTCTAAGCGAGGAGGAAGTGCAGAGCTGAAGTGAGGTTTTAGAACCGAGGCCAACAATGGCAGATACCCAATCCGAGGAGCTAAGATCTGAAATCAAACAAGTTACAGAGAGAGAGAGCAACAATCATAGTAAATTAGGAGGGTAATCGGAGGCATAAATGGAAATTTCAAAGAGAGAGAGAGAGATATATATATATATATATATGTATGTATACAGAGGTTTAGTACCAGGGCAGGTGGGGGAGCAGGAAGAGTGGCGACGTCGGATTCATGGAGATGAATCTGCAGAGGAATTGCTCCGCCCCATACAAACCTCTGTGCTTCCATATCCATATTCTTCTTTTCTTCCTTAGCACAATTCTCTCCCTCTCAAACGGTGTCGTTGTGCTTCCGCTTCCACACAGAGACTGAGTTTTACACCGGCGAGAATGCGAGGAGGAGGAGGGATGGAGGGAGGAGGAGTCCACAGCCCACTCGCTATGTCCTCTTTGCGCTGCGATCGTATGCTTCTCTCATACGTATAAAATGTTATCAAATTGTAAGCGTAAATCGAATTACGTAAGGAATTAATAAACCTTATTTATTACGTGGTTGTTCAATACGTAATTTGTTAGGCTATTTTTTATGTAAGTCTAAAGTTTATACAGATTGTTTTACCTCATTGACGGAAAATAATAATCTATGCATCATAATGCAGATTCAATTTTCACTAATTCTTATTTTCTGATCCATTAACGTTGTTGTTTGTCAAAAATAATAAATAAATAGACGCTTGAACGAGAAGAAAAAATATTTTATTTTCTCCTCCACTTAATCTATATTTTATTCCAAATGGAGTCTCATATTCCAATTTCAAATTAGACAAGTATAAGTTTTGATTCCATTTGGTATCATGTTTACTATAATTCCTTTTTACTTCTACTGCGATAACTTTGATATATGATTTTTTTTTCATTTAGAGCGTGGAGTTTTATACAAAAGGTATCGATGCAATTTGTATATGAACTATTTTTTTTATAGACGATTGGATCTTCTCCACTAAACGTCATTTTTACTCAAATAATAAAAATTCGAACTTGGATGTAAATAGGCGAGCATATTGCTCTAATCAACATGACTAAGCTCTAGTTTGTTGTAGTGAAACCATTCAATGTCAATGTACATAATTCGATCAAATTATATCATCATAAGAGCCGACCAACTTTTTCTACCAATAGATAGTCCTTTGTTGAAGCCCATAAAACACAAAATGTAACGAGCAATAAGATATAATAGACAAGCAAATAAGACGGATGGGTGAGAAATAAGACGGATGAGCATGGCAGCACTCAGAAAAACTAATACATCACTAGCTAGAATTGATAATCAGGAAGAAATTGAGTGAGCATATGTAATAGTTGAATTATATCCGAAATTTGTCCCTAATAAAACGGACCATATACAAAATGTTTGTGGGTAGGTGAGTGATGAAATATGTGTACGAAAGAAGGGACATTAGTGTTTCTGTTTCATGCAAGTCATTCTTATTCTCGTACAAAAACGAGAGATTTGGGGAGATCCATAGAATTTCATTCAGGAGAAACCTAACAAGAAGCTTCTCTCTCTCTCTCCGCTATTTTTGGATGATTCTTTTCATTCTTCAAAATTCTCTCCCCAATTCAATCTTCTTTCTCTTCCAACCGCGCCACCCCTCGTCCGTACAAAGTAGGCTCTAATTAAGCATAATGGGAAACAAAATTTGTGTACAAATTTTTAAATAATAAAAATAAAAACATTTTATTAATTTTATAATTCTTTTTCAAAGTCGGATTTTGATGTTTTGATTGATTAACGCCATCGTTGCAGATTCCGGGGACTTTCATGACGGCGATTCAACGTCCCTGAGGAAGAGGGGAGGGGGGCTGCAGTCGCAGACTCGCTGAATTGATTAGTTACATTATAATTTATGTGCAGTTCATACCACAATACGTACGTGACATATTTTGACATGAAAAATGGCCGGTGAAATTGGCGGTAGTTGTGGCGGTGAGAATGACGCGCCGTCCTCCCCCAAAAGCCGGATCAAGTTCTTGTGCAGCCATGGCGGCAGAATCCTACCCAGGCCTGCCGACGGCCAGCTCAAGTATGTTGGAGGGGAGACTCGCGTCATTGCATTGTCCCGCGGCATAACATACGCAGGTGCACATTTTGTTAGTCTATTTGTTTCTTTTTGAATTTTAGGTGAATGAGATTTGAACTCGGAACTTCATAACCGTACGAAATTTCTAATAACATATGTCTAAAGGTACATTACCTTACCTACGTTTCAGAGTTGATGGAAAAGCTGAGTACATTGTCTGATGGGGATATGGTGTTGAAATACCAGCCAGCCACGGAAGATCTCGATGCTTTGGTCTCTGTGAGAAACGACGAAGATCTCAAGCACATGCTCGACGAATATGATCGACAAGAGAGCGAAGGCAGCCCGAGGCCGAGAGCATTCTTGTTCCCGTCCAAGCCAATCATGATCGCGAGTCCAACCCCGCCGTTGGAACACCAGCTGGAGCAGCGTTACATTGACGCCATCAATGGAATCATCCGATCGCCACCAAAAATGCAGCCTCCACCGCTGCAGCAACAGCAGCAGATTGCTCCGGTTGCCCCAAAGGTCATCGCAAGTAGCCCCATGGGGAGCCTCGGCTTATATTCGGCATGTTCATCGCCCAAATCAGCATCTCAATCAGCATCCCCTGAACACCACGCGGTTGTCGCTGACACGAGCACGGCAGGTCACCGGTTCACGATTTCGCCTCCAGTGCATAGAGTGCACAGCTCTCCGAGTATTTGCAGTGCATACCAAGGCCATGTTCAAGGGCGTCACCAACACCCTAACTACCACCAAAACCACCACCACCACCACCAGGCGTACCAGTCTTCGTTTAGTGCAAGAGCACACCACCGAGGGATCAGGACTCCACCTCCTTTGACGTCGCCAGGTAGATCGGAGTCTGGGAGCACGAGGTGCTCGTTGATGGGGCCGAATATTTCTCCAGGTCAAGGCCAAAACCATATTCCTTCCAACTTATCTCCCAGTAGCAACAACAGTAGTCCTAGATCATCACTAAGACTTAGTGGTGGCGGAGGAGGACGAGGTCATGAAAGCCTCCCTCGAAGTCCTAGATAGATTGTGCTGGTTTGTTACTATTGGTATTGGTTTTCACTGCTAAATGCACATACGGTGCCTGTGCTTTTGCATTCAAATCAATCGACGCTTTAACCAATTTGCAAGGGCTCTAATCGCCGTACTGTTTCGGTATCGGTCTTCTTAAGTCCTCTAATTAAGTACAAGTATCTAGTCCTCTGTCATCTAAACAACATTGTTTCTCATTCTCCATAAAACAAAAATGACACAGTATCCCCAACACCACGATCCCAGCCCGGCAGAATCATTCTAATATACACATTTAATCTAAATAGTATAAGCAAGAAGGCTACTAACTCCTGTCCAACGGTCTTGCTCACTTGCTGTCGGTGAAATCTGCATCAATAACATCACCGTCGGGTCCCTTGCCGGATGATGAATCTGAAGACCCACCAGCTTCAGAACCGGGTGGAGTTGGCCCCGCACCAGCACCAGGAGTGCCGGGCTGGTTGTAAAGCGACTGGCCAAGCTGCATCACTTCCTGGTTAAGGGCAGCCATGGCATCTTTTATGGCCTGAGTTGAACCCCCTGAGACTGCATCCTTGAGCTCTCCAAGTTTTGCCTCGACCTTTCCTTTAACTTCAGCTGGAACCTTGTCTCCCAGCTCTTTCAGTTGCTTCTCTGTTTGGTAGATAACTGAGTCAGCCTGGTTCTTTGTGTCGATGGCGTCTCTCTTCTCCTTGTCTTCCTTTGCAAACTTCTCAGCTTCGCTAACCATCCTTTCCACCTGTACATTTGCAGGCATTTCTCTTAATATAATTCAAGACTTAAAAAAATGCAAACGAGTAGTTCCAAATCTAATATCACAAAGCTGACAATTTTAAAACTTGCTAGTTGACTAACCTCGTCACTTGGCAAGGTACTGGCACCAGTGATGGTGATGTCTTGCTTCTTCCCTGTGCCCTTGTCCACAGCAGCGACGGATAGAATACCATTGGCGTCAATGTCGAATTTGACTTCAATTTGAGGAACCCCTCGTGGTGCAGGGGGAATACCATCCAAACGGAAGCTCCCAAGAGACTTGTTATCCCTAACAAATTCTCTTTCTCCTTGAAGGACATTAATCTCGACACTTGTCTGCCCATCTGCAGCTGTTGAAAACACCTCCGACTTGGAGGTCGGTAGAGTCGTGTTTCTTGGGATGATCTTAGTCATGACGCCACCAAGAGTCTCCAAACCCAGTGATAGTGGTGTCACATCCAAGAGCACAATGTCACTGACATCTCCAGCTAATACACCAGCCTGGAATGAAGCGAAAAAAGATATCGTCAATACAATAATAGCAACAGAAAACACAAAAAAAATAAAAAATAAAAACCAATAACTTCACAACAATAGTGTTATAACAATGGACATAACATGTCACCAAATTGAAGAAAGAAATCATAGAGACCGACCTGAACTGCAGCTCCAAGGGCAACAACTTCATCAGGATTAACTGTAACATTTGGTTCCTTCCCTGTCACCTTTCTTACAAGCTCCTGCACAGCTGGTATACGTGTTGAACCACCAACAAGTATCACCTCATCTATATCTTTCCAGGCAAGCTTTGCATCCCTCAAGGCGGTTTCAACTGGTGTTCTAAGCCTAAAATATCAACAAAATTATAAGTTTACTTTAGAATCAAACATATACATTATGGCATCAAAGCGGATACATTGAAATTAGCAACCAAAAAAGCTACAGCCAAATATGCAGATATCCACAATCTCAATTGCAAATTGAAACAAAGGTCCACACCTGTCGAGCAGATCTGAGCACAACTCCTCAAACTTCGCCCTTGTAAGAGTTGTCTCAATGTGCTTCGGCCCATCTGCAGTTGCAGTAATGAAAGGCAGACTGGAACATAACAATTATCACCGATAAAACATTGTTAGGAATGAAAACAGCCCAGACAGATGATCACAAGAGAATACTCAACAGCTGAAAAATGCTTCAGAATAATGAAGGTTCTCAGATATTGGCAACATACCTAATGTTAGTCTGAGTCAAAGTTGACAACTCCATCTTGGCTTTCTCAGCTGTCTCTGTCAGCCGCTGAAGAGCCTGTTTATCCTTTAACAGGTCTATTCCTTCATTGCTTTTGAAGTCCGCAGCAAGCCAGTCAACAATCCTCTGCAAAATAACAACATAATCAAAACCATATCACTATTTAGGCCTCCAAACTAAAACTAAAAGGAATAAAGTTTTTAAATATAAAATGTTTAAGAACACGTTTGGATGTGTTTCTAAAATGACTGAAAGCGCTTTTAGAGAAAATATTTTTGGGTTCCTAAAGCACTTATGTGCTTCTTCCAGGAAGCACCAGTTATGTGCTTCTTCCAGGAAGCACTTTAAGTGCTTTTCCAAGATTTACTTGCATGTATACTAAAAATTTGTTATAAAAATATTTTCACCAAAAGCGCTTTTGATCATTTTAAAAGCACATCCAAACAAGCTCTAAGTGTATAGTCATGCATAACAAAATTTAGAAGAAATAGCGAATCCAAACCTTATCAAAATCATCTCCCCCCAAATGTGTATCTCCTGAAGTAGATAGAACTTCAAACACACCATCACCAACCTCAAGTACTGTAATGGAAGGAGCGCAATTTAGAAAAAGATTTAACAAAAACACGCAAACCAACATTTGCACGGCTATAATGGATAAAGAACACATCCCAATAACAAACACTGTACCTGAAACATCAAAAGTACCACCTCCAAGGTCAAATACCAAGATAGTTTCATTGTTCTTCCTGTCAAACCCGTATGCTAAAGAAGCAGCAGTAGGTTCATTTATAATCCTAAGAACTTCCAAACCAGCAATACGGCCGGCATCTTTTGTAGCAGTTCTTTGAGAGTCATTAAAGTAAGCAGGCACAGTGATCACTGCTTTACCAACTTTATCATTCAAAAACTTTGAAGCATCATCCACAAGCTTCCTCAACACCTAAACCAGCAATAAAACTAAGTTCAACAAAATTTGACAGCTAAAGTACATTGTTTCCAAAAACTAACCAAGTTATGTTAGCAGAACCAGAATCATGCAAATGGCACACTCCAAAAGGTTAAATAATTTTGAAGGTAACAGCGGAGCGCCGTAAAGTTTAACGTTTCAAAATTCACATTAGCAGACAAGAAAAAAGGGTTTCGAAGAACTTAACCACCACCAACACGAAATTACCATCAACCTTATTCATTTTCCGAGCGGCCAAACAGAACTGTAGGTCAATTTCGCAACACTCATCACCAAAACTACAAAAACAACACCCCACCACTGTACGACCACCATTGACTACCAACAAACGACGTCAAAAATCATAATTTTCAACAAATTAAAACGTAATAATACCACAAATTACTCTAACAACTTCCCCCTTCTTGAAATAAGTAAAATTTCAACAATCCCACGGCTAAAAAACACAGAAGCAAGAAAAAAATAAACCCAAAAATGTCAGTAAAAAATTATACCTGAGCTGAAATTTCTTCAGCGGCGAACTGCTTGCCGATAGCAGGGCAGTCGATCTTGACATTGCCATTCGCATCCCTTACGACCTTGTACGACACCTGCTTCGACTCCTCGTCCACCTCAGACATTCTCCTCCCGATGAACCTCTTCACGGAGAAGAAGGTGTTCTCGGGGTTCACAACGGCCTGTCGTTTGGCAATCTGGCCCACAAGCCTATCCCCGTTCTTCGTATACGCCACCACGGACGGCGTCGTTCTCTGGCCCTCGGCGTTGGTGACGATGGTGGGCTTCCCGCCCTCCATAACCCCAACGGCGGAGTTCGTCGTTCCCAAATCGATTCCCACAACTTTCTCGTTGACTATCCGGAGCGGCCCGACCCTTCTGACGCCGTTGGGTCTCACGCTCACAAACGCCTTCGACGGCGTCGTTCGGCCCAGTCCCTGACCGAAAAACGCCGACCTCGGGGTTGTGAAATTGGGCTTGGTGCTGAGGACGTTGATTTGAGCGGTAGCCATTTTCGAGAGCTTTCAGGTGAAATTACGGTTTACTATTGAGTAGCAGAAATCCTAATCCTTCCCTAGGTATTTGTAGAAGGAGAAAAGCGAGGAGAGAGGCGAAGTGAACCGAGAAGATGAGTGAAGTTGTAGAAGAAAGAGGGTTTTTTGAGGGAGAGGGAGAAGGTTGTAGAATGATCTACTGCCCGTGAGATTTTGATTGACGGGCAGGGGTTCCTGGCCGTTAGATTGCGAGCTGCCCGTTGGAAGAATCGGGGTCTTTCTTTTATTTTCTGGTCCCTTCTTTTTGGAAGCATGGGCGGCATGGCCCTAACCGGATTAGTTTGGACTGATTTCTTCTTCTTTTGTTTTTTCTTTCTTTTTTTTCTTAACACTATGGAGGTGGAGATATGCTTAGTTTTATAATTAATTATTAATAATATGATTCAAATTTACCTTTAGCGAAAATCGAATAAAATTTTTTTTATTTACAACTGAATAGAAATATCACTAGACCGTAATACTAAGTGACATAACTTATTTATTTAAAACCTCTTTCTTAAAAAACGCTTATAAGTCATTTTTAAAGAAACTTTATAAGTGATTTTTGTAAGAGCATAAACACTTTTAACTTGCAGGGCTGATTTGACATTGTGATGCTTTAAAAAAATAAAAAAGCTTATTAACAAATCTGAAGTACCAAATGTATTTGGTAAAACAAAGCTTCCGTCAATCACATTAGAAAAGTATAACTTCCAAAAAGATAGCTTTTTCACCTCTTGTGATAACAAATCCACACCTCGGTCTTTTAAGTTTTTAATATTTTTCTTTTTCAAATGTTAGTGGTGTGTAGAAATATTAAAATATTATAAAAATATAGAAAAAGTAATTTAAAGTGTGAATATAAAACGTCGGTTTTTACTGCTTAATGCATACATGGAGCCTGATCTTTTTTCAAACTAAAGAAATTAATAATGCTCTTCTGCATTTAAATAAATCGATGCTTAAACAGTTTGCTGGGGCACTAATCGCCCTAATGTTTCGCTGACGGTCTTCTTAAGTCCCCTAATTAAGTTCAAGTAACTGGTCCTCTGTCATCTAAACAGCATTGTTTCTCGTTCTCCATAAAACAAAAATGACATACTATCCCCCAACACCACAATCCCATCCCGGCAAATCATTCCCTATACACATTTAATCGGAATAAAATATGAAAGAAAGCCACTAACTTCTGTCCAACAGTCTTGCTCACTTGCTGTCGGTGAAATCTGCGTCGATAACATCACCGTCGGGTCCCTTGCCGGATGATGATTCTGAAGACCCACCAGCTTCAGCACCGGGAGGAGTCGGCCCTGCACCAGCACCTGGAGTCCCGGGCTGGTTGTAAAGCGACTGGCCAAGCTGCATCACTTCCTGGTTAAGGGCAGCGATGGCATCTTTTATGGCTTGAGTTGAACCCCCTGAGACTGTCTCCTTGAGCTCTCCAAGTTTTGCCTCCACCTTTTCTTTAACTTCGGCCGGAACCTTGTCTCCCAGCTCTTTCAGCTGCTTCTCTGTCTGGTACACAACAGAGTCAGCCTGGTTCTTTGTGTCGATGGCGTCTCTCTTCTCCTTGTCCTCCTGTGCAAACCTCTCGGCTTCACTAACCATCCTTTCCACCTGTACATTTGCAGGCATTTCCCTCAATATAATTCAAGATTTCAAAAACACAAACGAGATGTTCCAAATATAATATCACAAAGCTAACAAGTTTAACAATTTGCTAGCCAACTAACCTCATCACTAGGCAAGGTACTGGCACCAGTAATGGTGATGTCTTGCTTCTTTCCTGTGCCCTTGTCCACAGCAGCAACGGATAGAATACCATTGGCATCAATGTCGAACTTGACTTCAATTTGAGGAACCCCTCGTGGAGCAGGCGGGATTCCATCCAAACGGAAGCTCCCAAGAGACTTGTTATCTCTTACAAATTCCCTTTCTCCTTGAAGGACATTAATCTCAACACTTGTCTGCCCATCTGCAGCTGTTGAAAACACCTCCGACTTGGAGGTAGGCAGAGTTGTGTTTCTTGGGATGATCTTAGTCATGACGCCTCCAAGGGTCTCCAAACCCAGTGACAGTGGTGTCACGTCCAAGAGCACAATGTCACTGACATCTCCAGCTAATACACCAGCCTAGAATCAAGTGAAAAAAGGTTTCATGGGTCAATACGATAATAGCAACAGAAACTGTCGCATAAAAGATAAAAATAAAATGAACCAATAACTTCACAAAAATTGTCATATAACAAAGTACATGGCATGTCACCAAATTGAAAAAAGAAATCATAAGAGACACACCTGAACTGCAGCTCCTAGGGCAACAACTTCATCAGGATTAACTGTAACATTTGGTTCCTTCCCTGTCACCTTCCTTACAAGCTCCTGCACAGCTGGTATACGTGTTGAACCACCAACAAGTATCACTTCATCTATATCTTTCCAGGCAAGCTTTGCATCCCTCAAGGAGTTTTCAACCGGTGTTCTAAGCCTAAAATATCAACAAATGATAACGTGACTTTAGAATCAAATATTTCCAGAGCTCATGGAACCAAAATTATACCACCAAATATAGCAACCAAAATACATTCCACAACATTAGGCATCAAAGGGGACATCTTGAAATTAGCAACAAAAAAAAACTACAGCCAAACATGCAGATATCCACAATATCTGAGCACGTTGAAACAAAAGTTCACACCTGTCAAGCAGATCTGAGCACAACTCCTCAAACTTCGCCCTTGTAAGGGTTGTCTCAATGTGCTTCGGCCCATCGGCAGTTGCAGTAATGAAAGGCAGACTGGAACAAAACAATTATCAACAAACAGATGACCACAAGAGAATACTCAATGGCTCAGAAATGCTTCCAAATAATTAAGGTTCTCAGATATTGGCAGCATACCTAATGTTAGCCTGAGTCAAAGATGACAACTCCATCTTGGCTTTCTCCGCTGTCTCTGTCAGCCTCTGAAGAGCCTGTTTGTCCTTCAACAGGTCTATTCCTTCATTTCTTTTGAAGTCTTCAGCAAGCCAGTCAACAACCCTCTGCAAAATAACAACATCGTCAAAATCATATCAATATTTAGGCCTCTAAAACTAACCCAAAGGGAATAAAGTTTTTAAATATAAAAGGATCCCAGTGTATAGTCATGACATAACAAAATAAGAAGAAATCGCGAATCCTAACCTTATCGAAATCATCGCCACCCAAATGTGTATCTCCTGAAGTAGATAGCACTTCAAACACACCATCACCAACCTCAAGTACTGTAATGGAAGGAGTGCAAGTTAGAACAAGGTTATACATAGATCTAACAAAAACATGCAAACCAACATTTGCACAGCCATAACGGATAAAGAACACATCCCAATAACAAACACTGTACCTGAGACATCAAAAGTACCACCTCCAAGGTCAAATACCAAGATAGTTTCATTGTTTTTCCTGTCAAACCCATATGCTAAAGAAGCGGCAGTAGGCTCATTAATAATCCTAAGAACTTCTAAACCAGCAATACGGCCGGCATCTTTTGTAGCAGTTCTTTGAGAGTCATTGAAGTAAGCAGGCACAGTGACCACTGCTTTGGTAACTTTATCATTCAAAAACTTTGAAGCATCATCCACAAGCTTCCTCAACACCTAAACCAGCAATAAAACGAGATCAACAAAATTTGACAACCAAAGGATTACATTGGTTCTGAAAACTAACCAAATTTTATTAGCAGAACCAGTTTCATGCGAATGGCACACTTTAAAAAGTAAAATAATTTTGAATGCGGAAGTGGAACACCGTAGAGTCTTAATGTTTCAAAATTCATATTAGCTGACAAGAACAACCGTTTCGGAGAACTTAAATATGCAGTTAGCCTTCATCACTGTTATCTATACATGCAATTTTAACAGCAGTGAAGCTCAGTTGTGCTTAATTCTACTCACCAGCTTCATTCAATGCAAGTTCTACATAGTCCATTAATCACAACCAAAACAAAATTACCATTAACCTTATTCATTTTCCTTCACTTTCCCAGCGCCCAAACAGACCCGTAGACAAGTTTCGCAACACCCATCACCAAAACCACAAAACAACACCGCACCATTGTAGGACCACCAACAAACGACATAAAAAAAATCATATCTTTCAACAAATTAAAACGTAAAACACCACAAATTATTCTAAAACTTAACCACATTGATATAAGTAAAATTTCAGCAATCGCATTGCCAAAAACACAGACGCAATAAGAAAATAAACCCACGAATGTCAGTAAAAAGTTATACCTGAGCTGAAATTTCTTCAGCGGCGAACTGCTTCCCGATAGCAGGGCAGTCGATCTTGACATTCCCATTCGCATCCCTTACAACCTTGTACGACACCTGCTTTGACTCCTCGTCCACCTCCGACATCCTCCTCCCAATGAACCTCTTCACCGAGAAGAAGGTGTTCTCGGGGTTCACAACGGCCTGTCGTTTGGCAATCTGGCCCACAAGCCTATCTCCATTCTTCGTATACGCCACCACGGACGGCGTCGTTCTCTGCCCCTCGGCGTTGGTGACGATGGTGGGCTTTCCGCCCTCCATAGCCCCAACGGCGGAATTCGTCGTCCCCAAATCGATTCCCACAACTTTCTCGTTGACTATCCGGAGCGGCCCGACCCTTCTGACGCCGTTGGGTCTCACGCTCACAAACGCCTTCAACGGCGTCGTTCGGCCCAGTCCCTGACCGAAAAACGCCGTCCTCGGGGTTGTGAAATTGGGCGCGGTGCTGAGGACGTTGATTTGCGCGGAAGCCATATTCGAGAGCTTTCGGGTTGTGCAGAAACCCTAAACCTTCCCTGGGGATTTGGAGAAGGAGAAGAGCGAGGAGAGAGAGGCGAAGTGAACTGAGGAGATAAGAGAAGTGGTATAAGAAGGGATTTTCGTGGGAGAGAGAGAAGGTTAGGTGTTGCCAGCTACCCGTGAGATGGGTTCCTGGCCGTTTGATTGCGGGCTGCCCGGTGGAGCAATCGAGGACCTACAATTCGGAGGCGTGGAACGGGCTCCGCTTCAAGGTATGGGTGTCGCATTGGGCCTAACGGATGGGCTGAAGACTGTTTTTTTTTTTTTTTTTTAAGAAGCCTATCGATTAAGTGCTTGTTTGAAATTAATTTTAAAATAGTTGAAAGTGTTTTTATGAAAATATTTTTGAAATTAATTTTTAAAAAAAAATGCAAGTAAATATTAAAAAAATATTTGAAGTTCTTTTCACAAAAAATACATAAATAATGCTGCTTGTAAAAATTACTTTAAATCATTTTAAAAGCACATCAAACTCTAAGTATTTTTTGTAAGATCATAAGAACTTTTAACTGTTTTCGCAAAACATGGTCAGTGATAGATTATTAGTTAACTTATTTGTACTTTTATAATTAAAATTTGTTGGGAGCCAAGTATTTTGCTTTTTTTCATGTATAATTACAAGCAAAGTTGACACTTGTTGGATTATTTCATTAATTAGTTTGCTTGTATTCCAAGACATTGTATATATAAAAGTGGGTTGACTCTATTGATGAAAGTATCCAATTATTATATTTGTATTATTTGTTTAAGTTGTATTTTGTGCATGTGTGCACTCTACCTTCAAAACTCCAATTTTCTTCAATTTATTTGAGAAATAATAAAGGAACTTTGAGATTCTTCTTAGCCTTTTTATCACCTCACAGTTTAATATAAATTCTCATGCAAATATTATGAAATATTATATAAAAAATATGAGGTAACGAAAAGTCCATAAAAATGTCTAATATTAATTCTCTTGTGAATATTATAAAATATTATACAAAAAAAATGAGATAACGAAAAGTCCGTAAAAAATCTAATTTTAACAGTATCCTTAACAATTATCTTTTTTTTTTGTAGTTTTAACAAAACACTTCCAGTGTGACATCCCGTCCCGAAACTATCGAACCGTACGTGCGAAATGACCATTTTACCCCTAGTTTGTTCTATTAGGTTTTTGGTGTTTAGTGTGGTGTGGACAGGTGTGGGGGTCACACACACACACATTCACACTTGCTATCTCTCTCTCCCTCTGACTTTCCTCTCTCTCCCTCCCCCGAGCTCCATTTCTCCTCCTTCCCTTTGAAAACGTACGGACAAACCCACAACCCACACAATCCTAACAGATCGTGGAAACCAGCTACACCATTCAACTCGTAAGGTCGAGGCGAGCTCAACCATACCATTTTCAGGTGAGGAATACTTCGTTTTCACGTCGATTCAACAATGGCCGAATTGAGTACTGTTCATGCAAGTTTTATACATTGAGTTTTTGGACTTTTGAAGCTTGTAGAGGTGTTGGTGAGGTTCCCAGGAGCGTCGGAGTAGCTCGTTGGACGAATTTGGACGTCGGGAAGGCCTGGTTCGAGGTTAGCCGAGCTTGGAGTTTTTGGACAGGTATAATCTCTAGGTTTTAGCCCTTAAAACTTGTTGGGACATGTTCTACTAGTCTAGAGCTTTCTTTTGGTGCAAAAATCTTGAAAAACGGTTGAAAAACGAGCGAGAAAACCTAAGTTGCAGGTTTTCCGGCGACGGCGACGGCGCCGGCGAGGGGGGTTGGCCGGAGAAGACAGAGGAATATTCCGTTAGGGTTAACGGAATATTCCTAACAGAAGCTAACGGCGTCAGTCAGGGTTAACGGAATATTCCAGGGAATATTCCTGACGGCGTCACCTGACGCCGTCAGTGTGCAGGTCACGTGGCCGCGCGTGGCCGCGCGTGGACCCGTGCCTGTGCTGGCGCGTGGGGGCGCGTGACTTGTCCAAAAATTATTTTAAAAATATGGTTGTGATCGTGAGGTTGTGTAGGTCACGTTGGTATATTCATTTGTCCATTTTGAGCAATGTATGAGAAGTTATTTTGAATGGACGGTTATGTGCTCTAAAGTTAACGTTTTTATAGTTAATTCGCATATAGGTGACACGTATCCCGAGGACGAGCGTGCACATTCGAGGCAGGGGGGCTACGACCCTTCTACATACCAGTGAGTGGGCTTTTGTTTTCCGTATATACCTATATACATTTATATTCCCAGAAATTGATTTAAAAAGGGTTATTTGCCTTATGCCATGTACTTTATTATTATTTATCGCTTATGCATCGTTGCATGCATCATTTGTGGCATACATATACATATGCATATGTCATATATATTTATGTGTGGGTGCTGTGGTGGCATAGGTAAGTGCCAGGTAAGCGTTAATTAACGATTGCATTAAATAGTGGTTAGAGATGATTAGAGAGCTCACAACCTGCACCCCCGGTGTTAGTGCTCCCGCCCAGAGTAGGGCACAGTCCTTCACGTGTTGTTCACCTCCCGCACCACACGCTCAGCTTGGATCCAAGTTAGGTGCATAGGCCTGTCGTACAGACCACAGTAGGTGGTTCCGACTCGTAGGTGACCCGCGATTATTCGCACAGCCTTCACGTGATCGTAGCACTAGAGCGTATATACATGTTACACCCAGGCCTGTCGTACAGACCCCTTTAGGTGGTTCCGACTCGTGGGCAGGTTTAGTTATTGAGATTGATATTTGAGCTCTATATACAGTCGTACAGGTCACGTTAGGTGACTCCGGCTGCCAGAGGATTGTGTGATTGATACGACTCACACCTGAGCACTTGCATATCATTGGGAGATTTTGACATAGCATATATTGAGCATGATTGGCATACCCTAGAGCATGTTTGAGCATATCTATACATACGTACATATGTTATTTTTCTGGGAAGTATACAGGTTTTACGGCGAGGGGTTAGATTGTGTTTTACTAAATGGTTTTCAAAGAGCTTTGTTTTTGCCCACTCACACTTTTGTTTTGCGCCCCTCCAGGTTCTAGTAGCTTAGCCGTTGCGGTGGTTTCCCTTGCGAGCTTTTCGGCGTTCTGACAGACACTCCACATTGTAGGGTCGCCTTCGGGCGTACTACTGTTGTTGTTTTATTTGGACTGCTATAGACCTGCTCTGACTTTGTATCGCACTAACTAGCACTTATTCTAGTACTTGAATGCTAGTTTTTAATTATTCGTACTTTTATTTTACTACTCTATTAGCTTCCGCACGTGCACATGGCTACGTCGCCTTTGTGTGATGGCCAGCACGCTCCGATCTCGGTTGGGGTGTGTCAGTTTGGTATCAGAGCCTAGGTTTGGCAGTCCTGTGTCCTTGTGAGTATTCTAATAATTTTGGTGTCTTCTGTCAGAACTATGCCGCCTCGTCGGGAACCCCGTCGCTCTTCTGAGCCTATGTTCCCCGATATTACTCAATTGGGGGAAGCTTTTGCTACAGCCCTTCAGGTAGTGATGCGCCCTCCCCAGAGGACTCCTCTGGAAACTATGTACAATCTGAAGTTGGATAAGTTTAAGGGCAGTGAGGGACCCGAGAACGCAGAGCGCTGGCTAGAACACATAGAGAAGACTTTTCGAGTGCTACATAATCAGGGGAACTTGCCTATGGAGAGATGGGTTGAGACGACCGCTTGGTTTCTTGATACGGAGTCGGCAGCTTGGTGGGAGCAGGAGCTTCGTAGGTTGACTCCGGATCAGAGGGTCGAGTGGAATGTTTTTACGAGGTTGTTTAGGAGAAGGTATGTGCCCCCTGAGTATATTGACCGTAAGAAACAGGAGTTTTCCGAACTGAAACAGCGGAAGATGTCAGCGAATGAGTACTACCGTAAGTTTACGGACTTGTCCCGTTACCACCCTGATGTCGCTGGTAATCCGGCGGAGATGCTCCGTCTTTTTCGTTTGGGCACCAGGAAGAAGTGGCGTTCTATGGCGTCTGCAATCCACAGCGAGACTTACTGGGACTTCTATGAGATACTGCTGAGGATCGAGGATTCGGAGAATATGTCAAGCGATACTGATGAAGAGAAGGACAGCAACCAGAAGAGAGATGACAAAGGTAAAGGTCAGGTATCGCTCGGCCCCCGTCAGACTCAGAACTTCAAGAGAGGTGGAGCTAGTTCTAGTTCTTCGAGTGGTGGCTTCAGTGCCACTGGGCAGGGTCGTGGAGGTAGATTTTCTGGTGGCGCTAGAGGCCAGAGGCAGGGCGATATTGGGCGAGGCAGAGCCCCAGTTTGTCGTAGGTGTAACAACCGGCATTTCGGTGAGTGTAGACGTGGTAGCAACGGTTGCTTCACATGTGGACAGGTGGGACATAGAGCGGCACATTATCCCCAGGGCCAGCAGCAGCAGAAACCACAGCAGACCTTTATGCCACCACCTGCACCACTCCAGCAGATCCAGGGTCCTAGTAGCTACGGCCAGACGGGTCGAGGTGGTGCTTACCACTATCAGGGCGATGCTGTCCCTTTTGCTCCGGGGCAGTATCAGTATCCCCATGATCCCTATTCCCTGGGTGGCTATCCCCAGTATTCGGGCGGCTATATGCCGTATCCTCCAGCCCCAGCGGGTGGTTCACAGTGGTATCAGGGAGGACAGTATCAGCAGGGGGAGATTGCCACTAGCAGTGCAGGGTCTTCGAGACAGTCTGGTCAGCCCAGTCAGGGGCGTAGTACGCAGGGTCGTGGTACTCAGGCGAACCGAAGTCGTGGTGGACGGCAGCAGGGCCAGGGGCGTATACACAACATTTCTCTACAAGATGCTCAAAACAACCCGGATCTGATTATGGGTACGTTAAATATTCTTGGTTATTTTGCTAGAGTCTTAATTGATTGTGGAGCTACACATTCTGTGATTTCTCATACATTTGCTCAAGTGACGCAACCTCGCCCCACACCCCTAGGGTATGATTTAGAATTCGCTATGCCTAGAGGGGAGAGATGTATTGTGGATCGCGTGTACCCAGGTTGTCCAGTGATAGTGGAGGGCGTGGTTATGCCCGCTGATCTTATCCCGTTAGATATTGTGGATTTTGATGTGATTTTGGGCGCGGATTGGTTGCACCCCAATCGTGCCAATATTGATTGTTACGGGAAGATAGTTACATTTCGCCGTCCTGGACTACCCGTGATTACCTTTGTTGGTGAGCAGAGTGGGGTGAGACATGGTGTTATTTCGGCGCTACGAGCGAAAAAGTTGTTGACTAAGGGTTGTCAGGGGTATTTAGCCCATGTGGTGTTGGATGAGGTTCCTCCTTGTGGTGTTGAGGACGTGAGGGTCGTCCGACATTTCCCTGATGTTTTTCCCGAGGATTTACCTGGTTTACCCCCAGATCGAGATGTGGAGTTCACTATTGAATTGCTTCCAGGTACTAATCCTATCTCTTTGACTCCTTATCGTATGGCTCCCGCAGAGTTAAGGGAATTAAAGGTGCAGCTGCAGGAATTAGTGGATAAGGGTTTTATTCAGCCTAGTACTTCACCTTGGGGCGCTCCAGTATTGTTTGTGAGGAAGAAAGACGGAACTTTAAGGCTGTGTATCGATTACAGGCAATTGAACCGGGTGACGATTAAAAACCGTTATCCCTTACCTCGTATCGATGATTTGTTTGATCAGCTGAGAGGTGCTTGCGTGTTCTCTAAGATAGACTTGAGGTCTGGTTACTATCAGCTGAAGATCAGTAGGGATGATGTCCCTAAGACGGCGTTCAGGACTCGTTACGGTCATTACGAGTTTCTGGTTATGCCATTTGGGTTGACGAATGCACCAGCCGCTTTCATGGATTTGATGAACCGAGTATTCCAGCCTTACTTGGATAGATTTGTCATTGTCTTTATTGACGATATTCTGGTGTATTCTAAGTCGAAAGCGGAGCATGTTCGACATCTTACTTTGGTGTTAAAGAGGTTGAGGGAACACCAACTATATGCTAAGTTTAGCAAGTGCCAGTTCTGGTTAGACCAAGTTGCGTTCTTGGGGCACGTCATTTCTGCTCAGGGTATTTTGGTTGACCCTCAGAAAATTTCAGCGGTAGAGAGTTGGGAGCAACCGCGAACCGTCACCGAGGTGAGAAGTTTCCTTGGATTGGCAGGGTATTATCGGAGATTCGTTAAGGATTTTTCGATGATTGCCTTACCACTGACGAGGTTAACAAGGAAGGATGTTAAATTTGAGTGGGATGATAGGTGTGAACAGAGTTTCCAACAGTTGAAGCATTGTCTCACTCATGCACCTGTTTTGGCACTCCCAGACGATAGCGGTGATTTCGAGGTTTATAGCGATGCTTCCTTGAATGGTTTGGGCTGTGTATTGATGCAGCAGGGTAGGGTGATTGCTTATGCTTCGCGGCAGTTGAAACCTCATGAGATGAATTACCCTACACATGATTTGGAGTTGGCTGCTATCATTTTTGCGTTGAAGTTGTGGAGACACTATCTTTACGGAGAAAAGTGCAGGATCTTTACAGATCACAAGAGTCTCCAGTATCTCTTTACTCAGAAGGAACTTAATCTTCGTCAGCGGAGGTGGTTGGAGTTGCTCAGCGATTACGATTGCACGATTGATTATCATCCTGGTCGTGCGAACGTAGTGGCTGACGCGCTTAGTAGGAAGTCACAGGGCCGCATTAATGCGTTGTACGCTAGTCGTGTTTCTCTTTTGGCTGACTTGCGTGCCACGGGAGTGGGGTTAGAAGTTGAAGATCGAGAAGTGGCGTTACTTGCTAATTTCCAAGTTAGGCCAATTCTTATTGATCGGGTACTTGAAACTCAGGTAGCTGATCAAGAGACTCAAGCACTAATTCAAGCTCGTGAGCAAGGAAGGAGGCGAGACCTCAGAGTTCGAGATTCGGATGGCATGTTGATGCTAGATGGTAGAATGTTCGTGCCTAAGAGCGTGGAGTTGAAGAAAGAAATTCTCGATGAAGCACATATCTCGGCTTACGCCATGCATCCAGGAGCTACTAAAATGTACCATACCATTCGACCATTTTATTATTGGCCGGGTATGAAAAGGGAGATAGCCGAGTATGTGAGCAGTTGTGCTGTTTGTCAGCAAGTTAAAGCAGAAAGGAAGAAGCCGTTTGGGTTGTTACAGCCGCTTCCAGTTCCCGAGTGGAAGTGGGAGAATATCACCATGGACTTTGTGTACAAGCTCCCACGTACACATAACGGTTTTGATGGCATTTGGGTGATCGTGGATCGACTCACTAAGTCCGCACATTTTATTCCAGTGAGAGAGAAGTATTCTTTGAGCCGTTTAGCGGAGTTGTTCATCTCGAAGGTTGTGAAGTACCACGGTGTCCCTGTGAGTATTGTTTCGGATCGAGATCCACGATTTACATCGAAGTTTTGGGTAGCTTTCCAAGAAGCCTTGGGCACGAGATTACTTTATAGTACGGCGTATCATCCACAGACCGACGGGCAGTCAGAGAGAACTATACAGACCTTGGAGGATATGCTGCGAGCTTCGGTGTTACAATTTGGTGATGCTTGGCACCAGCGATTGGATTTGATGGAATTTGCCTATAATAATAGTTTTCATTCAAGTATTGGCATGGCACCATTTGAGGCTTTGTATGGTAGAGCTTGTCGCACACCGTTGTGTTGGTCAGAAGTCGGAGAAAGGGTCTTAGTAGGTCCGGAGATCGTTGAGGAGACTACCCAGAACGTCCAGGTAATCAAGACTAATTTGAAAGCGGCACAAGACAGACAAAAGAGTTTAGCGGATCGGCATGCTACAGACAGGGTGTACGAAGTCGGAGATTGGGTATTTTTGAAGCTTTCGCCGTGGAGAGGTGTAGTGAGATTTGGTAAGAAAGGCAAATTAAGTCCACGGTACATCGGACCATACATGGTCGTGGAGCGAGTTGGTGAGGTAGCTTACAGGTTGGAGTTACCTCCGGAGCTAGCCAGAGTGCATAACGTTTTCCACGTGTCTATGCTCCGACATTATGTTGCTGATCCATCCCATGTGATACCTCCTCAACCGTTAGAAATTAATCCAGACTTGACGTATGACGAGGAACCGGTGACGATCATCGATTGGAAAGAGAAGGTTCTGCGGAACAAGACGGTGAAATTAGTGAAGGTTTTGTGGAGGAACCATTCCGTTGAGGAAGCGACGTGGGAGACAGAAGATCGGATGAGGGATTTGTATCCTAGATTATTCTTTGGTTACTAGGAGTCGTTTTCGGTTGTTTTGAATTTCGGGACGAAATTCTAATAAGGTGGGTAGGTTGTGACATCCCGTCCCGAAACTATCGAACCGTACGTGCGAAATGACCATTTTACCCCTAGTTTGTTCTATTAGGTTTTTGGTGTTTAGTGTGGTGTGGACAGGTGTGGGGGTCACACACACACACATTCACACTTGCTATCTCTCTCTCCCTCTGACTTTCCTCTCTCTCCCTCCCCCGAGCTCCATTTCTCCTCCTTCCCTTTGAAAACGTACGGACAAACCCACAACCCACACAATCCTAACAGATCGTGGAAACCAGCTACACCATTCAACTCGTAAGGTCGAGGCGAGCTCAACCATACCATTTTCAGGTGAGGAATACTTCGTTTTCACGTCGATTCAACAATGGCCGAATTGAGTACTGTTCATGCAAGTTTTATACATTGAGTTTTTGGACTTTTGAAGCTTGTAGAGGTGTTGGTGAGGTTCCCAGGAGCGTCGGAGTAGCTCGTTGGACGAATTTGGACGTCGGGAAGGCCTGGTTCGAGGTTAGCCGAGCTTGGAGTTTTTGGACAGGTATAATCTCTAGGTTTTAGCCCTTAAAACTTGTTGGGACATGTTCTACTAGTCTAGAGCTTTCTTTTGGTGCAAAAATCTTGAAAAACGGTTGAAAAACGAGCGAGAAAACCTAAGTTGCAGGTTTTCCGGCGACGGCGACGGCGCCGGCGAGGGGGGTTGGCCGGAGAAGACAGAGGAATATTCCGTTAGGGTTAACGGAATATTCCTAACAGAAGCTAACGGCGTCAGTCAGGGTTAACGGAATATTCCAGGGAATATTCCTGACGGCGTCACCTGACGCCGTCAGTGTGCAGGTCACGTGGCCGCGCGTGGCCGCGCGTGGACCCGTGCCTGTGCTGGCGCGTGGGGGCGCGTGACTTGTCCAAAAATTATTTTAAAAATATGGTTGTGATCGTGAGGTTGTGTAGGTCACGTTGGTATATTCATTTGTCCATTTTGAGCAATGTATGAGAAGTTATTTTGAATGGACGGTTATGTGCTCTAAAGTTAACGTTTTTATAGTTAATTCGCATATAGGTGACACGTATCCCGAGGACGAGCGTGCACATTCGAGGCAGGGGGGCTACGACCCTTCTACATACCAGTGAGTGGGCTTTTGTTTTCCGTATATACCTATATACATTTATATTCCCAGAAATTGATTTAAAAAGGGTTATTTGCCTTATGCCATGTACTTTATTATTATTTATCGCTTATGCATCGTTGCATGCATCATTTGTGGCATACATATACATATGCATATGTCATATATATTTATGTGTGGGTGCTGTGGTGGCATAGGTAAGTGCCAGGTAAGCGTTAATTAACGATTGCATTAAATAGTGGTTAGAGATGATTAGAGAGCTCACAACCTGCACCCCCGGTGTTAGTGCTCCCGCCCAGAGTAGGGCACAGTCCTTCACGTGTTGTTCACCTCCCGCACCACACGCTCAGCTTGGATCCAAGTTAGGTGCATAGGCCTGTCGTACAGACCACAGTAGGTGGTTCCGACTCGTAGGTGACCCGCGATTATTCGCACAGCCTTCACGTGATCGTAGCACTAGAGCGTATATACATGTTACACCCAGGCCTGTCGTACAGACCCCTTTAGGTGGTTCCGACTCGTGGGCAGGTTTAGTTATTGAGATTGATATTTGAGCTCTATATACAGTCGTACAGGTCACGTTAGGTGACTCCGGCTGCCAGAGGATTGTGTGATTGATACGACTCACACCTGAGCACTTGCATATCATTGGGAGATTTTGACATAGCATATATTGAGCATGATTGGCATACCCTAGAGCATGTTTGAGCATATCTATACATACGTACATATGTTATTTTTCTGGGAAGTATACAGGTTTTACGGCGAGGGGTTAGATTGTGTTTTACTAAATGGTTTTCAAAGAGCTTTGTTTTTGCCCACTCACACTTTTGTTTTGCGCCCCTCCAGGTTCTAGTAGCTTAGCCGTTGCGGTGGTTTCCCTTGCGAGCTTTTCGGCGTTCTGACAGACACTCCACATTGTAGGGTCGCCTTCGGGCGTACTACTGTTGTTGTTTTATTTGGACTGCTATAGACCTGCTCTGACTTTGTATCGCACTAACTAGCACTTATTCTAGTACTTGAATGCTAGTTTTTAATTATTCGTACTTTTATTTTACTACTCTATTAGCTTCCGCACGTGCACATGGCTACGTCGCCTTTGTGTGATGGCCAGCACGCTCCGATCTCGGTTGGGGTGTGTCATCCAGTACTGTCCACTTTTAACGAAAAATCATATTTTTACCTACTATTCACTACAAATTTATTTGTTATTTTTCATTAAAACTAAAAAAAAATTTGAACTTTTTGTAAGTTTTTTTTTTTTTTTTTTTTTTAGCCATTGGCCACCAGCCTCTCCTCACTGGCCTTTTCAACCGCTTCCCCCCCCGTTCTCCAACGTCATCAATTATGTCGAACTTACTGCCACAATATTTTTCTTCCCTTTTTAGGAAGTTGTTTCAGTGGTCACTCAGTACTACAGTTTGGTGATATTTCTCTTCACTTAAAAGTGAGAGGTTTTAGGTTCAAATCTCGTAGATGACGAATTTGATACCAAATTAGGTTGCCCATTATGTGGCTTAGTCGAACTTCCCCTCTCTCTTTAGTGTAAAATATATCGTTGTACTAAAAAAAGAAACACTTTTGATGATGTAAAAGTGCTTTTAATTATTTTAAAAGCAGGTTTTAATAAAATGGTATTCCGTGTTGACTGCTCGCACTTAAATACATACTATATAATGTAAAAGAATGAAGTTATGTGGGTTTTATTTCTATACACTGCAGGGTTATAATTCACTACTTTGTAATGGAATAATGGATAACCAATTAGCAAATTAACGGGTGCACGCAATTGGAATTTTAAGGATTTTAAGAGAGTTCAAGACATCGATTTTGAGAGAATTTTTATACTAGGTTTTAGAGAAGTTTATAAGACTTCTGTCATGAAGAATTTTTTTACAAGGAGCACTCAGTATGCTAAAAACCAATATATACAATAAGTAAAATTATGTATTCATAGGAGGAAGGAAACGTATTAGTCCCAACTAATAGGGTAGTTTGTCTGTCCCCTTCCATCAAAGTTCAAATTTCTCTCCGTATATATTAGAGTGTTACAAATATATATATATATATATATATATGTGTGTGTGTGTGTGTGTGTGTGTGTGGGGTGTCATATCCTACGAACATATATATATATGTGTGTGTGTGTGTGTGTGTGTATGGGGTGTCATATCCACACACCTTTTTTTTTTTTTACTTTTTACACATCTTTCTAATTTTCGGCCATTGAATCGAATAAATTAAAGAAGATCAAAGAACATAAATTAACAAGGTATATGTGAGAAGTGAAAAGGGATGTGTGGGTACCACATCCCTAAATATATCGAAAGGGATCCGCTCCGGATCCCTTCCTCCTAATCCACTAAATAAGGGGATTCGTGCCGTTAAAATTTGATCCAACGGCTACAAACAATGACCCACTTTAAAAGTTATAATAACTTAGCTATTGGATCAATTTTTAACAGCACGGATTATCTAATTTGGTGGATTAGAAGGAAGAGATTCGGAGAGGATCCTTTCCATATGTATCTATCTTGTAAGGGGTAATAAACCTAACAGCCTAAACTTTTCCGGCGAGCATAAATGCCTTGAAGGTAACATTTCTGACCACGTTAGGCCCTCCCCAAGCTCTTTGAATCTCTTCAATCACCTCTTGTGATAACAAATCCACGCCTTGATCTTTAGCTGTATGGACTGAGGAGGACGACCTTAACATCCTCAACACCCCTTCAAATGACACTTCCTTTGGTATTTCCAGTGCCACAGGCTGCCCTTCAGAACCCAAACCAATGCTCTCAAATGGAAATGGAAGTGTCCTATACCCTTCCCACAAGTACTCCCTCTTCGGGTCCCAAAACGGTTTACTTGCTTCATAAAAACGCTTCAGTACATCCTCGATTTCGGCGTGTGTTATGCAAGCATTGTAGCCCCAAACTGCAATTACACCTCCTGGCTTACGCAAAACGCGCTTGACGAGCGAGTAGAACTTTGGGAGGTCGAACCAGTGCACGGCCTCTGCCACGGTCACTAAGGGCTGGTTTGGTATTGCTGTGCTTTGAAAAAAAGCTGCTTCTGTTGTGCTGTGAAAAAAAGCGGCTGTGAAAAAAAGCCAGCAGAGTGTTTGGTAAACTTTTTTGTGAAAGTGCTTTTGGAAAAAAAAGCAGTATGATAGTGTTTGGTAAACTTTTATGTAAAACAGCTGTGACTGTGTAAAATGACCAAAAAAGGTATAATACTAGATGTGCCATTAATTTAATTTTCTTAACCAATAAAGGTGAATTACTAAATATACTTTATTTGTAAAACAAACATATTTATAAACTTTATCTTAAATATTAATTAGTATGACAAACTACTTCAATTGAAATATTTTAGACTGAATAGTTAGAATTCATTAGTACAATATTGTTAATGTACTTAAAAGTCTAATTAGATACATTCATCAAATTTTATTATTAAATTTAATCAAATACTAATATTTTACCTTTTTTCTTCTTTCTAGAATCATCTTCTTTCAACTTTTTTTTCTTTGTTCGACATCTTCTCTCTATCTAAACCTCTCTTTTTCTCCGCCCACTGTTTACCTCTCTTTTCTCTGTACCTCTGTCTTCTCCCATCTTCCTTTTTTCTTCCGATCCACCTCAAATTACTCTGGTCTCCTTCTTATTTTTTAAAGTTTGAAACTTTGTATTTATTTTGTTTTGCCTCAAAGAAAACGGCATGGAGCGGGTGCTGGAGTGCAGGTAATTGGAGCGAGCTAAAACTTTGTATTTATTTTGGAATTGAGGGCTCGAGGACTTTCTAGGAGAGGGCACAGAAGTGCTTAGGCTTAAAGCTGTGGTGTGGCGTTGGAGAAAGAGGTGCAGCGACGGCGGTTGTGCGGAGAGAAACGAAAAAGAGGAGGAGGAAGAGGTGCAGCGGCGGGAGGGAAGAGGGTTTTTTGTGACAGAGAAAGAGAGAGTGCAGAGTGTAGGATCGGGAGAAGGAGAAAGGAGAAAGGAGGGGGCAGTTTTGGTAAATTGAAAAAATTCATTAATGGGTACTGTAGCTCCGCGTTTTGGAAAAAATAAGCGGCTTCTGGAAGCTGCAAAATGCAGCTTCCACTTTTTGGCTTTTTTTCATGTGAAACTTTGAAATTAAGCTGTTTTGGGATGTTTACCAAACACCAAAATCCTTACCAGCTTTTTTTCATGGTAGCTTTTTTAAAAAGCACCTCAACCCCAAACTGGGGCTAAATCAACTGAGTTTTCGCCCCCTATTAGGTCAACCTACTCATCATCGGACATGGTCATTGGAGTGTGAATGTAACCAACTCGAGGATGTTGGAGTGCACTCTTCAATTGGGACTCACTTATATCAGTTCCTATTACTTGCTCATAATGCTCTCCAAGCTGCACAAAGTAAAAAAAAAAACAGCACAAATTAGTACTCTTATCTTATTTTCTACAATACACCGTTGTATGTGATTCATCGGTGTTTGAATTGAGACTGTCATAATCTAGTCGTCCAATACTCCAGTGCATTTTGGAATTTTCGGAAATTAAGAGGAGTACTAACAGAGAAAGCAGCTTGGCCATTGTCGGTGCCGACATCCCAAGCTAAAGAGTGTTTTGGTGTGAGAGCCGCCAGCATGGAGTACCATTCCTTGGGGTACGTTGGCCTTCCTACCAAGTAATCTTCTGCCTGCTTGTCAAATAAACCTGCCATTTTTCTGAAAATATATGTAAATATTTAGCCTTAATTAAAGAGAGACTAGCTAATGAGGAAGAGTGAAGTTATGGGGGTTTTAATTCATACATGCAGAAATTAAATGTGAATATATTTTCTAGCTATCACTAGCAATAATTTTCAACTTCTTGGACTTCAAATTTTCTCCAGTCCAAGGGCCAAGAAAATATCTATTTAAATTGATGTTGGAAAGCAAAGTCCAATTTGGTTTTTGACTAACTAATGTTAATTTTGTTTGATAACCATTTCCCTTTAAAATGAAAACTGATTTAGTAACTACCTTCAATTTTCAATACTAAAAACCAAAAATAAAAACTAACAAGCTAAAAGTTATTGGACGAGTTTTCAATTTTTCAACTTCAATTTTCGAAAGAAATGAAAACTAAAATAGTTATCAAATCGATCCTAAGGACTGCAGGAAAGCAAAGACAATTCTCCTTTCTCTTTGAATAGTCTAAGGTACGGGTTTATGGCCATTGTACTCTAGTTAATTTTGACTTATCAACACCTGTTGAATTTGACATTAGAGTTACTTATGCAAGTGTTTCTTTTGCAGCACCCTCCCGTTTTATCTCCAGATTTTGCACGACCGATCTCTAAGTTCATAGATTTGATTGTAGCTAGCTTAGAATTCATGCATGATCAAAGATTCATTTTAAGAGCTTCTGTTTATTGATCCGTAATGTTATGTTTGGACGAGAAATTTTTAAAAAGCCCAAAACATTTTAGACTCGATTTTTTAAAATGCTTTAGAAGAGAGTATTTATGGAACTTAGGCTAAATTCTTGGAACTTTAAAGTCCCAAGAATATTCAACTAACAATATTGTTAAATTGTCATGGAATGGCTTCAAACTGTTACAAATACATTGAAGCATAACTTTTCCAGCAAGCATATATAAAACACTTTAGCCATGCACCTTTTTATCTAACAAATTCACACCTTGTTCCCTAGATGGAGTGACCGGAGTTCGGACCATTATCTCAAAATCTTCGAAAACCGTTCAACGACAGCTCCTTCGGAATGTCCAGCGGCAACGGATTCCCCTCGCTTCCACAACCAAGGAAAGGGAAGTGTCTTATTACTATCAAACACATACTGGAACTTTATTGTCCCGAAAGGGAAGAGTTGATTCACAATAGGATCAAGTGCCAAGCAAACTTCAATGTCATCGGAGCCCTAAACGGAGAAAAGACAATAACAATGCGAAAGACACTGAAAATTACATATTCGCCTCCACACGCTTGTACAAGTGTGATGGCAGCCTTGGAGTAGGCACAACTTCTACTGGGGTTGCCATGTAAGTGACCGCACCTGGACTTTCGGACATGTCAACCTCCTCTGGGTTCACGCCTTTGGGCGGAGCCCAACTGAAATGGTGCAACAAATGACCCAACATGGAGGCAACCAAGTTGATACCGAGTTGGGCTCCAGGGCATACTCGCCTGCCAGCTCCAAATGGAAGTAGTCTAAAATCATGGCCTTTGATGTCAAAGTCTTCTTCTAGGAACCTTTCAGGACGAAATTCATTTGGGTTTTTCCACACAGCCGGGTCACGCGCTATAGCCCAAATATTGACATGAACGATCGAACCCTTGGGGACGTCGTAGCCACCAATCTTGACATCGGCATTGGCTCGGTGTGGGAGCAGTAGCGGTGCTGGTGGGTGCAAACGTAGTGCTTCCTTTGCAACACATTGTAGGTAAGGAAGGTTTGAGAAATCGTTTTCGGTCAAAACCCGGTCCACCCCAATAACCTTATCTAGCTCCTCTTGAGCCTTTTGTTGCACCCTTGGGTTCTTAATCAGTTGGGCCATGCCCCATTCAGCTGTAATAGCTGTGGTGTCTGTACCGGCAGCCATCATATCCTGAACAAATCGCTTCATTAGTTTTGAATGTAAGGAAAGTGTGCGCAATGACTATCTCATAGTGCTAATAACAGTTTCATTAACTAATGAAAAAGGAAGCAACAAAGTGAGGAACCATTGATGTATTAATGTATACCAACTTACCCAAAGAAGTCCTATAATAGTGTCCATACTAAGGTCATACTTGTCCTTCAAGGTAAACAATGCATCCACGAAATGGTTCTTGGCAACGCCACCTCTGGAGCGTGCCTGAGTGTGTTCGTCCATGATTTCCTTGGTGAGTTTGTCTCTGTTTGCCTCATGTCGAGCAAACGCCTCTTCGTCAAACGGGCATGCCCAACGCAACCACGAAATGTGCTCAGCCACCGAGAGCGATCCGCTCTTCTTCACTCCATTGGCAATAAGAGCTCTGAATTCTTTGCCTTGCTCATCTGTGATTTCATCTGAGTTGATGAAACGTTTCCCAAATGCTAGCCTTGTTATGTTGTTGAAAGCCACAGTTCCCAAATACTTCCTTACTGTCAAACTTTTTCCTTTGTTTTCTGTAAAATGGTGAGTAAATTGTTAACAACAATCACTTAATTGGTATAATGACGAGCCCGCAAGTGCATTTACCCAAACATATTCTTCTTCTTCTTTCTTTCTTTCATTTTTTTTTTTAAATAATAAGAACTTAAAAAGATAACAAGTTTTGAAAGATCACATTCTGAATAAGTCGGGAGGGCTCTCAAACCAAACTAGACAATTATTAATTGAGATGTCAAAAGTCAAAGTACTCAGAGGCCAAGCTTTGCGAATGAGGATCATTTCCTGATCCTTTTGTGAGAATCCTGCATATCCTTTAATCACATTTGTACATCGTAGTGCAATCGGTTTTTGTCAGATATTATTTATATTCACTTTTAAATAAAAAAACTTACAATGATTTTAATCACGTCCATTCATTGTAAATTGTGCGATCGATTTTTGTTAGGTACTATTTATATTCAATTTTAAATAAAAAACTTACAATGATTTTTTACCGCACGATATCCGATGAACTGACATGATTGGAGGATCCGACGAGAATCCTCTTTCAAGCTTTGCTATACAGTGATCAATGTTATCATTCACTAGTGATCCATTAATACCCCCCCTTCCAAAGCTACCAATCTTCAATGCTATCCAAAGCTACCAATCTCCAATGCTATCAATCTTCCAATAATACCCATCTTTTCTATGTTTTAAAAATGTTTTCGGTAAAATCTTTTGTGTTATGCCAAATTTCCGTCACAGGTGTGGTATGTGTAGTTTTGGCGGCCGATTCAAGAGAACAACTTGTATGATGGGAATATATTATTATCGTAACGTTTTATGCCAATAATATAAGGACATGTGAATAAAAATTAAACACATATTGACATGAGATGCCACGTGTCATACTTATTTCTCCTCCTTAATCAGGGGTTTATCTATTTGTTGGTTGATTTGCAATTTTCTCCAATTTATTTTAGTAAATATTTACTTTTCTTAAGAAGAATATACTTTCAATTAACTATTTCATAAAAAGTTAAAAAGTAAAGAGAAATACCTACCAGGTTTGGTGCAGTGGTTGAAGACGGACTCCACCATAGCAGTGACCTCATCTTCTCTAATGGGTCTCAGATCCTCGAGCCTCTTTGCAGAGAAAAGCTCAAGAGTGCACACCTTCCTCACCTTAACATAGTGGGGCCCATAGTCAGCCCAAATAAGATCCTGGCCGTCCCTGCTGAGCTTTGCGGTTGATCTGTTCCTGTGCCTGTCAGCCAGTTTCTGGTCATTCTCCTTGAGCACTTCCTTTGCAAGCTCTGTGTTGCTCACTACGACGTTCAGTGTGGATCCAATCCACACTGAAATGATGGGTCCGTATTTCTGAGCCCACTCGTTGTAGCAGCGGAACCTCACCGGCGTTATCTGGTAGAGGTTTCCGATGGCGGGCCATGGACGTGGACCTGGCGGGAGCTTGAACCTGAGCCGTTGGTAGAGCTTATATGCAAGGACGATGAAGATGATGATTGATGAAATCGGAAGAAGTAGTCCAGAGAAAGCCATGTGAGAGTGCTAATAGTAAAAAACTCCACTCCCGGAGAGAGAGGGTTACTTGTTGGACTTGAAACGTTGAAGATATATGTACACACTTATCTAGAAAGCCTTTAAGCAAAAGGAATCCTATTTTTCAAAAAAACAAAAAAAAACGTTGAAGATATATATGTACACACTTATCTAGAAAGCCTTTAAGCAAAAGGAATCCTATTTTTCAAAAAAAAAAAATAAAAAAAAATAACCTCCTTATTATTAGATTTGACTTTAATAAAATCATGTGGTTGAGATTCTGTGGCTATATAAAAACGTATATATATTCTTTAATTCCTTATTGGTTTTCAATATTGGATCAAAGTTCTTGAACTATGTAACCTCAATAAATTAGTATTAATGTATGTAATTTTTTAATTTAAAAAAGTTTTGTAATTGCAGTTACCTATATTATAGAATTAAAAACTCATAATTTGTTATTTAAATATTAAAGACAGATTAAACTCTTAAAAATCTTTATCATAATAATCTTCACAATCATCAATACCAGCCTTAAAACCCAGAACCTTGAGGAATAATGTACTACAAAACATTGGGTACATTCTCTTACGAACAATGTACTGTATAACATGGGTACATTCTTCGAATAAACTTCGTATGGACACATACGAGGTTTATTCTAAGACTAAAATAAAAAACATATGGGAAAACTACACATGAACTCATATTATAACATGGATATTATAAAAAACATATGGGGTACATACTAAAAACATAAATATTGTACCCAAAAATTATAACATGGATACACAATATGAATACAAAATTATAGTGTTCACTTATATATGGATACATAATACAAAATATTTTTTTCCCACTTTTAATTTTTTTGGTAGAATAAAAAAATAAACAAAAAGTTTAGGAATTAAATTGTATTGAAAAAGTAATTAATATAGAATGATAATTAGTGGCATGAAATAGAGGAGTTAAACACTCCATTAAATTCTTATTTATAATACATAAAATAATCTAAAATGTTGATGCATAAATAACTCAAGGACTTCAATTAAAAGTTTAAACGACATAAGGTTTCAATCAAGACAATGTCATGACTAGGGATGAGAATCTAAGTTTTTATACAAATATGAACAGAGAGATGATTGGAGTTATATTGCGATGTGGAAGCGTGAATCGAATATGTAGATAGATGGAATTTAATTCTACATTTGTGGGCTACACCTACAAGTCAAGTACCCTTATCAAGACTCCCAAGGATTTGTGGAAGTTCCTCCACAACACAGTCGTTGGTCAATTTACTTGACTCCAAGCTTTATTCTTAATAGAGTAATCATTTGAAAAATTTACAAAATTCAAGAAAATAAAAGAGAAAGACTTCTTGTATACCACAATCATCATTTAATTAACTAGTTTTTCTTAATTATTAGTTTATTAAATAATGAACTAAATTTAAAAATCTGATTAATTCAAATGATGTGGCTGTCCACATCAAATGCCACCTAAGGTGGTATGTAGCACATTTTCATACCACCTAAGAGTAATGATATTCATACCATATTTTTGTACCACATTTTCATGTACCACATTTTCATACCACCTAAGAGTAATGATATTCATACCATATTTTTGTACCACATTTTCATACCACCTTAGGTGGTATTTGATGTGGACAGCCACATCATTTGAAAAATTTGCAAAACCCAAGGAAAGGAATAAGAAAGACTCATTATATACCTCAATCATCATTTAATTAACTAGTTTTTCTTAATTATTAGTTTATTAAATAATGAACTAAATTTAAAATTTTGATTAATTCAAATGATGTGGCTATCCACATTAAATGTTACCTAAAGTAGTATGAAAATGTGATACAAAAACATGATATAAATAGCAATATTCTAATATCATGCATTTTTTCCGAATTTCTAGCTAATGAATTTATTTATTTATTTTTTCTAGTGTGTTGGTTCTAAAAATTTCCAGGCTTACATGGTGCGTAGGGTCAGCAGGAAATTGTGATTGAATGAGTGTGTAAATTATATCTCGATAAACATCGACAGACACATTGTGATGGAAATGATTTGAATTGGTGTCCTTTTGGGAATTGCCAGTCGAAGAAGTCTTGTTTTTTTTTTTTTTTTTTTTTTTGGTCAAATGATAAATTTTGTTAAATTAAATATTATATTTGTCACCGATAAATCCAAACTCCTATCATTATGTAAAAATTCAATACATTTTTACCACTATGATAAAGGACTACATGCAAAAGCAAGTCTTGCTTGCTAGACACGTTTCATTAGAAAAACAACTTTAGAATAAAAGTCATGCAAAAATCAAATGGATCAAAGATTTCAACACAAACTGGAACCCACTTCTTAGAAAAAAAAAAACAAAATAGAAATTGTCATGAATAGCTTATGAAAGACACTTGGGATGGAGTTGGTGAATGGATTTGTACCAGGGGGAGAGAGAGAGAGAGTGGGTGACCCACTAAAGGCGTTTGAAATTTGGTTGTGGTGTCCATATCCGTAGTAATCATGTCCTGCAAACGCGATACAATTATTAGAAACATTCAGGAGACTGCACGGTGATAAAGTTGGAATGTGAAAATCATTTTCCAAAAGCCTTTTGATAACTACTCACCCAAAGAAGTCCAATAATAGTGTCCTCACCAAGATCGTACTTATCTTGCAATGCAAGCAACGCATCCACAAAATGTTGCATGGCACCACCGCTCTCGTTGCGTGCTTGTGTGTGCTCCTCCATGATAGCCGGTCCCGTCGAGCCCCGTGCTTGGCAAATGCCTCTTCCTCCGGGGGGAACATCCACTGCAACATGGAATATGCTCTGCCATGGCAAGCGATGCACCGAGCTTTAGTCCTTTGGCTACGATGGCCTTGAATTCTAGCCTTTGCTCATCAATTACATCCTCTGAGTTAACAAAACGTTTTCCAAATGCTAGCCTTGTTATGTTGTTGAAAGCCACTGCTCCCAAGTACTTCTTCACTAGCAAACTTTTTCCATAGTTTTCTGCATTAGGGGAATTAAAGTCAATGATTATCATTAATCAAAGAAATATGTGCATACGACACTATGGGCTAGTACTGTAGCTAGGGAGACTAAATTTACAAACTAAATTATGTATCATCAATGATAAATAAGCACATTAATTAGCACTCAAGTAATAATCCAATCATCAACTTTCATATCATTTTGTTTACAAAAACTTGGTCTACAAATTTATTTTCACTAGCATTGGCTAGATTACGGTTCATATTTACCAACCCCACAGTGCTAATTTAATTAATTAATAAGTGACTTTATGACCATGAGATATGAGAAATGCTAAGGGTACTTTAAAAAAAAAAGTGGAACTCTTCATTGACTCTCTGGCACTTTATGTTTTTTACACAATGTGTTATAATGTTGGTATGAGAATTGATGTTAAATTGTGACGTGACAGAAAGTTTATAAAGAGTCACTTTCAAGAGAATCCTCTTAACATTTCTCATGAGATATTGAGATGTATTGATCCAACGACGAGTCGATACATTATTATTATTAAAATTAAATACTTTTAAGATACTAGTTTTATTCGATCCATTAGTATTAGATTTGTAAGCCTATATTTAATGCTTTAATATCAGTGTAAGGTTTTCCACAGTGAGTCGGGGAAATTGAGTGTGATACTAATAGGGGTGTGATATCCACACACCCCATTTTACTTCTCACACACTTTTTTAATTTTCGGCCATCGGATCGGATGAATTGAAGACGATCAATGAACATAAATTATCAAGGGGTGTGGGAGAAGTAAAATAGGGTGTGTGGATAGCACACCCCTACTAATAATATAAGAATGAAACTTCTACAGTGAGAAGGAAATTTTGAGTTCAATGAGAGTGATCCTTATTTGTTTAGTTTAATATATTGAACTCATGAGTGTGATGTCTATACAATAATGATAAGAGAGGAAAAATGACTTTTATTTTTATTTTTTATTTTCTCTTCATTATGCATTGTAAAAGTTCGTATATGACTCTTAAGCCAAATACAAAGTTATATTTGACCATGTATTTAACTCGAAGATTTACAGTTGAAACTCCAATTAGAATGAAATACGATCACTCTCAAATAAATTCCAAGTGTACATATTGATATGTATTATGTATTTATGGGGACGTTCGTACCAGGTCATTTGTACGACACATACTTTTTTCAAATGTACTAAACTCTCCTTAATTTTGAACCAGTTGTCCTAGGTCATTTGTAGGACACATACACTTTTTTTCCAAATGTACGAAACTCATCTTAATTTTGAACCAGTTATCCTAGTAATCAACTCTACTGAAAATTCTCTCTTCCCTTTATGAGAATCGAAACTATATCATTATTATAAATGAGAAGCTTATGGACCAATGGATCCATAAAACTCACTAGGATAAACCCCATTGCTCAGCCTGAAAGCGAACAGCTAATATGGTTCACTTAGGTATCGTTTGGTATGCAGACAAGACGGGACGGAATGGAATGGGACGGGATGGGACGGGACGGGATGGGACGGGACAGGATGGAACGGAACGGAGCGGGAGCAAAGATGCCCTCGGATGGAAACAAGGAGGAAGAAGGAGACGGAGAGGTTATAATTTTGTGTTCCACGGATGTGTAACGAGTCGTTCCAGGGGAATGAGGTGGAACGAAAATTCACCCAAAACTCGTCCCGTGGAACAGCTCGTTCCACCCGTTTTAGACGCACCAAATGTGGAACGGAACACCTTGTCCTACTCTATTCTGTACCGTCCCACGTACCAAACGGTACCTTATGGAACAATATAGAAATTCTATGGTCAGTCCATAAATTTCAGGCTTCATCACTGACCATATAATCTAGTCACAAGACCCAAATGGGCAGAATCTTATGTGGGAAGCTAGATGCTGTTCAATGTCAAGGAAACACGACATACGTGACAAAGCACCATGTCAAAGTGCTTATTATCGTTGACCTTTCTCTTCTTTTTCCCTTTATTTCCCTCGATACCCCTAATTAGTTGACTAATTTGATAACATATATTGACAGCGAATAAATCAAAACCAGAACGACCCTTCCAGCACTATATATATGTGTGTGTATATATATATATATGTGTGTGTGTGTGTGTGTGTATATATAAATATAATAGAATAAAAAATTTCACTGCTGATTTTCGTCGTTTGAACAAAAACAAAACAACAATTACTAGCAAAAAGGAAAATGTTCAATAATGTTATATATTGTTTTACAACTTCATTGAAATTTACCATTCATTTCTTGCAAAGATAATATAAGAATTGGCCAAAATGATCACTTTTCAAAATTGAATTGTTGAAATTATCGGTTTTTCAGTATTATCGTTAGTATCAGATTTTTATTCATTAACATCAAATAGCTATGTCATTTATATTTGATTGTATATATCGTAGTTATTTAGTTTGAACTTTCACAATTGAAATTTAACTTATAAGATCATTTTGGTCAAATTTGTTGGGAACCAAGTATTTTTTTTTTTTCATATATAATTACAAGCAAAGTTGACACTCTTGTATTATTTCATTAATTACTTTGCTTGTACTCCAAGACATTGTATATATAAAAGTGGGTTAACTCTATTAATGAAAGTATCCAATTATTCTATTTGTATTATTTGTTTAAGTTGTATTTTGTGCATGTGTGCACTCTACCTTCAAAACTCCAATTTTCTTCAATTTATTTGAGAAATAATAAAGGAACTCTGAGATTCTTCTTGAACTCTTTGTCACCTCACAGGTTAATATAAATTCTCATGCGAATATTATAAAATATTATATAAAAAATATGAGGTAACAAAAAGTCCATAAAAAAGTCTAATATTAATTCTGGTGTGAATATTATAAAATATTATGCAAAAAAATGAAATAACGAAAAGTCCATAAAAAATCTAATTTTAACAAAGTCTCCTTAACAATTATCTTTTTTTTTTTTTTGGAGTTTTAACGAAACACTTTCGATACTGTTCACTTTTAACAAAAAAAATCAGATTTTTACCTTTCCCTGATACTACACCTTTATTTGTAATTTTTCATTAAAACTAATAAAAAACTTGAACTTTTCATTAGTTTCCTTTTTTTTGCCGTTGGCCACCAGCCTCTCCTCACTGGCCTTTTCAACCGCTTCCCTACCTCCAACATCATCAATTATGTCAAACTTACTGCCACAATATTTTTCTTCCCTTTTTAAGAAGTAGTTGTAGTAGCCGCTCAGTACTACAGTTTAGTGATATTTCTCTTCACTTAAAAGTGAGAGGTCTTAGGTTCAAATCTTGTAGATGACGAATTTGATATCAAATTAGGTTGCCCATTGTGTAGTTTAGCCGAACTCCCTCTCTCTTTAGTGTAAAATATATCGTTGTACTAAAAAAAGAAACACTTTTGATGATGTAAAAGTGCTTTTAATTATTTTAAAAGTTGGTTTTAATAAAATGGTATTCCGTGTTGACTGCTCGCACTTAAATACATACTATATAATGTAAAAGAATGAAGTTATGTGGGTTTTATTTTTATACACTGGAGGCTTATAATTCACTATTTTATAATGGAATAATGGATAACCAATTAGCAAATTAAGGGGTGCACTCAATTGGGATTTTAAGGATTTTAAGAGTTCAAGACATCGATTTTGAGTGAATTTTTATATAGGTTTTAGAGAAGTTTATATGACTTATGTCATGAAGAGTTTTTTTTTACAAGGAGCACTCAGTATGCTAAAAACCAATATATACAATAAGTAAATCATGTATTCATAGGAGGAAGGGAACGTATAGTCCCAACTAATTAGGGTAGTTTGTCTGTTCCCTTCCATCAAAGTTCAAATTTCTCTTAGCATATATTTGATTCAATGGCTACAAATAGAGGCTTACTTTAAAAGTTATAATAACTTCAGCCGTTGAATCAATTTTCAACGGTACGGATTCTCTGATTTGGTGGATTAGGAGGAAGGGATCCGAAGAGTATCCATTTCCATATGTATCTATCTTGTAAGGGGTAATAAACCTAACAGCCTAAACTTTTCCGGCAAGCATAAATGCCTTGAAGGTAACTTTTCTGACCACGTTAGGCCGTCCCCAAGCTATTTGAATCTCTTCAATCACCTCCTGTATTGACTGCAGAGGACGACCTTAACATCCTCAACACCCCTTCAAATGACACTTCCCTTGGTATTTCCAATGCCACTGGCTGCCCTTCAGAACTCAAACCAACGCTCTCAAATGGAAATGGAAGTGTCATATACCCTTCCCACAAGTACTACCCCTTCGGGTCCCAAATCGGTTTACTTGCTTCATGAAAACACTTCAGTACATCCTCGATTTCGGGGTGTGTTACGCAAGCATTGTAGACCCAAACTGCAATTACGCCTCCTGGCTTACGCAAAACGCGCTTGACGAGCGAGTAGAACTTCGGGAGGTCGAACCAGTGCACGGCTTCTGCCACGGTCACTAAATCAACTGAGTTTTCGCCCCCTATTAGGTCAACCAACTCGTCATCGGACATGGTCATCGGAGTGTGAATGTAACGAACTCGAGGACGTTGGAGTGCACTCTTCAATTGGGACTCACTTATATCAGTTCCTACTACTTGATCATAATGCTCTCCAAGCTGCACAAATTAGTACTCTTATTTTCTACAATACACCGTTGTATGTGATTCATCAGTATTTGAATTGAGACTGTCATAATCTAGTTGTCCAATACACCAATGCATTTTGGAATTTTCGGAAATTAAGAGAAGTACTAACAGAGAAAGCAGCTTGGCCATTGTCGGTGCCGACATCCCAAGCTAAAGAGTGTTTTGGTGTGAGAGCCGCCAGCATGGAGTACCATTCCTTGGGGTAAGTTGGCCTTCCTACCAATTAATCCTCTGCCTGCTTGTCAAATAAACCTGCCATTTTTCTGAAAACATATGTAAATATTTAGCCTTAATTAAAGAGGGACTAGCTAATGAGGAAGAGTGACGTTATGGGGGTTTTAATTTATACATGCAGAAATTAACTGTGAATATATTTTCTAGCTATTACTAGTAATAATTTTCAATTTCTTGGACTTCCAATTTTCTCCAGTCCAAAGGCCAAGAAAAGATCAATTTAAACTGATGTTGGAAAGCAAGGTCCAATTTGGTTAGTCAATTTTATTTGATAACCATTTCCCTTAAAAATGAAAACTGATTTAGTAACTACCTTCAATTTTCAATACTGAAAATCAAAAATGAAAACTAACAAGCTAAAAGTTATCGGACGAGTTTTCAATTTTTCAACTTCGATTTTTGAAAGAAATGATAACTAAAATAGTTATCAAATCGAGCCCTAAGGACTGCAGAAAAGCAAATATATGAAAATAAACCTGCCATTTTTGTGAAAATGTATGTAAATATTTAGCCTTAATTAAAGAGAGACTAGCTAATGAGGAAGAGTGAAGTTATGGGGGTTTTAATTTATACATGCAGAAATTAACTGTGAATATATGATAGGAGCATATTTAGGCGACTTACTTAACTTGTTTTCGTGCATCTATGTTGGTAATTCATAGTTATTTTAGTCCTTTATGCTTCTTTTGTGTGTTTTCATGGTTCTAAGGGCAAAGTATGCAAAATGGTGCATTTTGGTGCATTTTGGAGTAGTTTGGGGCGTTAAATGGATTGCATATACTTGAAGCCAAGTAGATGGACGAAATTGAAGACCAAAGGAGGCCTTTGTACCAGAAATTCACACCAACACATCCCATTTCAGATTGCATTCCAATCATTCCAGCCAAGCCACATGCACTCCCTTTAATTTATTCAACCTAGCTGTCAAAGCACATGCACATTCACCCTAATCATTCACATACACAATCTGCCATCATTCACACATTCATTCCACATGCATTCCCTTCACAAATCAGCCACATGCACTTTGCCTTTCATCATTGCACCATAAATCAGCCACATGCACCCATAATCATTCAACCAACTTTGCACATGCATTCATCATCATAACCTAGCTGTCATTACCCTTTAATCACATGCATAAATCAGCCACATGCATCTCCCATCACCATTTCAGATTTCCACCAAGTTCCTAGCTGTCATATTCCCTCCTTTTCACCTATAAATAAGCATCCATTGCAGCCACAATTCATTCATTCCCATTCATACACAATTCATTCACCATTCACGCCAGAAATTCATCCCCTCTCTATAACACATCCATACTTCACCATTCTTCATATTTTCTGCCCAAAAAGAAGCCTTGAGGTCCCCTACATCCATCCCTATCCTAAACACATCATTCTACACCATCCATAACTCCCCATCCCTCCAAACCTATCCTTAGACCTTGTGCTACAACGAAGAGGAGGAGAAGAGTGCCTAAACGTTCATACAATTCAAGTTTGAGTTGTTGGAATGTTTAGGTGTTTCTTTTCCTCGATCCCAATGTTTAATTTCAATTCTCTTTGTTTTGTACGTATGAGGAACTAAACCCCCCTTGGCTAGGGGGGGATTCGAAATATATGTTTATGCTTGCATTTTGATTTGATTACTTCTAATTGCGTTTCATAAGTTGTGGATTCAATTTGTTTAACTGTTTGATTGATAACTTATTTATGTATGTTTATTGAGAGTATACGCTTAATTTTCATGCATGAATATGACGCTAGAATATAAGTGAGTTTCACCTAATAGTTACGAACTTATATTCACAAGTAGTGGAGGTTGCTTATAAACAATCGCGTTAAACGAATTCTTGGCATAAGTTTCATGCAATCATAGTAACGAATGCCTCGTCAACACTTATAGTTTTCATGATGCTTAATGATTCTTGCTTGTATCTCTATTATGCAATTCATGTAGGGAACTTGTGAGGAATGCTTTGGGTTGTCGTATGCAATCATCCAATTCATTAACTTAAGGAAAATTTGACGGTTAATTTAAGCGGACCTAATTAACCCGGGGCGTTGAGAATTCATGGTTTATTGAGAAGCAATTAGATTCGTTTTATATGCAAGTATAACATGTATGGAGATGAACCCCTTGGCTAGCATTCATTCATTCAATTCCATCACATTCATCTTTACAATCTGTTTTTAAATACAATCTGTGCATTTTAGTTAATTTCGTCAAAAACTCAATCCCCCTTTACTTTAATGTCCAAATTAGTTAGAAACTGTTTTAGGTTGTGTTTATAAGTGTTTTGATTCAATTTGTTATGCAAATTCGTCCAAATTCACCAAAGTGCTCAAAACTGCCCAGAAAGTGTTTTTAAGGCTGTTTTGAGTGTTTTGGGTGATGTTTGAGTCTTTTGGTTTGTTTTAGTGTTTCAAAGTTTAGTTTTGCATTCTTTGAGTCTAGTTTAGTGTTAAAGTGTCTCAGTTTGTGTTTCTAAGTGTTTTGATTCAAGTTATTACCCAAATTCGTCCAAAGTACTCAAAGTGCTCAAAACTGCCCAGAAAGTGTTTTTAAGGCAGTTTTGAGTCTTTTGGTTTGCTTTGGTGTTTTAAAGTTTAGTTTTGCATTCTTTGAGTCTAGTATAGTGTTTTATATTGTGTTTTTACTTTTTTGAGTCAAATCCAAGTGATTAACAATCCCTCCTAATCCCCGGTCCTGAACGATCCCTACTTACATTCTATACTACAATTGTCAAAAAGAGGGTTTAATTTGTGCGCGTATAATTCTCGCATCAAATTTTGGCGCCGTTGCCGGGGATTAGCAACTTTGCTAATCTCTTGGATTGTTTTATTTTCGTTTGTGTGTATATATTTTTAGTTTTATTTTGTTGATTTTATACGCAAGACATGACACTTGATAGTGCTTCCCTTTTGTCACAGCTTATAGAAGAGTACCAAATGCAAAGAGTTGGTACATTTGATCATAATCAATCGAGGAACGACATGTTTTCCAATAATTACAATTCGGATTGGAGTGATCATTCAAACTCTATGTGGTGGGAACCTCAACATATTCAACAAGAAGGATATTGGCAGCCTTATGAGGAGTTCTATTCAACGCCTATGCATCCACCACAACCTCATATTCAATATGCCCAACCAAACTCAAGTTCGTCAATAGATTATAATCAAAAGCTTAATGAAATACTTTGTTTGGTGCAGGGTTCACAAAACCAAGTCGAGGAGGCTCAACAAGGAGAATATTGGCAACCATATGAGGAGTTCTATACCACGCCTATGCAGCCACCACAACCTGCCCAAAGCAATGTAAGTAATTCAAGCGATAATGATACGATTTTTCAATTAATTACTACTTTGACGCAGGAAGTCCAAACTCCAAACAAGGACGAACAAAATCAAGACAAGAAGTTGGGTAAATTGGAGGAGCAAATTGAGCAGATTATGGGGTTCATGAAACAAATTCAAGAGCAAAGTGAACTCTCCAACTCAACTATTGAAAACGCGAAGGAAGATTTTGAAATCCATAATGCTATCACTTTGGGAAATGCTATGGAGGTTGGAACGGACCTTAAATCAAATTACAAGGAAGATGAGGAGCTGCTAATTGAGGAAGAGGAACACACGCAACCTATGGCAAGGGTGGAAACACCTTCGCCGCAGGCACCTATTGCTCTTACGCCATCCAATTTAGGTAAAGTTGTTCCAAAGTTAATTATTTCTAACCCCGTTCCACTGAATGTCCCTATTCCTTGCAGGTTTCTGAATTCCAAGGAAGAAGAAGAAGGTGAGAAAGACATCTTGGAAGCTGTTCCAAAAGTGCAAAGTATGGAATATCAAGAATTCGTCAAAGAGGATGTTCTGGAGGCAAACAAACCCAAAGAAGTTGAATTTGACGACATTGGACAAGTCATAACCATCACATGCAATCTGGCCAAGTCCAATATCCCTGAAACTTTCAAGGGAGTGGTGTTTGTCATTGAGTTCTTGTCGGAGCACACAGGTAAGCCGCCTCCCCGAATTTCAATTTTCTTTTATACTGATATGTTGTTAATGATCCAGGCACCCACTCTAGAATTTAAACCATTACCGGATCATCTCAAGTATCACCCGCCATTCAAAGATAAATTCCATGTCATGGGTCCTAAATGAGCCTAAGAAGGTTTCGTCCGGCTGCAAGACGTAAAAGAAAGCGCTACTTGGGAGGCAACCCAATACAATAAATAAAACAAAGCTTGTTCATTGATTTTTTTCAATAAATTACAATTGTATCTAAACATGGCAGAAAGATGGAGCCTTCACAAGGGTTGTGTACGTGAGGCCCCACTGCGTGGCAACACTCTCGGAGCAGGAGGCATCGGAGCAGAAGGCATCGGAGCAGAAGGCATAGGAGCAGGAGGCACAGGAGCGGGAGGCACCGAAGATAGATCATTAACGGCCCCAAACCTTGGTGGAACGCTAGATGACCCAGGAAAGAGGTGCCTCTGGAAGAAAGCTGCAAACCGTTGACGGTCATCAAGCTCATCAAGCTTCCTCTTCATGCCTGTCGAATAATTGTTGGCAAGCACGTGCAAACTTCGGTTCTCGTACTTAAGCTGTTTGATCTCCTGCTTAAGACTCTCCACCTCCGCCATCAAGGATTCAACCTGACGGGAGCGAGCAAGAAGGCGTTGGCCCATGTTGGACACAGAGCCAGCGCACTGAACACTCAGAGCCAGGGATTCTTGAACGGCCAACTCATCGGACCGTCCTGAAAGCTGCTGACTGTCTTTGGGAGTGAGGAGGTTCCGAGCCACTATCGTAGCCGTTGTTGGATCCGTCATCACAGAGTCCTCATCTGTAAGAGGGCCATGAGAAGATAAGAAAGACGGGCACCATACCTTACCCTGACGAGGCGCAACAGGATCACTGCTTAGACTCAAATCTAAGCAAATGTTCGATGGGTTGGATGAGCTAGCCATTGTTCAAGAAGTTAAAAGAGAAGGGTTGGATGGAGGAAAATCTCGACAGGCCGAAGATGATTTTTGGGAAGTCTTCAAAGTGTGCAGATAGAGGTGATCGATCACCTCTATTAAAGGAGAGGCGTTCACCGATTCAGAAATGAAGAGACACCGCTCTTCAAAAACCGGATTTCCTGGCGTAAAGATCGCCATCTCTTCAGACGCAATCCAAGCTTTTCAGAAAGCGTGTGCAGATTTGTCAAAAGTTCCCAGCTTTTCAGAAGACGCGTGGAAGGCGAGAAATCAGCTGCACACTTTAGCCGACAAACGTGGGAGACAAAGTCGAAAGCTCCCAGCTTTCCAGAAAGCGAATGCCACTTTGTCGAAAGCTCCCGGCTTTTCAGAAAGCGTGTGCCATTTTGTCAAAAGCTCTCTGACAAAGCTGAAGACGCGTGGAGATAATTTCCGCATCTGCATTGCCACTTGCCATTACAATCCCTATATACATCAACATTCATGGCAAAGCATACATCCAGAAGCGCATAACTTTCCTTCTCGGCCGAAAATGTAAGCTGCAACCAACCCTCTCAAACATGTTCAGTTTTCTCCTTCTCTTGAGAACGCACTTTCAAACATGGATGTATCCCCCAAAGAAGATACCAAATGCCTGCAGTACGAAGGAGGAAGAGGAAACGGTGGATCGAAGCATGTGGATTCATTCGCTGCCTCTTCGAAAGCAAAGGTATCTCATATCATCAAGGGCGAAAGCAAAGGTATCTCATATCATGCTCTTTCCCTGTCTTTTCCCTTATCCTTGATATTACTTGCATGGCAAAGTGAAAGAAGCAATCAGCCGGCACTTGGAGTCTATCTGGACTCTATTCCCTGGTTGCTTACCTAGCTTTGCTGAGCTATCCTCTAACCCTCTTCAATACGAATTGGAGAGATTGAACAAAGAAACAGATAAGAGGAGGAAGCTCAGACCTTCGGGGGAGACCAAAGGAAGCCTGCTGCCCAGTTCAAGAGTAGCACAAAGGAAAATCAACGATGGGAGCAGCGCAGTTCAAGAGTAAGCCTGTGGAAACAAAGATCCAAGCCTCACTGCAATCACCAAGGAGAAGATAGAACGAACACTCCATAACCAGATTTGCATCTCTAAACTCTTCTCTTTGTTAGATACATTCTGCCATGTTTAGTATGTTTAATTGTTGTTTATATGTTTGTTTGTGTTTAGTGTGGTTTTTAACATTGAGGACAATGTTTGATTTAAGTGTGGGGGAGTTACTAAAGTGTTTTGATGCAAATTCATAGGGTTTTATCCACCATAACTTCAAATGTTGTTTCTTGCTGTTTTTAAGTGTGTTTAGTGTGTTTTGACTTAAAAATTCGAAAATCACATAAAAAAAAAATTTGAAAAACATGTTTTGAAAAGCCTAAAAAGAGTGTTTTGAGTCGTTTTTGTGTCGTAGGTCACCTTCCAACACAATGATAAGGATTTGGTTTCTAATTGCATGACTGTTAAAAAGAGTTAGAAACATGGAGAAAAGTTTGATTTACTCTTGGTATATGCTTGGTTATGGTTATAATGTATGACTTCACATGCAATCATAAAAGAAAAAAATTAGTTATGTAACATGCTTGAAGAAAGGAACTCAAACAAACGCTACAACCCTGAGAGACTTGAGCCTATAACGTTCTTTGGAGAGTATAATCTGTGATTTCTTGTTTTCTAAAGTCGTTGCATGATCTCATTATTCTTTGCTTGGTTACTACTTAGAAGGCGTTTCATCATATAGTTCCAAATGCTAGAACTCATGCCCATTTCATTCAAAGCATGTTATTGATTTACATAACATATTCAAGATGAAGTTGTGTAATTGCCACCATAGCCAAATAACCTCACTTCCCATATTTCGTATATGTTGTAAGTTTTACCCCCGTTGAGCTTTGTTTAGCCTTTATTCTTTGTCAACCCACATTATCCTCACCTAGCCTAGTTTAGGATAATCCACACCTTTGTTCTTAGAAGATAGTGAGCATGACTTAATTGAATTCCTTTTGAGTTACATTATGCAAGAAAATGAGTGTGGGATAAGGAATGCTTGTTCTTAAGTATGTTTTGAGTTTCAAAAGAAAAGAAAAACAGAAAAGAAAAGAAAGAAAGAAAAAAGAGCTTGAAAAATGAAAGAATGAGTGATTGAAGTAAGGGCTCAAAACACCAATTCTGGCCCTAAATTGTCTCCCTTTTTGTTCCAAAGTTGAGTTTTCATTCAAAAGTGAATTCTAAGTTGATTCAATTGCCTTGCTCACTATTTCTTTAAGAACCTTTGTTTTCCATATCCCTTCTTTGTTATCCACACGCCCCAAACCCCATTACAACCCGTGACTTCAATCTTGAGTGTTATGTATTTCAATTGTGGAGTTTGATTTTGGTATGAGCATATGGTGTCACTGGTTCTCGCGTCTAAGTAGTAGCATTCCATTCATGAGATCATATCTAAACATGCTTATTAACTCCAGAAATTGCGTTCTTTGTGATACATATATGTGAGTGTTCGTTTTCATGTTTACATCAATCTTCTCACATATGACTAGATTAGGGTGTGTAGTTAGAAATTCTGAGTGAAAATCGAGTGCATATCTTGTAAGGAATTGAGCAAATTCTCTAAGGCATGTTACTACATTCAAAATATGGTTTTAAATGCTTAAATGTGAACTAGTATATGGTGACTATGATTAAGAATGTACTTAAGTGTGAAGATGACTAAAATCTGTGAGAATGATGATTTCTAACATGTCATGTGCATTGGAAATCCCTAAGACGGGTGTTGGAAGGTTTAGGTTGTGTTTTAAGTGTTTAGTGTCGTTTTGTTTATTTGTTTTTATTCTGTTTTGCTCGAGGACTAGCAAAAGTTAAGTGTGGGGGAGTTTGATAGGAGCATATTTAGGCGACTTACTTAACTTGTTTTCGTGCATCTATGTTGGTAATTCATAGTTATTTTAGTCCTTTATGCTTCTTTTGTGTGTTTTCATGGTTCTAAGGGCAAAGTATGCAAAATGGTGCATTTTGGTGCATTTTGGAGTAGTTTGGGGCGTTAAATGGATTGCATATACTTGAAGCCAAGTAGATGGACGAAATTGAAGACCAAAGGAGGCCTTTGTACCAGAAATTCACACCAACACATCCCATTTCAGATTGCATTCCAATCATTCCAGCCAAGCCACATGCACTCCCTTTAATTTATTCAACCTAGCTGTCAAAGCACATGCACATTCACCCTAATCATTCACATACACAATCTGCCATCATTCACACATTCATTCCACATGCATTCCCTTCACAAATCAGCCACATGCACTTTGCCTTTCATCATTGCACCATAAATCAGCCACATGCACCCATAATCATTCAACCAACTTTGCACATGCATTCATCATCATAACCTAGCTGTCATTACCCTTTAATCACATGCATAAATCAGCCACATGCATCTCCCATCACCATTTCAGATTTCCACCAAGTTCCTAGCTGTCATATTCCCTCCTTTTCACCTATAAATAAGCATCCATTGCAGCCACAATTCATTCATTCCCATTCATACACAATTCATTCACCATTCACGCCAGAAATTCATCCCCTCTCTATAACACATCCATACTTCACCATTCTTCATATTTTCTGCCCAAAAAGAAGCCTTGAGGTCCCCTACATCCATCCCTATCCTAAACACATCATTCTACACCATCCATAACTCCCCATCCCTCCAAACCTATCCTTAGACCTTGTGCTACAACGAAGAGGAGGAGAAGAGTGCCTAAACGTTCATACAATTCAAGTTTGAGTTGTTGGAATGTTTAGGTGTTTCTTTTCCTCGATCCCAATGTTTAATTTCAATTCTCTTTGTTTTGTACGTATGAGGAACTAAACCCCCCTTGGCTAGGGGGGGATTCGAAATATATGTTTATGCTTGCATTTTGATTTGATTACTTCTAATTGCGTTTCATAAGTTGTGGATTCAATTTGTTTAACTGTTTGATTGATAACTTATTTATGTATGTTTATTGAGAGTATACGCTTAATTTTCATGCATGAATATGACGCTAGAATATAAGTGAGTTTCACCTAATAGTTACGAACTTATATTCACAAGTAGTGGAGGTTGCTTATAAACAATCGCGTTAAACGAATTCTTGGCATAAGTTTCATGCAATCATAGTAACGAATGCCTCGTCAACACTTATAGTTTTCATGATGCTTAATGATTCTTGCTTGTATCTCTATTATGCAATTCATGTAGGGAACTTGTGAGGAATGCTTTGGGTTGTCGTATGCAATCATCCAATTCATTAACTTAAGGAAAATTTGACGGTTAATTTAAGCGGACCTAATTAACCCGGGGCGTTGAGAATTCATGGTTTATTGAGAAGCAATTAGATTCGTTTTATATGCAAGTATAACATGTATGGAGATGAACCCCTTGGCTAGCATTCATTCATTCAATTCCATCACATTCATCTTTACAATCTGTTTTTAAATACAATCTGTGCATTTTAGTTAATTTCGTCAAAAACTCAATCCCCCTTTACTTTAATGTCCAAATTAGTTAGAAACTGTTTTAGGTTGTGTTTATAAGTGTTTTGATTCAATTTGTTATGCAAATTCGTCCAAATTCACCAAAGTGCTCAAAACTGCCCAGAAAGTGTTTTTAAGGCTGTTTTGAGTGTTTTGGGTGATGTTTGAGTCTTTTGGTTTGTTTTAGTGTTTCAAAGTTTAGTTTTGCATTCTTTGAGTCTAGTTTAGTGTTAAAGTGTCTCAGTTTGTGTTTCTAAGTGTTTTGATTCAAGTTATTACCCAAATTCGTCCAAAGTACTCAAAGTGCTCAAAACTGCCCAGAAAGTGTTTTTAAGGCAGTTTTGAGTCTTTTGGTTTGCTTTGGTGTTTTAAAGTTTAGTTTTGCATTCTTTGAGTCTAGTATAGTGTTTTATATTGTGTTTTTACTTTTTTGAGTCAAATCCAAGTGATTAACAATCCCTCCTAATCCCCGGTCCTGAACGATCCCTACTTACATTCTATACTACAATTGTCAAAAAGAGGGTTTAATTTGTGCGCGTATAATTCTCGCATCAATATATTTTCTAGCTATTACTAGTAATAATTTTCAACTTCTTGGACTTTCAATTTTCTCCAGTCCAAGGGCCAAGAAAAGATCAATTCAACGTCATCGGAGCCCTAAACGGAGAAAAGACAACAACAATACGAAAGACACTGAAAATTACATATTCGCCTCCACACGTTTGTACAAGTGTGATGGCAGCCTTGGAGTAGGTACAAGTTCTACTGGGGTTGCCATGTAAGTGACCAGGCCCGGATTTTCGGACATGTCAATCTCCTCTGGGTTCACGCCTTCGGGCAGAGCCCAACTGAAATGGTGCAACAGATGACCCAACATGGAGGCAACCAAGTTGATACCGAGTTGGGCTCCGGGGCATACTCGCCTGCCAGCTCCAAATGGAAGTAGTCTAAAATCATGGCCTTTGATGTCAAATTCTTCTTCTAGGAACCTTTCTGGACGAAATTCATTTGGGTTTTTCCAGACAGACGGGTCACGTGCTATAGCCCAAATATTGACATGAACGATCGAACCCTTGGGGACGTCGTAGCCACCAATCTTGACATCGACATTGGCTCGGTGTGGGAGCATTAGCGGTGCTGGTGGGTGCAAACGTAGTGCTTCCTTTGCAACACATTGTAGGTAAGGGAGTTTTGAGAAATCGTTTTCGGTTAAGACCCGGTCGACCCCAATAACCTTATCTAGCTCCTCTTGAGCCTTTTGTTGCACCCTTGGGTTCTTAATCAGTTCGGCCATGCCCCATTCAGATGTAATAGCTGTGGTGTCTGTACCGGCAGCCATCATATCCTGAACAAATCGCTTCATTAGTTTCGAATGTAAGGAAAGTGTGCACGATGACTATCTCAGAGTGCTAATAACAGCTCGTTAACTAATAAAAAAGGAAGCAACAAAGTGGGAAACCATTGATGTATTAAGGTACACTAACTTACCCAAAGAAGTCCTGTAATGGTGTCCATACTAAGGTCATACTTGTCCTTCAAGGTAAACAATGCATCCACGAAATGGTTCTTGGCAACGCCACCCTTGGAGCGTGCCTGAGTGTGTTCGTCCATGATTTCCTTGGTGAGTTTGTCTCTGTTTGCCTCATGTCGATCAAACGCCTCTTCGTCAAACGGGCATGCCCAACGCAACCACGAAATGTGCTCAGCCACTGAGAGCGATCCGCTCTGCTTCACTCCATTGGCAAGAAGAGCTCTGAATTCTTTGCCTTGCTCATCTGTGATTTCATCTGAGTTGATAAAACGTTTCCCAAATGCTAGCCTTGTTATGTTGTTGAAAGCCACAGTTCCCAAATACTTCCTTACCGTCAAAACTTTTCCATTGTTTTCTGTAAAATGGTGAGTAAATTGTTAACAACAATCACTTAATTGGTACAAGGACGAGTTTGCAAGTGCATTTACGCAAACATATTCTTCTTCTTTTTCTTCTTTTTTCTTTTTAAATAATAAGAACTTAAAAAGATAACAAGTTTTGAAAGATCACATTCTGAATAAGTCGGGAGGGTTCTCAAACGAAACTAGACAAGTATTAATTGAGATGTCAAAAGTAAAAGTACTGAGAGGCCAAGCTTTGACAAATGAGGATCCTTTCCTGATCCTCTTTATGAGAATTTCAGAGATTCTCTAATTACGTCCGTTCATCGTAAATTATGCGATCAGTTTTTGTTGAGTACTATTTATATTCAATTTTAAATAAAAAAATTTACAATGATTTTTTAATGCACGATGTAGAATGAACGATCGTGATTGAAGAATCATTAGGATCCTCACAAAAGGATCTGGAGAGAATCTTCGTTCATGCTTTGCTATACAGTGATCAATGCTATCCAAAGCTATTTTTACCAAAAAAAAAATTGCTATCCAAAGCTACCAATCTTCAATGCTATCAATCTTCCATTAATACCCATCTTTTCTATGTTTTTAAAATGTTTTCGGTAAAATCTTTTGTGTTAGCCAAATTTCCATCACAGGTGTGGTATATGTAGTTTTGGTGGCTGATTCAAGAAAACAACTTGTATAATAAAAATATATTATTATAGTAACGTCTTGTACTAATAATACAAGAACGGGTGAATAAAAACTAAATATATATTGATATGAGACGCTACATATCATACTTCTCCTCCTCCTTAATCAGGGGTTTATCTATTTGTTGGTTGATTTGCAATTTTCTCCAATTTATTTTAGTAAATATTTACTTTTCTTAAGAAGATTATACTTTCAATTAACTATTTCATAAAATGTTAAAAAGTTAAAGGAAATACATACCAGGTTTGCTGCAGTGGTTGAAGACGGACTCCACCATAGCAGTGACCTCATCTTCTCTAATGGGTCTCAGATCCTCGAGCCTCTTTGCAGAGAAAAGCTCAAGAGTGCACACCTTCCTCACCTTAACATAGTGGGGCCCATAGTCAGCCCAAACAAGATCCTGGCCGTCCCCGCTGAACTTTGCGGTTGATCTGTTCCTGGGCCTGTCAGCCAGTTTCTGGTCATTCTCCTTGAGCACTTCCTTTGCAAGCTCTGTATTGCTCACTACGACGTTCAGTGTGGATCCAATCCACACTGAAATGATGGGTCCATATTTCTGAGCCCACTCGTTGTAGCAGCGGAACGTCACCGGCGTTATCTGGTAGAGGTTTCCGACGACGGGCCATGGACGTGGACCTGGCGGGAGCTTGAACCTGAGCCGTTGGTAGAGCTTGTATGCAAGGAAGATGAAGATGATGATTGATGAAATGGGAAGAAGTAATCCAGAGAGAGCCATGTGAGAGTGCTAATAGTAAAAAACTCCGCTCACGGAGAGAGAGGGTTACTTTGTTGGACTTGAAACGTTGAAGATATGTATAGATATACAGTGTATATAGAAAGCCTTTAAGCAAGGGATCCTTATTTTCACAAAAAAAAAAAAAAAAAAAAAAGAATATCCTCTTAATTGTTATATTTAATCTAGTGGTTGAGATTCTGTGGCTTGTGGTTTAATCTTAACTACAGAATTTCATTAAAGTCAAATCTAACGGTCAAGAGGTTATTCACATTTTTTTTGAAAAATGAAGATCCATTGCCTTAAAGGGCCTATGTGTGTATGTGTATGTGTGTGTGTACATATATATATATATATATATAAACGTATATATATTCTTTAATTCCTTATCGATTTTCAATGTTGGATCAAAGTTTATGAATTATGTAACCTCAATAAATTAGTATTAATGTATGTAATTTTTTTGAATTTAAAATTTTTTTGTAATTGCAGTTACCTATATTTATAGAATTAAAAGCTCATAATTTGTTATTTAAATATTAAAGACAGATCAAACTCTTAAAAATCTTTATCATAATAATCTTCACAATCATCAATACCAGCCTTAAAACCCAGAACCTTGAGGAATAATGTACTACAAAACATTGGGTACATTCTCTTACGAACAATGTACTGTATAACATGGGTACATTCTTCGAATAAACCTCGTATGGATACATACGAAATTTATTCTAAGACTGAAATAAAAAAAAACATATGGGAAAACTCCACATGAACTCATATTATGTATCCATGTTTATAAGTGGATACAATATTTATTGACGTGTGGGTGGACCCAAAAAAAACATATAGGTAAGTGATATGGGATACATAATAAAAACATAAATATTGCACCCAAAAATTATAACATGGATACACAATATGAATACAAAATTATAGTGTTCACTTATATATGGATACATAATACAAAATATTTTTTTCCCACTTTTAATTTTTTTGGTAGAATAAAAAAATAAACAAAAAGTTTAGGAATTAAATTGTATTGAAAAAGTAATTAATATAGGATGATAATTAGTTGCATGAAATAGAGGAGTTAAACACTCAATTAAATTCTTATTTAGAATACATAAAATAATCTAAAATGTTGATGTAGAAATAACTCAAGGACTTCAATTAAAAGTTAAAACAACATAAGGTTTCAATCAAGACAATGTCATGACTAGGGATGGGAACCTAAGTTTTTATATAAATATGAACAAAGAGATGTATGGAGTTATATTGCAATGTGGAAGCGTGAATCGAATATGTAGATAGACGGAATTTAATTCTACATTTGTGGGCTACAAGTCAAGTACCCTTGTCAAGACTCCCAAGGATTTGTGGAAGTTCCTCCGCAACACAGTCGTTGGTCAATTTACTTGACTCCAAGCTCTATTATTAGTAGAGTAATCATTTGAAAAATTTGTAAAATTCAAGAAAATAAAAGATAAGGATTTTTCGTATACCACAATCATCATTTAATTAACTAATTTTTCTTAATTATTAGTTTATTAAATAATGAATTAAATTTAAAAATCTGATTAATTCAAATGATGTGGCTGTCCACATCAAATGTCACCTAAAGTGGTATGAAAATGTGGTACAAAAAATGGAATGAATAGCATTACTCTTCTTAATATCATGAGTAATGCTATTCATATCATATTTTTGTACCACATTTTCATAACACCTTAGATGACATCTGATGTAGACAGCCACATCATTTGAAAAATTTGCAAAACCCAAAGAAAGGAATAAGAAAGACTCATTGTATACCACAATCATCATTTAATTAACTAGTTTTTCTTAATTATTAATTTATTAAATAATGAATTAAATTTAAAATTTTGATTAATTCAAATGATGTGGTTGCCTACATCAAATGTCATCTAAAATAGTATGAAAATGTAATATAAAAATATAGTATGAATAATATTACTGTAATATCATGTATTTTTTCTGAATTTCTTGCTAGTGAATTTATTTATTTATTTTTTCTAGTGTGTTGGTTCTAAAAATTTCCAAGCTGACATGGTGCATAGGGTCAGCAGAAAATTGTGATGGAATGAGTGTGTAAATTACATCTTGATAAACATCGACAGACAAATTGTGATGGAAATGATTTGAATTGGTTTCCTTTCGGGAATTGCTGGCCGGAGAAGTCTTGCTAAATATTAGATTTGTCACTTATTAGTCCGAACTCATATCATCATGTAAGAATTCATTACATTTCTACTATTATGATAAAGGATCACAGCAAAAGCAAGTCTTGCTTGCTAGACACGTTTCATTAGAAAAACAACTTTAGAATAAAAGTCATGCAAAAATCAAATGGATCAAAAGATTTCAACACAAACTGGGACCCACTTCTTAGAAAAAAAACAAAATAGAAATTGTCATGAATAGCTTCAACGGCAAAAGGTTGAGGGAGATTTGACATGACACCTTACCTATCGGTTCGTACTTCTATCTGGATTCACTTACCAAAATTGCAGCTCATTCTACGTCAAAAAGAAAAGAGAGAAATTAATAAAAATAGTTTGAAAATTTTAAGTTTTAACGATAAATATAAAATAAAAGGTAAAATAAATAGTATTAGGATTGACTTTTTAATATAAAAATATAATTTTTTATTAAAATAAACCATAACGAAAATTTTTCGTTAAAGTTTCTAAAGAAAAATTGCTCACTTACTAAATTGCAACTCATTCTAGATCAAAACGAAAAATTGCAGCGAAGCTGGAGCTTGGTCAATCTCATGTTTGGACTGTGATGGGGCAAATTTCATTGGTTGTTTTAAGGTAATATATCAATATTTATGTGTGTCGTTTTTAATTAAATACACAAGAACATTTATATATGGTATGATAAATCATGATGTTTTTTTCTTGTTGAGTGTATAGGAAGTCAAGCATAGTCCTGGTGAAATTATACTTGATATTGTGATCATAATTCTTTTCAAGAGTGCTAACTTAATTGATTTACAATGTTAATTCTTTTTCTTTTTTCTTTTTTTTCATTTAATATAGGTGTAAGCATAACTATGGGCTTAAACATTGATTTAAACTCAAATGTTGAAGTTTAAAGGGTAAAATGAGAAAGAAGTGGGTTTGCAATGATCACTTTACTTTGTTTTTTTCGTTTTTTAAGAAGTGGGTTCTAGCTTGTATTGAAGTCTTCGACCCATTTGAGTTTTTCACAAATGTTGAAGGTTAAAGGGTAAAATGAGAAAGAAGTGGGTTTACAATGATCACTTTACTTTGTTTTTTTCGTTTTTTAAGAAGTGGGTTCCAGCTTTTATTGAAGTCTTCGACCCATTCGAGTTTTTCATAAACATTTTTACTGTACTTTTTGTTTTCTAATGAAATGGGTCCCAACTTGTATTGAAGAATGGATGAAAATGAAGCAAGTCTTGCTAGACTTGCTTTGCTAGCTGTGTTGAAGAAGGGATGAAAATAACATGCGTTAGCGAGTCTCGCTGGACTTGCTTTGCTAGCAGTATCGAAAAAGGGATGAAAATAAAACTTGTCTAATGGGTCTTGCTAGACTTGTTTTGCTAGCGAGTATGGCTAGCAATTTCTTTGTTTTTTTGGGGATAAGTCGGCGAGAGAGACACACAGTGTTAGGTGAAATAGAGAGAGGATCCTTACCGAATCCTCTTTGTGAGGATTCTATGAATCCTCCAATCATATTCGTTCATCGTACATTCTGCGATCAATTTTCGTCAGATATTATTTATATTCAATTTAAAATAAACAAATTTACAATGATTTTTAACCGTACGATGAACAATGAACAAATGTGATCTGAGGATTATCACTCGAAATATTCTGTTCCCTTGCTTTTTTGGGATGAGTGGACGACAAAGACACACAGAGAGTGTTGGGTGAATTATTTCTGGTCTCAACGTGTTAGACAAATAAGGAATATGGTTGGAGTCCTTGTGTAATTGTATATAATATTATTCACTAGCCGTCCTACAGCCGTCCTACCTTGTCCTACCTACACACTAGCCGTCCTACAGCCGTCAAGTCGTCCTACAGCCGTCAAGTCGTCCTACAGCCGTCAAGTCGTCCTACAGCCGTCCTAACTTGTCCTACCTACACACCAGGACGGCTACCTTGTCCTACCTACACACTTGTATCATGTATATATATCCTTGTAATCTTGTAGAGAAAGATAATGAGAAAAAAGCATTATCTTCCATTTTTTCCACATTCACGTATCAATAACAAATATATTTTTTAGCCTACATACCTTTTTCTACATGGTATACAGAGCAGGTTTATAATCCTAGCCCTAATTTTTTTTTCGGCAGCTTTCTCTGCCGTTCCCATGGCTGACTCTTCTTCTTCCGATGGTGTTTTTTATCATTCCGACCACTCGAATCTTGTCCTTGTATCCAAGAAGTTGAATGGTGATAACTACACATCCTGGGCATGTGGCATGCAGCTTTCCTTGAGTGCCAATAATAAACTTGGTTTCATCACTGGCGATATCCAAGAACCTTCTTCCTCCGACGACCCTGATGCTCACGCGACTTGGCGTCGTTGCAATGACATGATTCTCTCTTGGCTGCTGCATTCGTTGGAACCTGACCTTCAAGAATCTGTGCTTTTTTCCACCTCTGTCCAAGCTGTATGGGATGATCTTCACGAACGCTTCTCTCAGAGTAATGCTCCACGCATCTTCCAACTCAACCGGGAACTTGCTACAATTTCTCAAGGTTCTTCTTCTATCTCCGCCTATTTTACTCGCCTGAAAGCTCTCTGGGATGAGCTTGCTTCTTATAATGATGGTTGCACGTGCTCTTGCAACACCAAACATGACCGTCAACAACTCATGCAATTTTTAATGGGCCTCAACGAATCCTTTGCTGCTGTTCGTGACCAGATTCTTTTAATGAATCCCCTTCCCACTGTTCGTCAGGCCTGTTCCTCGGTGTCTCAAGCTGAAAAACAACGCTCCCTGGGCGTCATCCGCTCTGTCGATCAACCTGCTACCATGGCTGTTCGTGGCCCGTCCCGTCCCTCATCTGCTCGTCCTCCCCTCCACTGCACCTACTGCAATTTTGATTATCATACCCGAGACACCTGCCATAAACTTCATGGCTATCCCGTTGGCCATCCCCTCCATGGCCAACCGTGGCGACCACCGCGCCGTGCCACTGCTTCCAGTTCTTCCCGCAACCATGCACCTTCCAGTCCTCCCCGGCAACCACGGTTTTCTGCTTCCCGGCCCCATAATTTCACCCAGGCCCATCACGTGTAAAGCACCCAGGCCCCCGCCTCCTCTTCTACTCCAGCGACCCACCAAGTGCACGGAGCCCAGCCCACTTTGCATGACTTGCAGCTTGCCATGCCTGACCTCTCTGCCGAGCAGCACTCTCGTGTTCTAGCTGCTCTATGTGACACCACCACCCCTCCTCAGGCCAATGCCGTGCTCACTACTGATTTTGCCCAAGGTTTGTTACCTGTCACCTCTCGTCATGGTCAATGGATTCTTGACAGTGGTGTTATGGATCATATTACTTCTTCCGCCTCATGTTTGGTTAATCGTTCTCCTTCACATTTGCCGTCTGTTTCTTTGCCTAGTGGTGCTTCCGCTCCCATTACTTTTACCGGCACTCTTCCTTTAAATTCATCAGTTACTTTGAAGGATGTTTTATGTGTCCCTAATTTCCGAGTGGACCTTTTATCGGTTGGTAAACTTACAGATGGATTATCGTGTTCCATAACCTTCTTTCCTTCTTGGTGTGTTTTGCAAGACTTGGTTTCGAAGGCGATGATTGGTGTGGGTAAGCGACGTGGCGATCTGTATTACCTTGTGGCCCTTACCTCTTCTCTCCCCACCCGTCAACCTCTCTGCAACATCATTACCATCCCCTCCTCCCTCTAGCATAGGCGTCTTGGTCACCCCTCCTCCACTCGTTTGCAAGCTTTAGCATCTAGCTCTCTTAATTGTACTTTTGATTCTAGTCATATTTGTGATGTTTGTCCGTTGGCAAAACAAACTCGTCAACCTTTTCTTTTGAGTTCAGTTTCATCAACTTTCCCTTTTGCTTTAATTCATTGTGATATTTGGGGCCCGAATCATCAATCTTCTCTTTCTGGTGCTCATTATTTCTTAACCATTGTGGATGATTTTTCTCGCTTTACGTGGGTCTTCCTCATGAAACATAAATCTGACACTCAACAATTAATTAAGGATTTTTTTGCTTATGTCACTACCCAATTCCGCACTACCATCCAATGCATTCGTACTGACAATGGTGGTGAATTTTTATCTCTTCGTAGTTTTTTCTCTGATCATGGGGTGCTTTTACAAACTTCTTGTGTTTATACCCCCCAACAAAATGGCGTTGTTGAAAGAAAACATCGTCATCTTCTTGAAACCGCTCGCGCCCTTCGTTTTCAATCTCATCTTCCTATCAAGTTTTGGGGGGAATGTGTTCTTACCACTACTTATCTCATCAATCGTCTCCCTACCCATCTTCTCCATCATAAATCCCCATTTGAGGTTCTCTTTTCGAAAACCCCATCTTATGACCACTTCCGCGTCTTTGGTTGTCTGGCATATGCCACCTCTGTCACTCCCACCACCAAATTTTCCTCTCGGGCTCATCGTTGCATTTTTCTCGGTTATCCTCATTGACAAAAGGCCTATACCCTTTACGATCTCGACAATCACCGCATTTTCACTAGTCGAGACGTCATCTTTCACGAAACTACTTTCCCTTATGCCGTTTTTCACCCTCCTATCCCATCCTCTTCGCCTACCCTACCCATCCCACCCCCTCTGGACTTTACATATAACCCACCCCTTCCTGCCCCGACGCCTCACCCTCCTCCACCTTCCTCCCCTTCCACGCCTCCCACAGATTCCCTTGCTACCCCATTACCCGTTCTTCCCCATGCCCCTTTACCCACGGACATCCCTACCCCCCCACTACCTACCAATCCTCCCCTTCCCCGCACCTCTTCCCGTGCCCATAAACCTTCATCCTATTTAAAAGACTACGTTTGCTCGCAGGTGATTCTGCCATCCCACCCATCTTCGACTTCGCAACCCGGTTCTACACAAGGTACGCGATATCCACTTTGTAATTTTCTCTCTTATCACCGTTACTCTCCCAGGCATTTTTCTTACATTAACTCTGTCAGTCGGACTGTGGAGCCTTCCTCCTTTGCCGAGGCTGCCACTGACCCCAATTGGCAACGTGCTATGACTGAGGAGCTTCAAGCTTTACATGCTAATGGTACTTGGACTTTAACTTCCTTGCCCCCTGGCAAAATTCTCATTGGTTGTAAGTGGGTGTACAAACTCAAGCACAATTCCGACGGCTCTATTGACCGCTACAAAGCTCGTTTGGTTGCCAAAGGCTTCACTCAGGCTGAAGGTATTGATTATCATGACACTTTTTCTCCTATTGATAAGATGATTACGGTGCGTTGTCTTCTTGCTCTTGCTGCTAGTCAGTCTTAGTCTCTTCATCAGCTTGATGTTAATAATGCTTTCTTACATGGTGACTTACATGAAGAAATCTATATGTCTCCTCCTCCTGGTCTTCGGCGACAGGGGGAGAATCTTGTGTGTCGCCTTCACAAGTCACTTTATGGTCTTAAGCAAGCTTCTCGCTAATGGTTTGCCAAATTCACTAGTGTCATCATTTCTGCTGGTTTTTAACAATCCAAAGCTGACTATTCATTGTTCACTAAAAAGTCTGGTATTTCTTTCACAGCTTTGCTCATTTATGTGGATGATATTGTGATTACAGGCAATGATGCTAGTGCCATTAATTCTCTGAAGTCTTTTCTTCGTGATCATTTTCGGATAAAAGACCTTGGTGATTTAAAATATTTTTTGGGTATTGAGGTTTCTCGTTCCAAACAAGGGATTTATATTTCTCAACGCAAGTATGCATTAGAGATTCTCAAGGACTATGGTTTTTTGGGAGCACGACCCATTGCTTTTCCTATGGATGACCAAAATTATCTGATAAAGGAGAACTTCTCAAGGATCCTGAAAAGTATATACGATTAGTAGGTCGGTTAATATATCTCACTATCACTCGGCCGGATATCACTTATTCTGTGCATGTTCTAAGCCGTTTTATGCACGAGCCAAGGATATCTCATATGGATGCTGCGCTTCGTATTGTTCGTTATTTGAAGGCTACTCCAGGTCAAGGTTTATTATTTCGTTCTGACAACCAGACCAAGTTAACTGCGTTTTGTGATTCTGATTGGGCAGGTTGCCTTATCACTCGCCGTTCGACTACTGGGTATTGTGTATTCTTGGGCGGTTCTTTGATTTCTTGGCGGACGAAACGACAGAAAACCGTTTCGCTCTCTTCAGCAGAGGCGGAATATAGGGCAATGGCAGGTGCTTGTTGCGAGATAGTTTGGCTTCGTTTTTGTTGAAGGATTTGAACATTCCTTTGGATGGTCCTTCCATTTTATTTTGTGATAATCAAGTAGCGTTACATATAGCTGTCAATCCTGTTTTTCATGAACGAACTCGTCACATTGAGATGGATTGTCACTTTATACGAGATAAGATTGTAGATGGCACAATAGAGACCAAGCATGTGGGTACGGCACAACAGTTGGCAGACTTGTTTACCAAACCTCTTGGGAAAGAAAAGTTTTCGGGTATGTTACGCAAGTTGGGAGTTCTTGACATCCACTCTCCAACTTGAGGGGGAGTGTTAGACAAATAAGGAATATGGTTGGAGTCCTTGTGTAATTGTATATAATATTATTCACTAGCCGTCCTACAGCCGTCAAGCCGTCCTACCTTGTCCTACCTACACACTAGCCGTCCTACAGCCGTTAAGTCGTCATACAGCCGACCTACCTTGTCCTACCTACACACTAGGACGGCTACCTTGTCCTACCTACACACTTGTATCATGTATATATATCCTTGTAATCTTGTAGAGAAAGATAATGAGAAAAAAAGCATTCTCTTCCATTTTTTCCACATTCACGTATCAATAACAAATATATTTTTTAGCCTACATACCTTTTTCTACACAACGGTCCCTATTTATTTGTTTGGAAGGACATGGGCCACCGATATTTTTAAGAGAAATGCAAACATCTTTTCAAATGAACCGTAAATTTAAGGAGGTCATTTAACATGTCTTCAAGAAAAACAAGAAACACAAAAGCAAGAAACACTGCGGATTAAATATCTGCAGCGACACGTTTGTATAACTGTGATGGCAGCCTAGGAGTAGGCACGGCTTGTAACGGGGTTCTCATGTATGTGACGAGCCCTGGATTTTCCGACATATCAATCTCCTCCGGCTTCGCCCCTTCCGCCGGAGTCCAATTAAAATGGTGTAATAGGTGGCCCAACATAGAGGTCACTAAATTGTTACCAAGTTGGGCTCCAGGGCATACTCGCCTTCCCGCTCCAAATGGAAGTAGTCTAAAATCATGCCCCTTCATGTCCACGTCCTCCTCGAGGAACCTTTCGGGTCGGAACTCATTTGGGTCTTTCCAAACAGCTGGGTCACGCGCTACTGCCCAAACATTTACGTGAACGTTCGAACCCTTGGGGATGTCGTAGCCGCCGATGTTAACGTTGGCATTGGCTCGGTGGGGGAGCATTAGTGGTGTTGGAGGGTGCAACCGTAGGGCTTCCTTTGCTACACATTGTAAGTAAGGGAGGCTGGAGAAATCAACTTCGGTCATGACCCGTTCGACCCCAATAACCCCATCCAGCTCCTCTTGAGCCTTTTGTTGCACCCTTGGATTCTTGATCAGCTCGGCCATGGCCCATTCAACAGAAATGGCTGTGGTGTCCATACCTGCAGTAATCATGTCCTGCAGACGCGACACAATTATTAGAAATATTCAGGAAACTACACGGTGATAAAGTTGGAGTGTGAAAATCATTTTCCAAAAGCCTTTTAATAACTGCTCACCCAAAGAAGTCCAATAATTGTGTCCTCACTGAGGTCATATTTATCTTGCAATGTAAGCAACGCATCCACAAAATGTTGCTTGGCACCACCACTCTTGTTGCGTGCTTGTGTGTGCTCCTCCATGATAGCCCTAGTGAGCCGGTCTCGTCGTGCCCCGTGCTTGGCAAATGCCTCTTCCTCCAGGGGGAACATCCACCGCAACCACGGAATGTGCTCCGCCATGGCAAGCGATGCGCCAAGCTTTAGTCCGTTGGCTACGATGGCCTTGAATTCTAGCCCTTGCTCATCAATTACATCCTCTGAGTTAACAAAACGTTTTCCAAATGCTAGCCTTGTTATGTTGTTAAAAGCCACTGCTCCCAAGTACTTCCTCACTATCAAACTTTTTCCATAGTTTTCTGCATTAGGAGAATTAAAGTCAACGACTATCATTAATCAAAGAAATATGTGCATACGACACTGTGGGCTAGTATTGTAGTTAGTGAGACTAAATTTACAAACTAAATTATATGTCACCAATAACAAATAAGCACGTTGATCATCACTCAAGTAATAATCCAATCATCAACTTTCATTTCAATTAGTTTACAAAAACTTGGTATATAAATTTATTTTCACTAGCATTAGCTAGATTACGGTCCATATTTACCAACCCACAGTGCTAATTTAATTAATTAATAAGTGACTTTATGATTACGAGAAATGCTAAAGGTTTTTTCTAAAAAAAGTGAAACTCTTTATGGACTCTTTGTCACTCTATGTTTTTTTTTTTATACAATGTGTTATAATGCTGGTATGAGAATTGATGTTAAATTATGACATGACAGAAAATCTATAAAGAGTCACTTTTAAGAGAATCCTCTTAACATTTCTCATGAGATATTGAGATGTATTGATCCAACGATGAGTCGATACATTATTATTAAAATTTAATACTTATAAGATACTAGTTTTATACGATCCATTGGTACAAGATTTGTAAACCTATATTTAATGCTTTAATATCAGTGTAAGGTTTGCGTTCAATGAGAGTGATCCTTATTTTTTAGTTTAATATATTGAACTCATGAGTATGATTTCTATACAATAATGATAAGAGAGAAAACAAGTGGCCAATTATAAAATAGAAAAAATGTAAAAGTAGACGAGTCCAATATTTAATATAAAAAACTAACTCCTTTCAAACTCACCTGTATCAATAGTGTAATACAAATCAAACTCGCACCTCTTAGTTCTTATTTATAAACATTAAACTCACATATGGAAAGCCTCTAATGCAATAAAAATGTCAGAGACAACAATTATATTTGATATCAATTTTTTATATTTTATTTTCTCTTCATTATGCATTGTAAAAGTTCGTCATGACTCTTAAGTCAAATACAAAGTTATATTTGACCATGTATTTAACTCGAAGATTTACAGTTGAAACTCCAATTAGAACCACTCTCAAATAAATTCCCAAGTGTACATATTGATATGTGTTATGCATTTATGGGGGCGTTCGTACTAGGCCATTTGTACGATACATACACTTTTTCCAAATATATGAAGCTCTCCTTACTTTTGAACCAGTTGTCCTCAAGTCATTTGTACGACACATACACTTTTTTTCCAACTGTATGAAACTCTTCTTAATTTTGAACCAATTGTCCTAATAGTCAACTCTACCGAAAATTCTCTTTTTCATTTATGAGAATCGAAATTATATCATTATCATAAATAAGAAGCTTATGGACCAATGGATCCATAGAACTCACTAGGATAAACCCTCATTGCCCAGCCTGAAAGCGAACAGCTAATGCGATTCACTTGATTCACTTACTGGACAACATAGAAATTCTATGGTCGGTCCATAAATTTTAGGTTTCATCACTGACCATATAATGTAGTCACAAGGGCCCAAATGGGCAGAAACATATTTGGGAAGCTAGATGCTGTTCAAGGTCAAGGAAACACGACATATGTGACAAAGCACCTTGTCAAAGTGCTTACTATCGTTGACTTTTCCCTTCTTTTCCCTTCATTCCCTCCCACGATACCCCAAACTAGTGGACCAATTTGATAACATATATTGACAGCGAATAAATCAAAACCAAACGACTCTTCCTGCACCATATTTTAGTTGACCAATTTGATAACATATATTGACAGCGAATAAATTAAAGGGAAAATTTTTCGGTACTGTTTATTTTAACGAAAATTATATTTTTATACTAAAAAATCAATCATGATACTATTCATTTTATCCTTTATTTTGTCTTTATCGTTAAATCTCAAAATTTTCAAGCATTTTCATTAATTTTCCTTAAATTAAAACCAGAATGCTTATTCCCTCACTATATTATATATATATATATATATATATATTATACAAGAGAACAAAAAATTTCACTGCTGATTTTCGTCGTTTGAACAAAAACAAAACAACAATTACTTGCAAAAAGTAAAATGTTCAATAATGTTACATATTGTTTTACAATTTCATTGAAATTTACCATTCATTTCTTGTAAAGATAATATAAGAATTGGCCAAAATGATCACTTTTCAAAATTCAATTGTTGAAATTATCGGTTTTTTAGTATATCGTTAATATCAGATTTTTATTCATTAACATCAAATAGCTATGTCATTTATATTTGATCGTATACTGTAGTTATTTAGTTTGGACTTTCACAATTGAAATTTAACTTATAAGATCATTTTGGCCAATTTTTTAAGGTAATAACGGTTAATTAACAAAAAAAAATTGATTGTGGCATATGAAATAAGTAAATTCATGAAAATATATATATATATATATATATATATATATATATATAATTAGAAGCCATACGTACCAGGATTGGCGCAGTGTTTGAAAATGGACTCAACCATGGCGGTGACCTCATCTTCCCTAATGGGTCGGAGAGCCTCGATCCTCCTGGGAGAGAAGAGCTCCAGAGTGCAGACCTTCCTGACCTTGACGTAGTGGGGTCCGTAGTCAGCCCAGATAAGATCCTGACCGTCCTTGCTAAACTTCGCGGCCGATCTGCTCCGATGCCGGTCCGCCAGCTTCTGGTCGTGCTCCTTGAGTACCTCCTTGGCCAGCTCCGAGCTCGACACCACCACGTTCAGCGTGGACCCCGTCCACACCGATATGATGGGGCCGTATTCCTGGGCCCACTCGGCGTAGCAGCGGAACCTGACGGGCTTTATGTCGTAGAGGTTGCCGACGATCGGCCATGCACGCGGGCCGGGCGGGAGCTTGAATCTGAGCCTTTGGTAGAGCTTGTAGGCGAGGGAAATGAGAATGATGATTGATGAGATGGGAAGTAGTAGCCCGCCGGAGAGAGCCATGTTGGATTGATTGAGCAAATTAAGGTCAGAGTTGGAAGGAGATTGATATATATGAAAGACAATTGGGATGGAGTTGGTGAATGGACTTGTACCAGGGGGAGAGAGAGAGAGAGTGGGTGACCCACTAAAGGCGTATGAAATTTGGAGCAGGGAGTTGGTGAGTGAAAGTGAAATGTACCAACTCAGATGTGCGAGGAGATACTTTGAAATTGCTTTTAAAATGATTGAAAATATTTTTGAAGTAAATAATTTTATTTTCAAAAGCACATAAAAGGTTGGCTTGTTAGGATATGTTTTTAAAATGATTAAAAGTGTTTTTCGAGAAAATATTTTTGGATTCTAATAGTACTTTAAGTATTTTCTGCAAGAATCACCAATTATGTGCTTCTTCCAGAAAGCATTTTAAGTATTTTTCCAGAATTTACTTGCATTTTTACTAAGAATTGGTTCAAAAAATATTTCCACCAAAAGTGTTTTTAATCATTTTAAAATCACATCCAAACAAGCTCGCATAAAATAAAAAATGTTTTTTTTAATCAAAATTTATTTATTATTTTAGTAATAATTTATTCTAAAATATACTTTTACTAAAAACGTTTTCAACTATTTTTGAGGCGTACTACTTTTAGATGGAGACTGATCAACATATTGCGCCAGCTGAAATAGAAAATAGTAGTTACCCGAGGGTAAGGTTGGATTGCTAATCCGTGTATTATTGATTGATGTGGTTCGTGGCTGAGTGCGGTGGGGGAAGGAAGTTATTGGGTTATGGCGGTTGGTGAAGACTTTTTTATCTTTCTTTTTGTGTACTTATATTTTGTTGGATGGTGGTTGGTAAAGCTAGAATCGATGGTAGGGACTTCATCAAGCTCTGCGTAGGGATGAAGGAATCAAAGGTTGGTGATGATGTTACTGGATAAACAGAAAAAGGTAAGAAGTATTGTAGGTTCAAAAAAGCACTTGATGTGTGTCGCACTTCAAGTTCTTTGGTGTTGCAAGTTTATAGAAGGAATCATTTGGGTTCCCTTGTATTGACATGTTGAGAGTTGTTATCAAAATTTAGCATTGCGAACTTCAGCACGTCTATAAAGATTTTTTTTTGTGGTGGATAGTTTGGCTAATTATAATTTTACTTTAGATTTAGGTAATTTTTATTTTGATAATATTACTTTTTGTTCCGATAGTTTTGTTAGTGAAGATCAATTTAGGACGTCTCAGTCCAGATTTATTATTGAATACTTTTGGTTGGACTTTTAGCCCCATTTTTCCCCAAAAAAAAAAAAAAAAAAAACTAGTATTTTCAATAAAAATTTCAGTGTGCTTTTAATAGAAGCGCTTATGAGTAGAAGTTTTTTGTTTTTTTTGAATTTTAAAAGCACAAGTTCTGAACGAGTGTACTCTAGAACTCGTTAACAATTACAGTCCAAATAGAAATTATGTTAGTCTTCCTTAAAAGGAAGGAGTTAATTTCATTATTTAAGGTACTTGAAGCCAAGAACATGTTCCATACGAGTTGGGTCTTGGTCAGTCTCTACTCAAGTATTCTTAAGTCTCATCTTCTTAAATTTAGCAATCTTTGTATTCATACATGACCAGTGTTGCTCATGGACGTCTTCAATCAATTTCCATTGCGTCTATACATTTGTTCTCGTCTTCCTCACCACCAGGAGCTTCAGGCTCATGCCAACATCCTCCTCGACGAACCTTTAGTCGAACCCTTGGGTGTGTCGAAGCTACCAATCTTGACGTTTGCATTGGCTCGACGAGGGAACAGTAGTGGTGTTGGTGGGTGCAACCGTAGCGCTTCCTTTGGTACACATTGTAAGGCAGGCTTGAGAAATCTACTTCGGTCGTGACTCGTTCGAATCCGATGACCCGATCTAACTCCTCTCGCGTCTTTTGTTGCACTCTTGGGTACTTGATGAACTCAGCCATGGCACATCCAATTGAAAATGGATGTGGTGTCCATACCCGTTGTAATTATGTCATGCAAAAAAAGAAATAATTAGGTCATTCTATACTTTTCACTCTCGTTTTCTCCTTCCTCACTTCTCAGTTTGTTTTTTGTTCCTTGATTCATCGTTGATTTATTCAATCATGTGAATGGATGTGGTGTTCATGCCCGTTGTAATCATGTCATGCAAAAAAAGAAACAATTAGGTCATTCTATACTTTTGACTCTCATTTTCTCCTTCCTCACTTCTCAATTTGTTTTTTGTTCCTTGATTCATCGTTGATTTATTTAATCATGTGACTAAATATAAGAGGAAGACTAGCCACAAGCGGATAAAAGAGTGTGGAAATCATTTGCTGATACCATATATTACCACTCACCCAAAGAAGTCCAATAATAGTGTCCTCACTAAGGTCATACTTATCTTGCAATACAAGTGACGCATCCACAAAGTTTTGCTTGGCACCACTGCTCTTGTTGTGTGCTTGTGTGTGCTCTTCGATGATTGCCCTAGTGAGCCGGTCTCGTCCTGCCCTATGCTCGGCAAATGCCTCTTCCTCTGGGGGGAACATCCACTGCAGCCATGGAATCTGTTCCGCCACCGTGGCAAGCAATGCGCCGAGCTTTAGTCCGTTGGCTACAATGGGCTTGAATCCTAGCCTTTGCCCATTTGTTACTTCCTATGAGTTAACGTTTCCCAAATGCTAGCAGCTTGTTATGTTGTTGAAAGCCACTGTTCCCCAATACTAGCCGTGGCATGTGTAGTTTTGGTGGCTGAATCAGGAGACCAACTTGTATGACACAAATACATTGCCATGATGGTATTTGTGCTGTTTCCACTTTGGCTTCCGGAATTGGTGAGTTTTTTAGTATGCCGGAACATCACCTACTCACAAACAAGAAAGGTGATGATCTTTAGCTTTACTTGTGCAGGTCCGTACGCCATGTCATTATATAAGTGGAAGGATACTTGAAAAAAAAATCTTCTTCACTTGTATAATGACCTATGACGTATCATTCTGTGTTTCCGGCACATTAAAAACATCTCTGCCGGACTTGCTACATGTGCACACTCCTTGGGCCAATTGGGCTTTCATTCTTTTTAGCCAGATTCTATTCAGCCCGCCATTTGGAGAATACAGTGTTTGACAAAAATACCAGAAACCATTTCATCATACAGTCGTCGTCGGAGGCCATTTCGCTGGAAAAAAAGCAGAGAGAGAGCGAGGGAGATCAGATGGCGACGACGGCGTGTTTCATCATCGTCAGCAGAAACGACATCCCTATTTACGAAGCTGAAGTCGGATCCGCCGCCAAAGTATCGTTCTTTCTCTCTTTCCCTTTCAATTTCTGATTTCCATTGCTTGATTCAACGTGAAAATCAATCAAATTATTTCTCTCGAAATCTCATCACCTTAAATCGAATTTTCAATTAATTAAAGTGGATTTCTTCATTTCTTGGCAATCTCTGCATCTACAATGCTTGCTTCAATTTCTGTTATTTTTGTTTAATGATTCAATTTCTTATGTTTGTTTAATGATTATTTAAGTAATCTAAACTGCGGGGAGGGGGATTCAAACTCGGGTGTTCAGCGGAATGCATTCGCGCTAGGCAATGTAGTTAATGATTTGTAAATTCATCAGAATATTTGTGTTTGTATGACTAAGTACTCAGATGGGTAATGGGTGTTGGTTTGACACTTTGACACAGAGGGAAGATGCTGCTCAGTTGCATCAGTTCATATTACATGCCGCTCTCGATATTGTGCAGGACCTTGCCTGGACCACCAGTGCCATGTGAGCCAGCAACTTTTTTCTGTACCCTTTATGCTCCTCTCCTTGACTCGTTTACGCATATTATTGACCTTTGTGACATTTTCGGTGCAGGTACTTGAAGGCAATCGATCGCTTTAATGATCTGGTGGTTTCCGTCTATGTTACGGCTGGTCATATCCTTCATATTTTCAGTTCAAATATTTGTGTCAACTCCATCTATCTTAGAATTGTATGTTTATTGATGATGTGCTATTTTCTGTGCCAGTTCTTGGGCAACTCCTTCGTTTTTTTAAATCAAGAAAGTATCTTTAACTTATAACAGTGATAATGTCAGCAGATGTCATAACTACGATGCCAAATATATATACTTATGTTGTCTTCAATTTCCAAATTCATTGCTGTTGCCATAGTTGTCAAGGCTGAGTGAAAGGTCTCCTTTTTTTTTTTTTGTGCCTATTTGTACTCTGTTAGGTAGCTTACAGTTTCCAGTTTGACATTTTCTTTAACTATGCATACATACACGACTTATGCTACTTCATGACTCTCGTAACGATGATGGAATCAAGAGCTTCTTCCAAGAGGTTCATGAGCTTTATATCAAAGTAAGTCACTACATACCATCAGCCCTTTGTTTAAAGTTCATTTTTACAATTCCGCAGATTCTTAATGTTTGATGTGTTCTTTGTGGAATCCCTATGTCATCTACACTCTATACTTCTAATCTTGTAGCCTTGGGATGGCATGAGATGAATCGAGGTGAACTATGTATTTTCTGCTATGCGTTTTGTAATTAGGAAAAGTAGAAGTTGGATGACTAAATTTTAATTATTGTTGCTTAGTAAAAGGGCTAGTTCTCATTAGAAAGCACGTAGTTACAGTGCCTAGGCACCCAAATCAATTTGATTCATATAGAATGCATGGTTCAGAATCTCTGTTTTTTGAAGACTATTTATAGTTCAGTGTTTCTCTGGAACTATAAATGCATTGGGAACCAAAACAATGCAAGGGATTGAAATATGAATAGGTGAATAGTCTTAGAAGTTAGAGAGTAGAAATTCACTGGCAATATCACTGAAAGGAAAATATGTAGAAAAAATATACACGTGTGTGGGCATTCTAAATCCTGCATCATGGAGGTACACGTTTGGCAACCTTGTATTAAGTCCAAATATGAATAACATCGTTTTCATTTGTGTATTACCATTAACAGTGTTTGCAATCTCGTTTTTCTCATTGCGTGTTTTTGTGAATACCTATTTGTAACCCACGGGATTGACATCAGGCAGGGTTTGGATTGCCGGTCCAAAAATACTTCGCCTTTCTAAGGAATTTAATTTTGCCTGGATTGCATCTTTCCACTTAGGTCAATCTTTTTTCTGTTTGCATTCATCAACAGAACAGGGCTCAATATCATATCATCGCTTAATATGATTTCAGTCGCTATTGCGAATGCAAACATGTTGTCGATGATTATTTTATTTTGATCCCACAATTCGTTAGTACATGCATAATTTATGAAGATTTCTTTGCTTTCATGTACTTCCGTCTCTTCAGGGACATGTGTCTCATCAAGGACTTTTTTTTTCTTCTGAAAGTTCAAAGGAAATTGAAATTCCACTTTTATTGAATTGAAATGCGAACTTTAAACTACAAGTTCATAATAATAAGACTACATCAAACATAAATGATTCAATTGGACCGATACACTTCATTCCCTCTTTCTACAATGAAATATGAGACATTCAGGTGTGTTGTGTTCAATTACCCTGATAAATCAAAACATTGGATCAAGTATATCTATCAGTTTAGTCTGGTCGATGAAATTGGTTTCAACAACTTTCTCCTTGAGGGAGACTTGATACAGGTCCACTAGATATTTTGGGGTACGACAGTTACGCGCTCAGTGTTCATTGCCATTGCACTTATGGCAAACTCCTTCAGGATTTCTAGGAAAGCCTTTGTGGCGCTTTGCATTCTTGAAGTTCGGGCCTGAATTATACCTTAGAATCTGGTTGTGAAATTGGACATCATAATTCTTGCCTTTCTCATTCCACTGACCTCGCTTGTACCCATGTCCTTGTTTGTAATTATTGCTATGAGAGGATGTGGTATTTACTTCAAGAGAAACAACATTCATTTCTGGGACTGGTGCTGATCTAGTAGGTCGGGTCGGGAGTAATGATTCTTCATTAGAAGGTCATTGTTTTGTTCAGCCACAAGAAGCACATATATCAGCCGGTTGTACTCAGTAAAGTTTGGCTCTTTATATTGCTGCTGCAGGAGCACGTTGGAGGCATGAAAGGTGCTGAAAGTCCTTTTCAACATATCTTCCTCAGCGATAGTTTCCCATATAAGCTTCATTTAGGAGCTAATTCTGAACATTGCAGAACTGTACTTAGCCACCAACTTGAAATTTTAGATTCTTAGGTGAGTCCACTCATAACAAGCTATTGGAAGAATCATCGTTTTCCGGTGATTGTATCTATTTCTTAGTGCCTTCCAGAGGGTTAATGGATATTCAGTCGTTAGGTACTCGCTCTTCAGTCCTTCATCAAGGTGGCGACGGATAAAGATCATGACCTTCGTTCGATTTTGAAAAGATACAATGTTCTCCTTCTTGATGGTTTATCCAATATTCTCTACCTCTAGATGAATCTTGGTATCCACTACTGTAAGGTAGTTCTTTCCAATAATGTTCAAGACAACAAAATGAAGCTTTGATAAGTTCGTCATTTAAAAAAAAAAAAAAAAAAGATGTGTAAGAATTTGCAATAATATGTATTATAGAGGAATATGGTGTTAGAACTTCTGGTTCTTACAAATTTTTCACGCTTGAAATTTCAAGCTCGAGATTTACATGATTAATGAGAATGATTGTAACGTACCTTTCATTGAAACAATATAGCATAAGATGAGCGATTGTACCGCACCACCTAAAATTGCAGTAAACTTAAATCTGCGGTTCAAGATGGGCAATGATACCACATCATCTTCGATCACAGTAAAATTAACATAAATAAACATTAGGTTAATAATCAGGAGTTACACCAACATGAAATCAAAGATATAAGTAATTGTTATATTGAGAACTAGAAGCAGGCATGATGTTCTTCGCGATGATACATCCAGCAAGTGAGGCAGAAGAGGAAGAAGAACAGGAAAATCCTTGAAGGAAGCATTTTTCAGCGAATGGAGATGAGAACTCATTAGGGTTAGAGAGTCGTGCTGATAGCGTGTTATAAATAAGCAAAAGTTAGAGAGATAACCTTTGCTAAAGACAGGGACGAAGTGATTACAAAATATTATACTGTTTTGTTTCGTAACTATAACAGAAATGGATTGTAGATAAAGAGGAAATGAGAGATACTGATATTATTACTTTTAGTTTTTTTCTCTTTCGGTTGCTGTGTATTAATCACCCACAGAGTGCTCTATTTATAGAGCCATATTTGTGAAAATTTACATAAAATGAAAAGTCACACTCGTGACAAACCAAACAACACCGGTGACATTGCACTTTTAGAAAAAACACCACACAACAAACTATTTCCTACTATTTCCAAGTCTACCTTATTGTGTGGGCATTCATTTATCCACCGATTTTACAACATAATTCATATTATAATATGTTGGTACGAGAATTCACGTTAAACTGTGAAGTGGCAGAGAGAACATAAAGTCTCATTTTTTTGAGTCTCCTAAGCATTTCTGTACCAATAAAATGGAAAATTTTGCTAGTCATAGATGGACTTGGAACACATATTAGACGAAAAACAGTACTCAGGATTGTGCAAATACTGCTTTGAAAGAATATGCAAATTTGTATACATACGTGTCAAAAGATTAACAGAACAAGTGTGTACATTATCAAACAAAATTATTTCCAAGGTGTTGTAAAATTGGTGGATGAATAAATGCCCACAAAGTAAGGTAGATTTGGAACTAGTAGGGAATAGTTTGCTGTGTGGTGCCTTTTTAATGTCACGGGTTTGTCTTTTCACCTAAGAATCCAGGATTTCATGTTGGTAGAGGCCGGAAATCTTGGAGAAACTATCAAGGAGAACAATGCATCTTCTCAAGATCGGGCGAATGCCATGGTCTTTATCCATCATCACCTTGATGAAGGACTGAAGAGCGAGTACCTAACGGTTGAAAATCCATTAGCCCTCTAGAAGGCACTGAGAAATAGATATAATCACCAAAAAACGATGATTCTTCCAAGTGCTTGTTATGAGTGGACTCACCTAAGAATCCAGAATTTCAAGTTGGTGACAGAGTATAATTCTGCAATGTTAAGATTAAGCTCCATATAAAACTGTGGGGAAATCTTCACTGAGGAAAATATGCTGGAAAAAATTTTCAGCACCCTTCATGCCTTCAATGTGTTTATGCAGTAGCAGTATAGAGAACGATGCTTTACTGAGTACAACCAGCTGATATATATTCTCCTTGTGGCTAAACAAAACAATGAGCTTCTGATGAAGAATCATCAGTCCCAACCTACTGGATCAACATCATTTCCAGAAATGAATGTTGTTTCCCTTGAAGTGAATACCACATCCTTTCGTGGCGATAATTACAAGCGAGGATGTGGCCATAAGCGAGGCCGGTGGAATGAGAAAATCAAGAATCATGGTGTCCAATTTCGCAATTAGGTTCCAAGGCATAATTCAGGCTTCAGCTTTAAAACATTTGGTTGACCTATATCAAGCATGAGAAGGGTGTCAAAACGAATTTCCTCGACCAGGCTAAACCAATGGATATACGTGATCCAGTGTTCGATTTATCAATGTAATTGAACACAACCTACTTGGATGTTGCAGACTTCATTGTGGAAAGAAGGAATGAAGTGTATCGTTCCGATTGAATCATTTATGTTTGATGTACTCTTATTAATATGAACTTGCAGTTTAAAGCTCACATTTCAATTCAATAAAAGTGGCATTTCAATTTCCTTTAAACTGTTTTTAACTGTGATTCCCTTACTCAGAAAGCATAGATAAAAACGATGGTTATTCTCAAAACAAGAGCAATGGCGGATGTGTTTGTCTTGCAGATAACGTAATCATGCATACAATACTTCGAGATTGAAAATATTTCTCAAGTTTGATGCTAACAACAATATTACGTCAATCAGATATAATTGAAGACTTAGGGAAAACTCAGATCATGTTACTAAATGGAACAATAGTGTCCATACAAAATGCGTTGTATGCTACTTGATCTACTCGAAATTTGTTGAGTTTTAAAGACATACATTTAAATGGATACCACACTGAAACGAAAAGTGCAAAAAATATGGAATATCTATGCATTACCTCTAGTGATACCCAGAAGTATATATTGGAGAAGTTGAATGGTTTATCGAGTGGATTGTATTGTACATACATAAAGATAATTGAAGCACATACTGTTAGGGATCAGAAGTTCATTGATTCAAAAATTTATATGCTTTAGCATGACTGTCTGGGTCATTCAGGATCCACTATGATTTGTAGAATCATTACCAACTCTAATGGACATCTATTATTGAGCATACACATTGCTATTTCAAATGATAACCCCTTGCAGGCTTTTTCTGAAGGGAAGTTGGTAATTAGACAATCTCCTGTAATGGAAGCAATTACATTTCGTTACTTACTAAGTTTGATGGTTTCAGAAAAACTTGACATGTGACCTATGGATGTCATCACTGTTTAACTATATGGAGAATTAGATACTGACATAGATATGAAAATACCAGAAGGACTTAAGTTGCTTGAAACGACTAACAAACCATGAGGTGTGCTCTCAATCAAATTAAGACGATCGTTATATGAAAGTACCAAAGAGCGATTGCTTTTGCTATCTATGATCTATTTTGCAAAAGAACGGAGAATTAGGTGAAGACCTCAATCATAGAATACAAACTAGATGGATGAAATAGAATAGTGCATCCGGCGTGTTGTGTGACCGTCGTATGCCACTGAAGTTCAAGGAAAAATTTTATAAGAAGGTAATAAGGTAGGCGATGCTGTATGGCACGAAATGTTGGATAGTGAAGCATCAACACGTACATAAAATGAGTGTAGCGGAGATGAGGATGTCCCGTTAGATGTGTGGTCACACGAGAAAGGATAAGATTAGGAATGAGGATATCCGAAGTAAAGTAGGAGTAGTCGAAATTAAAGGAAAGATGAGAGAAAATCGGTTATGGTGGTTTGGATATGTGCAAAGGAGGCCTATAGACGCTTCGGTTAGAAGATGCAACTATGAGACAGAGGTCCAGGGTCGAAGGGGTAGAGGAAGACCTAGGAAAATTTTGGAAGACTCTAAGAAAAGACTTAGAGTACTTGGATCTAACGGAGGACATGACACAGAACCGAGCGCAATGGCGTTTTAGGATTCATATAGCCGACCCTACTTAGTGAGAAAATGCTTTGTTGCTGTTGTATGGTTTTTTTCCCATTAACTTTTTCCAAGTAAGGTTTTAATAAGGCAACTAATGTTGATATGTGAGCATCCAAGGAGGAATGTTGTAAAATTGGTGGACGAATAAGGTAGACTTGGGAATAGTAGTGAATAGTAGAGAATAGTTTGTTGTGTGATGCTTTTTCTAAAAGTGTAATGTCACGGGTGTGATTTTTTATTTTCTGTAAATCTTCACGGATGTAGTTCTATAAATAGAGCATTCCGTTGGTGATCAATACACAACAATTGAAAGAGAAAAAAAACTGAAAGCAATAATATCAGTATCCCTTTTTTCCTTTTTTATCTGCAGTTCTTTTGTGTTATAGTTACGAACTAAAACAGTGTGATATTTTGCATCCGCTTCGTCCTTATTCTTAGCAAATGTTATCTATCTAACTTTTGCCTATTTATAACAAATTGAATGCAATTTGGGGTGGTAGCCAGTATCCTATCTTCAAACCTAAGAGCCTTCCAGCACAAGTCTCGTCTTTTAAAATACTTTTAAGATTTCTGTCAATGTGACTTGGTGGAGAAGCTTAAGCATGGGTTCTGTGGGTAAATAGTTTTCCCAAGCCTTATCTCTTATAGTGCATTTGGGTGTGGGAGTTTAAGAGTGCTAAAATTTCAAATCGATGACATTTAAAAACACGGGATAAGTTATAGCATTTGTAACATTTCTTGTTTGACTAACCTACATGATGAGATTTAACTACGAAATTCAAAGTTGTGTACGGAGGTATCAATTATTTGTAAATGGACGGTGGTGACGGCGGTTGCATAAAGTTTATGTTAGTAGTGGTGATGGTGCTAGTGGTAAAGTGGTGACATGGTGGTATAAATGGTGGGGGCGATGACGGTGGCTGGTGGTGTTAATGGTGGTTATAGTTATGTTTATGCCTTTTTTTTCTCTGTCTCCCTCATCTTCAGATGTTCGGATTGAGGTAGATTTTAAAGTTAGGATTCATGAAATCTAAGTACTGAGTTTTTGTCTTTCCTTTTCTGGTGAATCCAAATAAGGAAATTAGTTTGTTATTTCACAGAATCTTGAGATGTGTCTAAACACTGTTAATTATTTCGTTACACAGTTTCCATTTCCATTTCACACTGTTAATTGTTTCATTACACAATTTCCATTTCATAACACAAACACATGAACCGATCATTGACTCATAAGATGTTTGTGAATTTGCAGACTCTTCTGAATCCCCTGTACCTGCCTGGTTCGCGAATTGCGTCATCACATTTTGACACAAAAGTTCGTGCTCTTGCACGAAAATACCTCTAGGGGCCATGTATCTTGTGGGTGGATAAACTCGTGATTCTTTCGGAATGAGGTGCACAGCTTCCATGACTAGATGATTTTGAAACCTTTCCTTTTTGTTTCCTTTTCTGTGATTCGAGTTCAAGATTGCGACCTATAAAACACCATATTTAGCGTATCTTCATGCATTACAAGCATCTGGTATCGCATTTATATGTATGTCGTCACTAACAGTTGTATCTTAACACATGTTATTCATACTAACATCTTATAGTAGCCTTTGCGAGAAATTGTTGTTCTTTTGCTTCCCATATTCATTAGAGTGACGAAGGATGTAACTATTATTCCTCTGGTATTTCATTTGAGGTCAAAACTATAGGATTTAGTCGATCAACATTTGATTTTTTAGGGAGAAGCGAATGAAAGAGAGAAGTTTGTCCTAAAAGATCCAGGGTAATATGCGTGGAATTCGAGTGCACAACACACACAAAAGATAATTTAGCGATCCATGACGCATCTATCTTCTGTTGTCATCCTCATCGTCGTGCTATTGGTATCTCTCTGTTGCCTCTTGTTAATTTGGTGTCTATAATGATGGTGTAAACAAGAGAAAGGGGGACTCCACCGGGAGGCCGGAGGCCATTTCCGTGGCCTTCCGTGGAAACATACTACAAAACTTCACACGCACATTCAATTCGATTTGGTTCATGCATGATCTTTGGGGGAGTGCTTGATCGGTTCGATCATTTGGCCATAAGGCCGTAAGTAGAATGTGTCACAACACTTGCGTGCGAGTATGCCGATTATCCGTTCCTATGATACCAAATGAGTGACCGAAAACCACGTCTAACTACGTAATGCTGAACGACAGTAAAACACTTGTCAATAGACAATGCACGATTACATTACATGAAGAGTGATGAAAAGGGTCGTAAAAATAAAAAAAACTCAAGCCCAAATTCTCCAGAAATCCATAACTGACTTGTTCCCAGCAGAAGGGGTGGACAGAGAGGAGCGTGAGCGCTTCATCATTTCGAAACAACCTGCCATAGAAGAGATGAGATGAGAAGAGATGACTACATATGTTTTATCTTCCAGAAAATGGTACAAACAAGAACATGACATACTTTCTTCCGGTCGGTCTTCCTTTTCTTTGGAGCAGGTTCTTCACTACCACCCACCTGCCAAGAACCGAATACATGTACAATTTAACTACTAAATCAACCTTGAAAAATGGAGGTACGATGAAATGTTTAAGTAACATCGCTTCAATATAAAACCACCAAAAAAAAAAAAAAAAAAAAAAAAAACAATTAAGAACAAGCTTCTAATAGTGAAAAGAATATATGCAACCGTAAACAGGACCAGATTCTTACAATTTCTGGGCATTTATAATCAATACCAGCGGCCTCAATTTTCTTTTGACGCTTCAGATCTCTCTTCATAATCTTCTCCATTAACTTCTTGAGCTCTTCCACCGTTCTTTCCTGAAAAATCACCACCCAAAGAGGAAAAAGTTAAAAGACTGAAAGTCCTTGCAGATCTTTTGGGTATCGTCAAATGAGAAAACTTGCTAGAGGTTGCTTTCACGTCTGCAATGACTACCTTGTCATGCCTCTTCCGCTCAATGTGAACCCAGTTCACGGGTCTGACTCGGTAGTTGAAACCCTTCCATCTAAAAGTAAGCAAAACACAAATGATGAGCATTTATAGCTATAAAATTGATTAGTAAGGGGAAAACCAACCCATTTTTTCAAAGTTAGAATTATATTTTGGTAGGAGTACCAATAAAATTTCACTCTACAATATTTTAAAGAGACCAGCTACCAATTGAACAACTTCTAGTACCATCACTCCATGGCTTTATCATCACCAAACACCCACTAGAAAAATTGGCATGGTTGTTGATAGATACGTTCAAATTATTGAGACCATTACAAAAGACATCCACTTTTAGTTTTGGCAATGACAAGCCAACTCGAATTTCATACATGTCACAGTCGCTTTAATCCAGTAGTACTAGAGTTCGTATATGTCATATTGGATTTATTATCTATGTACTTGTTAAGTCAATCTACCAATACAAACACCGTACAATTCAACCACTGATACCTGGCCCTACCTTTTCCCTCCTCTAGCTTGATGACTGATCTATTTTTCAATTATCGAATTTAAACCATGAGAACTTTACCTACAATAAAAGTTCCCCTTAACTCTTTCATCCTTTCCCTCCATTCCCGTCTATGGTTTTCCACTGTCCTCAATTTTAAGTGACACAGAGAAATGAACGTGAAATTATTACCACTTGGGACTCAAAGCACACAGATGAACGAGTTGTATGATAGCAATTTTAAGGAACCATTGAACAGCCTAACCACAAAATACATATTTGGATTTACTATGAGAAAAATATCTTGGATGCCAAACTCTCATATCATAAAAGATAAACAAATAATTACTTACAATTTCGGGTGAACTTTCTGTGGAGGAATAAGATGGACTTGCAACACGTGTTCGAACAACAAATAGTTATGCATAGTGTCAGCTACAACTTTCGCCACCTGCAAACAAGGAAGGTAGTGTTAGCACCACAAAAAAGGAAACATTGCAGAGAAGAACAGGACTTTAGATAATAAATTCTAAGAAAATGAATACAACCTCAGGGTCCTCAAACTCAATGAAGCCAAAATGCTTCGATTTTCCTGTCTATTTAACATAAGATGAAAGGGAAAAATGAGTTAAAATCTGTGAAAAACATAATAATTACTGTAACTATGATACTGCATACTAAATGAACGAGAGGATCTTTAATCTGCAAATAATCACAAGTCCGGAAGGTAAGAAGGTGTTGCGGAATTACGTTCAAGAGTGATAAATACTATATTTATCTTCAGTTACAGGGAACAAAATACGTCCTCTAGCCATCAGTCAATGCATATTTTTTTCACTCCTTCCAAATGAGACGCCATCGATGAGCAAGGTATGATAATTGTAATGATTTGGAGTAGAGATTAAATATATATACAGAGAGATTATTTTCTATGTAAATATAACATCTTGATACACTTTATCCTCAAGGGGATTAATTTCTTAAAACACTTGATCTTCCTAATCTTAAATTATCTTAAAGGTTTTAACCCTAAACCCTATACATGTATCTTTATTTTTTATAAGATACCGTTGGAGTTTGTAAGGTGAAAAACAAATTTTTTTACAAACTCTCTTCAAACTTTATTCCTCTTGGAGCACTACCTTGATTTTCATCAAGGCTGATCACCCTAGGAGTACTACTTTCACTCCAAAATATCAAATTCTTTTTTCCATGATTATTTTTCAGCCTCGGTCCCTAATATCAAACTGAAGATTTCCACAGTGGCGAACCTCATTTGAGTTTCAACCCGCCCAATAATTAGTTCACTTGCCAGATCAAGATTTGAAAGCTACATGCCCAATTTAATTCCATTAAAAAAAAAACTTTATCCAGTTCATGGCTCATCAACCAAACTTTTAGAAAGACTGTAATTTCAATGGTCAGAAACAGTTGTTCAGTCGATCTGGCATGTGGTACCAGTCAAAGTTCTCGTGGCAGACTACAGATGCTAGTTAAACACTAATCCGATAAGAAAATGCTACGAATGACACAATTAGAATCATCACAGAAAACATATATATAGTGACATGGTTGTGGTCCAGCAGCCTAACCTTTTTGTTACGTGCAATTCTTAATCTCTTAATCGAACCAAATTGCCCAAAAAATCCTATGAAAAACATCTAATCAGCAGTTTTCACAGGCAAAAAATTACAAACATAGCAATAACCTTGAGCACAAATTATAAACATTGTTCATTCAAGTACATCAAATTTGACAATCTCTACTGCACACCTTCCATTTCCTTCTCATAGAAGCCGTGAGGTATCCGACCAATGTATAAAACAGTAGCAATATCCTCCTTGGGCTTTTCCTCGGGGAGCTTACGAGCTGGACCACCTTCTAATGGCTTTCGACATAAAATCACCACCAAAACAATAAATAACACAACCAGACGAGAAAGGAAAAATAAATAAATAACTAGGATTAAATTAAGCATTACCAAGAAATCAGCAGCAGTAGAAGCAGTAGCAGCAGCTTCTTTATTTTTGTGAGAAGAAGCTGATAATTGAGCAGAGGCTTTGCTCAATTGTTTTTTCATTGCCTTTTTCGCCTTCGCCCCCATTTCGCTGCTGTGAATTCAATAATATGTTACTAATCACAATTGAAATGAAATTGAATGATTTAATTTGGGAAAAATGTATATGCCAATTGCAAGAACTAGACTTTAGAAACAAAATTACAAGAAATTGACAAAATTTACAGGAGTGCAGACTGCAGAGAACGAAAGAATTCCCAAATAAACTCACGGGTGAAAAATCCAAGTCTAATGGAGCTATAGTTTCTTTTAAATTCAGTATTTTCCCAACAAACAAACAGAAATTTAGGGTTTATTAGAGAGCAAGCAAAAGACATAACTTGAAGGCAGCCGACATTGTCAAGCCATAACAATTAAAGCAGAAAAAGTAACAAAAATCACTACGAGAGAGAGAGAGAGAGAGAGAGAGAGAGAGAGAGAGAGAGAGAGAGAGTATGGTTTACCTTTACCTGGATAAGTGTAAAGATGCAGACCGGGAGTCTGAAAGTGGAGGAGGAGGAAGAAAGAGGCGGGCTTTAGGTTGAGGTTTTTCTGTTTTATTTTTGAACACTTTAACGAAAAGTTTTGATACTGTTAATTTTAACGGAAAAATCATATTTTTATATTAAAAATTAATTTTAATACTATTTATTTTTAAATTCAAAAGTTTTAAATTATTTTCATTAATTTTCATTTTAGTTTTTTGGTTGACGTTTATTGTTTTAAAGGCCTTGGGCTTGGCCCGCTTGGGTTTACATCCCGCATAAGCAAAGCTGAAAAAATCACTTAGAAAGAGAAAAAAACAGAGTTACTTGTAAGTAAGTAGTTGATTTAAGAATATTGGCAGCTATGAGCAATTTCTTGCTGATATGTTTTACTTTAAAATATGCACGTACACGTAACATTTTTTAATTGGAAAAATGTCAATTGAACTTGTAGATATAAAAATGCATTTTTACCCTGTATTTTAGTGGACATTTTGACGAAAATGTCATTTTCACTTTGTGCTACAGTAAAACCTCTACGAATGAATGTTTTATTACATAATCACTTCGATTAAATAATAAATTTTTCCGGTCCCAACTTATACTAGTGTAATAAGATAATAAATTCGCTAAATGCAGAGGATAATAATTTTTCTTAAAATCCTTTAAAGCCCAACTAATATATAAAATAATAATTGATGAAATACATGAAAGGAATAACACATAAAACTCATAATATATAAAAAATAAAAAATAAAAAATAAAACTTTTAACAGATTCTATTTTCTCAATTCAGCTTTTTTTTTTTTTTTTTTTTTTTTTTTTCAAAATACACCGATTCAATGGGGGAAAATTATCTATCATTTTATTTTATAAGTTGACGGAAACGAAGAAAACAGGATTGACTTGTTTTTACTCTCTGTGGGTGGTACAATTTTTTTTTCTTTCAGTTTTACTCCTTTTTTACGAATTGTCTCCGAGGAAAAGGAAGGGCTCTCCAGCTTATAGGGATGAAGCGGTTCGATTTAGTACAGTTTTGAGTGAAATCGAATTTTTTTACGGTTTGGTTCAGTGCAGTTTTAGAATCAAAACCGAAATAAAACTAAATCATTTAGTTCGATTTGGTGCGGTTTCAAACGGTTTCGGTTTGGTTTCAAACTACTTACATACAAAATGCAAAAAAAAATCTCTTTATCTTCCTCTCACTCTCCCCTCCCCCCTCTCAACACCATTAGTATTTTTAAGAAAACATATACAGTTTATAACTTTATTCCAAACATTGTCAAACATTTCCTGGATGTAAACTATCAAACATTCACATTCACAATTGAGCAGTTTCAAAGAATCAAAGGAAGAATTAGAAGAGAAAATTTAAAATCGCGAATTCAATAAGCAAAGCTATTTCTAGGTGTGTAGAAGTGCAGCAAATGTAGAAACACTGTTGTAGGTTTACAGCAAGAAACGTAGAAAACTAATGCAGAGATATTTGTGGAAGTGACGATCTTTCATTCCTTCATTTGTTATATATACAAAGAGTCGTAACGGGATTATAAAACATCCATCATAATCTGATAATTACAACGTAAGTGAGTAAATCAATTATGTAACAACCTAAGATAAGGTTGTTGAGTACTACGCTAACAAGGTGGATAGTAATTGCTGCTTCACCTTTGGCTATGAGAATAACATTGCTCCCCAATCTTATGCGGCAAATTAAGTTGATAAGAATTGTGTAGTTACTTCCCAAATGTAAGTTTTAAACTTTGACTTGATCACTTCATTGGACTGTTTTGTAGCTTTACTCTTGCAATTATATTTTGCAGATCGAATGCTAAAGTTTGGTTTAACCAGAAACAACATTCATCTCTTCTGGATATTTAATAAAATGTTTTTTTAAATATTTGTGATGCGGTTCGGTTTCGGTGTAGTTTTCAAAGTTCAAAATTAAACGAATCTTAACGAGTACCCATTAATAACCCAATGAATTGAATTCTCACATCTAGATGATGGGCACCACCTCAACTTAAAGGTGGTGAATAAAAATATTTTGTGTTCTTGGAGTGATGGTGATGGTGATGGTGAGATTAGTAGTGGTGATGCTAATGTAAGGTAAAATAAAACTAAATGAGTCTTAATGAGTATCTATTAACAATCCAATGCATTGGTTGAGTTTAAATTTCCAGACTGGGGTGGTGAGCAAAACATGAATGAAATTGGGCATATTTAATCCTAGAAACTTTGCATGCGGTCCAATATCCTAGGATAGAGTTGGGTTTCTAGTCATGGAATCCGTATTTGAAATCCCCTGGTCCCCTAAATTATTATAATAGTTTTGAACTCTCATCCTTATGCTCTTAATTGGAGGCTAAACACAACATAAAAAGGTATGTTGGATAAAGCATTAAACCCTAGCCTTGCATCGTATCCTGGGTAAACAACTAAACCCTAGACGACTATGACTAATGAGTGATTTGTATCGATGAGACTCCCAATAGCCTCCAACTTCCAATAGCGTGCGTATCAAACCCAATTATTTTCATCAGCATTCTAAAAGGCGCAGCATATCACTCTTGTTTACTCGACATTAATTTCGCTTCTAATTTCCAAATGACGAAACGAAAGCGTGGGGTGGTGACGGCAGACCGAATCAGCGAGTTGCCAGATGAAGTTCTTGTTAGCATAGTGTCTCTCTTGTCGCTAAGGGAGGCAGCAGCTATGCGTATCCTTTCTACGCGATGGAGGAATATATGGAAATCTACTTGGACCCTCAATTTCGATGCGGATCCTAAAGCTTTGGAAAGGGAAAGGTACGTCACCGACCCTGAAACCCTAAAAGAAAGGTACGTCAAGTGGGTGGATGGTACTTTGGAACAGCACCAAGGAATGCGTATCGAACAATTTAGGATTTGTTTTAACCTTAACGAGAGCTTTTCAAGTTCCGTTGATAAATGGGTTCGATTTGCAATGAAAAAAAGAGTTCAAATTCTTGAGTTGAACTTCTTAGAAGAATTTCCTCCGACGTATGAGGGTACTGTGCTGCATGTACCATGCTATACTTTTTCTCCCCGCCAACTTTTAGGTGGTGTTCCTTGTCTACAACCTTGTTCCGCCGTTGGCTTCTACTTCCTCAGAGTTGTAAAGTTCAAAAACGTTTGTCTTGCTGGAGGTCTCGAGCACTTTTTGTCTAACTGTCCAGCTCTCGAACGATTAACAATATAGCGTGTTCCAGATTTGCATAAGCTGAGAGTTGTCGGTCTGTCAATTCCGTTGAAGTACTTGGTCATAAGAGGTTGTGACAATATCGAAAGCATTCTGATACGTGATGCAAATCTTGTTTCATTCACTTATGATGGACTTAAGATGAACTTGATTACTAAGAATGTACCGCTACTCGCTGAAGTATCCATCGGTGGGTACCCTAAAGTTGATTTTCTCAAAGTTGCCTTCACCCAACTTGAATCTTGTCGTTCTCAGCTACAGATTCTCAAACTGCTCCAGTATAAAATCCCCTACGACGAGGATCATGTTTTTCCTATCTTCTCAAGTCTCAAGCAACTGGAAATTGCCGTCACAGATCAAGATTACTGGCGTCTTCATCTATTAACATCCTTCATTGAGGCGTCTCCTTGCTTGCGCAAACTTGTGTTGCACTTGCATCACTCATCTTTTACTGGTCAAAGAAAAATATTCAAGAGAGCCGAGTGCTCCCATCGTTACCTCAAGGTTGTGGAGATGGTAGGGTACGATGGTAGCACAAGTGATTTTGGACTTGTCAAGTACTTGATAAAAACTGCTGTCCACCTGGAGGAAATCGGTGTTAGTCATTTCAAGAGTTGGATTTACCATTACACAGACGAGAAACCGGAAGAATCAGAAAGGGATCGTGCTAAGAAGGATCGTGCTATGAAAGAGCTTAACAAATAGTGCCATCAACTGTAAAACTAGTATGCTTGTAGGAAGTAAAAATTGCAGTGCTCATCAGAATTTGTTTTGGTATTTGAATTTTAAGGTTTTCTGGCCGTTGTTGAGGGCACGACACACAGGGTTTTGTGGCCGGAACAATGATGCAACAGAACAGTTGAGGCCTTTGGCGTGCTTTGAACTATGCTCCTAGTTTGTGCTTTTGGTTTTGTAAAACCTTAAAGACTGATTTTGCGTAACAGTTGAGGTTTCTGGTGTTTATTAATGCTTCTTTACCTTTCTTTTTTCTTTTTCAATCGAATTTAAAGTAAAAACAGGTCTTTTGTGGAGCAATTAACTAGTTCGAATGTAACTCAAAGTGGTTAAGATCGTTTACTCTTGTACCGCCCCGAATAGCCAGTTTAGGAGCAATTAATTAGTGTGAGGAATAGCCGTTTCTCATATAAGGCCCTGAATGTCATATACCTGCAATTTGAATAGAAACTCTGAATTCTCTTTTTTTAGTACAAATGTTTAACCTCCTCTCACAAATTGTTTCTGAGGAAGAGGAAGGGCTCTCCAGCCAATATCATGGCGGTAGAACCCTCCCGGCCAATTAATTTCTTCAACCCCTTGATATGCCCGATCGCGTGCCTCTTTGAGATCTATTCCCTTGGCGGTCACCCCAAGAACACGTCCCCCAGCAGCAATGAAATTGCCATCTAAATCCAGTGCAGTTCCAGCATGAAATACCTTAACAGATGGGGCAACAGCTTCTGCTTCATCAAGGTTACGGATCACACTTCCCTTCTCATATGAACCTGGGTACCCCTTACTTGCCATTACCACCACCATGGCAGACCCAGTCGACCAGTTCAATGACACCTCACTTAACTGTCCTCTACAAGCTGCAAGTAGAACTTGTGCCAGATCAGACTCCAAGCGAACCATTAAAACCTGTTTATCATTAAGCCAAAAAAGCACCGAAAATTGTTGTTAACATGTTATTCAACAGCAACACGATCTGAATAAGATGGAAAAAAATACCCAATTTCCATGCCTAAGTTCCAAACTTCCATAATACCATTCCCACACCAACCTAATAGGTAGACTAAGATAAATTCAAATTTTCATCAACTCATTCCGCAACCCATTCCTTCGATTAAAAGAAAAGGATTTGGAAAGAATGAGAGACAGACATAAAGCCACCTTGCAGCTACTGAACCTAAATTGTTGGCTGTAAAATTAGCAAAAAATTGTTGATAAAGACTTCCCAAATGGTAAAAGCAACATGAGATGCATTAAACAACGACTGTGTGAGATTTCAAGTAACTCCTAATCCTCCGCATTTAAAATGAACAAATGAATCATTTATATAGGTATCTACTAATGATCTGTTTACTGACCTGACACTCTGGATCACCAAAACGTACATTGTACTCTATCAGTTTAGGTAAGCCAGACTTTTTTTCTATCATGAGTCCAGCATACAAAACCCCAACAAACTTGCAGCCCTCGGCTGACATGCCTTTAACTGTGGGGTAAATGATGGATTTCATGACTAAATCTTCAAGTTCTTTAGTTAGGATGGGGGCTGGTGAGTATGCACCCATTCCACCAGTATTAGGCCCTGTATCGCCATCCCCAACACGTTTATGGTCCTGAGCAGATTCCAGAGGAATAGCATTCTCTCCATCCACCAGTGCAAAGAAAGATGCTTCTTCTCCTTCCAGATATTCCTCAACAATGACACGACAACCTGCAGACCCAAAAGAACCTTTTACTAGCATTGAGTCAACAGCATCAAAAGCCTCGTTCAAAGTCATAGCGACAATAACTCCTTTCCCAGCAGCCAATCCATCAGCTTTAACGACAATAGGCACCCCTTGGTCTTGTATATATTGTTTTGCAGCAGATGGGTCTGTAAACGTTTGATACTGCATCAATTAATCAATTCATTAGTTAACTCTTGTTTTTATGAAAATAACGACACAAGAACTGAAAAGGCAATGCCAATCGTTTTTCATTATCATTTTCGAGTTCTAACGATCATAAGCAAGCAATGTTTGAAGTTAACAACACCCTTTTATAACATAATATCAAACGTAATACAAACCTTAGCAGTAGGTATTCCATACTTGTCACACAAACTTTTCATAAAGTTCTTGGACCCTTCCAAAGCAGCAGCCTCGGATGAAGGGCCGAAAGCATGGATTCCAACCTCGAGCAGATCATTTACGAGACCAGCAACAAGAGGGGCCTCCGGTCCAACAACGACAAGCCCCACACCCCATTTGCGGCAGAATGAAATGACAGCTGAGCTATCAGAGATGTCGAGGTCTGAAATACAAGTGGCATCCCCAGAGGTGGAAATTCCGGGATTGCCAGGAGCACAAAAGACAGTATCACAAGAAGGGGATCGCTTCAATGCGTAGCAAAGAGCGTGTTCCCTTCCCCCGCCCCCAATCACCAAAACCACCACCCGCTCTACTGTAGCATCAGCAAGCAACACTAAATCATTATACACATACATTCTTACCTACATAGTTATCTACACCAAATATATATACACACAAACATAATTAAACTTTCATGCATTGCATACACATATATGTATGGCGTGGGTCTGTGGCATCACTATTTTACACAAACTTTTGACGCAAGTTTTTTTCTTGCACACTCTGTAATATATTTCAACGATTCAAACCGTCAATCTTTTAGAATAAGATTCATCGATCATTCATAGATCCGTTCCCTATATAGATATTGCCATATTCCACTAAAGTAATGATAGTTGCAATTTTAATTTTTTTTTCAATAAAAAATAAAACTGAGAAATACATATGAATTAATTTCTAAAAAAATAATAAAAAACAAAACACCAAAAATCAGATATGATTAACCAGAAAGCATGAAAATTTGAAAGAAAAAAAAAAAACCAAACGAAGTAAAATATGAGTGGGGTGTTTTTATTTTTTGCCGGAAGTACCAGGAGCAACAGTGGCAGATTGGGCGCGAAGGGAAAGGGACGGCGGTGATTTGTGAACACGAAAAGTGAGAAGGGTGGATGGGGAGCCGCTGGGATGGCGGCGAGAGCGGATGGACCCCACAGAGGCGAGGAAGGGCTTCGGAGAGCAGCGGAGGAAGTGGGTGTTGTTGTTGAGTTTGAGAGAAACAGCTCCGGCGAGGTCCAACGTCGTACAACCCATTATTTCCTAGGAATCAGAGAATCTATGTGTCCTGTCTGTTTTCTCCCCTTTTGTGTTCCGCAAATCAGAGAATATATCCTGCGCGCAAATTTAAATTGGAAGAATAAAGATGACGATGGGTTTGGGGGGTTTTGGGTGTTTGCGTCATTTTCCAAGGACTGAGGGTTTAAGACGCTCGAACTAATTAAAGAAACAAGAAATTTTAAAAAGTAAATTAAATGAGATTTTTTTTTTTAATACATCGATATTTTTACACTAAAGAGAGAGAGAGTTTGGTAAAGTCACATAGTGGGCAGTTTAATTTAGTATCGAATTCTCCATTCACGATATTCGAACTTAAGACCACCAGATCATAGTACTGGGTGATTCGTTAATTTTATGACTACGACAGAAAAAATTAAAATAATCAATTTGAATTGTAAAGGATTAAGAGAAGTGTTCAAATTTGCTACCCAAACTTAATAAGTTCAACCCTAAATATATGGGGTTGTCTCTAACGCACCAAAAATGTAGTTAAGGCAATGTCCTCATTTCTTTCGCCCGATTCAGATATACGTAACTTTCATCTGTAACCTAAGGGCTCCACTCTTTTGTGTGATTTTTAGGCGTTTTGTATAAAGACGTTGTATATCCATGTATCTCTCTCGTCACCTTACAAGTCAAAAGAGAAATATACACATACATAAATTGCACAAGTAAAGAAAATCATCGCGTTCCTTTGCAATTGCCATGCTTCCTTCCCCCATTACTAACTCTCCTAAATGCTCCTCAAAATCCAGACAGCCTTCTCATGGAAGCAGATAAAGAAGCCAAAAGCACATCGACGTTTTCTCTCTCGAGCTGCTTTTAGCACTTCAAAAAAGCATCGTTCGCTCTTCTCCAGACGAGAGGAGGGCGCAATGTTGTGTAGATAGCTGAGTTTCCGGTATCAAATCTCATTGTGAAGAGTACAGGATCAAATTCGAACAGTCCGAGGCTGTACTCATTGTGAAGAGTACATGCTCCGTTCTGTCCATCTCATAAGCACTTCATTCGTATTAAAAATCAAGAACGAAGATCAAGTGTAGAAACTAATTGTCGTTTTGGTTTGAGGAAGCACAGCATCAACGTAACTCAGGAAACCCGAGATTCACATTGTTCAGATTGAAAGCACAAAGACTGAGTCAAAAAATTAAACAAATTATAGTAGACAAAAAGGCCTTCAACCATACACCAAGGGAAGGAAGAAAGAAAAAAGAAACTCTTGGCGTATACATATTACCGGTCTTTATCTCATATTCCTCGCAGTGGGAGTCGCAGTAACATAGATATTATCTATATTTGGTCCTCAAATAAGCATACAAAACTACCTCTATCCGCATGCAAACTTAAATCTTCGGATTTTCCTAACTTGTTTCGCAAACAGTTGCAACACTCGTACTACTCACAGTCACAGGACACACGATGACAAGTGAAAAGGTAAGAGAGATTTTACATATGTTGATACAGGAACATACTGGAGTTGTGATGGTGTGCAGAAGCAGCAGACGCTCGTGGAAGTTGCTAGGTGTGCAAAGCCATGAATAAGTTCTGCTTACGGGCATGCTCTGGAATAAGTCGGTTGACTATGTCCGTTGGAATTCCTTGAAGCTCTATCAAAGAGAATATAATGAAGCATAAAAGGAGCATTAGAAACATGAAAACCAAATATAAAAAATTCTGGTGAATGCAAAACTGCACGTTTATAGAATAAGAATAAAAAAGGACATAATCGAGCCTTTTTATTCACATTAGATTAAAGAACTTGCAATTATCATAATCACCATGAAGCCAATGGCAGCAATCTCCACAAAAATTTCTAGAAAAGTGAAATGGTACTATGTTTTTAAGGAAAACTAATGAAAAGGGCTTGAAAACTTTGAGTTTTAACAATAAAGACAAAATAAAGGGTAAACTGAACAGTACCAGAATTCACTTTTCAGTGTAAAAATGTGGTTTTTCGTTAAAGTGAACAGTACCGCGGGCTTTTTGTTAAAACTCCCATGTTTTTATGTAAAGGATTCAAATCAAACTCACCCTGGGGGTTAAAGTTGAATAGAGGAGGAAGAGGGCGACCATTAGGAAGACGAGTATTTGGGTCTCTCAATTCATCAAAGAAAGGGTGAATGCAAGCTTCCAACTGCAAAACCAAAGCAATAAAGTAATTAGCGCTGAATTGTTTTCTTTCCTTTTTACTGAAGGAAACTAAAATTGAAAGTCATGCTTACAGCAGTACATCGCAGGTTCGGGGAATACTGGAAAAACCTACAAACAAGATCTACTGCCTCTGGGGGTAAGCGTTTTTGGAATACCTGCAACATGACAAGAATATCATGGTTAATCTCCATGATAAATAAATTCCTATTTAGAGCAACAGCTTATCACAACCGAAATGAACAACAGCAATAATGATGAAAGCTAAAAATGAGATGGATATAAATATCACATCAACAGGAACAGGCATACTGCGTTCTGCATGGGATAATATAATTTGGCGGAATACGTGTTAAGGCAGTCAAAGATTCATGATTAAGCAGTTACTTTTCACGAGTTTATTTGACCATCTGAATGACACTCAACAAAGTTATAAATGTCGACTTCAGGATAAAAAACGTAGGGTTCCCAAGCTATAAATAAATTATTAATGCAAGCCTTGGCCCCATACAGAATTTTCAACCTTCAACACCTATATGTCATGACCTCATGATTTCTAATTAAAAATCTATGAATAATAGTCTCCATCTCCATGCAAATTGCCAACCCCACTTTGCCAGCTCCACATACACATTATTTTTGCACGCCCACTCATCTTAAATATATTAGAAACTAAACGATACCAAGGTTCATATCAGTTCACACCATCATGCCCCTAATCACCACCCAATTATACCTTAAAAAGTCTCATCCAAACACATCACAAATAAACAGTGCATTAATCTCTGAAGCAGATTCCACTGGACAAGGCACTAGTCACATACCAAGAGTTCATACATCCAACCTGAAACAAATTTATAATTTCTATTGATGTACTTTCATCGGATTTTATATGCCTTGTTAGATACATGAGAAATGCAACATACAGTGACAAGTCATCCCCAACTTGACCAAAGAAGCCAGCAAAACTCAAACTCATCAAAGCCCAGCTTACAATACTTGAAGTTACTCAATTTTCAGTCACCAATCAGTTCCACGTAGACTATATCCTTAGAGCATCTCCAATGGGTTCCCTAAATGAGCTCCTAGCTAAAAATTGGGGAGAATTTGGAAAAAATTCATCTACTCCCTACCCTGCTCCCAGCATAGCAAATCCTCTAAGAACTCTGAAATTTGGGGAGGGAGAAAGGATCTCCTAGCATTGATTACTTTTCAAATATAAACTCTGTTTGTATTGGTTCATAGTTACTATGACTTCCCAAATTAGACAATATGTTTGGAGTAGAAATTTTCTAGGTAGCTCCTAAGATAACTTTCTAGTCTTTTCAGTTAAATTTGACTTGAAAATATAGAGCATGATTGGAGATGTTCTTACATGATAGGATTAGGACATCACCTTAAAATATTTTCTTTTTATTTCTTGGCATGTTTACATGGTGCAAATCATCCCTAGCTCAACCAAAGAAGCCAACGAAACTCGAAGTGAAAAACGTCATGCTTTACTAGTTAGAGCCTACAAATATTCATTCATCAATCAGCTCTCTCAGGCTATATCCCATTACGGCAGGTCATCAATTTAATGACATTTTTTTTCCTGTCCTTTAACATGTTCTTGGAAAACACTAACTTAAGTGCAAAAAATTCTATTTACTTTAGCAATCAGTGTAATCACTTATCAAAATCACTTATCAAAACCATTGTGAAGATTCTTCATAACTAAACAGCAACATTTCTCTTTTCAATCTACTGAGTACAGTCCTAAATTTACCCTATTCTCAGTACAAAAGATTAATCAAACTACTACTAGTATTTCATTCATAAAGACTACTTTCTGAATTAGCAACAGCAGGAGCATTTTTCATGCTAGGTTTGACGATGACAATGTCCACATATCAGTGCAATAATACAATTTAAGGTCTAGCAATACATCATGGCTTGATCTATAAAATAAAATTTAAAGTCACAAGCATAAATGTAAGAATAATATAAGAGTACACGCAAAGACACACCTTGTGCCACGGATGAGGCTTTATCTGTGGGAATTTAAATTCAGTATAGTTTGGATTCATGCACTTTATCTCCTCCCTGGTTGGAGTCCCCAAAACCTGCACAAAAATGTATAATTAACTGTATGTCTATTCATTCCTCTTTTCATAATTGTGGAAATTTGAAAATATGAAAACAACAGCTTCTTAAAGACTAGAGAACTGTAGACTTTTAAATCATAGAAGATTTCACCACCAAAAAAAATGATGACATTCTAAGGAGCAACAGTTTATAATAGTTGATTGAACCTAGGATGACCAAAATCAACCCAAAAAGAGTCAAAGCGAACTCATATACTCAACCCTGATGGTTTTGTTTTACAGTTTTAATCCGATATTCAAAGTTCGCTAAATAAATACAAAATGGCAATCTACACAGAACTAGATTGACATCCTCACCTTAATTATCTCAACTAGTTGGTCCACTCCACTTTCGCCAGGAAACAAGGGCTGCAAGAGAATTTGGCTAGACAATATTAAATATTTTTAAGGACAAGGGTAATAAAAACAGCCAGTATTCACGTATTTGAGTACCAAATCACCTGGCCAAGAAGTAATTCAGCCATCACACAACCTGTAGACCATATATCAATAGCTGTTGTGTACTCAGTGGCACCAAATATCAATTCTGGAGCACGATAATATCTTGAGCAGATGTAAGAAACATTTGGTTCTCCTTTCACCTGATAAACACAAATGGAACAGCCTTGTAAGCAGATGAAATTAGATAACAAGACCATAAGACACCTTCATCAGTAAAAAGGATGGAGTGCAAAACTCACCAACACTTTTGCACTCCCAAAATCACAAAGTTTCAGCTGATGCGTGTGTGGATTCACCTGAATGACATGAAGCATTAGAACATGACCAACAAAAGGTGAATGGCAGAGTATAGACACACGCATATAGATGTAGAAAAATTATTCAAAGAGGAGGCCTGCATTTTAAGAAAAGTGTAGACATCCTAGTAGAGGCCATCCTGCAATGTAGACCAATGAATCGAATCCTCTACTTTCTCAGACCCTTCCGAGGATACTCCTTGAACATTAGACAAATTGAATACAATTTAGGCATTGTGATCAGATAAATTCTTAGACTGGGACCTAAAAAGTGGATGGCTCAAATTATTGAAAGACAATGTGGAACGTGCCCAACAAGAATGTTCAAACTTCCGCAAAATGTGCCCCAAGTTATTCAATACTATCTATATTGTTTCTTTATTAATTTCTTGGTTATGGTATTTGACCAACTTTCTTTTAAGCTTGCTAGGCTGACAAAGATAATTCAGCCTTACAAACTGATAAGGAAGGGTAGTAACTTCCTATTTACGCCCTTTAAGAAATAAAAATCAAGTCCTTTCCATAGACACCAAAATGCTCAATATAATATAGGCTCTAAGTACTAATTTTGAGGCTCTAGGAATTGGGAGGAAAGCTAAAGCTTTGTGGGGTTGTCTGGTGTCGGCAGTTTTTTGGAACGTTTGGTTGGAGCGTAACAAAAGAATTTTTGAGGATTATACTGGTGTGGGGGTAGCAGATCTATGGGGAAGAGTAAAATATTGGGCAGCCTTCTGGGCTTCAGTTTCAAATGAATTTAAGAATTACTCTCTTTCTCACATACTGTGGGATATGTTAGCAGTTGTAAAATGATTTTGGTTGAGGTTGTCCTACTTGTAATCTGATCCTCTGGAGAGATTTTCTTGTTCTGTTCTTGGTGGATTTCTTATCCACTTCTGTGTATTACACTTTTCTTTTCTAATAAACTGTTATAGTTTCTTCTCAAAAAAAAAAAATATAGGCTCTAAGAGAACTAATATCTAATCCTCAAAGGAAGAAGAGAAACTGCAATCACTAAAATCACCCCAAATCCATGAATTATAAAAGTTACGCATCAAACTACTTTCTTATTGAAATTGAAGGATATCATATGAGATAGCTTGATGAGAATGTTATCCATAACACTGCGGGGAATTTTTGAAATTGGAGGACTCAAGGTACATAAAATAGAGGCGCAGAAGCAGCATGGTGTGGAAACTTAGACACACACAAAACACAAATAGAGATATATATGGAAGGTTCAAAGTCTAACAGCTACTAAGTATTGATCCTGTAATCATTAGAGCAGCATGTTGTCACAAGAACTACATTGTGCATGTGCAGCATTACCCTGACTCCCTAAGCACTGCTTGATTTAAATAAAGTCTAACTCAATTACAATATTTATGGGAAAACACGGAAAGCTTATGGTAGTTCAAAAAGCAACAAAACGCCTCATATTATGCCTTCGACTCTGAAAACACTATTACCATCTAAATAACAAAGGTATTGCACCAATTTGACACATACATTAGAGTTGACTAGTAAAAGCAATCAATGGCTCTGCTTAGTAGACCAGGTTATTGGTCAGACAGATAACTTGCAATGGTGTCAATCACATATTTTGTCATACAGGAGCTCCCAGTTCCTTAGGAAGAAAAAAAAAATCTTACAAGTAAGTTCTGAGGCTTGATATCACGGTGACAGATTCCAATACAATTATGTATATAAGCAAGTGCCCTGCATATCTGCACCACAACAAAGTTGAAAAAGAGAAGCCTTAGATTGTGTTCATTACAATTAAACCAAACGACAGAGAAAGTACAAATGAAGCCAAATTCATACCTGATAGGTATAAAGTTTAACATATGTTATGGGCATTCGCTGGCTGATCCTACTATAGTTCCTCGCAATGCGGTTCACTGTTTCAGGAACGAATTCAAGTACAAGGTTCAAGTAAACCTCTTCTTTGTCTGTGGTTGAGAAGAAGCAATGCTTTAGGGCAACAATGTTTGGATGATCCAACATCTGCATAATCTGTAACTCCCTGTTCTTGTAGCGCTTGTCTTGGAGCACCTTCTTGATAGCAACAATCTCTCCAGTTTCTCTACATTTCGCCTGCGCAAAGAAGTTAAAGTTTTATCAACAATGTAATTCATATGAAAATCAGGTAGATTCTATTGAGCAAAGTATATAGTTCTACCTACCTGGAAAACAACCCCAAAAGAACCAGTTCCAACCACATGTTCTGAAATATAGCTTACTGTCTGTAGAAACCAGACAAAGAAACAAAATGTAAGTCACCGAGTTATAGGAAATCACTGCTTATGATTTGCAATACCGTTACTAGATTAAATTTAAAGAAAAATAGAATCTTGTCCAACCTGCCTAGATTGACCACTTCGACCACCAACAGTCGTTCGTATTACACGTCCTGTTTCAGCACCCACTCCATCAATTACATCCGGTTCGCTATCCTACAACAGAAGAAATAGTAAGGACTGTCAAAAAACACCAAATTCTAGTCAAAACAAGTCGCATTCAACTAGAGCGGGGCTTTAATCTAGACCAAAATGCTTGAGAACTATTTTGCTCATCAGTTGCTTGTGGCAATGTAAAGGCCCACCATTTCGTTATGTGATAGTCGCAACAAATGACAGTTAACGCAAAAATTTCACATTATATTCAAACAGTTTAGAACGAACACGGCTTACTCTATCGTCATCACGATCCGGCTTGTCCCGCAAGCTCATCTCGAGCATCTCCCTCCCCAGCCAATCAACCGAACTAGACGAACTCTTGAAGCCATTCACAGACCTTGAACTGCCAACTCCACCATTCCCTAGGCTAGCAGATGCCATACCGACGTCTGATCACTTCACTACTGCAGCACAGCAAATGATGCTACTCCTTCCCCTCCTCGCACCCTGCTCCTGCGTCCACTCCCATCCAAGCACCTATCTTTCTATTAAACAACATAAAAATAATAAAAAATTCAAATTTCTTTCCCCAAAAGCATTAATTAAAATTAAAATCCATAAAACATAGAAATTGAGCTGAAATTTCTGAAACAAAATTCAAATGAAAAATTAAAAGAATTGCAGAGTCAATCAATTACTTAATTTAGCTCAGATCCACACCAAACTCACTCCAATTTTTTAAATTAAGCACCAAATACAAATACAAATTTAAAAATCACCGCCGATCCTCCGAAATCAATCGGACTCCAACAAAACAATAAATTCTCGGCATTTTCAAACGCAATACATCCAAAATCCAGAAAAACGGATCGGTTCGGACGACTGACCTGCAAGCGTTTCGGGGAGGCCTGGAAGCAGAGCTCGCGCATTTTAAACTCCGCTCCGCTCCTGGAATTTTTGAGATTTGAGCAGAAAATTTGGGAAGGAGAAGAATTTGATCGGCTTACTGTTATTACTGCGAGAAAATTCAATCTACTTTTTGATGAGGCTTTATTCTCTTTTTTTTTATTAAATTACTTTTGCAGTGAGTTTGTTTGAGTAGTGAGTGAGTCAGGAGTACGAACAAGTAGTTGACGACAGCTTTGGGTTCTTGTTTAAAGACAAAGAAAGAATAATAAGAGGTTAAGGACAAGTGGAGGTTGATTTTTGCTTTCCATTGCCCTTCTTTATTTAAAAACATGAGGAGGGGAATATAATATGATTCTAATACTTTTAATTTTGCTTGTCTTCTGTCGATTATTATTACGGTCTATTAATATTTAATTTCACTTATAAATTACAAGTACTGAGTCTTAAACTTTTGTAAGAAGGTGGTAGCAGGGAATTTTTCGCAATAGGCGAAAGTATGACAGAGCAATGCTACGTAGAGATGGAAAGCTTACGTGTCGTAAATTTTTTTTCCTGAAGAAGAAGCAATGACTATATCTTGGGAAGAAGCATCGGTTGACTTTGTGCCAACAACTATGTTTGAATCTTCTGTGTTATATGTTTTCTGTTTAATGTATTCTACAATGAAAATGTGTCTTCATAAATTTGAAAATTCTTGTTTGCAAGAGCGCACTATTAGCCCGAAGCAATTGAGCTTGGTATCGATTTTTTATTTTTTTAAGTTCTCTTGAGTTAGGTTCGATTGAGTTCAAAAAAAAATTGAACAATTCAAGCTTGAGCAAAGTGATATTCAGTTTTACTCGACTTATTAACAACCATAGTCTTACATTACAAATTTAATTTGTCTAATATATTTTTAAATGGAAAAATGAAAAACTGTTTTTGCCCTTCATATTTGTAATTTTTTTTTTCTGTACGTTGTAGCTGGCATGTTAAGAGGAAATGGTCTTTAGAAAAAATCTTATCGGAGTAAAATCACATGAAATAAATACCGGTGAAGAAAAGAGGCCATACATGTTGATAAAAACATCATTACTCAATAGTTACATAATCATCGTAGATACAATTCTTCAATCATAAAGGTCCCACGCTTAAATCAAATGTTTGAAAAAAATCTCGAATTCAAATATTCCGGCAACTTAAAATTACTTCAAGACTAACTGAATGAACCAAAAATGACTTTTCAAGGACTAAATCTCAAACAATTAGGATAAGTCCCAAGAAGAGGCCCACAAGGCAAACTACTTGAAAAAGCATGCCCTAAAAGTCAATCATCTAAAGGACTTTTATGGACAGCATGCAAACGTATCTCTCCGCGTCCCCTTACCTTCATCCAAGGCAAACGAACGTAGAAGAAGACAGACATGTACTTTGACTTCACACTCCGCGTCTTATCATGTTGAAATTATAATTTTTCGATTATTTCGATCCTGTGTGATAATTATTTCGTTTTCAGCAGGCATCCCAATATCAAAATCCATCCAAAAAATTGTTTCCGAAACAGTCATTTTAAGCAGCCTCAAATTTTCATTTCAAATTCCAATGGCATCAAGAAGTTCGGAGTTGAGACACAGAAACTAGTGAGTTGGCTACAATCGCACCACTAGCAGCAACCGCAGCGACTCCGATGCCGGGAAATATAGAATCTCCACAACAAGATATAGCTGAGGGATGGAAGTTGAAGGCCCCGGGAAAGAGTCTTTACCGGCGGGCTTGTATTGCTGGTCAATCCGTTCCTTGGTTCCTTCGAAGAAACCTCTGGTGTCAATGGAGATCAGACTAACTTCACCTCGCATTTCTCTCGATCGGCCAAAGCCAGCACCATGCCGCACGCTCCACGGTTCTCCACATAACATAAATTACAAGTGATTAATCATAAGCAATGCAGTAAATTAATACGTATTTGGAAGGAACTGTGGAACATGTCCTAGTGTTTGTTTATTTTCTTGTAAATCAGATCATGATATGGTACTCAGAAACATGATGACATGTTACTTATGCTACGTTTCACTTGTCTCAGCAGATCAATAAAGTTTTGAGAAACCATAACGGAAACGAATTTGATCTGTTAATTTATACACTATCAGCATGCTTGCTGGGTTTGTTAATTTCTGCAGCTTCATACCCTCTCATGTTTGGTCGCAAGATTGAATGAATCAACGATCAATCAAGGAACATAGACAAGCAAGGAGTGTAAGTGAAGAAAATGGGAGTGTGAAAATCATTTTCCTTCGAGCTTACGCGTTCTTGGGAGAATGCAAATAGTATGAACCTTAATACTTCCAGCTGTGATTTAAATAAACCTGATACCGTAAGCATCTTTTAGCAATAAAGCCAGTAATTATTTCAAGCGAAGAAATTGAAGCTACCAAACAATCACAACTGCATGCAGTCCTTAATTTGACACGGCACAAGAAGATTGTTGATAGTATAGACAGTTTAGTCCCAGCTTTTTCTGTATGTGCGGCTGAGGCCTGTGCTTCACTGACTGCGGTCCACCACCTCCTCCTCCTACCATGGTGGCTGCGCTTGGTGCAGATGTTTTATTCTGTTGTGCCGCGGTAATTGGCAGCTGCTGCTGGTGAGACAAGACACTTCCATTGTCAACAGTTGTGGTAATAATATCATGGATGATTGTCCTTGATCTGCTCATCCTTTCTCTGAGCATGCTCTTCCGAACGAAGTATTTCTGTGCGTGGCTTGCAACTTGGGCTGGAGCGAGTCTCGGAAATCACAGAGTTTCTTGATATGCTTTCCCAATCCCCCTCTCCAAACTTTTTAAGTGAAGAACGTGGTACAAAATTTTATTTGAAAATAGAACTGAAGAGACACTAAAAAAAAACCAAACCGACGACAATTAAGACTTTCTCCGAAATGATTCATTTGTGAATGTCAAAGTGCACGATCTTCAAAAAAATAAAAATAAAATAAAATAAAAAAAAACTAAAAACTATGTTGCATGCAGAAAGATTCATGTTGCCACATTATCATGCATTTTCTGAATCCGACTTGACCTAATTCTGCATTTTTATCATTTTTCTCTCATGAAAGGAAAACTTACCTACATTTGGAATGTCGGTTTTGTTGAGGAAGCAATAAATAATAAAAATCTTACTAGGGTAGGAATAGTTTTCACTCTTTTTTTGTCGAACTCGACATGTTTAGGCTAGGATTTCTTGGTGACGCTAGAGAACGTGAAAAATGATGAGGAGTCACTTTTATTCCCTCTAAGGCTGCGACGTAGGGTTTGTTAATTTCTGCAGCTTCACAGTCCCAATTGGCTTTGATCGTTATAGAGACGTATTATTAACAAATCCGTGTATGTATTTAGTCCTACAGGATGTACGTAGTTCAGTTTGTATACTTCTCTAAGCCTGAATGATATGAGTGTTTGAAAGTGAAGTCCTCACCAAAAATGCTTATGATAAATGACTTCAATGTTTAATAGAAGCGTTTTACTATATCTACAAGGCTTCTGAGCGTAAGTGCTTTTTGAAAAAGCAAACCTGAACATAAATGTTTCTACTTTCTAGTGTTTTTACTGTTTCATATATATAGCTCCGCAAACTCGAAATCCCTATAGCTACAACATGCATACATAGGATTTGAAATATACAATTCCAATCATCAACGTTGCATTCCAACTCTCTGCCATCACGCATGCCCTAAAGCTCCCTTGGCCCAGTGGTCGGTCTTCACCGGGCACTTGCCTTGGCAAGAATGGACCACTGGAAGCCATTTTTTGAGTTTTTTCCCCAACGGTACAACGAGAGATGGCAACACAAACTACATTCCAGTAATTAAAGCACAAACTACAGAAACCTGTATTCAATATAACAGCAGATATATATATATATATCTATAGAGAGAGAGAGAGAGAGAGAGAGAGAGAGAGAGAGAGAACACAAACTATGTTCTGGTAATTAAACACTACCACGACCTGTATACAATCTCACTCAGAGCGATGTCTCATCCGTTAAAACAAGGTGACACACCGACAAAACAGACTCCATCAATCAGTCACTCGCCCGGCCATCAACTGCAAAAGGGTATCGGCGAAAACCCCGGGGCCTTTACACAATACTAACTGGTTCCAGATGCTAGACTGCTAGCAACAAGGCAACAGCATACAAGAAATAATGAAACCATGAAGCTGTATATAGTGCTCCGCTTCTATATTTACAGTTTTACTAATGGATGACAACCATCTATAACATAGATATCCCGATAACCAGTGAAGGGCGACAATGACCGTCTGTAACTCTTCTGAGAGGAACCCATTGGTGGGGCACCGAGATGAAAACTGTGTTATATACTCTGATGACTTTTATTATTCTTCCTTTCCCCTCCTATTTCCATATCGTCACCACCAAACTTGGCAGTTTCTTCAAAACACATTATCTTTATATACCGGTTTCTTTATGGGTTTCCCAAAAGGAACATCTTTGCTGCCGAAGCTTTTTGTTTACACCTGGTAATCTGTCCGGCAAAAACGGACAGCTTCAGGGCGCTGCTATAGCCTCACTATGAAGGTTCTCTTTTTCTCCTTTTTTTGGTAATTAGCTCTCAAGGTTCAAGTAGCCACACATCACACTACAAAGTCACAAACAGAAACCAATTTAAGTCATTTATAAGAAGACAAATCCCCATTTAAGCCTTTTATCAGAAGCGTCGATTTCCTCTTTTCTCTATTTCTTGCAATATATACTAATCATGCATACATGGATTTCTTAATTACCCATCATACATGTAACACAATATCTATATGTTATTTTCAATGCTGGTAGATCATGCATGGATTCAACAATACTGCAGGAGGGAGAAGCGTCTGGAAAGAGAGAACTTCAAAATGAAATGCTAGGCTTTGATGGCAAACTAATGCAGTTGTGCACGCAGCAGTTCTAGAAAATGGTAGCATAGCTAGCAGTTTCCATAGTCAATATAAAAATAGCATCTTCGGCAGTGCTGGCAATAGTGATCGTCACAACATACCAATGCAAGTGAAAGACTCCGGGAATCTCAAATGAAAGCCATAAGAACAAAACAAGAAACTTCATATAGTGCATTAGGGTACCCCAATTCATAATAGATGACAATTGATCTCATTTAAATTTTAACTGTCCTGCTATGATTTACCACTCTTGATGGCTTGTACCATTGGTGTCCAAAAGAGTCATTATAACACACAAGAAATTTAATTTCTCAAAAATAGTTCATTAAACAGTTAATTCCCTACTTGCCGGTCACTAAACAATTGGAAGACTCAGAGAAATACCTAATTAATTTTTTTTTTTTTTTTATCAAAAGCAATAACTAATTAATTAAAAAGAATAAAAAAAGAGCCATCCGTATTGCAAATGAATCACATGTTAAGTTTTGATCTGTCTCGTGGTGTTTTACCTTTTACCTTCTACTTTCACTGCTCTACCTTTTAGAGGTCTATAATGCATATATTCCTACAACCTTAGTTAGTTTCTCTCTTATCATTAACTGGTATCACTCTTTTTCAATCGACTTGTATGGCCTTTTAGTGACTCCTATCAATTATCCATAGCATAGAAAATAATGAAAGCAGGATAATTTAGTTGATGATCAGAATAATTCAGATGATGTGGATATAAAACTGATCCAAAATAAGTGCTTACCAGTTTAAGAAAAAATAAATCCTTAGGAACCAGAACTCGACTTCTGAATCCACACTTGTTTCTGCAGACACATTAAAGTAAAAGTTTAAAAGCCTATTACAGAATGAGCAAAAGACAAGATAGTGAAAACAAGTAAAGCAGCATGCTAAAAACAGACTTCATGCACCTCGTGGGAGCCATAGCCTCTCTTCGAATGTTTTCCTTCACCTGCAACTGGGGAGCCATCAAGTTCCTTAACATGTTTTGCTCCACGGCGACCATGATGTTTATGAGAGCCTGCATTAAGTATTAGCATTTGTTATTACTACATTAAGAAAAATGCACCAAGCTCCTGCCTAGCTAAAGATGCATAAATAGATCGCGCAAATGCAGAGGTGCTTTAATGTGCAAAACATTTGCTAGTCATACAGAAACATCATTTAAAGTCATAAGAACCCAAATTTTGATCCCGGAATAATAATGGCATAAAACTGCCATTGCCTGTGTTTGGTCAAAATTTCAATAGCACCACAAAAATTTAGGCTTGAGAATATCACCTACATACAAAAGCTAATGTAACATACATATCACATGCATTGTACCCTATTACCTAAACCTCCCCCACATTATCCTGTGTTGGAAGTATTACAAGTGGAAATTTGACACAATCCAATCAGTCACTAGTCACTACAACAATTTATGAGTAAGCATGTAAGCTGCACAGCCTGCACCATATTTAGAAAGTGGGGCGCCCTTATTAACCTATATTTAACTAGTTTTTTATAGTCAAAATAGTAGATAATCGATCAAATAAACAGCATTTGAAGTTTCACAAAAAATTGTTCCTCTTCAATTTTACCAACATAGAGATGTTAGAATTTTTGTTCATAATTGCGTTTTTGGAACTTACGCAGATATCTAATAGCTGGGTTTTAAATTCCCACTTGTAGTATTTAATATAAGAACTCTACACAGGAATTTTTTTTATCATGAAAAATTATGCCTGATAAGCTCTTCAACGTTTCAACAATAGTATTTTCTTACCTATGTCCATATTATTTCAATTATTCATGGAAAGGAACATAAACATTGATGCACTGTAACCCGAAAACAAAGTTTTCTTTGAATAGGAATCGCACCTTCTGAAGAATCTAAAAGTGAGTGATCTGGTTGAAAAGCAGATGAGAAAGACTCATCACTTGCAGATGATCCATCTAAACGATTAAGAGGCGTCCATACACCACGATCAGGTCTGTCCTTATTTCTTGTCCGTTTCTCCTGCTTCTCACTATAAATATCATGCAAGTCATACCCAACTATCTTATGATCTGGAGCCCCATTTGTATCCTTTAAAATCAATTGCACATGTTGCGATCGAGGAAATTGTTTGTCCCTATCTGAACTCGAACTCTGGATTTGCTGCCCCGAGTGAATCCCAGAAGACTGACTTTGACGTGCCTCCTTGTTTAGAAGTATGCCCTTTATAATCCTTCCATTATCATGACGACGCGGGTTCTGATTCAGTGCAATTGAACCACCTATGTTTTTAGAATATGAACTCTGCTGCTGTGACATGTTTGGCGGCACCTGCACAAGGAGTGATAGACATGAACAGAAGTCAAAGAGACCACATCTCTCAGTGTGCATCTTCAACCAGTCTTAATACGCAAACAAAAGGTTGCACTTTGTGATATATTTGATGACCATTTTTCAGAAGCTAAATGTTTATTTTACATAACATAATGCTTAAAATATGCAAATTAATACATAGTTGCATCTAGATCTTTTCCACAGAAACATGCGCTCAATAAACAATATAATAGTATGTACATGCATGTCTTTACCACTACGGTATATGCACCTATAGCCACTATCACAACTGAATATAGCGTTAAATTATATCATGCTGTACAAAAAGTGCAACAAGTTAACTAGTATGTAAGTTTTAACTGGCATCATTTGGCATATTGATAGAACCACATAATAAAACATAAATAAGCCCTCCCGGCCCACCATTGAAAATTAATATATGTAGAGAAAAAGATAACCAATAGTAAATGAGATCAGGATCAAGCAGGAAGGAGGAGGTGTACATGAGATATCTCCTTCTCTTTCCCTTTCACAAGCAAGACTTTCTTTTTCCCAGCATCAGCACCAGAAACTCCTGAAATAGTGGTAAGTACTTAAAGATCAAAACTGAAACCAACTCACTGTCAGAAGAAAAAGGCATACCAGAATTCAGGAAACAACCGCAAAAGAAGGTTTTGGGGGTGGGGACATCAATAAAAGAAAATACCATACAACAATAACAATCCAGTACCTGAAAAGGGAATACAGACAATACTAAAAAGGGAACGATAGGAGGGAGGAAAAAACCTACAAACTCAAATGTGAAAGGATGCAAGGAAGAAGCTTGCAAATGCAGAACTGTTTCGATATTCTCCAACTAAAACTTATAACCATATCAAGCTAACATGAAAATTAATTGAAACAATGAAAATTACCAAAAAAAATTCTTAGCTATGAAAGCATTTTCTGCAACCAAATCAAGATTATAACCGAACTAAGACCAAAGTTCAAAACTCAATGAAATTTAAAACCTTAAATTCTGTAAATGACCAAAAGCACAATGTCCATTCCTAAAACTATAGTTCTGCAACATAATCACAAAATCACAAGAGCCATAAGAATGAAAGGGAAAAGAACTTTGACGTCAAAGTACATTTAAAAGAGCCATCAAAAGTGATAACTCCACTTCGCAGACGAATAAAACCAGTGAGTCATTACATGGGAGTGAAGGTACTAGGGGCAAACAATGCATAGTCGTCAGCAAATACTCTCAAACAATCAAACGACATACCACTATCTTCCAACAATTCAGTTCCAACTGCAGATGCCAAAGTGGCAGACTTCTTGGAAGGTTGCTGATCCTCGCGCTTGGGTACCAATATATGTGTTGACTTGTTTTTGTCACCGGTGTTCTTTCTAGCATCCCTCACAACATACCGCAAATCAGACAGACCCTATTAACAACCATAAACAAAATATTTGACATGCAATCAATTATAAATTACGAGACAAATACGGAACTAGGAACTGCAAAAATTGAAAAACTAAGAAAACACCATAGGCTGGCCAACTACAAGAAAACAGAATAATGCAAAACCCAATGAATAAGATGAAAATGGTCCAGCTGGAAGAGGATAAACCATGGATTCTACATTTAGTACGATACCTTTTAATACCAGAAGTAATGCAGAGAACCAACAAAATTATTCAAATTTTGGATATACAACCCATACCCAAAAGTTCAAAAAGCAATTACCCTTACAAGTTTCATCTCTTCTATTTTTTGAACAATGACATATGATAACAATAACATTGATCAAATATAATGACTAAAATGTTGCATATATGAGTACTAGCACTATTAAATTCATGGTATTATAGCTTTCAAAGAACATAAATAAAAAAGGGGGTTACCATTGCTGAAAGTATTTGTTCAATTCCTGGGGAACTCCAAAGGTTAAAAGTTGAGACATATCAACCCCTCAATTCGATTATATGGAAAAGTCTGGCCAATGCAAATGTCGAACTCCTAGTGAACCATTGTTAAACATAAATATCTACCAGCCTTCGTCATATTTGAACATGAAGGTAGAGTTTCACACAAGCACTGAGAAGAGAGATGATCTATAATTTGAAACTTATGACCATGTTAACCAGGATTTCCAAGATGATGTGGGGAATGAAAAGGATTCCAAAGAAGGTGGAGGTCGTGAATCACTGGGTGTTCTAGATCAACAGTTCTCAATTCCGATCAATCACTGGGTGTTCTAGATCAATAGTTCTCAATTCTGATCAATGGGAGGCTAAGAGTGAGATTTACCACTCAAACAGTTATTCAGGAAAAATATAACAGAATATATAGCGATTTCATAAACTGGAGTTCCCCTATGTGAACTTCATATGCATAAAAAAATAAGTACCATTGAGGCAGAATTCTTTTTCCTCTCAGAACCTCGTTTGGTCATAGGTAAAGTAGGACTTCGAGCAGATGATACACCAGCTCTTCTGCTTGCTTTACCATTAGACAGTAACCTCTGTCAACAAACAAGAAGTATGCTTAGAAAGTCATCAATCATTATCTAAAATTCAATTTTAACAGCTCCCAACAGCACTAAAATGCAATAATTGAAAATCATATTAAAATATGAATTTCCACTAATCAATTGTCTCCTAGTTTTCAGTAAAATAATCCATAAAATACCCGAGATCCGGCCTTGGCAGCCCTTTTTTGACGAACAAAGTCCATTAATGGTGTAACTATAGGAGCATCCTTTCCAGCACCTTTAAAAAATAAGAAAAGTGAACCATTTAAAAGAATGCACTATGAGAATTTTGAGTTTTCGGAATTTTCTTTGTTGTCTATAATTTCAAGCTCCAAGCTTATATTATATTAAGAGATCTGTCTGACTAACCAGATCGTTCTGCTTCTCTTCTCTCCAATTGTAACTCTGCACTTGGAAGATTCTCAGCAGGCTTTGCAATAAATTCAAGAAACTCCAGATACTCGGGATCTAGATGTTCATCAAGTAAATACTTGTACTTACTAACAGGAAAATGATTGTATATATAAGTCCACGTGCAACAAAACAAGCTGTCGAATTTTTATTTAAATGAATGTTAAATGTTAAATTATTACCTCTGAATATGGTTCCTTCACGACCATCCTTCTTAGACCAATGTTCTGGAACACGTTGTGATGGAGCATACTCAACAATAACTTTAAATTGATCACCTGAAAATGGAAAATAAATACGTTTAAATTCCATGTCTCATATAAAAATTGTGAAAGGTTCCCGAGACAAATAGAATATAAACAAAGACAAAAACATGAGAATGGCATGTTAAGTCTTCTAACAAAATTAAAAAATTCAGCGTTTATATTTCTTGAGCTGCAAGTAAAGCACAAGAAAAAACTTCCTTACCACCCTGAGTTTGGAGTGCGTCTTAGCAACAGAAAGAATAAATGTAATTTAAAAAACAAACATGCGCATAAGCTTAATAAAGATATATTTCAACAAGACTTCCACTTCCAGCAAGAGAATTTATGTGTATGATAAATCCGCAAATGCATGCTCAAACAGTACCCTTCTCATTAACAAACAGATGACCGTCAAAGAATTCAGCAAACTCGAATACATCCTCTGGCCTCTTCAAATCAATGTAGGCTCTAGAATATGACTGATTCTTTTGGCTGAAAAATTAATTCAAGAAAAGAAAATTAGCTAATCTTCTATCCAGCCGAACATTCAAAGTTTCAAACACTTGATGCTCAAATGTGGCTAGTCATTATGCTATTACAATTACAATTTAAGCCATGAAAGGAAGTTTCAACATTAGAAGAAGGAGCACAGAATTATCAAATAAAAGTAGGAAACAAAGCCACAGAAACAAGCAACAGCCGGAATAAAGGATTCTTGAGATACCACCAATACTGGAAACATTTCCTTAGACTAAAATATAAATGCAAGAACCTGGAGATGACACAGTAGCTATGAAAAACTATGCAATCCGAACCATGCAAACTGAAATGTGAAAAATCTTAAACAGATAATGGTAACAATAAAATTTCTGACTTTGCAATATATTACATTCATCAATGACCTTCAAGAGCACAAAATAGAAGGTCAAAAGACATATTCCAATTGCAAATCCATGTTAAAGACGATCACAGGAGCGATCAGAGGAACCCACCCAACATTCCCATCCGATACAAAGTCCACATTCCAAGTAGCATGAACCTATGGTACTTAATTTCTACGGAATAATTATGCTAACCCATCAACAAAATGACGAAAACAAAGCCAAACCGACACGTAAAACAGCAAAAGAAGTTGTATTTCAAGTAAAACCAATAAAAAAATTTGACAGCAACCCCTAACCTCTTCTTGCCCGGACGAAAAGCGACCCAACTGTAGCGGCCAGCAAAGAAACCGTCGATTTGTTCCACAAGCGCAGCTTGCGAAATCGAAGGCGGCAAGTGTCGCAGCACCACCTTTGTACGATCCAACTGGCCCTTCATCATCTCCCCTTCCAAAAACTAAAAACCCTAGAAACCAACTAAAAGCTTCGCAGCAGACTCGAGCGATTTTCGCAAATTGCTTCGAAAATACACGAAAAATTGTCCGTTAAACTACATCTTCTTGGCTTCTGAAGAACCCTAATTCTCAATTGAAAGCCCAAATTCACCAATCGCCATGCACGGAAAAGCTACAGACGCAAGAGTGAGTTGGAAACGGTTGCGTTTTGCGCTTTCAGGCGTCCTCCCCCTCTCCTCTGTCCTTCTCTCTGGGTTTTGTGCGAAGAAGTCATATATGTATGCATACGTGGGCGTGTTGGCGCGTGACATATGGAAGTAATAACGTAGGACGCACCGTTTAGACTCCTAATTTTACGGGGAGGTTTCGGTTTATTTTTTTATTTCTATTTTTTTAACAAACGATATTTTTTACATTAAAAAGATGAGAAAATTGTTTCGGTTTTATTCAGTTTTTAGCAAAACCGAAAACAAAACCATCTTCAACACTTCAACTTAAAAACCTCCAACTTCTAGTAATTTGCTTATGCTCGGAGGGAATAGCCTTCTATAGTTAAGGGTACGTTTTGCCTATTTTGGTTCAGTTTAATTTTTAAACAACTAAATTGAAACCGAACTAATAAATTTCAATTTGGTTCAGTTCTTCAATTTCAGTTTGGTTTTATTTCAATTTGGTAAAGATTATCATTACTATACTCACTTCTACTCATTTCTCTTTATCATTTTTTGTTTAGTTTTGTAACAATAATGCGTTAAAATAAGATACAAATATGCAATTGGTTTGGAAAAAATTGAGAGTATTAAATATTTGGAAAATTTGAGAGAAATTACGATATAATTATGTATTTAACAAGTATTGGAGCTTGAATTCGAAACTAAGTAAAATATTAATGTGTCACTTAGTACTATGATCTAATGGTATTCATTTTCACCTGTAAGTAATCATATCCACATTATTGCTAACTCATTATGAAGCAAAACTCATCTGTTTTAGTACAAATAATATTGTTTATTCTAAAAAAAATAAAAGTGATTAGTTGTATAAAGAATAAGTTGAGTAAGTAAGACATTTAATATTAGTTCTTGTTAATATCAAATTAAATTAAATATGCTCTAAGTGATTACCAAAAAAAAATATGCTCTAAGTGTGCGGGAAAGAACAATTCAAGTATTATAATACAAGTGCTTAGGTTTACTTTCAACACTCTATTTTTTTAGAGTGTCATTGCAATTATATTATGACGCTAATATATCGAGCCGTCTTTCCAGGAGATTAAAAAAATCTCACCCAAGTCCGAGGTTTTTAAACCATGCTAACCCCAACGTGCGGCAGCGGATCAGGTGGGCGGCACAACAAAAATAATACAGCAGTGGCCCAAAAAAAAAAAAAAAAAAAAAACGGAAAACTAAAACGAGTGAGATTTGATTGAATATAATAAATACAAGGAAGGGATCATTGAGACTGGTGGTGTAGTAGGGATTGCCTCTTTGTTCACTCTCTCGCACCAACCCCCACCTCCAATAAGGGGCAGAAAAGATTTGAATCTCTTTGCCCCCACCTCCCTCGTCTCTCCTTTCCGTCCGGTAAGCCTCTCTCTCTGTAAGTACATGGTATTTTTTTTCTTGCTGGGTTGTGTGTTGTTCTATTGGGTGCTGCGTGTTTTCTTCCAAGTGGGTTCAATTTTCTTGTGAAGGTATTGCTTTATCGGTGTTTTTCTCGACTGGGTTTTGCTCATTTGACCTTTATATAGTGATATGCCATTTTTTCTGCGTTTTCTGAAGTGGTTTTGTTCATTTCTGTTGTGGGTTCTTTGATATGTACAGTAGTCCCTGTGGTATGGGGGAGAGAATCCCTCCTGGAAGTTACTTCCAGTACCCACCTCCTGGAGTCCATGCTTCTCCACGCAGGTCTTCTCTCCCTGCAGACCGAGAGAGGTCAGTAATTTGCTTAATATTTTATGTTTTACCTGTTAATTCGATCTCATTTCGGTTCCTTGTTGATAGTTTATCAGTGATATATGTAGCTGGTGGTTCCATACTTGACGTTTTCTGTCGGTGTGAGTGGTGGTTTTATCATTATATATCGATGGCTGTTCTATTCATTTTGTCTTTCATAGAAAATACTTTAGTTTTCAAGGGATTATGTGTTTTATCCCATATATGTGGCTGTCCTATGCTTTTCTGATGTATTTGGGTTTCAGTCCTTATATTTCCTCTAGTATCTTTAGTAGGATTAAGATAGTACTGCTCTATGAACTTTCGAGTCCTCGAGCATGCCCCATGAGTTTTTGGGAGTTAATTACATAAACCTCACATTTGATTTTCAGTTTCAGATGGAAAAATATTTAAAGGGAGCTAGTAAATGATTTCATATTTGGGAGATTGTTATTGCAGATTTCACTTTACCTTGTAATTTAACTACTTTTTTTTCTTCCTGAAATGTGATAAATTATATCTAGATTGCCGGTTTCTTTTACTGTTCAAGATAAAATGTTTATGTTTTTATAGATATGTCTTGTGAAGGAATTTCGGACTTTATTTGAAGTAGAAATATTGTTTAAATGCCATAAATAGTCAATTTGTTTTACCAATCAAGAAAAAAATTGATTGCTACTTTCGTACGTGCGTTTGGGAAGTTGATTTTGATACATATCATACAAAATTGACCTTTTTTTTTTTTTAATTGCCATTAATTGATCTATATAGCCAGCGAACCACACTGAATATCAAACAAAGTAATCCTCAGGAACTTGTTACCATGGATAAGCTTCAATGGGTAATG